>NC_090651.1:264088805-264693805 GCF_040937935.1 Hyperolius riggenbachi | reverse complement strand
CACTGGCGCAACAGTAGCTCCTGCGAGTCCCCCCATTGCAGGGGTGGCCCAGGGGCTAAGGGGCCTGGAAGTGGCAGATTCTTGTGTGCGCTCACTCCCACCTCACAACTCCTCTTCTCCTTCCCGCACCTCTGAGATTGCGCAGAACAGCGGCAGCTGCAGCAGAATGTATACTGTACCTACTGTAATTAATTCAGCAGGACAGGACCTCTTCACTACCATGTAGCCTATTAGCTTGTGGCTTCCTATCACATGACATGCAATGTCGAGAGAGCCACAAGCTAAAAGGCTGCGCGTCGAGGCTACATGAAGTAGTGAAGATGTCCTGTCATGTCAGAATTGGGTAAAGTATATGCTCCTGTGGCTGCCACTGCTCTGAATGATTGCAGGTGTGTGGAAAGGACTGGACACCTTTTTATGTGCGACAAGCCTTATTTGTTGGCACTAGGAAGACGTACACAATACAAGGTGGGTGGTTTAAATATTTTGACCAGTGCACACACGCGTGTGTATATATACACGACATATCACGTGTACATTTGCTTAACAGGCATCACAAGCTAAAGTAAAAAAAAAGAAGATACATTATGTATTTTTGTTCCAAAGCGAAGCATGAAATGTCTTATTGTTCTATAACTAGAAAGGCACGTTCTGTATAAAGGGATCTGTCAGTTGAAGGCGTGACATGTTGTATATAACGGTTCTACATGTGTGTGTAATGTTACAGACACATTTCATGAACACTCACAGTAAGTAGTGATTGAGCAATAAAGACAACATATTAATGCAGTGACAGCTCTAATGTTACACAAAGGAATAATGAATTCTTTGCACTTGTAATGACAGGCTGCATCTTCTTACCTGCGTCATTTCCTCCTCCACAATAAATATTCAGCCTTCCACTCATGCATTACTTAGACTGACAGACGCACGAGTCAACTTAGCTTATCCCCTCTTAAAGCTACAAACTTAAATAAGTATTTCGAAGCATACTTAGGAATAGAGACATGTGAAATCAAAAAGTTTACCAAAGCCTTATTTTTGTGAGAATTTTAAAGTTTTCAGTGAAATTAACTTTCATTTTATGGTGAAAAAGTAAAGGAGGGCACCTACCTTTAATGCCCATTCGCAGTCTTTTATAGCTTCCTGGTATTTTTGCAGCTTTATATAAGCCTGTAATAAAACATAATATACTAGAATACGTGAATATAAATATATATATATATATATATATATATATATATATATATATATATATATGAAACAATGACAGCTGCATTTTTATCGTTTTTCTAAATATTATTTCAGTATATATATATATATATATATATATATACGCTTTCTGAAACACAATGTATACCTACCGTATTACCCTTTACTACATTATGTCAAGAACCCTTGGACACATATATACATTTAGTAGTACACTCAGGGCAGGATTTACACTTCAGAACCCTATCGGCACAGAAGTTCTGGTGCCTTAATCTTGCAAACACACAAGTCCTGACACAATCGTGGGTTCACCCTCCAAACTGTACTGCAAGTGAGTTGGCTGCCCCAAATCCCTGGCCATCATCTCTCCCCCTTATAATGCCCAGCGTGCCTGCGCTCACCATCCTGGAGCTGCTCTGACCTCACTGTCTTGAAGCATACAAAGCTAGATGCTCAGGATCAGAAACAAACACTTACCTAAGGAGAGCGAAGCCCTCAGTGTCTCTGGTCATCCACCACTCACTGGGACACGCCTGCTGATCGAAGTCACGCTCCTATGCTAACACGAGCGTGGCCATGCCACAGCTGCGCAAGCATGATCATGTTTGTGCAGTGGTACAGAGCCACGCATGCTTGCTGCGCAGGCTCTCCTGTACTCACACAGGCACAGTGCGGCTGCATGCATGCTTGAACAGGAGAGCTGCCCCAATCAGAATTCTGGCAAACCCATGTCATTAATCTTTGGAGGGTTTTCGCTCAGGATGGGGGACCAGAGGATGTTGAGGAAGCCTCATTAGAATCCAGAGGCTTCCTTCTCCTTAGGTGAGTATTTGATTTTGTACCTGAGCTTTGGCTCAGAAACACTTTAACTGTGCTGTTAAAGAAAAAAAAACTGAGAAGAAAGTCTAATTTCACTGTATTGTTTGGATAATCTGTGCATTTCTTGGTTAGTTTGATAAATCAATCTTTATCTAGATCCCACTCACAGATTTCAAGATACAGTTCCAATAATCACCAGTTCAGGCTCCTCCAAAGTCCAAACCACAAAAAAAGGAGAGGGGAAGGTGAAGCTCTGTGATCAGACCGACCTTCGTATGCTGGGAATACACGGTTCGTTTCTGCCGTGCGTTTTTGCTCTCGATCGTTTTGCCGTTCAATTTCAGCTTTCGATTCAGCTCTTGATTCTTATCTTCCTCTCGTTTTTCTTATCTTTTTCCCTTCACTTCTATCAGAAATCAAGCGGCAACACAATCAAAAGGGAGATCGGACATGTCGGAAATTATCTATCGAACCATCTAATCAGCGACAAAACGAACCGTGTATTCCCAGCATTAACCTCCATACCAACACATCAGATATAAGAAAGGTGAGAGGATCACATAGCATTATCAAACTAAATACTGATGCCCTCCACCTCTCCAGAGCACCTCTGCCACCTCAACCGTAATCATCATCAATGCCGGTACACACCCCCAATGTGCCTGCAATGACCCGAAGTCCTTCAATCTGTCCGGAGGTAGGATTAAACGGTGTATGGGGGGGACTGGCAGCTGGACGCTTGATGCGCTGACACTAAAACTGAAAAGTTCCAATAGGGTAAAACCATTTTTAATATTAATTAAAAGATTGAAAAAGCACTCACAAGCATATGTACAGTGCTTTATTTTCTACACTGCTCCCTAAAACCATTTAGAAAGACAATTGCCCATATGTCATTCACTTTTTTCCTAGGAGATCATTTTTCATCTTCTCTTTAAAATACTTTTTGCAGAGCTTTGAAATAAAAAAAAAAGCACCAAAAAGTAAGTGATAAAGTCTAAATTATTTTGAATATTTTCTTGTCTGCTAATGGTGTAAAACAACATATTTCTAATATTTGTAAAAACATTTGTAAAGCAGTTTTCTCCTGTAGGGGGTTCCGGCTGATTCGCTACCGCAAGCGATTCGGCCGGCGGTGCCGTTATACCTTATGGCAGAGTTTCCCCGCGATAGTGGAAACGGGCCCTGCGAGTCCCTCTCATGCAGACTGTCATGAATTTGTAAATAGCCGGGTGATTTGTTTTTTAACTAATTCTTAACCCTTTATTATCCATTTTACTAGCTTTCTTTTCAGTATAAATGATTTTTAGTTTTAGTTTTTATACATTTTGCGATAGTGGTCCTTTAAAGGTCCAAGCGGAACTGCATTTATGGATAACTGTTCCTATGCATCATTCTAGTTTCAAATGGCTTTCCTCTATAAATCCCACTAATGAGCTCTCTGCCAATCAGCATGTTCTTTTCTATTAAGTGGGAATGGTGGACAATGAGCAGGAGTGAGTTGCAATGGCCTGCGGCTGTACATATCAATAGCTATCAAGCATGGTTTTCATGCACATGTTGATATAACCCAAATGATGTGTGTGAAATCATTAGGTGGGCAGAGCCATAATGCCTGGAGAGTCATGCTGGAGTCCCTGTACACAGCAGAGGTATGAGAGCAGGTGCCCGTCAGCTGATGTTTGAAGTCTGATCACACATTAATCTCCCTCTTGCTGTTATGGCTAGTTTGTCCCAGCAGCCAGTGAGTACCCAGTAAAAAACAGGAACTTTCAGTACACTGTGTACTACCTACAGTTGGCTTAGACCAGGGGTAGGGAACCTATGGCTCGGGAGCCAGATGTGGCTCTTTTGATGATTGCATCTGGCTCACAGACAAATCAGTAGGGGTTGATTCACTAAGCTACACTGCTCAAGCAGCGTAGCTTAGTGTGGCAGTGCAAGTAACATTTTCAAACTAGTCATGCTGCTGCTGTAGCATGCACTGATAACTTACTTGCGCTACCCCAAAACTAACAGCTGCTCCAATTGCCCCACTCTGGGCCCTGTCAGGTCCAGTGACTTTGTAGAATGAGATCCCTGCACTTTGATTGGCCCAATAGGCTGCCTGTCACTTGATTATGTTGCTGAAACCCAAGAGAAGCTGAAGACGTGTCTGACATCACCATGGCAACAGGGACCTGAGCCATACTGTCCCAGTTTGAAACATATTGTACGGCTCTCATTTTACATACATTTTAAAATATGTGGCGTTTATGGCTCTCTCAGACAAAAAGGTTCCTGACCCCTGGCTTAGACAATCCACACTCCCTTGGATGTACTTCTTGACTAAAAATAGCATAGATAGCAAGCAGTTTTGAGCCTCCCTTTTAGCAATGGAGGTGGAACTGAGACTTTACTGATCACTATAAACTGTGTTTATATCCATGTATGTATTGGCCGAAATTTGCAGCTTTGGATACAAAAACTTTTGACTATGACATGAATAGCTGAAGTGCTATGTGACCGTTTTTGTGAGAAGGATTGCTTTTTCTATAAGCTTAATGCCACTTTTGGCACTGTTGGCCTTCTGTCCACATCTTTTTCATGTTTATACGTCATCAAAACCACTGATGTGCTTATAAGATTCAGCCTCAGCTGCTCTCTGTTATGTGATGAATTTGTTATTAGCTGGTTATGCCTCATACCAAGACCAATTCCTCTATATTTTCCTGCTATATATACACGTGTATTGGTAGATCCTGATAGACCCTGAATAATTTTCAAAAGGGTTGTCCTAGCCATTGGACACACAACAGGCTGATATGCAGCAAATCTCTAGGTGTTATAGCTGGATATACCTAATATGGAGAATACAACTGGCTGCCTAGAAGCTGTTGTACTTTGTTGAATTTTTATGAGTTGTATGTTCTTAAGGATCGTGTCTTTGCACCACATACATGTTTAATTAAGCTGCTTGGTATTTTTATATCTTTAGTGTGCTGCACTAGATATTTATTGACACTTTCTTTTTAAAGGAATACTGTAGGGGGTCGGAGGGAAATGAGTTGAACTTACCCGGGGCTTCTAATGGTCCCCTGCAGACATCCTGTGCCCGCACAGCCACTCACCGATGCTCTGGCCCCGCCTCCGGTTCACTTCTGGAATTTCAGACTTTAAAAGTCTGAAAACCACTGCGCCTGCATTGCCGTGTCCTCGCTCCCGCTGATGTCACCAGGAGCGTACTGCACAGGCACAGACCATACTGGGCCTTTGGAATACACTCCTGGTGACGTCAGCGGGAAGGAGGACACAGCAACGCAGGCGCAGTGGTTTTCAGACTTTAAAGTCTGAAATTCCAGAAGTGAACCGGAGGTGGGGCCGGAGCATCGGGGAGTCGCTGCGCGGGCACAGGATGTCTGTGGGGGACCATTAGAAGCCCCGGGTAAGTTCAACTCATTTTCCCCCGACCCCTCTACAGTATTTATTTAATGGTTTTCAAATATGCCTAGTCCCTTATTAGCTGTTGTATAACATTGGGGGCCAATCACACGAACTTGGAAAAGGTGCCCAAAACGATCTTGAATGATAGTTTCAGGTGACCAGAGATGTAAGTATGGGCCTTCAGCCTGTAAAAATGGGGACATAACTGGACACACTAAGAAACAATGTTAAGAGCCTTTAATAGTGCAAAAAGCTTGTTCCCACTGCTTGAGTTGCATACATTAATGAGGCCGTAAATAAGTACATAAAGAAGAATCTGTAAAACAAGAAAACATTCCAGCAAGTTGTTTCTTTCACACAACTTGTTATTGTGAAACTTTGTGTTAAAGTGAGTCTAAAGTAAAAAAAAACAAAAAAAAAAAAACTAAAATAGAGTAAAATAAAAAGAAATACAAAGAATAAAAACAAAAAAAAAAGATTCTTACCTAAGGAGAAGGCTCTGGGTCTTATAGATCCTCCCCGTTCTTCTCCTGGCCTTCTTGTTCCACCACTGGCTCCCCTGTTAGCAGTCTTCGACCGATGGGTCAGAGACTGCTCTCTGCTGCTGCGGTAGGCTTTGGAAGCCCGAGTGCTCCTGAAGACAGACCGCTCCATACAGCCATGAACAGTACGGAGCTTCCCGTCTTCAGGAGCACTTTAGCTCCTGAAGACTTCTGAAGCCTCCCGTGGTGGAGGATTTAAATAGAGGAGCCAGCGGTTTAACAAGGGGACAAGGAAAGGAAAGGCTCTATAGGACCCCGAGCCTTCCCTCTCCTTAAGTATTTTTTTTAAACTGCTTCAAACTCCCTTTAATGACAGGTTCACCTCCATTATATGTTAGTAGCAGCTTTTATAAAGACCTCTAGAAGATTAAAAAATGTTCTGAATTTAGGTCATTGAAGGAAAAGTTAACCCAAGACATTTAAAGCAGATATGATTTAAAGCAGATATGCCACTCAGCATTTACTTCATAGTTTATCTGATGTGACATAGTTTATATTTTTCAATACAGCCCTGTACAAAAGTTGTAAAGTTATATAAATGAAATGCTAGCTCTCACTAAAACCAAAATCAATTTGCATTATCATCACAATGCCCTTAGAAAGCACATGATCTCTCATTTACTGCCATTCAAGACACAGAAACACAAAATATCATCATTCTAACAAAAAAAATTTCATGTTCAGCTTCACAAAATGATCAAAACACGCTTCCAGAAAGTCCTGTACAAGGGCAGATTGGTAAGGATGGACAGTGTGATGGCGTTAGTTGAGCAGGAAGGCAGGTAAGAGGTTCACTTTTTTTAGTGCGTGATGGTTTGCATTATAAGCTGCAGGTATGGTGGCAGTGCTGGTCCTCTTTAAGTGGTGGTCGACAAGGTTTTTTTGGCAGAAAACATGGAGATGAAGAGCAATCCAATTATGTAGATGTCTTTCTTTGTGATCTTATATATGGATGAGTTAGGTGACTTTATGAAACAGATTTAAGCAGCTGTGACCAATAATATTATCCAAAGGTTGCAGCAGCAGGTGGATGGTGTGCTCCAAGGTTCTTCCAAAGCCTACAACATTCTGATCAGTGTTATCAATGAGAAGCTGCCCAAACACAGTTTGATGCTGTTTTGCTACTGGAATGGCATCAGTAAAGGCTGTAGGGTATATAAAGTGTATACAATGAACAGAGGTGCCAAAAGTATAAAATTAGATTAAATGAGCTTAAAAACCAACTCAAATGGCAAAAATGAAGGAGGAAGTGGTGGTCTTACCTCCCTCAAGCAGACACGACTCAGACAGTCAAACACATTTATTAGAAACTCAAAAAAATGTTTGCAACGCGTTTCGCAGGCTCAATCCCGCTACATCAGGCAATACAGAGAGGAGTATCAAGCGATCTGCACAAGGATTCAAGTTAAGCACCTCTGTAGGGTATATAATGGTCAGACTTGGTTAAGGTCAGTTCTATCATTAAAAAGCCATTACATTTTATTTGAGGTGAGATCATGGAAACATTGTAGATGAAGCTTATGACCCCATCGCAATCACTGGACCAGCTCTTTAAGAGCTGGATCAGTAGCATTGTAGTATAAGGCCATTGTTGCCTCAATGGATGTGTTGTGTCACACAGCAACTCTGTGCTACAAGCCAGTCTTTCAGGTAAGAGGGTCAATGCTGATATTGGAAAGGATAGAAGCGTTCCTGAGCAGGTATCCAGATGTTCAATGTGTGGGTATATTGTATATTATATACATGTGCAGTATACAGTGGTTTGCAAAAGTATTCGGCCCCCATGAAGTTTTCCACATTTTGTCATATTACTGCCACAAACATGAATCAATTTTATTGGAATTCCATGTGAAAGACCAATACAAAGAAGTGTATACGTGAAAAGTGAAATGAAAATCATACATGATTCCAAACATTTTTTACTAATAAATAACTGCAAAGTGGGGTGTGCATAATTATTCAGCCCCCTTTGTGCAGTCAATTGCCCATAGACATTGCCTGATGAGTGGTAATGACTAAATAGAGTGCACCTGTGTGTAATCTAACGTCAGTACAAATACAGCTGCTCAGTGACGGCCTCAAAGGTTGTCTAAGAGAATATTGGGAGTAACAACACCATGAAGTCCAAAGAACACACCAGACAGGTCAGGGATATCGTTATTGAGAAATTGAAAGCAGGATTAGGCTACAAAAAGATTTCCAAAGCCTTGAACATCCCACGGAGCACTGTTCAATAGAGATGGGCCGTAGAGTTGGGCCGAACCTTCAATTGTAGGTTCGCGAACCGGGTTCGCGAACTTCCGCGGAAGGTTCGGTTCGCGTTAAAGTTCACGAACCGCAATAGACTTCAATGGGGATGCGAACTTTGAAAAAAAAAATTTATGCTGGCCACAAAAGTGATGGAAAAGATGTTTCAAGGGGTCTAACACCTGGAGGGGGGCATGGCGGAGTGGGATACACGCCAAAAGTCCCCGGGAAAAATCTGGATTTGACGCAAAGCAGCGTTTTAAGGGCAGAAATCATATTGAATGCTAAATGACAGGCCTAAAGTGCTTTAAAACATCTTGCATGTGTATACATCAATCAGGTAGTGTAATTAAGGTACTGCTTCACACTGACACACCAAACTGTTTACTGAACAGAACAGGTATGCAGTGGCGGGTTCACTGAACAGAACAGGTATACAGTGGCGGGTTCACTGAACAGAACAGGTATGCAGTGGCGGGTTCACTGAACAGAACAGGTATGCAGTGGCGGGTTCACTGAACAGAACAGGTATGCAGTGGCGGGTTCACTGAACAGAACAGGTATGCAGTGGCGGGTTCACTGAACAGAACAGGTATACAGTGGCGGGTTCACTGAACAGAACAGGTATGCAGTGGCAGGTTCACTGAACAGGTATGCAGTGGTGGGTTCACAGAACAGGTATGCAGTGGTGGGTTCACAGTACAGGTATGCAGTGGTGGGTTCACAGAACAGGTATGCAGTGGTGGGTTCACAGAACAGGTATGCAGTGGTGGGTTCACAGAACAGGTATGCAGTGGTGGGTTCACAGAACAGGTATGCAGTGGTGGGTTCACAGAACAGGTATGCAGTGGTGGGTTCACAGAACAGGTATGCAGTGGTGGGTTCACAGAACAGGTATGCAGTGGTGGGTTCACAGTACAGGTATGCAGTGGTGGGTTCACAGAACAGGTATGCAGTGGTGGGTTCACAGAACAGGTATGCAGTGGTGGGTTCACAGTACAGGTATGCAGTGGTGGGTTCACAGTACAGGTATGCAGTGGTGGGTTCACAGAACAGGTATGCAGTGGTGGGTTCACAGTACAGGTATGCAGTGGTGGGTTCACAGAACAGGTATGCAGTGGCAGGGCAAGAGAGAAGTTGGATGGCAAATTGGGACAGCTCTGGCCACAGGTCAAGCCTGCACAACCAGTAGTCCAAGGGTTCATCGTCGCTTTTCGCAGTGTTTACATCCACACTCAAGGCTAGGTAGTCGGCTACCTGCCGGTCCAGGCGTTGGTGGAGGGTGGATCCGGAAGGACTATGGCGAGGAGTTGGACTAAAGAATGTCCGCATGTCCGACATCACCCTGAGATCGCTGGAGCGTCCTGTCCTTGCCTGCGTGGACTTGGGAGGAGGAGGGTTACTGCCAGTGGTACCTTGATTGTGTTGTGCAGCCACATCACCCTTAAACGCATTGTAAAGCATGATCGACAGCTTGTTCTGCAAGTGCTGCATCCTTTCCGCCTTCTGTTGAGTTGGTAACAGGTCCGCCACTTTGTGCCTGTACCGAGGGTCTAGTAGCGTGGCCACCCAGTACAGGTCATTCGCCTTGAGTTTTTACTCTCCATCTTCTCTTGCTCTTCCTCAGTGACGGGACGCAACTCCTCTTGCTCCCCCCAGCCGCGAACAATACCACGGGAACGTGGAGCAGCAGAAGCCCCCTGTGACGGCTGTCGCGGTTGTTGTTCTTCCGCCGCCTCTTCCTCCTCCACAGAAACACCTTCCTCATCATCATCATCATCAGAGTCTGACTCCTCTCCTTCCCCACACGACTCCTCTTCCTCCTCCTCCTCCCTCCTCTGTGCTGCCGCAGGTGTTGTGGAAACATCGGGTTCGGATGTAAGTCGCTCCCACAACTCCTGCTGCCGTAACTGTTCTCGTTCACGCTCCTCCACAGCTGTATCCACCACTCTACGCACGGCACGCTCCAGGAAGTAGGCGTAGGGGATCAAGTCGCTGATGGTGCCCTCAGTGCGACTCACCAGTTTGGTCACCTCCTCAAAGGGCTCCATGACCCTGCATGCATTTCGCATCAGTGTCCAGTTGTTGGGCCACAACATCCCCATCCTCCCAGATTGTGTCCTTGTACTGTAATGATACAGGTACTGGGTGACGGCTTTCTCCTGGTCTTGCAGGCGAGAGAACATCAGCAGGGTGGAATTCCAGCAAGTCGGGCTATCGAAAATCAGGAGTCTCACCGGCAAGCTGTTTCTACGCTGAATGTCTGAAAAGTGTGCCATGGCCTTGTAAGAGCGCCTGAAATGCCCACACAACTTCCTGGCCTGCTTCAGGACGTCCTCTAAGCCTGGGTACTTGGACACAAATCTTTGCATGACCAGATTCAGCACATGTGCCATGCAGGGTACGTGTGTCAGCTTTCCCAAGTTCAACGCGGAAATGAGATTGCTGCCGTTGTCACACACCACGTTGCCGATCTCAAGCTTGTGTGGGGTCAGCCATTGCTCCACCTGTTTGTTAAGAGCAGCCAGGAGAGCTGCTCCAGTGTGACTCTCCGCTTTCAGGTAAGACATGTCTAACACTGCGTGACACCGTCATACCTGGCATGCAGCATAGGCCCTGGGGTGCGGGGGCTGTGTAGCTGGAGAGGAGATCACGGCACCAGCCAAGGAGGAGGATGACGACAGCGAAGAGGTGGTAGCAGGCGGAGAGGAGGTGGCTGGAGGCTTGCCTGCAAGCCGTGGATGTGTGACAAGTCGGTCCGCTGCGCAGCCACGTACTCCCTGCTTGCTGCCATCGGTCACCAGGTTGACCCAATGGGCTGTGTATGTAATGCAGCGGCCCTGCCCGTGCTTGGCAGACCAGGCATCCGTGGTCAGGTGGACCCTTGACCCAACGCTCTTCGCAATAGATGACACCACTTGCCTCTCAACTGCACGGTGCAGTTTGGGTATGGCCTTTTGTGAAAAATAAGTGCGGCCTGGTATCTTCCACTGCGGTGTCCCAATGGCCACAAATTTACGGAAAGCCTCTGACTCCACCAGCTTGTATGCTAATAGCTGGTGAGCTAATAGTTCCACCACGCCAGCTGTCAGACGCCGGGCAAGAGGGTGACTGGCAGACATTTGCTTCTTACGCTCAAATACTTCCTTTACGGACAGCTGGGTACTGCTGTGGGCAGAGGAGAAGGAACCGCTCAAGGGAAGAGGCGGTGTGGAGGAGGGTGGCTGTGAAGGTGCAAGGGAGAAAGCGAATGAAGACGATGCACCTGAAGGAGGAAGAGGAGAAGGAGGGTGGCTTGTCTTTTGGGTGCTGCTTTTCCTCAGGTGTTCTTGCCATAGCTGTTTGTGCCTTCTCTCCAGGTGCCTTCATAAGACACTTGTCCCTACGTGAGAGTTGGCCTTTCCACGGCTCAATTTTTGCTGGCAGAGAGAACATATGGCTTTGCTCCGATCTGAGACACACATGTTAAAACATTTCCAAACCGCTGAGCCCCCCTGGGGTGATGGCGCTACAGTGGCGTCAGCAGCTGACGTTGAAGGGCATGTTTGCTCACTTGGCTGCCTGTCCATAGCTGGCGATACATTGCGCTGGACACTGCCCCCAGCTGTTTCTGAGGACGAGCTCCCTCTGCTTCTATCATGGAGTCGTCTCCTCCTACTCCTCTCTGACTCCCCCTCTGAACTGTCCCCCTGGTCATCTCCTCTACTGGGAACATACATGGCATCCGTATAATCGTCATCATAATCCTCCTGCCCAGCTTCAATTTCCTCAGACACCTCCTCAACTGCACCAACTTCAGGTGGTTCATCATCCCCCGCCTCACACGTTACATCGATACTATTGCCACCTAACTCAGACGTATGAGGTGGTGTACCTGCGCCTTCTTGTTTTTGCAGTAGTGGCTGGGAATCAGTGATTTCACCACCACCACCAAATAACTCCTGCGAAGTGTCAAATGCAGCGGATGTGGTGCTTGTTGTAGCGCTGGTGGCTGCGGGAGATGAGGTGTTCTGTGTTAAAAACTCAAGCACCCATCTGGATAGACTATAGAGAATCAGACAAGGCCAAATCCTTCCTGCAATGAGACATAAATAGCTCGCTAGAGAGGGCCCAACACCCCCCAGATACCACTATTCATTCCTGGTAAGGGGGTATACACCTGACGCTATTTGAGTAATACTTGCTTTTATCACACAAACATTAGGAGTAAGTGATTGTTTTGATCCAGATCATATACTATCTGTGTGAAATGACATTATTTCTAATGGTTTTTTGGTATTGCCATCCCCATGTGTTTAATTTTACCTCTTTAATGTTCCCACCCCCCCACCCCCACTTACCTCCCCCCCCCACTTACCTCCCCCCCCCACATCCCCCCTCCCCACCCCCGCACACCCCTTTACCTATACCTCCATTTCCCCCTCTCATACTCATGTTCCATGGGATGAACAACTGCCAAACTTATATATTATCTATTATTTGTAAGAACTATAGCGGTAGTCTCATCCCTATATTGTGTAAGCAAATTTTATGTAACCATGAGAGCAATACCTGTTATGTATGTTTATAACAAAACCTTCAATAAAAATTTATTTTTCAAATAAACTCAAGCACGTCCTCACAATTTTGGGAAGTGATGGCACGTGCCTTCTTCTGAGCACTGTATTTTGGGACAGGTCCGCACGCAATCTCAGCAACACCACCTCGCACAGACTTGCCAGTGCTTGGTGGCCTTCCTCTGGGTCTGCCTCTACCTCTTCCTCTACCTGGTTTGTCCATTTTGTCCATCTCGGGGGAATGCTAGGTATATGCAGTGAGCTGGGTTCACTCAACACAACAGGTAGTTTTATGCAGTGAGGTGGGTTCACTCAACACAACAGGTAGTTAGATGCAGTGAGGTGGTTTCACTGAACAGTAAAGGTAATAAGATGCAGTGAGGTGGGTTCACGCAACACAACAGGTAGTTAGATGCAGTGAGGCGGGTTCACTGAACAGTAAAGGTACTTAGATGCAGTGGGTTCACTCAACACAACAGGTAGTTAGATGCAGTGAGGTGGGTTTACTGAACATTAAAGGTACTTAGATGCAGTGAGGTGGGTTCATGCAACACAAAGCTAGGTATATGCAGTGATGAGGTGGGTTAAGTAAACACAACAGGTACTGGGTAGTTAGATGCAGTGAGCTGGGTTCACTGAACAGTAAAGGTACTTAGATGCAGTGAGGTGGGTTCACTGAACAGTAAAGGTACTTAGATGCAGTGAGGTGGGTTCACTCAACACAACAGGTAGTTAGATGCAGTGAGCTGGGTTCACTCAATACAAAGCTAGGTATATGCAGTGATGAGGTGGGTTAAGTAAACACAACAGGTACTGGGTATATGCAGTACCGGGTAGTACAATGTGCAGCTCCCTGTCACACACACAGGTAGTCACTGAATGTGCTGGGCTGTTGGCAGTGGCACACACACTATGAATTAGCAAGGCTGTGCATGCAGCAAAAGTGTCAGTTTGACACACAGAAAAAAAAAGTACAGGATTAGCTCTGAAAAGAGCTGTTGAGGGGTGCTATAAAAGCAATATTAATCAGCCAGGAGCAAGCTAAGCAGCCAAGAACCTAAATAATCTGTCCTTAGAAGGCAGCTGTCCCTAGTCTCTCTCTAGCAGGCTAGCAGGCACACAAATAAGGCTAATGGCCGCAGGGGCCTGCCTTATATAACGGGGGGAGGGGGGCTTCAGGGCTTAGTGTAGCCTGAATGGCTACAATGTGCCTGCTGACTATGATGCAGAGGGTCAAAGTTGACCCTCATAGTGCATTATGGGGCGAATCGAGCTTCCGCAAAAGATCGCCTGTTGCAGGCGAACGCGAACCACCGAAGTTCGCCTGGAGCCATTCGCCAGCGAACCATTCGGCTTATCTCTACTGTTCAAGCGATCATTCAGAAATGGAAGGAGTATGGCACAACTGTAAACCTACCAAGACAAGGCCGTCCACCTAAACTCACAGGCCGCACAAGAAGAGCGCTGATCAGAAATGCAGTCAAGAGGCCCATGGTGACTCTGGACGAGCTGCAGAGATCTACAGCTCAGGTGGGGGAATCTGTCCATAGGACAACTATTGTGGCAAGAAGAAAGCGATTGTTAACAGAAAAGCATAAGAAGTCCCGTTTGCAGTTTGCCACAAGCCATGTGGGGGACACAGCAAACATGTGGAAGAAGGTGTTCTGGTCAGATGAGACCAAAATTGAACTTTTTGGCCAAAATGCAAAACGCTATGTGTGGCGGAAAACTAACACTGCACATCACTCTGAACACACCAGCCCCACTGTCAAATATGGTGGTGGCAGCATCATGCTCGGGGGGTGCATCTCTTCAGCAGGGACAGGGAAGCTGGTCAGAGTTCATGGGAAGATGGATGGAGCCAAATACAGGGCAATCTTGCAAGAAAAACTCTTGGAGTTTGCAAAAGACTTGAGACTGGGGCGGAGGTTCACCTTCCAGCAGGATAACGACCCTAAACATAAAGCCAGGACAACAATGGAATGGTTTAAAATAAAACATATTCATGTGTTAGAATGGCCCAGTCAAAGTCCAGATCTAAATCCGATCGAGAATCTGTGGCAAGATCTGAAAACTGCTGTTCACAAACGCTGTCCATCTAATCTGACTGAGCTGGAGCTGTTTTGCAAAGAAGAATGGGCAAGGATTTCAGTCACTAGATGTGCAAAGCTGGTAGAGACATACCCTAAAAGTCTGGCAGCTGTAATTGCAGCAAAAGGTGGTTCTACAAAGTATTGACTCGGGGCTGAAAAATTACGCACACCCCACTTTGCAGTTATTAAAAAAAATGTCTGGAATCATGTATGATTTTCGTTCCACTTCTCACGTGTACACTTCTTTGTATTGGTCTTTCATGTGGAATTCCCAAAAAATTGATTCATGTTTGTGGCAGTAATGTGACAAAATGTGGAAAACTTCAAGGGGGCCGAATACTTTTGCAAACCACTGTATTATGGCCCGTACTCACGGGCTGCAGAAGTGGCCTGTCGCCAGCACACGTGAGCGTGTGGGCGACAGGCCGGCGACAGCTCCTCACCAGGTCCCTCCGCGTACACACGCGGAAGAGGGACCAGCGGCGAGACGGAAGCTGTCGCCGACGTTCCTCCTCCCCCCGCCGGAAGCTCCATTTACCACAATGGAGGTTGCTGTCGCTAGTCCGCGTACTCACGCGGACTAGCGACAGTTGCGGGGGAGGTGCGGCGGCGACTGTCGCCATGCGATTGAAACTTTCAATCGCATGGCGACATGAGCGACGGGCGACAGTTCGGGGTGCGCGCGCGCGACGGCCCATACTCACGGGCGACCTGTCGCCGCAACACGCGCGCGCCGCGTGTTGAGGCGACAAAAGTCCCTCGTGAGTATGGGCCATTAGTGTGGGTTTTTCAGTGAGATGTTAGGTAAATAAACAGGCAGCCTGTTTATTTACCTAAGACATTCCACAGCACATTACAGCACTTGCAGATGACCCAGCATTAGAGAATGGGCTTTATCTTCACAGCACAGAGAGGAGAGAAATTAGTTGTAATCGTACAAAGAATCGTATCGTGTAGATGAGGCTTAAGGGCTTTTTCCAGGCTTTGCTGATCACTGACGATCAGCAAAGCACTGCTGCCAATGTATCCCTATAGATAAATTCACACTGTGGCACTTGCAATTCCGCTCCATCGCAAACGTGGTGCATGCAGCATTTTTGGGGAGATTGTGCTGTGATCCTCGTTCTCTTGAATCCCCCTTGAACCACATGGTCTAAATATACAATTGTACTATGTAGAAGGCTGACTGGGCAGCAGGAATTGCATAGATGGCCCTTTTAACTAGGAAACTGCAATCTGCAAGAGACAAGCAGCTCTGCTTTCTTTATATGCTCTCAACTTTTAATGCCATTTAGATGTTGTTCAAAGGGCTGTGAGCCTTCAAAGTGTAGAATGAAATAAGTTTTCTCCCCATATAGCTCTACCTGAAGTGTAACAGCAGAACGGCGGGATGCGGGAGGCGACAATCCACAGGATGCTGCATCTGCCATCCAGCAGAGCATGTTGAGCTAATGCTCTTATGAAAGCATCTACCTACCACAAAGCTTGTGGTCAAAGGCCTAGTTATTTCTCATATCTGTCTAAACCAACATTTCTGAGATGACTATATGTATGTATTCCATACTGATGTACTTTAGGGAGGCTTGCCTTATATGCTCTTAATACAGCCAGACTATAACCAAAAAGAAAAAAAAAAACAATAAACGTGAGCTTTGTGTTTTACAGGACAGATAAAGTGAGAGGGATATGAAGGCTGCCATATTTATCTCCTTTTAAACAATGCAAACTGTCTGGCTGTCCTGATCCTCAGCAGACCCAGCCTCTAATACTTTTAGCCATAGACCATGAATAAGCATGCAGATTGGATGTTTGACTTAAAGAGAACCCAAGGTGGGGTTCTGACAATGAAATCCGCATACAGAGGCTGGGTCTGCCTATACAGCCCAGCCTCTGTTGCTATCCAGATCCCCCCTAAGCCCCCCCTGCGCTCTGCGATAACCCATAAATCACAGCCGTGCTGTGCGGGCTGTGTTTACCTCTATATTGTCAGTCTCGGCACTCTCCCCGCCTCCTGCATAGCTCCAGTCCCCGCCCATGTCCCTTCCCTCCAATCAGCGGGGAGGGAAGGGACGCGGGCGGGGACCGGAGCTATGCAGGAGGCGAGGGGAGCAGCAGACTGACAGTACAGAGGTAAACACAGCCCGTTGCAACATGCTGCGTGATGGCAGCGTGGGGGCTTAGGGGGGATCTGGATAGCAACAGAGGCTGGGCTGTATAGGCAGACCCAGCCTCTGTATGTGGATAGCATTGTCAGAACCCCACCTTGGGTTCACTTTAAGTTACACAGCATTTGCCACATGCTTGTTTCAGGTGTACTGCTCCAGTAGGGCTGCTGCTGGAATAAGTTCACTTGGCCTTTAATTTTAGCATCACTGTTCAGGCCGTGTTTGTCTGAAAACGTAAAATCTTACCTGGGGGTCCCTTGTATTGTTTTTCGTACAAGCTCTATATTTACTGTCAGGACAAATCCATACTCGTATGCAACATGTGCCTTGGGCTGTGGACTTTTTATTTTCAACACAATCACTTTTCAGTAACTCCCCCCCCCAAAAAAAAAAACTGTATTAAACAAGCTACATAAAGAATTTAAATCAGTCTATATTTTTTGTTTAAAACACATCTTTGCCTTTCTTTATTATGAATTATGGTGTATAAGTAGAGGTCTATGTAAATTACATCCATTTCAATATTAATGATCTTCCAGCAGCTGTCATCGCTACAGGGATCTGTTAGCTTCATTACAGTTATAAGTGCTGGAGAGCTAACTGGATTTAGATGGAGTTGGGACTGCCAGATACAGCGACCCAAAACAAAGAGTTGTGTAGTACACACTCCACTCATCGCTCCACAATAATTCCGCAACTGTACAAGAAAATGGCATTTAAAATAGAATTAGAAGCCAGGGTAAAGGTTCAAACTTTGGTCAAGTTTACATTTGTGAGAAGGATATTAGCAGCTGATAATCTGCCCCAGGGATATGGTCAATGAGTACACGAATAATGGTACATTTCTCCATTAGACAAGACACAGAACATTGAATGTATATGGTGCTTTTCTTCTGGCGGACTCCAGAGCTGCAGCCACTGGGGTGCACTCAGTAGGCAGTAGCAGTGTTAGGGAGTCTTGCTCAAGCTCTCTTCCCTAAATAGGCGCTGGCTTACTGAGCAGGCAGAGAAGAGATTTTAACCCAGTGAGTCAGAGGCAGAGCTCTTAAAGGGAACCTGAACTGAGTAAAATTATTTAGAATAAACACATAGCTGCAAATAAATATAACATACTGCCTCGCCATCAGTTCCTATCATATAGCTCTACCTGAAGTGTAACAGCAGAACAGCGGGATACCGGAGGTGACAATCCACAGGATGTTGCATCTGCCATCCAGCAGAGCATGTAGAGCTAATGCTCTTAGGAAAACATCTACCTACCACAAAGATTGTGGTCAAAGGCCTAGTTATTTCTAATATCTGTCTAAACCAACATTTCTGAGATGACTATATGTATGTATTCCATACAGATGTACTTTAGGGAGGCTTGCTTTATATGCTTCTTACAGTCATCACTTCCAGTTTTGTCAGAACTAAAATATATCAGTTGCAGTCAGTTAAATATCAGCTGCTGTCATTTACAACTGAATGTGCAATGCAATGTCCATGTTTCCCTATGGCTCAAGTGAGCGATATTACAGTTTAACAGTGTGCTGACCAGGAAGCTGTTATGGGATAATGGCCATTTTCAAAATGGAGGACAGAGAATTCCACTGATCACAGTGGACAAACAGGACGCAGGCGAGGAGAAAGAGATTGGTGAGTAGACTACACAGGAGGTAAGTATGACATGTTTATGTTTATTTTGACTTTTAATTTTCAGTTCAGGTACTCTTTAACTAATACACTATCCAGTCACTTCATTAGGGACGAGGAGAGTGATAAAGGTCTGACAGATGTCCCAATCCACCTCTACTCTTTCCAAAACCAAAAAGGAACACATCTGACGGGTTTCACTGTGAGATTAAGGACTATATGAGCTACATCTAGAAAGTTATGACTTACCACTGGCTATAATAGTTTGCTCTATTTAAATAATATAATTTGAGATCCCCCCCCCCTGAACTCACAATACCATGCGATGTAGTAGTATATTTGTGATATATACCATCATTGTTATTTTGTGTTAGGGACCGGCAGCATTATTTTTTATTGTTACTTTTCCTTTTAAAAAATAAATAAATACATAAAATAATGCATTTTCTCTAGAATATCAATGCAGGCAGGCTGCAGAGAGCTCAGCCAAAGAATTTATTTCATTTCTCACTACCTATTACACATGTTTTCCTGCCTCTTCTGCTCACCAGTAAACTACCAGAAGGCAACATTCTAGGAGACACTTGAAAGCATGCCAATTTTTAGAAATATTACCAAAAATGTTTTCTTAGATTCACTGAATGTTGCTTGTTCTGCCATAATTTATGTCAGTTTTGGATGCCTCATCGAGAGACCTAGAAATGCAATTTAAGAGTAATTAAGGCGATTCATCTGTTCCAACAGAATTGGAAAATAGGGTCTCTGAATTCCTGGAGCTGGAATCGCTCTGTCTGAACAATATTACTGAAGTAGGAAATAAAATATGGAACAGAATGTTGGAGCTATGGAAATCCACGCAGATGACTATCGGTTTCTGAGATGGCTGGTCCCATTTTTCCGCCTTTGTTCCTTTCCTCTTTCCCCCCTTTTCTCTCTCTTCTCCACCCCCCCACCCATTGCTCTTGGCAATGATTACAAAGTTGCTTTATTAATTATCCTATCCTTTGCTCTATATTTACAACAGGATGAAATGGCAGCACTTCCAAATGCAGGCTGCCCCCGAATTGACCAGCTGCATAGATGTGCAGAGCCACGGGCAGATTACACAACTTGCATTCAAAACAGATGCAGCAATTGCAGGAAGTTAGCTTCCACAAACATTTTGCTTGAATATTGTTCAGTACTATACTCTTCCATGACATTGACGTGCCCTCACCGCAGAGAGCTAACCACTAACTAACAATTAAAACATAGTGGCTGCTAGCCATAAATGGTCTACACATTTTCTAAATGAAACGTTTTTGGAAGATAACATCCTCCTCTGCTGCATCTGTTTTGAATGCAAGTTGTGTAATCTGCCAATGTTTTGAGCTCTGCACATCTATGCAGCTGGTCAACTCAGGTGCAGCCTGCATTTGGAAGCGCTGTAATTTTCTCCTGTTGTACAAAAATGTAAGTCTACTTTTGGCTAGCTGCATCCATGCGTATTAGTTTGCATTCAATTAAACTAGATTAGGGTTTAGTGCATAGTTTGCATCTGATTTGTATTCAAGGTGCGTATTTACTGTAAGTCTATAGGAGTCGCTGCACACCTCTGTTGGTTTTATTTCAGTTGCAGCCAGATTAGGAACGCTGCCAATTTTTTGCTGCTCTATATTTACAGGCTAACCATGATGCAAGATAAGAATCCCAAAACCTTGAGCGCTGTGATGAAGCCTGGGTCATGCAGTTGCGCTATTATCTGACTTGTCAGATGGGTCTGCAGAAAGAACAAGGTGATTCAGCGCATTCAGTTTTATTCACCTTTGACATCAAAGGTGTTCAGATTCAGGATTCTACAAAGACAGAATTTGTGGGCTTGTTCAGCCCACAGTAGCTCTACAATAGCCGCTAAGCCAGCTAAATGGCGCATGTCTCCTGCCGAGCCAGTAATTTTACCATCTATCATAATAAAATAAAGTTCAACAGAAATGTAATTTTCCAGCCTAATCCCACAGGACCCAGGATACACTCAGCTCAAATTTTAAAACAGATGTTTTGTTTTACAATTAAAAAGGAAATGCACTGGTTTGTCTAAAAGACAGCTACCAAGAGTGAATTCATTTCCAGTTGCTGCATTTTGAATATAACATGATTATATAAAATTGTCTTTTTGTCATACTTGTAAACACATCTGTTGTTGGGAGGTTGCAAAGAACACCTCGATGCTGCACTGGCCCTCCTAATCACAGCCATATTATGTAAAATGACTGGGGTTCTGATTGGAACAGCTCTCTGGGTGGCTCGAATGTGTGATTAAAGTAGATTGCAATGTGGGCTTTAAATGACGTTATTCCCTTTTCAGCATTTTGCCTTCAATACGACTTTATCCATTTCTGTATAAGACATTCTGGTGTCACAGGCTGTGTCAGTAATGAATAGAGGTAGTAAGAAAGTATTTATGAAGATGGAAATAATGTACTTAGAATCTCAGATCCAAATGATGCTAATAAAATATGTACCACAATAAAACTCTTGCGGTGTTTGCTTTCATTAAACTTTCCAAGAATCTGTGTAAGGATTGGAAATGTATGCATAAGCACATACAGTGAGCAGGGGCGTAACTAGGCACCACCGGGCCCCCCTGCAAAAATTCTGAGCGGGGCCCCCCCGGGCGCGCTCGGGCCGTTTTGGGGGGCTGGAGGGGTCACTGCACGAGGGGAAAGCCATGCCCACAGTTGGCGGAGAGGGGGGAAGGTACCCCTCCTCCCTCGCCTCGGGGCTCTCCCCTCTGCGCTCCCCTCTAGCTTAATAAGTGTGCGGGCAGCGGCGGGCAGCGGCTGATACATACCTTCCTTCCCTCTTCCGTGCGTTCCTCACTCTAGTCTCTGACGCGACTTCCTGTATAACAGGGCCCCCCTGCGGGGGCAGGGGTCGCATCCCCTGTTTTTACGCCAGTGACAGTGAGGCAGGGACCACCCTTATGTATGTTTTAATGCAATTGTCACCCACCATCAGCTGTCTACACCTGCTGGCTGTCTATGGGAATTGCACGTGGTGTGCAATAGAACACTGCAGGGACTCAAATGTTTTAATGCATGGAAATCCCAAACTATAAATCATAAAGTGCATGAGGATCATTGCATGTGATTTTGCATTGCGCACAATCACACATTTTTGACATGTGTGATCCCTGTCTAAGCAGGAAAAAGCCACCATCCAATTTTACAGATGAATTACGAATGTTAAACCTAACCCTATTCACATATGAGCCATCCTTCTACCAATGTCTGACACTAGCTGCCCCACCCCCAATACATAACTCTAACTGAGCCCCCCGCCAATGCCTAACCGATCCTCCTACAGATGCCTAACCCCAACCGACCCCCACGCCAATACCTAAACCTAACCAACCACGCACTCATGCCTATCCCTAACCATCCCCCACATCAAACCTGCTGATATAGGCACCACCTTCATTGCTACAGTATGTATAGTCACAATTAAAGAGACTCTGAAGTCTAAAAAAAAATGTCTTTTTATTTAACAAATATGTTTAATATCTTAGCTCTAACTAAATCGCTGCATTCCCGCATCTGTAAACTATCTAAATCCCCCCTAACTCGCCCTCCCTCTCCCCTGCAAAATCCATGACTTTCTTGGTCATGGATTTTGCTGCCCTAAGGGCTTCCGTGTGAGGCAGAGCTATGAGCTGCAGCCCTGCCTCACACACATCTGTCAGCAGCGGATCTCCGCCTCTCCCCGCCCCCCTCTCTGAAGGAAGACTAAGAAGGGCGGAGGAGAGGCGGCGATCTGGGCTGACAGAAGCGCTGTGAGGGTGAGCTGCGGCTCATAGCTCTGCCTCTCACAGAAGCACTGCCCTGATTGCCCCACCCCTCCCCCACCCAGGGAGTTAGGGGGGATTTAGATAGTTTACAGCGGCTGGAATGCGGCAGGTTAGTTAGGGCTAAGATATTAAACATATTTGTTACATAAAAATACTTTTTTTAGTGACTTCAGAGTCTTTTTAACGATGGCATCTATGTGGTGCCTAAACTTCCACGGCGCCACAAAAGCTCACCTTTCCAGCTTTGCAAGTGTGTAATCAACCAGGTAACACTGTTTTTTACCCTGACAGGCAAATCAGATTTAATTTCCATGCTCTAACCTGTCAAACATACAAAGATGAATACACCCTCCAGCAATTGTTTTTTTTTTTTTTTTTTAGGGAGAGAGCACATAAATTATGGAGGTAGGTGCCTAAAGAGAGATATTATCAAATAATGTGTAATACAGTATTGATTATAGATCCTAGAACAAAAATAAAAGAGAAAGCTGTCTGAAGAATTAGAAAAACAGCATCTGGAGTCAAAGCAAACCACCAAGGAATACAAATATAGCATGCAGCCGCTTCCAAGGAATAATAATGTGATGAATCCATGTAGAGGTTGTAAATGGGTTTCCAAAGTGTAGTATTCCTCAGATCAGGAATGCATTTATGCTGCTTTTTATGTGTTCAGCAACCAGCACATATCAAAGCTGACAGAAGAAGAATCTGTTAGTATTTTACCCTGGTAATCTGCAGGTCCCATTTGCAGGCAGAAATACCTTTTTGGAATCAAGATCCCTAATTTGATAACAAGTCTGTAGTCAGGAAACAGAATATTACATTTTTGATTTTTTTCCCCACTTGTTTGTTTTATATTTTGCATAACTTGCTTTGCCGCTAAAATATGTAAATGACTGTTGTTGAATTGCTAGTAAAATAATTATCCCCCTATAGCTACAGTCCAGGAATCAGGAAAGCTGTCTTTTCCTTCCATAAACTACAGCAGATGTTTTGATACTAATAGCCAACTAGGGTTCACCTTTAAAATGGAACTGAAAGCACAGAAAGCAATTAAAGGTGACACGAGGTCAGAAATTTACATATTTTAATGAAGTCAGGCATGAAATATTATACAGTATCTACAGAGACAGCCATGCATCATCCAGGATATTAGACTTTAATATCCAGCCACCAATGCCATACAATCCAGATTTGAATCCATTTATGTGCCGTGCATGTAACTCACAAGGAAAAAGGGAGAAGAAGAGGTAGATTCGGGGACACAAGTCAGACCGGTGATGACAGCCGTTTCACATCAACAGACCCTTGATCACATTGATTTCAAGAGAAAGATTAGGAATAGGCATGCAAAAGGAGGTTTTTATTAGGGTTGGTAATAGGGTACAGGGGCGTAACAATAGACCCTGCAAGGGATGCCTCCGCAGGGGGGCCCAGACGACACAGGGGGCCCGTGGGGGGGGAAAGTTTGAGAGACTCACAGCTAAGGGCATGGAGAAAAAAAAACATATTCTGCTCTCACACCATTGTTATATTGACTGCATGTGTCCACCACACAAATAAGGACTCACACACACTTTGGAATTTGTACACTGTCCCTGCTCCCTAGGGTTCCTAAAAAACATCTGTCTCTCATTGCTACAAGTTCTAAAGACTTGCCTACAACCTTATAAACAAAGGAGTCACATTTTGAAAAAAGTTGTAGACTTTCCCTTGACAGCAAAAGAATTCCTAGAATCTTATCACACGGGCTAATGGAGTGGAGATTGATGTCTTACTGTTGCTGCTTCATTGAGAGCTTGTTGTCTCACATGGAGTCCAAGATACTGTAATAACAGTATCAATCAGTGACATTCTGAATGTTTTGCCAAAGTTACATTGAATACTATATCTTACGTTGAGCATGTCATTGTTGTTCCTCCATATAGCATGTGCTCTCATGTAGTAAAATAATACGGCTGTGTGTGTATGTGTGTACTGGGAGCAGAGCTGCAATGAGGGACTTGTCGGCTGCAAGGGGCTGGAGGAAGCCCCGGGTAAGTAGATCTAGGGGTAGCATAGTGTAACGATTGGTGTCAGCACGCAGAGAGAATCTGATTATTGGTGATCTGCAGTATCACCAAAAATACAGATATACACCTGATTATTGATGATCTGCAGAATCACCGATAATACAGATATATTGCTAACCTCTGGACACCTAAGGGTATGTAAGTGTTTGGTGTAAGAGTAGTACTTTGAGTAATGCACCTGCTGGGCAGGTGATATAGGCAGTAAAGGAACACTGCTCTGAGAGTACAGGAACCTTCCAGCAGCCTGAGACTCTCCAAGGGTGGAGTCAGGCTGGAGACAGGAAGGGCCATTGAGTGAGTGACATATGAAGGTGGATGTCACTCTCTGATCTGGAGACTATCTCTTAAGGGGAGAGATAGCTCCCGAGGTCGGACACGCCTGGTCGGTAACACACGGACAGATAAAGTACAAAGACAGAAGGCTGATTCGGTATCCAAGGCAAGCAGGGTCTGGCAATGGAGTATCAGAAATGCGAGGTACCGAATCAGAGGACAGAGGAGTAGTCAAGAAAGCAATAAGTCATAACAGATATCAAACAATGCCTAGTCTGGGTGTGAGGTCCGTGGTCTCTCCACCCTGGAACTAGTCTGATGTATAACAAAATGATCGCACAAGTTCCCTAGTCTTGGGTGCGAGGTCCGTGGTCTCAGCACCCTGGAACTAGTCTGATGTATTACACAAATGATAATACAGTTCCCTAGTCTGAGTGCGAGGTCCGTGGTCTCAGCACCCTGGAACTAGTCTGGAGTATAACACAAATAATAATACAGTTCCCTAGTCTGGGTGTGAGGTCCTTGGTCTCTACACCCTGGAACTAGCTAAAGCATAAACAGAATTACAGTTCAAGTAATCTGGCTCAGTGTGAATTCCCAGGTCCACCTGGTTCAAACACACTTTTGGATCTGACTAAGGTCTGAGTGCTTCCACGTAGTGTTCGTAACGGCAGACAACTTGCAACTGGCCAGCAGTAACTATATATGGAGTAGTGCTCTCCGGCACTATCTGGATAGCACCAGTGCTATCCTGCTCTGGAGTCAGCTGATCGGCGTGATCAGCTGACTCTCTCTGCCCAGTATAAGAATTCTGCCTCTCAGCGCGCGCGCGTGTATTCCTAAGCCTGTGTGCACTAACAGACTCAGCCACACCAGACACACGCTGCCGCGTGCAAACCGCCGCGCTGGACGCGGAACCAGCCGCCTTACTGTTGTTGCATGCGGCGGCTTTTCCGCGTTCTGCCCTGCTACCAGACACATGCTTCCGCGTGCAAACCACCGCATTGGACGCGGAATCAGCTGCCTCCTCAGCAGCACACGCGGCAGCTTTTCCGCGTTCTCTCACGCTTAGATTGCCTGACGTTTCCTTTAAGTCTAAGTGTTTTTATCTGCATGGGGAAAACACATTGGTCCTCAGTTTTCCTGTGCAGAAAGCGAGGGGGGTGGGGGGCCCCATCCAAAGTTTCGCAGGGGGGCCCAGTGATGTCTAGTTACGCCCCTGAGTATGGTATTAGGGTTATAAAAGGTTAGACTAAATGTGGCCACACATTTAGCGATGATGGGTAGATTTGACCAAGAGACAAATCTCTCTCTGCTCGAATCTAATTAGAGGGAGATCTGTCGGCTGCCCATACTCTGCAGGCTGATTCCTGATGAATTTCATAGTGAAATCACTCAGGAATCATCTGAGCTCGCCTCCTTGCTGTTTTCATCCTATATAATAAAACCCCTCTGCCCCTGCGTCATCCTCCTGTCCCTGTATCCATGCGTTTTAGCTACTGCGCATGTGTAGCCATTGGGACAGGAGGAGGAGGGGGCCAGGGGGGTGGGTGGCCATTGGTACGCACAGCGATCAGCGTGGCTATGCGCCCTGGAGTTGCGTCACTGCCCTAGCACCCATTTAACGGGCGGGCTCTAGCTAGTAATGTATAAATGTGTGTGTGTATTTACACCTAATTAAATGTCCTGTGCTGCAGTGCCAGTCCATCTTCTAAATCTGCTGCTCTTCCATAGCCCCAAACACGCCGCCAGAGTGGTGCGTGACATCACACACCAGCGTGCTGCACAACGGCGACGTGTATGGAGCTAACAGAAGAGGGGCGGATTCAGGCGCTGGACTGGCACTGCGTCACAGACAGATAATGTATAAATGCACATACACTTAGAGCTGGTGCACACTAGGTCTGGAAACGTATCCGTGGCTCCGTTTTTTTCAGCCCTGATTAAAAACTGAGCCACAGATAGCAATGTTAAAAATAGCAGCAGTCTTCACCCAAGAAAAAAAACAGATTCGTCTGCGTTTCCTTGGACCCGTTTTTAAAACCTGAACAGAAGGTCCGGATCTGCTGCATTTTTACGCAACGGATCTGGATCCTGATACATGCAGGGGTAGTGGCAGGCAATGGGAAAATGAATCCCCATCTACACAGGCAAATTTGGACACAGAAACGGATCTGTTTCTGTGTCACAGCGGAGTCGGGGGGGGGTCCACCATGCTGGAGGGTGATAGCAGCCAGGTCGGCGGTCGGTGGATAGGGCGGGGACACTCCCCTTCCTCACCTGGGTCCCCCGTCCCTGCTACCCCTCCAGCTACTTTGCGCAAAGCAATTCAAATGTTTCTATGTGGCAAGCGGGGAGCTTACCGTCTTTACTTCCTCCGCTTGCCGTGTCACCTCCTGCAATGCCGCCCTCCGAAGTATAGAGGGCGGCATTGCAGGTGGTGACGACGCGAGCGAGCGAAGTGAAGGTAAGCTCCCGCTCACCGCATAGCAACATTTTAATTACTTTGCGCAAAGTAGCTGGAGGGGTAGCGGGGACGGGGGACCTGGGTCCCCGCCTACCGCTGTCACCCCTGTGCTGGCTGCTATAACCCTCCAACATGGCGGCCTCCTCCTGGGCATACGTTTTCACGGACTGGAAACATATGCACCAAAATAGCACAAAAACAGAGGGAAAAAACAAACAAACAAACCGGATCCGTTTCCAATGGATCTGATCTGTCACGGACCTAGTGTGGAACTAGCCTTATACATTAGGACAACAGCGCAAGGGGTTTTGTCTCATTCATCGCTCATCCCGATATCACTTGCCGTTTACCGCTACGCACCCGACTGACCACGATGGCCCTGCATCTTGCAGCATGTCCGACTGATATATGTGACCTATTTCAGGCTAAAATTGGTCGCATTGTTGGCCAGGCACACACTTGGAGGCACTGATTTTCACGCGGTTCCGATTATAATAATCAAACCGGATTGTCGATGTGCCGCAAGTTGCCCGATTTATGGCTACCTTTAGGCTGGTTTCACACCAGGACGTTGCGTTTTAGGGGACTTTAAGGTCGCATAACGTGCCCCTAACGCAACGCCTGGTGCTCTCTGATGTGCACGTCAGAGTGAGGCGCGTTGTGCAGCTCACTCTGGCGTCCGTGATGCGTACTCTTGGACGCATGTGGCATCACGTTGTCCCGCCCGGCCAATCGCCGCACAGAGCGGCCGCTCCAGGAAGTAAACACTGCACGTCACTGAGTGCAGTGAATATTAATTAGCCATGTGCCTGGCCGCTCTCCGCTCCTCCCCAACATTACTGAGCATGTGCAAGCAGTCTAACGCGGCTCTGCCGCTTATAAAGTACTGCATGCAGTACGTTGTTTTATGGCGCAGCTTTACTAAGTAACGCAACGTGGGCACTGTGAACAGCCCATTGATTTTTCATTGCTGTGCGGTGGGGTGTGTTACAGGCTGCTCTAACGTGCGCCTGTAACGTCCCACTGTGAAACCAGCCTAAAGTGTAAAAAATGTAAGTGGTTAGTGTTAGGTAAATGTTAGGGGCCAAATACTGTAACTGCTGATAAAATGATTGACACATAGCTGAGGCAGGAGCAGAAAGCAATCCACTAAGCAGAAATGCATCATTGCTACTGAATGCTACCAAATTCATACATACCCAACACTGGAGATCTATGGCTTTTGCACTGAACATTACAGGCCAGTGTACAAAGACTTACAGACAGAATATACAAAATAAAAAATTATAAAATCATGTGGCACCACCCCACCATTACGTAGGGACATCAGGTTTTAAGATCTGCTGAGGAATAGTATTGTGACTTGATCATCATTTTCTAAACAAGAAAGAATGTTAGTTCTATGTAAATATGTAATAGCAATAATGGTCATTATGTTTATACTGCCAGTAAGTTCCCTTACCTGGGCCCTGTTGGTATACAAGACTTGCATGTCTTTCAGCTTTTTTAGTCCTTCACTGTATCGTTGAATTGCAGTTTCATAATCGCCTTTGGCAAATGCCTCATTACCTAAATCTTTGAGTGCTATTCAATAAGAAATGAGATATACAATAGATAAGTATGAGATAAAAAAGGTACCTGAATTGACATGTGACATGATGAGATAAACATAGGAATCAATAGCACTAGTCCTACTATGAAACCGCCTAATGTTCTTTTCTATTTTCCTGTATTGCATTATTGAAAGTGTTAAAAACTAGTACAGGTATCTATGCTAATGAGGCAGTCAGAAAGCTTGCGGAATTCAGCCTGCTTTCCTAAAAAGTATGTAAAATGCGAAGCCCTATTATTTGGCTGAGGAAACACTGCTGAAAACATTTTCGTGTTGAAAAGTTTACAGAGTCATTACTTCTGTTTATTTTTCAGCTGAATTAAAGCAAACCTGAACTCAGAACGTCCCTCTGCTTTAAAAGATACAAAACAGCATAAAAACCTTTAAACAAAAAAAAAAAAATGTTGTTACAGCTGATACAATTCCTAAAAAAAAATCTGCACTGTTTCCACTTTCTGATTCATGGAAGCAGACAGATTGTTAACAGCCTGTGCTTTCAAATGAGCTTATCTGCCATCTCTGCCATAGCAGTCATGTGATTGTTTCCCCGTGTGTACAGTCTGTTGGCAGGCTGATAAGGCTGGCTTTGACTCATCTGCTCGGCGGGCGGGTCTGACGACCCATCGTTTGAGTGAATCAGGCGTGTGTACGCGCCTTTATAGAATCGGGGTGTATAAACTGCTAACTCATGAGTTAAGATAGATAAGGAGAGATAAATCTTGAGATAGAGAGATAAGGGCCCTGATTCACTAACCTACAGTACCTAAAGATTGCCATGCCCAGGTAGCACACAGCAACTTTACCATTACTATCACCATGTTGTCTAATTAGCATGACCTGTATGGCCTTAGTAATTTCAGTATGAGCTATGCTAATGCATGTTGGGTCTGATTGGATGAAGCCAGAGGTACATCAGTGCCGGAAACATTCTCATTTTACATTAATTGGTACAGGCCTCTCTGATATAAATCTAGAGCCTACTATACAAATGGACACAATTTAGTTGTTGACGGGTAAGCTAAGAGGCCAAGAAAAAGCCGTTTTCAGGGAATTACTTGTCATTACTGTAACTGCTTTGCAGATACCCTTTTTAAATGGACATGCTACTTAAACTGAGCATCCTAATTAATTTACTATAGATCATTTTAAAGGAAATTAACTCAGGCATCTAACTCAATAAAATAGGTCATCAATTATGTTACTAGTAAATAGTTTGGCTACATATTGATCTTGGTCACAAAGTGCATGCCCTTCAGTTGTAGGTGAAAGGTTCCCTTTAATATCTTTATGTTGTAATAATAAGTCAATAATAAGTCACTTCACTCTTGCTATGAATACACTTCCAATCATAAGCTACATTGTTTGCAATGGTTGTTCAGGTGGAAATAAAAACATAATAAAGGAATGCAAAATTATAAAGTTAAAGCCCAAGCTCACCTTAAAGGGGAACTTCAGCCTAAACAAACATACTGTCATTAAGTTACATTAGTTATGTTAATTAGAACAGATGGGTAATATAATTTTTTACCCACCCTGTTTTAAAAGAACAGGCAAATGTTTGTGATTCCTGGGGGCTGTCATCTTTGTCATGGGGGCAGCCATCTTTTTGGTTGAAAGGAGGTGACAGGGAGCAGGAGACACAGTTCCAACTGTCCTGTGTCCTGATAACCCCTCCCAGCTGCACACGCTAGGCTTCAAATGTCAAATTCAAAATGTGAAAAAAAAATTGCACCAAAACAGCAGAACGAGAGCAACAACAACAGAAATCCCATCATGCTTTGCACAGCATCAGGGGAAAAAAGCCCGTGCAGTTTTCTTCTGTGCAGCTAAAAATGAGGCTTGGATAAGAGAAACAAAGTTCTGATGCTGTGAAACTGTTAAAGAAACACCAGGCCTTTTCAGTGCTGCTGAGTCGATTTTTAGTCCGGAGGTTCACTTTAATGGATTTTTTGTGTACATTGCATCACTGCTTTATTACAAGCAGTGCTGGCTACAAGGAGTTAAACTCAGCAGCAGAAAGTTTAGGGGTGAGGAGTCAGGTGATCAGCTCTGGGCTCACAGGAAAAGACTGGCTGATACCCCCTCCAAGCAAATCCCTGGCTAAATATACATTCAAAAACCATGAGCCACAACCAGGGCATTAACCACTTAGCAACTTCTGCCACACTTTTCTAGTCCCTGTTTATAAACACCTGTAAACACATATAAGGGAAGACGCAGAGAGCCAAGTATATTGTAGTATGTAGTGTGAATTGGGTATGAAAAGGTAAGTATAGATAGGTTATACTCACAAACATGGGTTACCATCCAGGTAACCACTATGAAGGCAGGTGAGGAGATTAGACCTGTCCCCGCTCAGGATTAAGAAGTCGCTCTCTGTAGATCGGGAAAAGGAGATATTCCCCTCCACTAGGGGTAGAACAACAGCAATGGTAGTACAGAGGCGCCAAAAGAGTAAAAACAGTATTTCTTTAAAATAAATAAAATGAAGTAGGTAGTGGTGGACTTACCCCTCCAAAGCAGACACAAAAATGCTGTTTCAGGCAAAAAAAAAAATGTATTTACATACTCCGAACAAGGTGCAACACGTTTTGCGGGTATATCCCACTTCCTCAGGCAATAAATAGGAGCATATAACTGTTGACAGAAGACAGTGTGCTAAGTACTTATGTAGATGACCAATATATAGGTTTATACTGCAAATGTTTTCATAAAGTGGCTGGATGATGGCTGGATGGTGTAATGGTTAAGGGCTCTGTCTCTGACACAGGCGACCAGGGTTCGAATCTCGGCTCTGCCTGTTCAGTAAGCCAGCACCTATTCAGTAGGAGACCTTAGGCAAGTCTCCCTAACACTACAACTGCCTATAGAGCGCGTCCTTGTGGCTGCAGCTCTGGCACTTTGAGTCCGCTGGAGAAAAGCGCGATATAAATGTTATTTGTCTTGTCTTGTGTTGTCAAAGTAGGTTTTGACTTAGATGTATATCAGTGTACATACATGTCCATATATCTACATATAGACACATATACATGTATATATGTGTGTGTGTGTGTGTGTGTGTGTGTGTGTGTGTGTGTGTGTGTGTGTAGATATATGGACATGTATGTACACTGATATACATCTAAGACAAAACCTATTTTAAGAAAACAATTGGGGTATAAATCTATATACTGGTTGTCTGTATACGTACTCAGCACACTGTCAACAGTTATATGCTCCTATTTATTGCCTGAAGAAGTGGGATATACCCGCGAAACGCGTTGAACCTTGTTCGTAGTATGTAAATAAATAGTTTTTTTGCCTGAAACTGCATTTTTGTTTCTGCTTTGGAGGGGTAAGTCCACCGCTACCTACTTCATTTTATTTATTTTAAAGAAATACTCTTTTGGCGCTTCTGTACTACCATTACCTGTAAACACATGTAAACACTTGGTTCTGTTTTCTATTTTTAGAAAACAGAGTTAGTATAGCACCATCTCGTGGCCAAAAAGTGTCAGGAATAGCAGTATTACCTCACCAGCGGAGAGTGCTGCGTCCGCCGCTTCCGCGTCTGACGTCACCCCGGCGGCCGCTGCAGCCTCTCAGACATCTTGCACAGCCCCTGGCAGGACAGGTCTCTCCTCTGCACATCAAATTAGGTCAGCACGCTTGTGGGCGGGGCGGCAGGACCTTTATAATCTGAGGAGACGGGTCAGCTGATCTTGCGGTCAGCTGACACCAACCTGCCAATCACATGCTGCTGATTGGTTCAGCCCTCTGGGCAGGCGGCTTGAACTTGCTTTCTGTATTTAAGCTGGGAGATGTCATTTGCTCATTGTCTGTTGTTGCGGATACTCCGTGTTAGCGCTCAGACCTTTGATAGCTGTAATCAGCAGCATTCAGGGCCGGGCCGACACATAGGCTGGAGAGGCTGGAGCCTCGGGGCGGAGCTTACTGCAGTGTGGGTGGGGCGCAAGGAGCAGGTCTGTGTTGTGCCTGGCTTGCCGCCCAGCACTCCCCCGCTGTGTTTATGCTGCGTTCAGTCACCACTTTACTGGCTGCAATGCTGGCTGGCTGATGGGGAAGACGAGAGGAGCAGATCAATCAGCTGTCTGCTGCAGTGCTGCTCGCTGTCCCCAGCCTCTCCTGTGTGCGTAGAGAGGAGAGCGCCCCTCCCCTCCTGTCTTCTCCTCTGTGACACTGGGGGCGGGGCTGAGCACAGAGAAACCCGGGCAATTCAAGAATGAAGGAGACGGAAGACAGGTAGCTATGTGGTGGGGGGGGGGGAAGAGGCTCTGTGAGGAAGGGGGAGAAGTGTTCACAGCAGAGCATGCAGGCATGATTCTGCTCACATGCAGCACACACTGCCTGTTACTGATGGATCCATTTCCCTTATGCTGCTGCTGCCACGAGTGTACATGAGACACTCACAGCTGGGAGCTCTCCCTCTCTCTCCCCCCTTCTTCCCTGTCCCTGAAGCTGCTGCATTACTATGTGGGGGTTGCTAGATAGATAATAGGAATAACTGCAGCATTATAGGCAGGGGCGGCGCCAGGGGGGTGCTTGGGGGTGCTCGAGCACCCCCTAGAATTGTCCAAGCACCCCCAAAGCACCCCCTGGAGTGAACTGACTTCAGGCGTCTAAAAGACGCCAAGTCAGTTCACACACCGGCAGCACGGAGCAGCAGGCAGGGCTACGGTAAGATGGCCGCCCGGAGCCCTGTTCTGCAGACTTCGGGCAGCCATTTTCCCGTAGCCCTGCTCTCTGCATGCAGGCAGGAAGTCTCGTGGTGACGTCGGGAAGGAAGAGGATCGTGGGCGCGCGGGCGCTGCGCGCCACAATGAGGTCGGGACTCGGGACAGGAGGTCGGGAAAGAAGGTCTTCTGGCTGTAGGTGAGTAAATGGGTTTTTCTTTTCTTTTTCAGGTGATGCGGATTGTGCATATTGGGGTCATATCTGCTACGGATTGTGCATATTGGGGTCATATCTGCTACGGATTGTGCATATTGGGGTCATATCTGCTACGGATTGTGCATATTGGGGCGATATCTGCTACCGATTGTGCATATTGGGGTCATTTCTGCTACCGATTGTGCATATTGGGGTCATTTCTGCTACCGATTGTGCATATTGGGGTCATATCTGCTACCGATTGTGCATATTGGGGTCATATCTGCTACCGATTGTGCATATTGGGGTCATATCTGCTACCGATTGTGCATATTGGGGTCATATCTGCTACCGATTGTGCATATTGGGGTCATATCTGCTACCGATTGTGCATATTGGGGTCATATCTGCTACCGATTGTGCATATTGGGGTCATATCTGCTACCGATTGTGCATATTGGGGTCATATCTGCTACCGATTGTGCATATTGGGGTCATATCTGCTACCGATTGTGCATATTGGGGTCATATCTGCTACCGATTGTGCATATTGGGGTCATATCTGCTACCGATTGTGCATATTGGGGTCATTTCTGCTACGGATTGTGCATATTGGGGTCATATCTGCTACCGATTGTGCATATTGGGGCCATATCTGCTACCGATTGTGCATATTGGGGCCATATCTGCCACCGATTGTGCATATTGGGACCATATCTGCTACCGATTGTGCATATTGGGACCATATCTGCTACCGATTGTGCATATTGGGACCATATCTGCTACCGATTGTGCATATTGGGGCCATATCTGATAACGATTGTGCATATTGGGGCCATATCTGATAACGATTGTGCATATTGGGGCCATATCTGATAACGATTGTGCATATTGGGGTCATATCTGCTACCGATTGTGCATATTGGGGTCATATCTGCTACCGATTGTGCATATTGGGGTCATATCTGCTACCGATTGTGCATATTGGGGTCATATCTGCTACCGATTGTGCATATTGGGGCTATATCTGATAACGATTGTGCATATTGGGGCTATATCTGATAACGATTGTGCATATTGGGGCCATATCTGATAACGATTGTGCATATTGGGGCCATATCTGATAACGATTGTGCATATTGGGGCCATATCTGATAACGATTGTGCATATTGGGGCCATATCTGATAACGATTGTGCATATTGGGGCCATATCTGATAACGATTGTGCATATTGGGGCCATATCTGATAACGATTGTGCATATTGGGGCCATATCTGATAACGATTGTGCATATTGGGGTCATTGGACGTGTTTTTTGTTAAAATCTGCTCACATTACGTGTATTTTCTTGAGAAAACCTGCACAATTATGTGAATTTTCTGGGAAAAGGGTCACCAAAACTTGGGCCCTCTGTCTTTGCGTTGCACTTTTAAAGGGAACCCGAGGTGAGAATAATATTGAGGCTGCCATATTTATCTCCCTTTAAGCAATACCAGTTGCCTGGCTGCCGTGCTGGTCCTCTGCCTCTTATTCTTTCAACCATAGACCCTGAACAAGCATGCAGCAGGTCAGGGGTTTCTGACAATATTGTCAGAACTGACAAGATTAGCTGCATGGCTTGTTTCTGGTGTAATTCAGTTCACTACTACAGCCAAATAGATCAGCAGGGCTGCCAGGCAACTAGTATTGTTTAAAAGGAAATAAATATGGCAGCCACCATATCACTCTCACCCTGGGTTCACTTTAAATTACAGTTAGCCCCGCCCTCATCCGGTCATGACCACGCCCATTTTTTCGCCGCGGCGCGCTTCGCGCGCCGCAGGTTGTAGCCACACCCATCGCGCGCCGCAGGTCGTCAGCTCCCCCGGAAATTGGTCCAGCACCTGCATAGCACCCCCTAAAAAAAATTCCTGGAGCCGCCACTGATTATAGGCCAGAGCTGGGCTGTGTGTCAGGTCTGTCATGATTCTGGCTTCTTTGTCAACATCTATGCCTCTTTCCTCTCTCTCCCATTCCCTATCATTCTCCATTCCTCTCTTCTCATTCTATATCTCCCCTTAACCTCCCCCCCCCCCCCCTCCTGTCTCTAAATGTTCTACCCCTCTCTGCCTCTAGCCTATCTTTCCTTTCCTCAAATATCTCCCTCTCCAGATGCATCCCATCAGTGCTTGCCTTTTAAAGTGGACCTGAACTCTTGCACACGACAAAAGGAAAATATAGAGAAACGAACCCTGTATGTATTTAGAGAGCAAAGCTTGTAATTCCCCATTATCTGTGACTAATACAAAGTTGTAATTTGATCTATTCCCTGTGCCACCTGATTGCCATGGCAGATAAGGCATATAAGCTCATTTGAAAGCACAGGATATTATCAATATGTCTGCTTCCATGAAAGCAGGAAGTAGAAACAGTGCAGATTTATTGCAGGATTTGTATCAGATTTGTATTAGCTGCAGCAAAGAGGTTTTTCTTTAAAGGTTCTTATGCTGTTGCCTATCTTTTAGTGCTGAGAGGAAGTTCAGGTCCGCTTTAAAGCGGTCATTACTGATACACTTAGATACACTTAGTACATAGTCATGCCACTGACTGTCCTCAGAGGGGCTCACAATCTAATTATACCATAGTCTAATATCCTACCATATTATTATTATGTATTTATATAGCACTGACATCTTCTGTAGCACATTACAGAGGACATAGCCATGTCACTGACTCCTCAGAGGAGCTCACAATCTAATCCTACCATATTATTATTATGTATTTATATAGCACTGACATCCTCTGCAGCACATTACAGAGTACAGAGTCATGTCACTGACTGTCCTCAGAGGAGCTCACACTCTAATCCAACCATAGTCATAGTCTAATGTCCTACCATATTATTATTATTATGTATTTATATCGCACTGACATCTCCTGCAGCATATTACAGAGTACAGAGTCATGTCACTGACTGTCCTCAGAGGAGCTCACACTCTAATCCTACCATAGTCATAGTCTAATGTCCTACCATATCATTATTATTATGTATTTATATAGCACTGACATCTCCTGCAGCACATTACAGAGTACAGAGTCATGTCACTGACTGTCCTCAGAGGAGCTCACACTCTAATCCTACCATAGTCATAGCCTAATGTCCTACCATATTATTATGTATTTATATAGCACTGACATCTCCTGCAGCACATTACAGAGTACAGAGTCATGTCACTGACTGTCCTCAGAGGAGCTCACACTCTAATCCTACCATAGTCATAGCCTAATGTCCTACCATATTATTATGTATTTATAGAGCACTGACATCTTCTGCAGCACATTACAGACTACATAGTCATGTCACTGACTGTCCTCAGAGGAGCTCACAATCTAATCCTACCATAGTCATAGTCTAATGCTAATGTCCTACCATATTATTAATATGTATTTATATAGCACACACTAGATATTTAATCAACAGCTGAATGCATTATTCTCCTCCTTACCCCACCAGCTAGAAGTCATATCATTGTGTTCCTTCTTCCCCTTCCCCACAGCAACAGCACTCATCACTTTAGCTGTAGCCAAGAGATGTGTCTGTATAAGCTTGTTGTCACCCTGGGAATTGGATTCTGGTCCCTACAAGAGACAGTTATAGTTTGTGTGTATACTTTTAGACTCAGAGGGGGCAGTTAATAAAAGTGGGCCCTGGGTACTGGAAAGTAGAAATCCAGCCCCGTACCATGGGCATCATGCGATGCCCTTGACAACCCCCCCCCCATTGCTTACTGCGGAGATGGACGGGGGGGGGGGGCGCACTTGGGCAGCTCAGCCTCTGTTGATGGTGGACCTTGTCCCGGCCCTGGCAGCATTCAATATCATTGTATTTATCTGTGTATGACTCTTTGCCTGTTTCTGACTATTCTTCCTGCCCTGTGATTCTGTACCTCTGCTAATCTGATTTTGTTGCCGACCTTTTGCCTGAACCTCACTCTGAACCTGCCTGTCGATTCTGTACCTCTGCTCATCTGACCTTGTTGCCGACCTTTTGCCTGAACCTCACTCTGAACCTGCCTGTCGATTCTGTACTTCAATCTGCCCGTCTGCTGCCTATCGGTTAAGTCTGACTACTCTCTCTCACCAGTGGGCCCTCGCCACTGGTGAGGTTATTGCTGATCTCCTATCAGTAAAATACTGTTTGCACCAATCACTACACTCGTGCTATAAAGCTTTAAGGCCCATACACACGTCGGATTTTAGCGAACGACCCGTCGTTTGAACGTTCCGTCGTTCGGACGTTTTCGCGTCAAATCCGACGTGTGTACAGACTATCGTTCGGGTGATAAGACTGGTTACCAGCGATCCGCCCGGCGGATCGTTGGTAACCAGTCTTATCACGCGAACCATAGTCTGTACACACGTCGGATTTGACGCGAAAACGTCCGAACGACGGAACGTTCAAACGACGGGTCGTTCGCTAAAATCCGACGTGTGTATGGGCCTTTACGCTCTCTGTTTGTATATCTGTATTATTTGTGATACTGCAGTTCACCAAATAATCAGATATCAGCTGCCTTGCTAACACATTGTTACAAAAAGCAACACAACTTCCAAATACACCGTTATACACACTTACCATAGAAAAATTAAATACATTTTCATTATTTTTTAACTCCTTCACCCCTAACACAAAATAAAATATTATCGCCATACATTGTACTAAGGACACAATTTAAACATTGTAATAACAGGGACAAATGGGTAAATCAAATGTGTCACATTTTATTTTTAAACTACAATGGCTGAAAGCTGAGAAATTGTGATTTGTTTTCATTTTTTTCTTCTTCCCTGTCAAATGCATTTAAAATAATATAATTCTAGTTTGTCCCTCAAAAAAAGAAGTGGTTACACATGGGGTAACGGCAACTATGGCGTGCTAAAAATAAGATGACGCATTGCCCTGACTTGATTCCAACCAAAATGTACTGCTCTGTACCTATGTGCAAATGCAGACAAGCACTTAACACTCAACTTTGTCACTAAAAGATTTTGGGGGAAACTCTGTTTCTCAGTATGCAATAACAAGTGCCTGACAGACATGGCTATTTGTTATTATTACTATAATCTGAACATTTGTATAGCGCTTTTCTCCTGAGCTGCAGCCACTGGGAGGCGCTCAAGAGGCCACCTTGCAGTGTTAGGAAGTCTGGCCTTGAACTCCTTACTGAACAGGTACGGACCCTAGCCAGGATTCGAACCCTGGTCTCCCTCCTCAAACAGCCACTGTTACTAGGGATACAGCATCTAGCTAGTTGGCTCAATGTGATCTCTCAAAGTATAAATTCGTTTCTTAATGTAAATTAGTGGTAACTTTGTAGTATTTCAAATTGTATTCTCATTTACCATTTGCAAGTTGTTTGTTCTGTCTTCGCCTTTCAGCACGTTCATTGGCATCTTTCTCCAGGTGAGCAAGGACATTCTCTGGAAGTAAACAATACAGATAAAACCAGGATGTACACTTATACTGTAATTTTAACCAACAAGACAATAGGCAGAGACTTGCCAATCTGAGCATTAACATACACATGGTGCATATTGTCCTGACTGTCCCACTTCATTATTACTAGATTTGTTTCTCAGATTCAAGTCAAACCCCAAATCAGCCCAAATATTAGCAGTTTGATTGGCTTTAGCCTCACCAGAACAACAATAAACTTTTGGGGCACCTACTTCAGGGACCCCCACCCAGCAAGCTTGTCTGCTGATTTGCATTGATACTGCAGAATTCAAATCTATTTATTAAGCAGGGTTTATACCCTGCCCTGTCATAAGATTCAAACTGGAAAGCAGCAGTCATTCTAAATTTAGTACCAAGGCTTATGCCTAAATTTAAGATGGTGATCAATAGCATTGCCCTTAACGGGGATGGTGCCCGCCCAGCATATTATGATGCAGCACAGCAAAAAAGCGTGCTGCATTCTGCATCCCCATTAGAGTATCCTTTGAAGGGGGCTCAGCAATGCACTACATGGCAATCCCTGGCCGTATACAATGCCATCGATTGCCAGTGTGCAGCTTTCTAAAGTCTATGTTGAACTAGAAGGAAGTGCACTTGGTAGAACAACTAACAGCAAACGTCAGTACAACAGACCATTTATACATTTTCTGCCTTGTTCCTAAACTGTACTGGAACGGAAATAAAAGGACACACAATAAATCAGGGCACATCTTCTGTATGCATCTCAGGGATAAAATGGCATGCCTACAAAGAAAATGTCTGTGTGAGGAAACGCGGAAAAGCCGTCGTCTCTCAAAGTGAGGCGGCTGTTTCCGCGTCCAGCAGGGCGTCACAACGCGGAAAAACCGCCGCATGCCGCTTAGGCAGAGCGTCGGAGTCCGCATTGGGAACAGCGGAATCCGCATCGAGAACGGCGGAATCCGCATTGGAGGCGGCCCCCACAAGCGGTTCTCAAAATACATTGCAAGACAGTACTGGTGTGGCTGGGACTGATAGTCCACCAAGTTACAGAGTGACACGCGTGCGCGCACAGAGGCTGAGTTTAAATAGCAGCCAGTAGTGAGTCAGCTGACCAGGCGGGTCAGCTGACAATGTCCACTACTCTCATTGGTCCAGCAATTAGGGAGGTCCTGGAAAGGTCCTTGAGTATATATACTGCTGGCTGTTCACTTGCTCTTTGTCTGGCGTTGCGATCACATACGTGGAAGCACCCAGATCCGTAGTCAGATCCGCAAGTGTGCCGGGACCAGCTGGAGCTGTAATCCTACACTTAGCTAGATTCTTTTGATAGCTAAAGTACTAGTTTGATTGTGATTATCTGTTATGACCTATTTGCCTGCCTGACTATCCTCTTGAAACTTTGATCCTGTACCTCGATATTTCTGATACTCTGTTGCCGAACACCGGCTCATCCTTAGACTCTGTTTCTGCCTCCTGATCTTGTACCTCGATATTTCTGATATCCTGTTACCGAACCCTGCCTGTACCTTGACTCCGCCTTTTCTTTACGATACTGTACCTTATCTGTCCATGTGTGTACGACCTGGCTTGTCCGACCTCGAGAACCGACCTCACTGTTGGAGGCGGTTCCCCGTCCTGTCAGTGACACCTCCTCCAGAGTGTCACTTTCAGTTCTGCCTTCCTACTGTCAGTCTGACTCCTCCTGTCTTGGAGAGCTCAGGTCTGCGGAAGGAATATGTGCAGTACTCCTTGCTGCACTGAGGCTTAGTCCTCTGTGTTACTGTTACACCAAACACTACACTCTACTCAGGTGAACAGATGTTAGCTAGTATATCGGATTATCGGGGATACTGCAGATCACATATAATCTGGTATACATCTGTATACCCCGTGATACTGCAGATCACCGGTAATCAGATCCTCTCTGTGCTCACTGATCGTTACAGAACGCCAGACCACAATACTGATGGACGCACGCGCTGACCCTCTGACTGTGCTTGCCACTTCGGTGGATACCATCCATCAAGCACTGGGCCAGCACAAAGCCTTAATTGATGCACTAAAAGGCTCTGTGCAAACTCTTCAGACGTCAGTTGATTCAGTGCGATCCTCTCCTAGTGATGACATACGTATGCCTGTGCCTGATAAATTTTCCGGCCACAAGTCTGACTTCCGGAATTGTAGGAGTAGAGTGTTGTCATACTTCGAGCTGAGACCCCGATCCTCGGGGACTGAGACCCAACGGGTCATATTTATTAAAACATTGTTAACCGGTGACTCCCAGACCTGGGCATACAATCTGCCTCCCACTGATACTGCTCTAACTTCGGTAGAGGAATTTTTTAAGGCCATGGCCGTGATATACGACGACCCTGACCTTGCGGCTACCTCTGAGCGCAAGCTCAAACTTTTGCGGCAAGGCAGAGGCTCAGTCGAGGATTACGCGGCAGAATTCCGCAGATGGTCAGTCACTGCCAGATTTGATAATTTTGCCCTGATGGATTACTTCTTGTCTGGGTTGTCGGAGGAGGTCTCCGATTTAATGTTAACTTTGCCCGAACCCAGGACAGTCGATGAGGCCATCACATCGGCCATCCGAGTCGACCGTCGATTACGCCATCAGAGGCAAATTCGAGGCAGTCACCGTGTAAGGGCGACATCCTATGCGGCACCCTCTGCTGCACCCTTAGTAACACCGTCTCCCTTTGTCTCATCCCCTCCGGCCTTGCCTCCACCCGAACCAATGCAGATTGGTCGATCGAAATTGACCCAGGTGGAGCGAAGGCGGAGGATGACGGAACAGCTGTGCTTGTATTGTGCAGAAGCAGGGCATAGGGTGCGAAACTGCCCGAACAAGTCGGGAAACGAGTTTGCCTAGGAGTAGTGGGGGGTGACACCCTAGGCACACCATTTTCACCCCTTAAAGAAAAGAAATTGCTTCTCCCCTGTACAATTACATGGGAGAAGAAATCTGTGGCCACTGAGGCTTTCATTGATTCGGGCTCAGCGGCCAATTTTATGAACTTTAAGTTTGCTCAGGAGTTGGGTATTCCTCTCACTCCTGTGACACCCCCCATTCAGGTCACGGCAGTAGACGATTCCCCTCTGCAACGGAATCGTGCTCTGTCACAGACCCCGGAGGTGAAGGTCACCATAGGGGTACTGCATGGGGAACAATTATCGTTTTTTGTATTGCACATGTCTACCTCAACTATTATCCTAGGCATGCCGTGGTTGCAACTTCATTCACCTCAAATAGACTGGGCCACGGGTCAGTTAACCACTTGGTCACCTCGTTGTTTTCAGCGGTGTTTGGGGAAGTTGACCTTGGGGCAAACCAGAATTCAGGTGGAAGGGGTACCAGATCAGTACTCTGAATTTTCCGACGTGTTCTGTCCCAAGGCAGCTGATAAATTGCCCCCACATCGCCCTTTTGATTGTCCCATTGATCTCCGTTCAGGTTGTGTACCCCCCCGGGGTCATTTGTACAATCTATCAGGGCCCGAAAAATTGGCCATGCAGGAGTACATCCATGAAAATTTGGCCAAGGGTTTCATTCGCCCGTCCCGGTCACCTGCTGGAGCAGGGTTCTTTTTTGTCAAAAAGAAAGACGGAGGCCTGCGACCCTGCATCGATTATCGCGGTCTCAACAAGATTACTGTAAAAAAATCGCTATCCGTTGCCACTGATAGATGATTTGTTCACTCAGATTACTGATGCTAAGATCTTTTCTAAGCTAGATTTGCGGGGCGCGTACAATCTGATACGTATAAGAAGGGGCGATGAGTGGAAGACGGCCTTTAATACACCAGACGGGCATTATGAGTACCTGGTGATGCCCTTCGGGCTATGTAATGCTCCGGCCGTTTTCCAGGAACTCATTAACGAGGTATTCCGGGAGGTGTTGGGGAAATTTGTTCTAGTTTATCTTGATGATATTCTTATCTTCTCCAACAACCTCGCTGAACATAGAAACCATGTGAGGTTTGTGTTGAATCAGTTAAGGCAGAACTCGTTATACGCAAAGCTTGAGAAGTGCATCTTTGAAGTAACATCTGTCGCTTTCTTGGGGTACATAATTTCCACCACGGGCCTGTCTATGGATCCTGCCAAGGTCTCCGCTGTTCTGGAGTGGCCACAGCTGGTTGGGTTGAAATCCCTTCAGCGCTTTCTTGGCTTCGCCAACTACTATAGACGGTTTATAAAAGGGTACTCCACGGTCATTGCTCCCCTTACCTGTCTCACTAAGAAGGGGGCAGATACCACCCACTGGTCTCCTGAGGCTTTACAGGCTTTTGCCACCCTGAAGGGCCTATTCTGTTCAGCACCCATCCTCAGACATGTGGATGCCTCTTTCCTGTTCATTGTGGAGGTGGATGCCTCGGAGGTTGGGGTGGGGGCTGTGCTGTCTCAGCGGTCAGGCTTGTAGGGTAGAATGCACCCGTGTGCGTATTTCTCTCGCAGGTTCTCCCCTGCAGAGAGGAATTACGATATTGGCAACAGGGAGCTCTTGGCCATCAAATTGGCTTTCGAGGAATGGCGACATTGGTTAGAGGGAGCTGAGCATACCATCACGGTTTACACCGATCACAAAAACCTAGAGTACATCGAGGGGGCTAAGAGGTTGAGCCCGCGCCAGGCTCGATGGTCGTTGTTCTTCTCCAGGTTTAGTTGCATTATTATGTACACACCAGGGAGCAAGAATGTTAAGGCGGATGCTCTATCCAGATGTTTTGAGTCAGAGACAGCACAGCCCTCCATTCCAGAGACCATTATTCCCCTTGAGATTAATACTGGCAGCCACTGGAACTTGGGAGGATTGGAGGGAGACGTTGGCTCCCTTTCAGCAAGACATCCCGGAAGGGAAGCCCGCAGGGGTCCTGTTCGTTCCTCTGCCTTTTCGCCTTCAGGTTCTTGAGATGTTCCATGCGCACAAGAATGCAGGGCATCCTGGGGCATCCAGAACACAGGATCTGGTAGCCAGATGCGCCTGGTGGCCTTCCTTGGCAGCAGATTGCAAGGAATACGTGAAAGAGTGTTTGATATGTGCCAAGAGTAAACCCTCCCGGCTGGCACCTGTCGGTACTTTGCAGCCTTTGCGCACCCCGAATGAGCCGTGGACCCACCTGTCCATGGATTTTGTGGGCGAGCTTCCCAGGTCTGAAGGTATGGCGGTCATTTGGGTGATAGTCGACCGCTTTAGTAAGATGGCCCACTTTGTGCCTTTGAAAGGACTCCCCTCAGCTCAGGAATTGGCCGAGTTGTTTATCACTCATGTCTTCCGTTTACACGGCATTCCCGAAGACATAGTTTCAGACAGGGAAGTCCAATTCGTCTCACGATTTTGGAAAGCTTTTTGCCACCTCATGGGCATAAAGCTGTCTTTTTCATCTGGCTATCACCCACAGACCAACGGCCAGACTGAGAGAATAAATCAGTCTTTAGAGCATTTTTTAAGGTGTTATGTGGCAGAGGCGCAGGACGATTGGGTCAGATTCCTGCCCTTCGCAGAATTTGCCCAGAATAATTTAAAAAACTCGTCCTCCGGATTCTCTCCTTTTCAGGTGGTGACGGGGAGATTACCCAAATTTTCCCCATTACCTATAGCCTCCACTCCATTCCCAGCCCTGGAGGCCTGGCAAAGGTCATTGAAGGACCTTTGGGGGACGGTTAGAAGTAACCTGGAGAAGGCCTTTTTGAGTCAGAAGGGTCAAGTTGACAAGAGACGGTCGCTGGAGTGGAAGTTCCGACCAGGAGACTTGGTCTGGGTGTCCACACGTCACTTGACCCTAAGACAGCCTTCGAATAGGCTTGGTCCCAGGTTTGTGGGTCCATTCCCGGTTGTCAAGAAAGTCAATGATGTTACTTACACCGTTGATCTTCCCTCTAGCATGCGGGGGGTGAGGTCCTTCCACGTGTCCCTTCTTAAGCCAGCAGTCCAGGTGGGTCCCACTCCTCCTCCTCCTGTCTTGGTAGATGCCCAACCCGAATATGAGGTGGAGAAGATTTTAGATTCACGCTCTGTACAAAACTCGGTACAATACCTCGTACACTGGAAAGGGTACGGCATTGAGGAGAGGCAATGGGTACCGGGGACGCGCATGCATGCAGACGAATTAAGAAGGGAATTTCATGCCTTACATCCCGAGAAACCTGGTGGGAGTTGTCCGGAGTCCACTTCTCGGGGGGGGGTACTGTGAGGAAACGCGGAAAAGCCGTCGTCTCTCAAAGTGAGGCGGCTGTTTCCGCGTCCAGCAGGGCGTCACAACGCGGAAAAACCGCCGCATGCCGCTTAGGCAGAGCAGCGGAGTCCGCATTGGGAACAGCGGAATCCGCATCAAGAACGGCGGAATCCGCATTGGAGGCGGCCCCCGCAAGCGGTTCTCAAAATACATTGCAAGACAGTACTGGTGTGGCTGGGACTGATAGTCCACCAAGTTACAGAGTGACACGCGCGCACAGAGGCTGAGTTTAAATAGCAGCCAGTAGTGAGTCAGCTGACCAGGCGGGTCAGCTGACAATTTCCACTACTCTCATTGGTCCAGCAATTAGGGAGGTCCTGGAAAGGTCCTTGAGTATATATACTGCTGGCTGTTCACTTGCTCTTTGTCTGGCGTTGCGATCACATACGTGGAAGCACCCAGATCCGTAGTCAGATCCGCAAGTGTGCCGGGACCAGCTGGAGCTGTAATCCTACACTTAGCTAGATTCTTTTGATAGCTAAAGTACTAGTTTGATTGTGATTATCTGTTATGACCTATTTGCCTGCCTGACTATCCTCTTGAAACTTTGATCCTGTACCTCGATATTTCTGATACTCTGTTGCCGAACACCGGCTCGTCCTTAGACTATGTTTCTGCCTCCTGATCTTGTACCTCGATATTTATGATATCCTGTTACTGAACCCTGCCTGTACCTTGACTCCGCCTTTTCTTTACGATACTGTACCTTATCTGTCCGTGTGTGTACGACCTGGCTTGTCCGACCTCGAGAACCGACCTCACTGTTGGAGGCGGTTCCCCGTCCTGTCAGTGACACCTCCTCCAGAGTGTCACTTTCAGTTCTGCCTTCCTACTGTCAGTCTGACTCCTCCCGTCTTGGAGAGCTCAGGTCTGCGGAAGGAATCTGTGCAGTACTCCTTGCTGCACTGAGGCTTAGTCCTCTGTGTTACTGTTACACCAAACACTACACTCTACTCAGGTGAACAGAGGTTAGCTAGTATATCGGATTATCGGTGATACTGCAGATCACATATAATCTGGTATACATCTGTATTCCCCGTGATACTGCAGATCACCAGTAATCAGATCCTCTCTGTGCTCACTGATCGTTACAGTCTGATTCCAATAAATGGGGTACATCCACTAAACTGTGGTAAGCAAAATAACCTGCATACAATCTTACATTTGTGTTCTCCCCAGAAATGTTTTCCAGCTGGGTGGCATGAAAAAGTAGCTGAGTGGGGCACGACGGGGGAATGCAGGTCTCTACCTACAGCATAGGAGGAGGATGAAGAGGTGAGCTGATGGCAGCCGGGTGGTCACCAAAATTAGCCGGGTGGAGCACCCGGCTAAAAGAGCCTGGGGAGAACACTAATACAATGTAATTCATTGCATGTAAGGAATTGCTATACTCTACTGATCATGCTGTACACACATTATTCTGCTTACTGCAGTCTAGTGAATACATCCCAATGTTTCTAATGTTTGGTTGGGACTTCTTAGGCGACCATCATACAACTGTACATAAGGCAATAGTGTGACTGGGAAAACGAGGTAAACTTAAAGGGAAACCTGAATTGAGAGGGATGTGGAAGCTGCCATATTTATTTCCTTTTAAACAATACAGTTGTCTGGCATCCTGCTGATCCTGTTCCTCTAACACTTTTAGCCATAGACCCTGAACAAGCATGCAGATCACAGGTTTCTGACAAAAAAAAACTGACAAGATTAGCTGCATGCTTGTTTGAGGTGTGTGATTCAGCCGCTACTAATGCAGGACTGCCCTGCAATTGGTATTGTTAAAAAAGAAAAAAAAAAGTGGCATCCTCCATATATCTATAGCTCAGGTATCCTTTAAATTTCTCATGGAAGAAAAAAAAATGCTTTCTCAAATCACCAACACATGCACACTATTACTGAACCTGGAGTACAAAAAGGGGAATCTCATAGGTAATTATTATATTTATGTGAGGAAACGCGGAAAAGCCGCCGTCTCTCGAGGTGAGGCAGCTGTTTCCGCGTCCAGCATGGCGTCACAACGCGGAAAAAACGCCGCATGGGCAGTGCGGCGGAATCCGCATTGGTAACGGCGGAATCCACATCAGAGGCGACCCCCGCATTAGATACATTGCAAAACAATACTGGTGTGGCTGGGACTGATAGTCCACCAAAATTCAGACTTACACGCGCGCGAGCACTGAGGCAGAATTTAAATAGCAGTTAGAAGGGTGTCGGCTGACCAGCTGGGTCAGCTGACAAATTCCACTGCTCCCATTGGACCAGCAATTAGGGAGGTCCTGGAAAGGTCCTAGAGTATATATACTGCTGGTTGTTCACTTGCTCCTTCTCTGGCGTTGCGTTCACATATGTGGGAGCACCCAGATCCATAGTTAGATCCGTTAGTGTGCCGGGACCAGCTGGAGCTGTAATCCTACACTAAGCTAGATTCTGTTGATAGCTAAAGTACTAGTTTGATTGTGATTATCTGTTATGACTTTTGCCTGCCTTGACTATCCTCCTGAACTCTGATCTTGCACCTCGATATTTCTGATACTCTGTTGCCGAACCCCGGCTCGTACTTTGACTCTGCTTCTGCCTCCTGATTTTGTACCCCGATATTTCTGATACCCCGTTGCTGAACCCTGCCTGTACTTTGACTCTGCCTTTGCCTCCTGATCCTGTACTTTATCTGTCCGTGTGTGTACGACCTGGCTTGTCCGACCTCGAGAACCGACCTTACCGTTAGAGGCGGTTCCTCGCTCTGTTAGCGATCCTTCCTCCTGAGGGTCACTTTCAGATATCCCTTCCTACTGTCAGTCTGACTCCTCCCGTCTTGGAGAGCTCAGGTCTGCGGAAGGAATCTGTGCAGTACTCCTTACTGCATTGAGGCCTTGTCCTCTTAGTGTTACAGTTACACCAAACACTACACTCTATTCAGGTGATCAGAGGTTAGTTTGTATATCGGATTATCGGTGAGACTGCAGTTCACTTATAATCTGGTATATATCTGTATTTCCGGTGATACTGCAGATCACCGGTAATCAGATACTCTCTGCGCCCACCGATCGTTACAGAACGCCAGACCAAAAAACAAAATGGACGCAAACACTGGTCGTCTGGGTATGCTTGCCACTTCGGTGGATAACCTCCATCAAGCACTGGGCCAGCACAAAGCTTTGATTGATGCCCTTTCAGGCTCTGTGCAAACCCTCCAGACGTCAGTTGATTCAGTGCGATCCCCTCCTAGTGATGACATACGTATGCCTGTACCTGATAAATTTTCCGGCCACAAGTCTGACTTCCGGAATTTCAAGAGTAGAGTGTTGTCATACTTCGAGTTAAGACCCCGATCCTCGGGGACTGAGACCCAACGGGTCATTTTCATTAAAACACTGTTAACTGGTGATTCCCAGTCTTGGGCATACAACCTGTCCCCCACTAATTTAGCTCTGACCTCAGTCGAGGAATTTTTTAAGGCTATGGCCGTAATATACGGCGACCCTGACCTTGCGGCAACTTCAGAGCGGAAGCTCAAACTTTTGCGCAAGGCAGAGGGTCGGTCGAGGATTACGCAGCAGAATTTCGTAGGTGGTCTGTTACCGCCAAATTCGACAATTTTGCTCTGATGGATTATTTTCTATCTGGGTTGTCGGAGGAGGTCTCTGATTTGATGCTAACCTTACCCGAGCCCGCAACAGTCGATGAGGCCATATCATCGGCCATCAGAGTCGATCGTCGACTACGCCATCAGAGGCAGACTAGGGGCAGTCACCGGGTCAGGGTGACTTCGTAAGTGGCACCTTCTGGTACACCCGCAGTAACGGCATCTCCACCGGTGTCACCCTCTCCAGCCTCACCACCACCCGAACCCATGCAAATTGGTCGATCAAGATTGACCCAGGTGGAACGTAGGCGGAGAATAACAGAACAACTGTGCCTGTATTGTGCAGAAGCAGGGCACAGGGTGCGAAACTGCCCTAACAAGTCGGGAAACGGGTCTGCCTAGGAGTAGTGGGGGGGTGACACCCTAGGCACTTCATTCTCACCCCAAAAAGAGAAGAAGTTACTTCTCCCCTGTACTATTACGTGGGATGATAAGTCTGTGGACACTGAAGCTTTTATTGACTCTGGCTCAGCGGCCAATTTTATGAACCTTGAATTTGCTCGGGAGTTGGGTATTCCTCTCACTCCAGTAAGTCCCCCCATTCAGGTCACGGCAGTAGACGATTCCCCGCTGCAACGGGATTGTCCCCTGTCTCAGACTCCGCAGGTGAGGGTTACGATAGGGGTATTGCATGGGGAACAGCTACAGTTTTTCGTTTTGAACATGTCAACCTCCACTATTATCTTAGGCATGCCTTGGTTACAGGCCCACTCTCCACAAATCGACTGGGCCACGGGTCAGGTAACCAGATGGTCTGATCGTTGTCACCAACAGTGTCTAGGAAAGGTGACATTGGGTCAGACCAAGGTGTACGTGGAGGGTGTTCCCGAGGTGTATTCCGATTTTTCTGATGTCTTTTGTCCCAAGTCTGCTGATCAATTACCTCCTCATCGCCCGTTCGATTGCCCCATTGATCTCCGTGCTGGTTGTATGCCCCCTAGGGGTCACCTGTGTAACTTGTCCGGTCCCGAGAAGTTGGCCATGCAGGATTACATTCGTGACAACCTGGCCAAGGGGTTTATTCGGCCCTCTCGGTCACCTGCTGGGGCCGGTTTCTTTTTCGTTAAGAAAAAAGACGGGGGTCTTCGACCTTGTATCGACTACCGAGGTCTCAATAAAATCACGGTGAAAAATCGCTATCCGTTACCATTGATAGACGACTTATTCACGCAGGTCACTACTGCAAAGATCTTTTCTAAGTTAGATCTGAGGGGGGCATACAACCTAATCCGCATTAGAAGGGGCGATGAATGGAAGACGGCCTTTAACACACCCGACGGGCATTACGAATACTTGGTGATGCCCTTCGGGTTGTGCAATGCGCCCGCCGTCTTCCAGGAACTAATCAATGAGGTATTCCGGGAGGTATTGGGTAAATTCGTACTGGTATATCTCGATGATATATTAATTTATTCCAATAACCTCCCCGAACACAGGGTCCATGTGAAATTTGTCCTAAACAAATTAAGACAGAATAGACTCTATGCCAAGTTAGAAAAGTGTATTTTTGAGGTGACATCCGTCACGTTTCTGGGGTATGTGATTTCTACCTCAGGTCTGTCAATGGACCCTGCTAAAGTCACAGCTGTCCTAGAATGGCCGCAACCTGTGGGTCTGAAAGCCCTCCAGAGATTCCTGGGTTTTGCAAATTATTATAGGAGGTTTATAAAAGGGTACTCCACAATCATTGCACCCCTTACCAGTCTTACAAAAAAGGGGGCAGATACTACCCACTGGTCTCCGGAGGCTCAGAATGCATTTTCTAGTCTGAAAAAATTGTTTTGTTCCGCACCAATCCTGAGACATGTCGACACCGCTTATCCGTTCATTGTTGAGGTCGATGCCTCGGAGGTCGGGGTAGGGGCTGTGCTGTCTCAGCGATCAGGGTTACAGGGAAGACTACATCCCTGTGCGTACTTTTCCCGTAGGTTCTCTCCGGCGGAGAGAAACTACGATATAGGCAACAGAGAGCTCCTGGCCATTAAATTGGCATTTGAGGAGTGGCGCCACTGGTTGGAGGGGGCAGAGCACATGATCACTGTTTACACCGACCACAAGAACTTGGAGTACATCGAGGGGGCTAAGAGGCTTAGTCCCCGTCAGGCCCGGTGGTCCTTGTTTTTTACGAGATTCAGGTTTATAATCACATACACTCCAGGTAGCAAAAACATCAAGGCAGATGCCCTCTCCAGGTGTTTCGAACCTGAGACAGCACAGCCCCCCACTCCTGAATCCATCATTACGCAGAAACTGGTGTTAGCCGCCACGGAGTCTTGGGAAGAGTGGACAGAGATCTTGGGTCTCTTTCAGCAGGAGGTTCCTGAAGGGAAACCCGAAGGGGTCTTGTTCATACCACTACCATTCCGGTTACAGGTTCTGCAACTCTTTCACGCCCATAAGAATGCTGGTCATCCTGGAGCTGCCAGAACGCAGGATCTGATTACCAGGTGTGCTTGGTGGCCTTCCTTGGCAACAGATTGCAAGGAGTATGTTAGGGAGTGTGCGGTGTGCGCCCAGAGTAAGCCCTCCCGGCTGGCACCTGTAGGAAGGTTGCAGCCTTTGCCCACCCCGAGTGAGCCATGGACCCACTTGTCCATGGATTTTGTGGGGGAATTGCCCAGGTCTGAAGGCATGTCGGTCATTTGGGTGGTAGTCGATCGGTTTAGCAAAATGGCCCATTTTGTGCCCCTGAAAGGACTCCCCTCGGCTCAAGAACTGGCTGAATTGTTTATCATTCACATCTTCCGGCTGCATGGCATTCCGGAAGACATCGTGTCTGATAGGGGAGTCCAGTTTGTGTCTGGATTCTGGAGGGCATTTTGCCACCAAATGGGCATGAAATTGTCTTTCTCGTCAGGCTACCACCCACAGACCAATGGGCAGACAGAACGCATTAACCAATCCCTGGAGCAATTCCTGAGATGCTACGTTGCTGAGGCGCAGAGTGACTGGGTGAAATTTTTGCCCTTCGCGGAATTCGCTCAAAATAATTTAAAGAATTCCTCGTCTGGGTTTTCCCCATTTCAGATTGTAACAGGGAGGTCACCCAAATTTTCCCCTTTTCCAGTTGTCTCGTCTCCATTTCCAGCACTGGAAGATTGGCAGAGATTACTCAGGGACAATTGGGGAATTGTTAAGGGGAATTTACAGAAGGCGTTCCAGAGTCAGAAGGGTCAAGCAGATAAGAGACGGTCCGTGGAATGGAAGTTTCGGCCAGGGGATCTAGTCTGGGTGTCCACACGTCACTTGACCCTGAAGCAGCCATCTGCCAAACTGGGTCCCAGGTTTGTGGGCCCATTTTCCGTGACCAAGAAGATTAATAATGTTACTTATTCCATTGACCTTCCCACCAGCATGCGGGGGGTGAGGTCTTTCCACGTATCCCTTCTTAAACCAGCAGTCCAGGTGGGTCCCACTCCTCCTCCTCCCGTGTTGGTGGATGCCCAACCCGAGTACGAAGTGGAGAAGATCATAGATTCACGTACTGTACAGAACTCGGTACAGTACCTCGTACATTGGAAGGGGTACGGGATTGAGGAGAGGCAATGGGTACCTAGGAACCGCATGCATGCGGACGAGTTAGTGAAGGAATTTCATGCTGTACATCCCGAGAAACCTGGTGGGAGTTGTCCGGAGTCCACTCCTCGGGAGGGGGGTACTGTGAGGAAACGCGGAAAAGCCGCCGTCTCTCGAGGTGAGGCAGCTGTTTCCGCGTCCAGCATGGCGTCACAACGCGGAAAAAACGCCGCATGCCGCATGGGCAGTGCGGCGGAATCCGCATTGGTAACGCCGGAATTCACATCAGAGGCGACCCCCGCATTAGATACATTGCAAAACAATACTGGTGTGGCTGGGACTGATAGTCCACCAAAATTCAGACTTACACGCGCGCGAGCACTGAGGCAGAATTTAAATAGCAGTTAGAAGGGTGTCGGCTGACCAGCTGGGTCAGCTGACAAATTCCACTGCTCCCATTGGACCAGCAATTAGGGAGGTCCTGGAAAGGTCCTAGAGTATATATACTGCTGGTTGTTCACTTGCTCCTTGTCTGGCGTTGCGTTCACATATGTGGGAGCACCCAGATCCGTAGTTAGATCCGTTAGTGTGCCGGGACCAGCTGGAGCTGTAATCCTACACTAAGCTAGATTCTGTTGATAGCTAAAGTACTAGTTTGATTGTGATTATCTGTTATGACTTTTGCCTGCCTTGACTATCCTCCTGAACTCTGATCTTGCACCTCGATATTTCTGATACTCTGTTGCCGAACCCCGGCTCGTACTTTGACTCAGCTTCTGCCTCCTGATTTTGTACCCCGATATTTCTGATACCCCGTTGCTGAACCCTGCCTGTACTTTGACTCTGCCTTTGCCTCCTGATCCTGTACTTTATCTGTCCGTGTGTGTACGACCTGGCTTGTCCGACCTCGAGAACCGACCTTACCGTTAGAGGCGGTTCCTCGCTCTGTTAGCGATCCTTCCTCCTGAGGGTCACTTTCAGATATCCCTTCCTACTGTCAGTCTGACTCCTCCCGTCTTGGAGAGCTCAGGTCTGCGGAAGGAATCTGTGCAGTACTCCTTACTGCATTGAGGCCTTGTCCTCTTAGTGTTACAGTTACACCAAACACTACACTCTATTCAGGTGATCAGAGGTTAGTTTGTATATCGGATTATCGGTGAGACTGCAGTTCACTTATAATCTGGTATATATCTGTATTTCCGGTGATACTGCAGATCACCGGTAATCAGATACTCTCTGCGCCCACCGATCGTTACAATTTATAATTTAATTTTCCCCAAAAAAAAAGATCAAGCGGTGTTGCAAAAAAAAAAGCTTTGAGGAGACTTATTTTAAAGTTAGAAGGCCTAAGTTACAAATGTTCTCTAGTGATGGAGACCAATGGAGAACATGAGTGATTCTCTTATCCTGGTAACTGTTCTATTACAGTCATGTGTGCACATGCCTGCAGCTTTTTTTGTAATAAATCCATAAAAGCCTAAATACGGCAACACACAGCAGCTTATTAGTTAACACTTGTTGCTGTAGTCTGATGTGACCCTGTGAGGGTTGCAAATATCCCAGCTAAAAGAATCATTTTCATAAATTCATGCCAGGCTTTCAGGAACACATATGTTCTCCAACAATCTATAGCCATTGAGAACCTTTGTAAAATAGGCCTGGAGAAAAATAAAATGACTGTGAACACGGTCTACCATTATCCTGCAATGCTGAAAAGAGAAGAGAGGGCACTCCTACCTATGAGGGCCCTGGCACACCGGAGAGCATTTTGTGGGTTGTTTTTGCTTACTTGCATTAAAATCTCGTCAAAATAGCTGCAAATAAGATTGTTTGAAAAATGTATTTTACTGTGATTTTAATGCAAGCTCTCTGGCGTGCCAGGACCCTGTATCTGAGTAAATAAGATAGGCAGTGATTCTCTGATTTTAATCTCTCACGCGATCAGTTTAGCTGGGAGCCACACATGAGGTAAACTACAGCATTTGTGCTTGTTTCATGGAAAGCTACCTAACTGCAGTACCCCAGAGCACAAGACTGACACTGCTAATTACCATGGATCATATTGTCTCCTGGTCCCATAATAAAAACTCTGCAGGCTGGACAGGTAGGTATGAAGACGTTGCAAACAAATTGTAATCCGATTAATCAAGCTGTAATCTTTACTGCACAGAGCCAAAGCATTTCTTGAAATCCAAGCTCCCTGTGTCAGTGTATGAATAAAAGTACAGTGTGAGTACACATTTATTTATGCCCTGAGGAACAGGGCTGGACCCTGGGAAATGTAGTGGTTCTTTGAACCAAGGACTTCCTACCTACTTGGCTGTTGCATGCAGTTTCTTTAGGACCAGGAGAAGGTTGGATCTCAGCCATGTAACAATAAGTGGTTTCAACACAAATAGAGCCCACACACCTCATTGGTAGACAGATGACAAGCATATGTCTGCCTATTCTTTTTACACAGATATACAAGGCTTTTATTCTTTATAAAGATATTCCCTAAAAAGGATTTAAATAATGATGCTGGCCAGCTTCCCTACTCGCTACACAGTTTTTCGGCACTTGGACAGAGCAACTGCCGTTCACTAAGTGCTTTTGAAAATAAATAAATCCCTGAGAATCCCCCATGAAGACATGGACTAGTCCAAAACCTGTCGCTTCTGTCAGATTTCTACTGTCTACTGTAAGTGACATCAACATAAGAGAAAAGTAATTTATGGCTTATTTTACTCTGGAAAAAACGTACTTATGTGTCTGTTTTCACATATCTTAAATTTGACAATTTTTCGCCATAGTGCCCCTTTAACGCGTTTTAACTGAAATCTTTTTCACAATGCTCTGCTATGGAGAAGAAAAAAAATGGATACCAACTGATTCAGTGTAAACCGAGCCTTAAGGGGCCCATACACTAAGCCGATTAGCAGCCCATTGATTGACCTATCGATCGATTTGCGGCCGATTTCGATCGATTTCAATCGATCTGACATGCTGGAAAATCTAGGTCGATTTGTTGAGATTGCTTATCATTTTGCATTGGACCTAATGGAAATCTCATGGCAAAAAAATGCCATCAGATCGATTTTCAATAGATTTCATACTAAAATCTATTGGAAATCTGTTCCTAGTAAAAAATGTTCCTAAACACATCAGATAGATCAGAGATCTATCTGATGATCTATCTGCTGCTAATCTAACAATTATGGTCGATTTGCCATCAGATCGACCAACAGATAGATCCCTCTCTGATCGAATCTGATCAGAGAGGGATCGTATTGCTGCCTTTACTGCAAACAGATTGTGAATCGATTTCACTATGGATCCGATTCACAATCTGTGGAGCTGCCCCCCCCCCCCCCCCCAACCACCCCTATCCCCGCATACACATCCGGCCGGCGCGAGTCCCCTGGTCTCCGCTGTCTCTTCTCCGCTCTGGGCCCCAGCTTCACTTTACTTGCTGCCGGGGGAAGTTTAAACAGTAGAGGGCGCTCTACTGTTTAAACTTCCTGTCGGGACAGGAAGTAGAGAAGCCTGCCAGAACCCAGCGGTGACAGCAGGGACACGCGCCGGCGGAGCAGGTAATGTATTGCCGCTAGTGTCGGTCGTCTGCCATTCGAATGCCGCTATCGACGCACTCCCGACCCACCGGCTATCGAGCGAAATCTTCCGCACGGGCGGATCGACGGGAACGATCGATTTCAGGTGGAAATTGATCGTTCGGTCAGCGTTTGTGCAACAATTTCACAGCAGATTTGTTCACAGTGATCGAATCTGCTGTATATCGGCGTGAAAATCGTTAGGTGTATGGGTTCCTTTAGATTTACCTGCCAGATAGATAATTTCCAACATGTTGGAAATTATCTATCTAACCATCTATCTGCCTAGCAATTTGGCATTGTTCTACTCAGCAGGAGATAACCAGAAGACAATGCACCAGAGATAATGACCATTCTCTACCAATACTTTACAGAAAACAATCTAGCATAAAATCTAACAGAAAAATCTAACAGAAAATTGTATGGTGTATACTAGGCATTACAGTTGTAGATGTTGTTCATACGCCACTTTCTATGGCTCATTGGGTAGTTTATTATGTTGTTTCTGTAGCAGCTGACAGCTCTTACAACACTGGATTGCTGGTTTGATGCCCAAACACTCCTCTTTCCTCAGCATGGTGTGAAAAGTACTTACATTACAATGTTACTAATTACATTTAATCCATATAATAATGATCCTGCTGCAATGTTTCTCATGATTTCTCTGTAAAGCAGTTATAATTTAGTTCAATTTTCTGCAAGGTTGGGTATTCTTACCTTGACCCATTTCAGAGTTCTTTTTCATCTAAGCCAACGAAAATAAAAAGGAAGAAAAGAACGAAAACCAAAAAAAGGAAAAGAAAAAAAAAAAGATTAAAATGAGTGAAACATCACACAACAGAACATAAGAAAGAAAAAAAATACAATTATTGTTCTCTGATGTGTTACTATCCTTCTAAAGTGTTATCCATGACAATTACATATTACAGCACATCTCTTTTCAGGGTCACGTCAGGCCAGTCAGATAAACAGTAGAAGTGACCGTGTTGGGGAATAAACATAAAAAACCCTCATGTTAAGTATCACATGATTTTCAGCCAAGAATCTAGCATGTGTACAGCTGCCCTTCTATGCCATTTACTGATCCAGCTAACCAGATTGCTAAACAAGCGATGAACGAGCACACTCAGGGCCGGGCCGAGGCATAGGCTGGAGAGGCTCCAGCCTCAGGGCGCAGTGTAGGAGGGGACGCAGAATTTATTCAGCTGTCATTCCTAATTGTGTTTGAAGCAGAAAGAAATAAGAAAAGGGGATACATGGCAGTGACTGCAAGCCATGTAACTAGATATTAAGGTGTTGGGGAGGTTGTGGGCCCTGTGGCGCCTCTTAGTCTAATAGCAATCAGTGTGTGACGGCTGGGGTGGCAGGGATGGAGGGGCGCACTTTGGTGTTTCAGCCTTGGGTGCTGGAGGACCTTGTCCCGGCTCTGAGCACACTGTTCTCGTAGTTACCTGGCCACTGAAGCTGCTCACGCCTGCTCTACCTCATCTTTCCTTCACTACTGACATTACACTTGGTCACTTCAGTGTAACCCTAATGACTGAGCATCAATCACTAAAGTGGGATTATACTTAAAATTACATTTTTGCTTTCAAACATTAAACACAGATGAAAAAAGAAAAAAAACTAATGTGAAAACCTATAAGACTGATGTCATTCAAATGCATATTTATACCGCACTGAAGCAAACTGATATAATTTCTGTCTGCAGGTAGACTTGTAATTAAGTAATTAGTGAGAAAACAAACAAGAGAAAGTTGTGTGCTTCCCTCCTGAATACAGCAGGAACTTTAAACAACATATCCTCTATTATCTGCTCATAAAAATGAGCAAAATATAAAAACACTCATAATGGTTTGTTTCTGATCCAGTTATTACAAACAATCAATTTATAGAAACAGGAAAACGACAGAGTAACATAAAAAGCGTACAGGCTGGGGTGATGAACTGCTTGGAGACGTGTTAATAAGAGTTCTGTTGGTTTTGGTTCTAGTGCCATCTTCATCTTCAGTGTTCTTCAGCATAGCAAGCATCTCATCTGCCCTTGAGATGGCATTTTCTTGAGAAGATGCATCTTCAGAGTTTAACCCTTGTATGATCTCAGCTGTAAAAATGAGGATAAACACAACATATAAAGTCAATGACTTTCCTCAAACCTACAAACTATTTAACAGTCACAACTGCTAATCAAATAATGTACAGTATAGTATTAACCGTAGTATTAGCAACTTTCTAAATATTTTTACATTTATATATCATGTCGTGTTTTTCAATATTATTATAAAATGATTAGTGGTGGACCATATTTGGCTCCCTAACTGTGTTTAAATGGTACAATCATAGAGGAGAAAGACATCCATGTTGGACAACAATATTAAACAAACACAGCCTGATGCCAAACTATGATGCACAATAGTAAAAAAACTATTAAAAACCTATAAGTATGTGGGGGTTATGGGTAACAAGCTGTACTGATATACAATGTGCAAAGTCAATAGGTGTCACAGTGAAATACAGACACGCAGTTGAATATGCCTTAATAAGCACTAAGAAACAACTCCAATGCAAGAAAATCTGTAAACAATATAAACACCTGATCAAAATAGCTTGTCCTCTGCTCCATATAAGTAATCTGAAAGCAACTGACCAAAAAGCGCATACAAATTATCTGAATTACCCGAGTCTCTGACCTCTGGAGAAGAAACATTGCGGAATGCGTGAGTGAGCGCGGGGGGCCGGGCAGCCACACACACACTAAGAGGTAACTGAGATCATGTTGACAGAGGCGCTCACTTCTGCATCTAGACCCATTGAGTTATACTCCTGTTTGCCTGATGAAGCAGGACCACACCTGCGAAACGCGTTGCAGTAAGTGGAGTTCAATAAAATATTTTTGTATTGATATATTGTGACTCAATTGAGTTTTATATTTTTGAGGGAGGTAAGTCCACCTGAACATCCCCCTCTTTTAGACGGTTTTTAAACGTTTTTATTCTACTCTGGTGCCTCTGTACACCAAGCCTTGCTGAAATCTTGAGTCCACCCTCGGTGGAGGGGTGCTACCCCGTTTCCTATCTACAGAGAGCGACATCTTAAAAACCTGAGTGGGGTCAGTTTCTAATACTCCCCACCTGCACTTGAAGTGGTTGCCTATGGGTAACCCATGTTTGTGAGTATATCTAAATATTTTGCTTTTAACCACAACCAACTTAACAATACTACACCATATCGGGCTCTCGATTTCTCTTTGTTCTTCCAAGCCTATTGGTGTTTGAGTTGTTGTTGGCTAAACTTGTCTTCATTTCCTGTCTTTGGGACTTTTGCCACCAATCCCAAAATTTGAATTGAATTTCATCACTATAGGATTGCCATTGAACAGGTTTAGAGAATCAGTAACCAATAAGGCAGCACTGTAGGGGCCACTACATGCCAGTTTCATTGGAACATACAGTGTAAAAAGGCAGGTACGTTATGAACAGATGTTATTGTACATGCAAAGTTTAGATGTAATGCTGTAAGTTCCATAGTTCCAGATCAGTAGATCAGTAACACTCAATACAGTTTACTATTAAAGGAGACAAATTATGTAACCTTAGAATGGTATGGAACAAAAAAAATCATATGAAGGAGTGAGTATACAGTATCTCACAAAAGTGAGTACACCTCTCACATTTTTGTAAATATTTTATTAAATGTTTTCATAGAATAACACTGAAGAAAGAACATTTACAATGTAAAATACAGTATTTTCCACCATATAAGACGCTCCGCAATATAAGACCCACCTAGGTGTACAGGGTAAAAACCAGGGAAAAAAATATATACTAAACCTGGTGCATTCATGGAGTGTCTTGAACATGTTCCACTCCAAATGGTGTCCTCCTGTGTCCCCCATATGTCCTTCTGTATCCCCCATGTGTTCTGTCTCTCTTCTCCTGTATCTCCCATACCCCATGTGTCCTCCAGTGTGCCCCATGTCTCCTCCCGTGCCCCCATGTCTCCTCCTGTGTCCTCCATGTGTGTCCTCCTGTGCCTCCCGTGTCCTCCATGTCTCCTCTTCTGACCCGCAGTGTGTCTGCTGCCCCCCTCCCCTCCCCCACCTGCATACCATCTCCCCTCCTCCTTGTGTCTCCTGGCCTCCCTCAGGTGTGTAGCGGCAGCTGCTTACCTGATTCCAACATGCCTGCGGAGATTGCAGATCTCAGTCTTCTCCGTGCAGTTGATTCTAGTGATAGGCTTCTAATGATGACATGATCAGTAGAAGTCCGTCACTAGAAGAAGCCGCATGGAGAAGACGGAGGTCTGTAATCCCCCAGGCATGGCGGATTAGGTAAGCAGCTGCTGATACACACCCAAGGGGGGGGGGGGGGCAGGAGACACAAGGGGGAAGAGAGACAGCACATGGGGAGCAGGCACACAGGCAGGAGATTCCAATTAAACAACAAAAACGGGATATCTACCTATGTGTTTATAAATATAATCGTCTCACCAATTATTAGCACAATAGTATACAAAGGAAAGGAAATTGGGAGCCCTGAGTCTAGGCATATATCACTTTAATTCATTCAAATATCAAAAAGGTTCACAATCTATGTTTATCAAATATAGAAAAAACCCCGCTAACAAAATGAAGCATATAGCGGTATGGGTCCTATGAAGACAAATCCTCATTTGGAGTACACTCCTATTAGTGAATTTAGCCATAGTATATATGCATATATAAATCTTCGGGCCCCATAAATATATTGCTCCGCATATGTGATTGTCGGATGGATGGTGTATTGAGATGATTTAGTAGGTCTGGTTGTCACCCTGTATGCATTTTAGCATGCCTCTATATATTGCACATTAACGCATTCATTACTGACCCTTAACTCTAGGTCAAACCTCAATCAGATAGCTTTAAACTTGATTTGACTCACGTGACCTCACATGGGCATCATTATGGATGGATCAAGATATTCTTGTGGCATGTCCTAGACCTAGGACATAGTTCAACCGCACTGAATTCCGTTCTGTTCCTCAGCTCAATGTTAAGAGCTGATAGCGTCAGTGGGACCTTTCTTGCGTGGCATGTGGGTCTTAGTAGCCAGCCTCTGAGAGGAGGAATGCGGAAGCACGGGGGACGCCGTTCGGAGGACGACTTCCGGATCCGACGTCACGCAGCACATGACGCGTTTTGTCACTATTGACTTCTTCAGAAGAAGTCTATAGTGACGAAACACGTCACGTGCTGCGTGACATCGGATCCGGAAGTCGTCCTCCGAACGGTGTCCCCCATGCCTCCGCATTCCTCTTCTCAGAGGCTGGCTACTAAAACCCACATGCCACGTAAGAAAGGTCCCACTGACGCTATCAGCTCTTAACATTGAGCCGTAAAAGATGCAGGGACTATTTCTCCCCATTTTTGGGGGAGAAAAAGTGCATCTTATACGGCGGAAAATACAGTAGTCAGTGTACAGCTTGTTTAACAGTGTATATTTACTGTCCCATCAAAATCATAATGTCTAAAATGCTGTCAACAAAAGTGAGTACACTCTAAATGAAGAATGATAAAATAATGCTCATAATGTCAATATTTTGTGTGCCCACTATTATTTTTTATTTTTTTATTTTTTTTCAGCACGGCCTAAACGCTCTCGGGCATGGAATTCACTAGTGCTTCACAGGTTGCCTCTGGAATTCTTCTCCACTCCATGTCATAGCTGGTGGATGTTAGAGACTTCACACTTTTCCACTTTTCATTTGAGAATGCCCCACACGGGCTCCATAGGGGTTACATCTGGAGATATGCTTGGCTAGTCCAGCATCTTTACCCTTAGTTTCTTTAGCAAGGCAGTGGTCGTCTTAGAGCAGTTTTTTAGGTCATTACCATGTTGTTATATTGCCCTGTGGCCCAGTTTCCGAAGGGAGGGGATCATGCTCTGCTTTACTATGTCCATGTACATATGAGCCTTCATGGTTCCAACAATGAACTGTAGCTCCCCAGTGCTAGCCACACTCATACAGCCCCAAACCATGACACTCCTACCACTATGCTTGACTATAGGCAAGACATACTAGTCTTTGTACTCCTCACCTAGATGCCACCACACACACTTGACACAATCTGAACCAAATAACTTTATCTTGGTCTTATCAGACCACAGGAAATGGCCCCTAACAACCATGTCCTTAGTATGTCTTCAGTACATGTCTTAAGTCTGATTGTCTTCAGCAAACTGCAGGCCTTCTTGTGCATCAACTTTAGAAGAGGCTTCCTTCTGGAACAGCTATGCAGACCAATTTGGTCGACCAAAGTGATGCCTGTTCTGAGTGGAACCTGTCCTGTTAAACACGGTATGGTCTTGCAGCTTGGTTTCAGAGCTGGCAATCTTTGTATAGCCAAGGCCATCTTTATGTAGAGCAACAATTGTTGGTATCCTGATGAAGCTCGCAGTGGGCGGGCGCAACGCGTTGATGGGTGGGGCTTCACCATGACATGCGTCCTGAGCGCTCCTTCTAGGCGGCCGGCCGAGCTGCAGCAAGCGGAACTCCGCTCTCTTCACTGCTCCCCATTAGCACCCGCTATCTAGGGTAGAGCTAACAGCTGAGCGTGGCTCCCCTTTGAGTTGCTGGCAGGGTAGAGCTGAAGACTGAAGGAGGAACCTATCCAGCAGGATCACGCCGGGGAAAGGTGAACGATCGATCTGACTTGCTGGTCGGGTGGTAAGAACTTTTTTGCCCCGCATCTGTGTTGTGTAAAGCTGGAAGAAAATTGTGCAGCTTGAGCCTTGTAACGGCCTATGTTTATCCTTTATGCCAATACAGCAGCCACGATATCCAGCACTCTGAGGACATCATTGGATTGGTACTGGTACCAGAGTGAAAGGGATGAGTGTTGGTGTGCTGTGTGGTGGGATATATTGGAGCGCTCTGCATTATTTTAATTGTTTTTAGGGCAGCTGTGGTGTTTTTTCATACTCATTTTCAATAAAGGTATTACATACATTCAAGACCGCAAACAGTTGTTTGACCCAGCACTCTAATTGGAGACTAGCGTGCTATAGCTGATCAGAACTTGTTGCTCATCAAGTTCAAAAATAGCAAAAAAAGAAGTATCAGCAGCACCGCTAAAGTGAAAAAGATAGCTCTTTAATTTGTGCAATAAAATCACATAGCAAAGATGGAGCTGAAGGCAACATTCAAGACCTTAAGTGGCAGCGAGTGTTTAATTATATGTAAACTGCAGCAATTGTTTTCTGCCATATTGAACTTACGGTGACTAGTATGGTAGTGTTAACATCAAATTTAACACCCCTGCTTCACTAACAAGAAACATGACTTCCCGCAGGCGTGAACATGTCTAAGTGTTCAGAGTTTTCAAATTCTTCACTTAGGGGTTTACTCACTTTTTTGCCAATGGTCTAGACATTAAGGGCTGCGTGCTGAGTTATTTTGATGGGACAGCAGATACTTGATACAATGTGGGACAGCAGATACTTGATACAATGTGTCAAAAAGTCATACCTTCAGTGTTGTTCTATGAAAAAATATAACAAAATATTTAGAAAAATGTGAGAGGTGTACTGAGATACTCTAAAAGAACCCTGAACCAAGTTCTCCCCTGGGGGGATAAATTTATGTTTCCGATAGGCAGAAAGATCAGGAAATATTTATTAATGTACATGACGTTAACTTTGAAAACATGATTCATAAAAACTTACAAATTTCTTCTACATTCTTCAAAAAATTCTCCAAACTCTGGTCTACAGACATCACTGAGGAAACCTGAAATGCACAACTGTGATAAGAGGTAAAGTGAAACTTCTTAATTTATTGTTGTGTGTCACTGTCACCTATAAGAGTCTTACCATAGACTCACTAGATAATTTATGGTGAAGTGGACCAAAAACAGAAAAATCCATCTAATAAAACACTTGCCTCCTAAAATTATATGTGTAACATAAATCAGTCCACATACTGTTAGACTTGCTGTAAAGGATGTAACTTTCCTTTGAGGTCCCTTTTACACTAGCAGGTTACACTTGCAGAGTCTGCTTCCTCAACTTAAACATACATGATCCCCTCCACCAAGACACACTGGGGCTTAACATCTATAGGTAAACAGTACAATTAAAGGGTCTAAGCATACAAAACATCCATGAAGACCTAACTGTGCTCGTTTAGGTGTCTTATAGCAGGCATAAATGTATCTTATGACAGGCATAATGTCTAATCACAATAGAAGAGAGCATATGCCCCTAAACATATTTTGTTAAGCTCAAACCTTTATTATCAGCACACACTAGAACAATCGGTAGTCCATTAAAATAACATGCCTCCTCCTTTGCCCAACTGGTTTAACTTGCTAACTTCCACAGAAGCTGTGGTTCTAATGTACAAAAAAATATGCCAACTCAACCCTATATTGTTACCGGATCATAGTGTTGGTGTTGAATTGGGCATAGTCATTTCAAAACACCTAAATAGTCCCACCTGTCGGTGTTCAGCACCAAACAAGTGGACAGGGTCCGGAGGAGTTCACTGGCTTGCAAGTCATGCTGCGATTCACAAGATTGATGCTTGCTCCTTCCAAACCAAAAGGAGGAAGTATTGGAGTCACTCCTCCAGACCCTGTCCACTTGTTCAGAGCTGAACAGCGGCAGAAGGGAGTATTCAGGTGTTTCAAATCGACTATGCTGAATTTAAACATCGACACTACCAGATCACAAATGATTCACACTATGATGGAATTTTTGCCATGCGATGACAGCAAGTAATTAACCCTAACAATGCATGTTTTGCAGAAAACCACAAACATTCACAGGTAAGGTAAATTGTGTCTTAGCCGAGCTTATTAACAGGGCTGTGGAGTCGAGGAGTTGGATGACATTTGTGCCCACTTGATAGCCTTGCAAGGGGTGTGGAGTCAGAACAATTTTGAATACCTTGAGTCGGTGGTTTCATAAACTGAGCAGTCCGAGTTGGAGTCTGATGATTTTTGGACCGACTACACAGCCTTGCTAATTAACTACATCTGTGGTTTTCTGCAAAACATGCACTGTTGGGGGTACTTGAGGACTGAATTGAAAAACACTGCTGTGTACCATACACCAGCTCAACACATCTTCACTCTGCCAGCTTCTCCAGACCCACCACTGTTGCCCAACTCTGTATGATAGTTTCTTTACACATATCTGGTCTGATCTCTGCATATTTATTCTAAGCATGTGAATGCATATCTTAAAGGTGATGATAAATGGTTCAACCAAGATGTTCAATTTCCACGTTTTTGAAATGATTGACAGCATAGAAAGATTTTGGATCCTTTAAAGGGAACCTAAACTGAGCAGGATATGGATTTTTCCTTTTAAAATAATACCAGTTTTCTGACTTTCCTGCTGATCCTGTGTCTCTAATAACTTTAGCCACAGCCCCTCAACAAGCATGCAGATCAGATGCTCTGAATGAAGTCAGACTGGATTAGCTGCATGCTTGTTTCAGGTGTGTGATTCAGTCACTACTGCAGCCAAAGAGATCAGTAGGACTGACAAGCAACTGCTATTAATTACTGTTTAAAAGAAAACATCCATATCCCTCTCAGTTAAGGTTCCCTTTAATCTATTAGCCATGGTGGGAAATGCATATCAGTTTTAAGAAAAAAATTGAATAGAGCATGGAATTGTATGATTTTTCAAACAATACTATCAATTAAAAAACTCATTGAATTTAAAAGATCTAAGAAAAAAAAAAATCTAAAAAAAAAATTATAATGTAATGTATTGCTAGTATAGAAACATGTAAAATAGTATAGTTTTTGATAGAAGAAAAATATTTTTTTTCAAAATTTTTCAATAAATATCTTATCAGATATGTTTGGAAGCATCAGATAGAAAACTACATTTTTTTAAAATAATGTTTTGCATTAAAAATAAATTGATCATGGCGTATCAGTTTGATTTTTTAAATTCTTTAAACAAAATCTATTACATTTCTCTATTTGAACAAAATCTGAATCATGTATGGCGTATGTGTATTTCTACTGACATTGGAACACAGGGTAAAAAAACATTTAACCTGCCAGCAGTAAAAATGTTGCTACCTGTATTTCATTTCAAAATATAAATCGAGGAAGATTTTACATTGACTAAATCATTTACAAATAAATATTGTAAGAAAACAAGCAATTTTATCTATTACATAATTTTTTAGAGCTGTTTCCCTTTAGGACTTTTTGGGAGTGAATGATAGACAGTATCAGATATATATCAGATGTATATCAGTATCAGATATATATGTAGTTACCTTAGGGACTGAACTTTTTTAATATTTATGTCAAGGTGGTATACTACTATAAATTTTCAATTTATGGGCTTGTAATTAGTGATGGACGCAAAACTGAAAAAATGCACCTTTATTTCCAAATAAAAAATTGGCGCCATGCATTGTACTAGGGACATTTTTTAAACGTTGCAATAACTGGAATAAATGAGCAAATAAATTGTGTGGCTTTTAGCCACAGTAGAACGCTTTATTTTAACACTATAATATAATAACACTATACTGGCCAAAAACTGAGAAATAATGCATTTTTTTCTTTTTTTTTCTTATTATCCATGTTAAAATGCGTTTAGGACAAAATAATTCTTAGCATACTGTACCTTCCAAAGAAAGCCTAATTGGTGGCGAGAAAAACAAGATATAGACCATTACGCTGTGATTAGTAGTAATTAAGTTATTGGCGAAAGAAAGGGAGGAGCGCAAACAGGTGAAAATTGCTCTGGTCCAAAAGGGGAAAAAACCCTCAGTGGTCAAGTAGTAGTTAAAGAGGAGCTGTAACGTCAAAACGTCCCCTGGGGGGTACTCACCTCGGGTGGGAGAAGCCTCAGGATCCTAATGAGGCTTCCCACGCCGTCCTCCATCCCTCAGGGGTCTCGCTGCAGCCCTCCGTACAGCGGCAACGTAAATATTTACCTTCCCGGCTCCTGTACAGGCGCTCTGGTGGCTGTCGGCTCAGAAGTAGGCGGAAATACCCGATCGCCGTCGGGTCTGCTCTACTGCGCAGGCGCAGGAGCTGACCCGACGGAGATCGGGTATTTCCATCTATTTCTGAGCCGAAAGCAGCCACAGCGCCCCCGCTGGAGCCTGCAAAGGTAAATATTGAACTGACAGTCGGCACAGTCGCCGGCTGTTCGGAGGGCTGCAGCGAGACCTCCGTGGGACAGAGGACGGCGTGGGAAGCCTCATTAGGATCCGGAGGCTTCCCCCACCCGAGGTGAGTACCCCCCAGGGGATGTTTCTGATGTTACAGAGTCTCTTTAAAACATACAAAATCTCACTGGTTGGCTTGTTTATGGTGTGGTGATAGATCAGGGAACTCAGAATCGTATCACTACTCACCACAACAAAAGTAAAGAAAACCCACTGGCTAGCTAGTCAGCAGGAGTGGTGTGAAGGCTCAACTATACCTTATTCATGCTCATGCTTACCACACCACAAACAAGCCAACCGGCGAGATTTTGTATGTTTTAAAGTGCGAGGTATCCTTAAAGAGACTCTGTAACAAAATGTTCAGCCTTATTTCTTCTATCCTATAAGCTCCTATACCTGTTTTAATATGGTCTGTCTTACTGCAGCCTTTCCTAGTGGCACAGTGGCTGTATTATCTCTTTTATATAATCTAATCTTCTTTCCTCTGACAGCTTTGTCGGGCTCAGGCACTCAGGCAAGAATGTGCTGATCTGTTTGTAATAGGATAGAAGCTATATCCACCCTCTCCACGCGCCCTGCAGGCTCTGTGTGAATCACAGCCTGAGCTCCTCTCAGCCTATCATATGCCTTTTGTCTTTTGTTTGTAAACACTGCCTAAAACTGGCAATTACAAGCTAGGATTGCAGCAGGGAGTGGCAGAAACAGCACAGAGGGGCCCAGGAGAACATAATGAATAGAATGGTATGCTTTTTATTGTAAGAATTTTAGAGTACAGATTCTCTTTAAAGGGACCTGGGAGATAGTTACACCTCGCTCCATGATACATTGAGTGGGGGCGGGGGGATAAACAAGGACCCTCCCAGTCTCTCTTTCCTAGTTTGATGGCTTTATAGAAATAATTCAGCCTTCTGCAGTTATGCTGCGCCCATGCCTTCCTTCCATGACTCCCTTAAAGCTGGCTGGGCCTGGCCAGTTGCAGGCTACTGTGCATGCATATCCCCGAACCTTGCACATCCTGATCTCGCTCCCATTTTCGGGAGCGGTCTGCACATGCACAGCGATCTTCCATGTGTGCATGTGCAGAACACTGCCGTGCATGCGGACGAGATGAGGAGGTGCGCAGCCAGCCAGCTGTGAGGGGGCCGTCGCTGCTGGCTGGAGGGTAGCGGAATGACAGTGCGGGCACAGGATGACTGCAGGGGGCTGCAAGAAGTCCCAGGTAAGTAAAAATGGAGTTCATAGGCAGAGATAACAATGACTGTCACAAGGTCTGTCGCTACACAGGACTAGGAAAACATTAGTACTGGGAGGTGGAATCAAAAACTAATACAATAAGAAAAGAAAGTTACATTTTTGCTTTATTTCCAGTTAAGGTGCTGACAAGTTAAAAAATGCCAATATCCATTATTTAATACGTTTCTTTGTTTTCATTGGTGTCACAGGCCTTAAATAGGTCAGCACCAAACACACAGATCCCAGCAAAAGCAATGAAGCTGATTTATAGTTTGCCTAGTGAAGCGGTAACCTGTTGGCTGGAGTAACATGTTGACTCTTTCGGTTCTGCCAAGGGAATCCAGGCAGCCAAGTATGATCTGCTGTGGATTTGTATGATTAGTTGTTGTTCCGCTACCATTCCTGCACATTGCTAAACAGTCCAGTGTCAGATTACACCTAATCCTCAACACGTGCATTACAATCAATTGTACAGTAAACATTATTTTGCAGAGCACTAACAGGGCATGATAATAATCAATGTAGTTAAAAGATAAAGGGAGAAATCAGATAGGTGGGCTTAAGCGATCATAGAGAAACAGACAGATACATTTAAAGCAGCAGGGGCACCCATACTATCCCAGTGGAAACAAAAAAACATATATAAGTAGATGCATACTTGTTCTGCTTACATAACATGTGTATTGTACTGTCCAAGTTTTAATTTCAGTGACTGTTACATATTATTTCCATCTTTACTGCCTCTGACTAAAGCCAATCCTGTGTTATTTCCTCCCTTACTCTGTTTTTCTCCTTCTCCTTATACCTAGCTTGCTTTATAAACACACGTGAGCACAGCACAGATCTTTCAGCAGCTTCTGCAGAGAGGTGAGGTGTATTTCCCTTCTCAGCCTCAGCATGTCACAATGAACTGCCCTCAGCCAATCGGTGAGAAGCAGGAATGTGGGAGGGGAGATAACAAGCTTCCCTCCTCCCGGCAATGTACCAGAATAGAGCCAGGCTGACTAAGATAAGATTCATTACAGCAGACACATTTATGAGTATATAGGAATGCTTGCAAAGCAGACTGCATGTGGACTACATAATAAACACAAAGCAGTGGGTAAATGGATTTTGATTTTATGGCTGACAATTGCGCTTTAAAGTGAGGCCTTGTTCATTATAAATCGCAAGCGCTGAGCAATTTATTAAGCTTTTTGCATGTTGCGCTCAGAAAAACGGTTTTCTAAGTGCGTTTGCAGAGTGAATCATTTTTTCACTTTCTGACGTCAATCGGGAAGTGAACTCTTTGACCCAGAAATGAATAAATACAGTGTAATTATTCATAAAAGCGTTCCGGAAATCGCTTTTTCAAGCGCTTTGAGATTTCCCTATACCTTCCATTGAGCCAAAGCACTCAGAAAATGGTAGATGTGGCGTGTTTTCGATTTCAAAGAAATCGAACGCTCATATGTGAACACTCTCACAGGAAAACATTGCACAAGCGCTATTAGAGTGATTTCTAAAAACGCCAGCGCTTTACAAATCCGCTCATAGTGTGAAGCCCTAGAACTTCATAAATATGTTTCCCTGTAGCAATGAATATAGAAATATATGCCATACCTCAGGACATAGAGGACACTATAAAACAATCAGCCTTCCTACCAAGGTGGTCACTGTTTTTTTCAATAGGCAAACGCAGATTGTAACACAACGTCAGTAATCAGTGGTGTAACAGTAGCCCCCAACCACACACACACACACACACACACACACACACACACACACACACACACACACACACACACACACACACACACACACACACACACACACACACACACACACACACACACACACACACACACACACACACACACACACACACACACACACACACACACACACACACACACACACACACACACACACACCTGTGCAGAATCTACCACTGGGGGAAGGGGGGGGGGGGTTCTGCCCTTGCAAGCTTACAATCTAGAGAATAGTGGGCTAGAAAAACACTGGTTGAACATTTAAAGGGGCTAGTGGATGACAACATCTGACTATGCAAAATTATGAGACACTGGGGTTGATTCTCTAAACCGTGCTATTTTATAGCGCGCGTGTTAGGAAATTTTAGTGCGCTTACAGCGTAACGCCAAGCGCGCTTTATGTAGATATGCGTTATGTAGATGGCTGTGCAAAAAAACGTTGTTAGCGCGCGTAAAACTCTACGCATTAGCACGCTTTAGTAAATCAACCCCACTGTGGTGAGCGGGATATGAAATCTGACTCTTTTTTTTCTCTTTTCCTAGGTGGCCTGCTGATCTTATCTCTAAGGCCACTTTCATATTATGCATGTTGTGTTGCAATATGATGGCAACGTGATGGAAAGTCGCATGGGATGCATACAGTAAAAAGTACATTGAAGTATGTTTCACTGCCGCTGAAGATGTATGCTATTGCATTGTGATGCAATTGAATGCAACAGATGCAATGTGGAAGGAGGCTGACACTTTCTGCGAAAGACCCAGAAATAGCATCTGGTGCTGGGATTAAAGGCTGGTCATATTAGCCACATGCTAGTTTCAGGTGTGTGATATTACTGCAGCAAAAAGGTTCACAGAGAGTGTTAGGCAACTACCAATCTTTAAAAGGAAAAAAAAATAATGCAGCCTCCGCATCCCTCTTACTACAGTGTCCTTTTAATCATGCGTTTGAAAGTTTCCAGGCTCGAAGTGTCACAGACAAGCTGTGATAGAGTTCCAAAGGAGGTGACCAGGCTAGAGGTCAAGAGTATTTTCTGGGAGAATTCCCTGAAATGATTATGAATGAAAGAGGTTTTTTTTGTGTTAAATTTTTTTTACATCCTACTAATATAATAAATGGGAAAGTTTGGATGTTTGGATGTTTGTTACTCGATCACGCAAAAACGGCTGAACGGATTTGAATGAAATTTGGCACACACATAGTACATTACCTGGAATAAAGTATAGGATACTTTTTATTCCCATAACCAAAAAGAGACAAATACAAATTTCACTGGAAAATGTAAACTGCAGACATTCTTACACTGTTACACTGGAGGTGTGTTTAGCTTCTAAGGGCACAATGGTTAATTTGCATATATTCAGCAGTGATGCACTGGGAGACATCTCAAGCTCACTCCAACCTGAATTATCGCAAATTCTTTCTGTTTTAAGAAAGCAAACTTTTGTTTTTCTTAACATCTTAGTAAGGGGGCTTTTAGGACCATTGCATGTTGGATTATTATGGCTCTGTACACATTAACAAGCTGACCCATCATTGCATTCCAGCAGTTCTGGAGGTGTGTTTCGCTTCTAAGCAGGGCCGGATTACCGACCAGGCAACAAAAGCAGTCGCTTGGGGCCCCATTCAGAGTCAAAGGGGCCCCATCAGCACATAAACCAGCCTTCACCATCCTGTCAGCGGTAGCTGGATGGTATAATGGTTAAAGGGACTCTGAGCAGTGCAGTAACTATGGAAAGATGCATATCATTTTAAAGCTCTCTTTCTCCTCTTTCCAATGATATATAAATGACCCTATGCCTTTTAGTTTTTGCTATTTTCGCGATTGAAATCACGGCCACAGGACGACTTTTCTCCAAAGTCGGCAGCTCAATTCAGCACAATGCAATGAAATATAAGGTACCCAGGGGGATATAATTACAAACATCATGCTGGTAGGTGTGAGGATGTAATTAATTAGTTGTGGGTATGCTTAAAGGCATACCCACAGGCACTGCTCGGAGTCCCTTTAAGGGCTCTGCCTCTGACACAGGGGACCAGGGTTCGAATCTCGGCTCTGCCTGTTCAGTAAGCCAGCACCTATTCAGTAGGAGACCTTAGGCAAGTCTCTCTAACACTGCTACTGCCCATAGGGCGCGTCCTAGTGGCTGCAGCTCTGGCGCTTTGAGTCCGCCAGGAGAAAAGAGAGATATAAATGTTATTTGTCTTGTCTTGTCAAATGATGCCGTGCGCTGCTGATTGTCTTCAGAGCCAGGCTCTCCTCCTAGGTCCCCCTCCTGCTACTGTGCACTCTGCCGCTGCCCACTCCGCACTCCCTTCCCACAGAGAACCACAGCTGCAGCAAGAATGATAGCAGCAGATGGCAAACGCTCACTCACCTATCCATGATCCAAGCGATAGAGATCCCGTCATCTGAAACCCATCTGTCTCTTCTACAGTGCAGCCGCTCGCTCTGAACTTCCTGATTCTCAGATCAGACAGGAAGTAGGAAGTAGTAATAGTAGTAGTAACAGAGCGGCAGCACTCTAGAGGAGACAGATGGGCTCCGGATGACGGGACCTCTATTGCTTGGATCGCAATAGGTGAATGTCATCTGGTGCTGTCATTCTCCCCCGCTGTGGCTGCCTTCTCTGCTGGACTATCGTATTCACTGGGATGGAGGCTGCATGGTGGCTGTCTAGTTTGGGAGGAAATCAGTTGTTCGGTGGTGGGGGTGGTTATGTAATTCTGTCTGGGGAACGGCTTCCGGTTTGGCGGTGTCCAGAGCTTTCTGCTATTGCCAGGCTGGAGATGCAGGGGGAAAGTGCTGTTGCTGTGATATCTGGTGCCCTCTTCACAGGGGTTCCCCAGCCCCTGAGTGCAAATGTCCCAGCCATTCATCTCTCACTCTGCATTTTGCCGCTGCTATTCCCTGCATTGTGCACCCACAGAGGAAAGCGGGCTGTTGCCCATAGCAACCAGTAGCTCGGCTGCCCCGGTGTGTGCGGCATGTTGCTGTGCAGCTGCATCTTCTGATTCTATTACAACATGATGGGGGGCCCAAATCAGTTACTTTGCTTAGGGCCCCATTTAGCCTTAATCCGGCTCTGCTTCTAAGGGTAACAATGGTTAATTTGCATATATTCTGCAGTGATGCACTGGAAGACATCTCAAGCTCACTCCAACCTGAATTATCGCAAATTCTTTCTGTGCTAAGAAAGCAAACTTTTGTTTTTCTTAACATCTTAGTAAGGGGGCTTTTAGGACCATTGTAGTCCCTTACACACTCCAATGAGTTCTGGGTCACCATGAGCTTGCTGGTTAGTCTGTACCTCTCGGTGTTACAAGCCCTACTACATAGAGCCAAATTAATCCATGCCATGCACTGATGAGGATCAAACAATCCAAAACAGTCTGTATGCATGTTGGATTATGCAAACTTTTGTTTTTCTTACACTGTTAATGGTAGGGTTCTCAAACTTTGCACAGTTGGTCGATTTTCAAGGGGAATATTTCTGCCATTCTTGCACTGTTATAATGGCACAAGCCTCAAACCTGCCATTCTTGCACTGTTAATGGCACAAGTCTCAAACCTGGTATAGTTGATCATTGGGTGACTGGGGTTCAATTTCAGAAAGGGGGTGGGGCCACAAATAGTAAATCAGATTTGTTTCATTCCAATGCAAATTATTGTTGCCAAACATCGCAAAGCTCACAAACTTGGTAATTGAGTAATTGATTAATTGTGTGTTAGGGTTAGGAAAGTGGGCACAGCCAACACCAGCCAAATACACAAGCGGGCAATGCAGGGTCATAAGTGGGCGGAGACAAATACTAATTTTACTGGGAAAATGTAAACAGCAGCAATTCTTACAGTGCTAATGGTAGGGTTCTCAAACTTTGCACAGTTGGTTACTGGGTGACTGGGATTAATATTCATAAAAGTGGGTGGAGCCTACAAAAAACAATTAAAAAATTACCTATTTATTTTTCAGGGGAATATTTCATTGCTGCCATTCTTGCACTGTTAATGGCACAAGACTCAAACCTGGTACAGTTGATCATTGCGTGACTGGGGTTTAAATTTGTATAAGGGGGTGGAGCCCCAAACAGCCAATCTGATTTGTTTCATTTTAATGCAGGTTATTGATGCCAAAGACCGCAAAGCTCACAAACTTGGTCATTGAGTAATTGGGCTCTATTCATAAAAAAGTTGTGGCGAAAAAACTCCTGGAGGGAAAATACCGCAGCGGTATTTTACACTTCTGGGTGGTCATTCAAAAAAATCTTGCCAGCTGCGATGCAAGTGCGGAGATCTCCCGCTGAAAGCTGGCGGTAAGCTGTCGGAAGGCATGCGGAAACACTTCAGCCGGCAGAGTCCCTCCGTGCACTGCTCTCTCTGGGAGGTCTGTCCCATTCACTTGTATGTAATCCGCAAAATCAGAGGAAGTGGTATTTCCCATCCACATACCGCTTCCTCTAATCTTTATGAATGGCCATTTTGTTACTTTTTTCTAGATAAATCTAGAAAAACACTGGAGAAGGCGGAAATTTCTCGCTCTGCTGGGGGATTGTAGATTTTTATGCGGGAACAGCTTTTATGAATGCCCACTTTGCTAAATGGACGGGAAAATCCGCGGAAAACTTGCGGTAACAGTTTATGAATAGAGCCCATTGGGTGTTAGGGTTAGGAAAAGTGGGCGTGGCCAACACCTGCCAAATACATAATCGGGCAATGCCGGGTCATCAGTAGGCGGAGACAAATACAAATTTCACTGAGAAAATGTAAACTGCAGCAATTCTTACACTATTAATGGTAGGGTTCTCAAACTTTGCACAGTTGGTCACTGGGTGACTGAGATTAATATTCAGAAAAGTGGGTGGAGCCTACAAAAGCAAAACAAAATCAACCTATTAATCTTTAAGGGGGATATTTAATTGATGCCATTCTTGCACTGTTAATGGCACAAGCATCTTGCACTGTTAATCACCTGTACCTGGTACAGTTGGCCATTGGGTGATTGGGGTTTAAATTCATAAAAGGGGTGGAGCCACAGCCAATCATATTTATTTTATTTCAATGCAAATGATTGATGCCAAAGACCGCAAAGCTCACAAACTTGGTCATTAAGTAATTTTGTGTTAGGGTTAGAAAAAGTGGGCGGAGCCAACACCAGCCAAATACATACCTGGGCAATGCCAAGTCAGTGGGTGGAGACAAACACAAATTTTACTGGGAAAATGTAAACTGCAGCCATTCTTACACTATTAATTGTAGGGTTCTAAAACTTTGCACAGTTGGTCACTGGGTGACTGGGATTAATATTCAGAAAAGTGGGTGGAGCCTACAAAAACCAATCACAATTCACCTATTGATTTTCAAGGCAAATATTTAATTGCTGCCATTTTTGCACTGTTAATGGCACAAGCCTCAAACCTGGTACAGTTGATCATTGGGTGACTGGGGTTAAATATTTAGAAAAGGGGTGGGGCCACAAACAGCAAATCAGATGTGTTTCATTTCGATGAAAATTATTCATGCCAAAGACCACAATTCTCACCAACTTGGTTATTGACTATTGACAATTGTGTGTTAGGGTTAGAAAAAGTGGCCACAGCCAACAGTAGCCAAATACATACCCGGGAAACATTAGGACATCAGTGGGTGGTAAAAAATACAAATTTCACTGCTAGAATGTAAATTGAAATTTGGCACACACATAGTACATTACCTGGAATAAAGTATAGAATACTTTTTATTCCCATAACCAAAAAGGGGGCGGAGACAAATACAAATTTCACTGGAAAATGTAAACTGCAGCCATTCTTACACTGTTACACTGGAGGTGTGTTTAGCTTCTAAGGGCACAATGGTTAATTTGCATACATTCAGCAGTGATGCCCTGGGAGACATCTCAAGCTCACTCCAACCTGAATTATCGCAAATTCTTTCTGTTTTAAGAAAGCAAACTTTTGTTTTTCTTAACATCTTAGTAAGGGGGCGTTTAGGACCATTTTAGTCCCTTACTCCATTGAGTTCTGGGTCACCATGAGCGTGCTGGTTAGTCTGTACCTCTCGGTGTTACAAGCCCTACTGCATAGAGCTAAATTAATCCATGCCATGTACTGATGAGGATCAAACAATCCAAAACAGTCAGGTGCACCTGAAAAAACCTGAGATGTGGCAGATCTCAGGCGGAAGTAGGGTGCTTTGGTCTGTACTGCCCATATGCATAGCCAACTAACGCAGCTCCCTGGCCTTTTGGCTAGGGAGAGTGCGGAATTTTTATCACTCCGGCCGCAAGGTCGGGGCCAGCTTGCTGGCACCAGGGACTTCGGTTCCCACCCGGCTCCCTCTCGGGGGAGCCACCCGGAACATGTGGACACGGTTGCCACATGGTCAGGCCCTTTGGGTAACCACTGGGCGCAGTAGGGGTCCTCCTCGGAGGACTCCAGGATCCTCCAACCCCTCGGGTGTTGGAGGATGCCACCCCCTGAGCCGAAGGCAAAGGGGGAAGTTTCCCTTCGGGGAACAACCGGAAGGGCCCTGCTGCATTGTGGGGCCCGTGGCTACTCATGCACGCTTTTTCTGTGCATGGGGCTAATAGCCTTGTACGCATGTTGGATTATTATGGCTCTGTACAAATTAACAAAATGACACATCATTGCATTCCAGCAGTTCTGGAGGTGTGTTTAGCTTTTAAGAGTAACAATGGTTCATTTGCATATATTCAACAGTAATACACTGGGCGACATTTTAAGCTCACTCCAACCTGAATTATCGCAAATTCTTTCTGTTTTAAGAAAGCAAACTTTTGTTTTTCTTATACTGTCAATGGCAGGGTTCTAAAACTTTGCACAGTTGGTCATTGGGTGACTGGGATTAATATTCAGAAAAGTGGGTGGAGCCTACAAAAGCTAATCAAAATTCACCTATTGATTTTCAAAGGAGATGAGCCACAGCCAATTAGATTTATTTCATTTCAATGTCAATTATTGATGCCAAAGACCGCAAAGCTCACAAACTAGGTCATCCTTGAGTAATTGTGTGTTAGGATTAGAAAAAGTAGGCAGAGCTAACACTAGCCAATTACATACCCGGGCAACGCCGGGCGACCAGCTAGTGTTAGTGTCAGCATTAATATCCCAGTTTGGTGTTTCTTCTGCGGGACCACACATGATCAGCATTGGCCAAGAAGCAAATGACCGTCTTTCTGCTCTGTACAGTAGGACAGGCGATATGCCCATATATCTTAGGCACATCAAAGCTCGTTATTCCCTGGGACATTTTTTGTCTGAGTCAGTAGAGAACCCCCAATACACTTATAGCTGGTAAATTTACAGCCTCCTTAAAGTACTGACATGCAGCAATCAACGCTAATAACTCCCTGTGGCAACCTGCTGCCAGTACACTATAATTGATGGAATATTTAAAATGGTGTGATTTGTTTGCCTTTTTGCTAAGTTTTAAAGGGAGTATAGTTTGTCCTTGTATTGTAACACTTGTATAGAAATAACACATACAAAAGGATTCATTATTACATGAAAGAGGACTCCCATTTGTGCCTAATTAGATTAATGGAGTCAGACATGCAGCAGTGATACTCTTTCTTTCAGGCCCCTTTACATTTGCATTGCAAGTGTACGTTGCGTTACCCTGTTTTACCGCAGGGTAATGCAAGGACAACACAAGTCAATGGGGCCTTTCACACGTGGTGCTGGAAGTGGTCATCCTGCCTTAATTCTGACGCAAAGACTGCAGCACGTTACCGCAAGCACCACGCTTAACGCACGGTGCTTGGGGTAATGGAAGTCTATGGTCCACGCAGCAAGCATGAACAAAGAGAAGAGGTGTATCGCGCTACGCATGCACGGACCAAGGGGAATCCCAGTGACATACTTTTTGCCCAGCAGGGAGTACCTCACTGAGCGGGGGGCGGCGCTATGCATATGACCTTGTCGGCGCAGGGTCATATGAAGAAGGATTTGTGCGGTGTGGTGCGCATATAAGCTACTTAAAAGACACATGACATGAGCTGCTGCAATGCATGGTGCTTGGATAATGGAAGTCTACCGGTAACGCAGTAAGTGTGAATGGTGACGCGGCGCACATGTACAGACCAGGGGCAATCCCAGCGACATACTTCTTACCCAGCAGGGAGTATGTCACTGAGCAGGCTGCGGAGCTATGACTATTAACCTGTTTGACTCACTCTGCCACAGGGTGATATGAAGAAGAATTTGTGCAGCGCGGTGACCGCGCAGCATGGTCCCCTGACACGTGATCACCGCAGCAGCATAGTGTAAAATCAGCCTAAATGTTTCTAGGCCTGGGCAACTGTTCAGAGGCCCCTCAGTCAAGAACCTAGCATGTGTTCACAGCCCTGGATTCCACGTCCCGTATCCCCCATCATACATCACAAGCAGAAACCATAACATTATTACAGTATTGAGCAGAAAGCATATAAACTGCTTGGAAGACACAATGACACAAGCTGCTGCAGGTATGCAATAGGTCAGTGATAGGCAAACTTGGCTCTCCAGCTGTTAAAGGGGAACTGAAGAGAGAGGTATATGGAGGCTGTCCTGTTTATTTCCTTTTAATCAATACCAGTTGCCTGGCAGCCCTGCTGGTCTATTTCTCTGCAGTAGTATCTGATTAAAACCAGAAACAAGCATGCAGCTAGTCTTGTCAGATCAGACTTATAAGTCTGAACCACTGAAACACCTGATCTGCTGCATGCTTGTTCAGGGGCTATGTCTAATAGTATTAGAGGCAGAGGATCAGCAGGGCTGCCAGGCAACTGGTATTGTCTAAAAGAAAATAAACATGACAACCTCCATATACCTCTCTCTTCAGTTCCCCTTTAAGGAGCTACAAGTCCCACGATGCATTGCAGGAGTCTGACAGCCACAGTCATGATTCATAAAGGTATATGCATTGTGGTACTTGTAGTTCCTTAACAGCTGGAGAGCCAAGTTTGCCTATCACTGCAATAGGTCATGGCATATAAGATAGGGAGGTGAGGGGAATATGGAGCCTGCATTCTTCATTCCCTTATAAACAATGCCAGTTGCCTGGCTGTCTTGCAGAGTTAATTACAGAACAAAGATGGCAGCCTCCATAGGCTCCTTTCACATTGAGGTGTTTTGTAGCTCCATTTGTTGGGCAATTTGTTAGCAATGCATGCAAAAATAACTGATTAACTGACAAGCAGCGGTTGCAATGTGTCAGTGGACAGTCAGTGAAAATGCTTGTCATTTAGCTTTGGCGAAAGGATAGAAAGAGAAGGTGACAGAAGCCACAGCACTCTGGTAAATGGTGAAATGTTAGTGAACTATACCCAGCCATAAGGTCATCAGATCAGAATATTACAATAAGCAACTAATTATGATTTCAGTGTTTCCTAGTGTGCAATTAGGGGTTGACTTCATATATTTACAGGTACACCTAACTTATAAGTGCATTTATAAACATTACACTGAAGCATTTAATATTGTAAACAGTACATTAATGTATGCAACTGCACCAGGGATGTTTGCCACATGACTATGCTACCTTCACAAGCAATGACAGACCAGGGAGATATCAATGCAGAAGTAATCATTGCTGTACTTTCCTGTATTTACAACCTGCTCAGCAAGAGCTATAGAATGATCACTGACAGAAAAACGTAGCAATCCAATATCTATACCTGCTGCAGCAGTAACGTCACGCTGCTCCAGGATACACGTGCACAGAACCCTCACTGCGTGTACGCTACAGGCACAGGGAGTAGGAAGCTGGCGTTACCTAGCAACAAGTAAACACAGCAGAAGAGTTACAAAGCACTTTCCTCCCTCACTGACCGCCCTTTGCCAGACACGCCTCTCTGGTTCATCTGCACTGCACACAGCACAATTCCAATACACTGGTTGTAGTAAAAATAACCTGCTGTACAAAAAGTTGCAATGCAAACTGAACATTATTTTTCTCTACCATTACCAAAATCAGAGGAGGCTGAATCGATGGGATGCACAGGCTAAGCAGATTCTCTAGTGAATAAATGATTAAAGGGGAACTGAAGAGAGGTATATTGAGGCTGCCATGTTTATTTCCTTTTAAGCAATACCAGTTGCCTGGTAGCCCTGCTGATCCTCTGCCTCTAATACTACTATGAGCGGTAGCCCCTGAACAAGCCTGCAGCAGATCAGGTGTTTTAGACTTTAAAGTCAGACCTGACAAGACTAGCTGCATGCTTGTTTCTGGTGTTATTCAGATACTACTGCAGAGAAATAGACCAGCAGGGCTGCCAGGCAACTGGTATTTATTAAAAGGAAATAAATATGGCAGCCTCCGTATACCTCTTACTTCAGTTCCCCGTTAACTGACAGCTTGATCAAGCTCAAGATTGAAAAAGTAAACGACAGTCTAGCCTGGGACCCACTGGCAGCACTTTTGCAGCATCTTCTGATCACCGGCTATCTTCAAACGCTGCAGCAGTGAAGCCCTATGGGATTGGTTCCAGTTAAAGTGTTGTAATCGTTTTGGGAGCAATCCTGGAGTGATCACATTAATGGCTGCAGTGCTAAGTTGTGATCATTCTCAGCTAAAATCCTTTGCAAAGCGATGCCAATGAATTCACGGCCTGTCAGCTGCTCTCCTGCACCAGCCAGGCACTTGTTAGCGGCAATAGGCAGACATGCATGATGTTACAACCGCTGTCATTCAACTGCATTTAAAGTGGAACTGAAAGCTGACCTGTGACCGCGACATGACATACCAATCCTCCGTTTCCCCGCAGCGGCTCACTTCATAGTGGAAGCCGACTTCTAAGTCGACCTCCACTGTGCCCTGGGCACGTGTATCCTCGTATGAATTCCTAGGCCTAGAGCGCCCTGCGCAGGCGCAGTATGAGAAAATTGCCTGTTGTGGGAATCGGTATGTCACGTCGCAGGCACAGGTCGGCTACAGGGGGCTGGCAGAAGCCCCAGGTAAGTGAAACTCTTAATTTTTTTTAGATCCTTCAGTTACGCTTTGCATTGCATCCAATGGCGCTCATGGGCAGCAGACAGGAAGCTGAACTGCATGACAAACATGCAGTCCAGTAGTCCATCTGAAAGAGGTCTTTAAGGAGGCTATACACTTTTTTTCCCATCGAATCATATCTGGCTGATTCGATCTTTGTAATTGAACCTGCTAGAAATTGATGCCTGGTCAATTTTCAGCCAAAATCTATATAATCAGTTTATAACACCTTATGGAAGCATAGCCCCCAACTGTTCCTCTTTTGGAGGGACAGTCCCTCTTTGGGAGACATGTCCCACTGTCCCTCTTTCTTCCTCATTTGTCCCTCTTTCAGGACTGCTTTCAGGAAATATAAGTATTTTTCTACTGAAAATGTGTTTAATCGACTCTAAACTTTATGCCCATCCTTTAAATGTATTTCTTTTTTTAATGTGTTAATATGAAGGAAAATAAACCAGGATAGAAAAGACGAGTGTGGTTTGAATGATAAAACAACATATCTTTCTTATGAGATCTTTATGGTATGTGTGGCAGGGGTGTGGCTTAAGTGTCCTTGTGACGGACGAGCCGTCAGTGCGCAGAAAACGCAGCCGCAATCGACTTCCTGCCTCGGTTGTCGTTGCGCTGCCCAATCAGAATCTCATGTCTGTGGACACCAGGCAGTCCAGCTTGGGGGGTCTCTGCTGTCTTCAGGGGAGTAGTTAGCAGAGTTCTTTTCATGAAGCCTGTGCCCTGTGACTTGCTAATGAAGCCAGAGGGGTAACACTCAGGTGTTAATTAACAAACCAGGAGTCTTTTCAGAGCCAGGGAAGCTAATCACAGCAGGGGGCTTTTCAAAAACCTGCTTTGCTCTAGACTGGCCGGAGCCATATAGGCAGAATAAGAAAGCATGGAGTTTAGGATTTAGGCCTAGTGCACACCAGAGCGTTTCTGCTGCGGTTTGCGATCCGCTTGCGGGTGCGGATCCGCTAGGGTAATGTATTTCAATGGGCTGGTGCACACCAGAGCGGGAGGCGTTTTGCAGAAACGCATACTCCCGGGATGCTGCAGATTTTGGATTGCGGATGCGTTTCTGCCTCAATGTTAAGTATAGGAAAAACGCAAACCGCTCTGAAAAACGGCACTTCAGAGCGGTTTGCCAGGCGTTTTTTGTTACAGTAGTTGTTCAGTAACAGCTTTACTGTAACAATATCTGAAATCTATTACACCAAAACCGCTACACAAAACCGCAAAATGCTAGCTGAAACGCTACAGAAAAAGAAGAAAAAGCGTTTCAAAATCTGCTAGCATTTTGCGGATCTGCTAGCAGTTTTTGGTGTGCACCAGGCCTTTGAGCATATTTAAGCAATACCGTTCAGGTGAGAAATGTGAAAGTTATATCATTCTGCTGGTCCGGATCTTGTGAGTATTTTGATATTAAATTTGGGCCACTGGCATAACCAGAACTCTGGGAATTCCACTGTTTTTTAACCGGGCATGCAAACATGCCCAAGTTTGGTATCATATGAACTGGCCTAGTCTGAGAAATATGAATATATGATGGTCATGTGTGTGAGGAAAGCGTAAGTCGAGATATGACAAATGTCATATTTGGTGAGCAGAGAGCACCCAGTCAGGGGGCTCACCGCCCCTGTCCAACCCCTGGGCTGTACTTGAGGCTCCACCCAAAGGTGGGCATTGTTCAAAAGTGTTTGGAAGGAACCACTCAGGCATTCCTCCATTTTACATCTTCATGAACACACGGCCATCGTGAGGAACAAGTGGTGGCCATCTTGCCGGAGCTGAAACAAAGGGCACATGGCTAGCGGCCATCTTGTCTGAATTGAAACAAAGGACATCCTCCATTTTGTTTGGATTTTAAAACTTGCTGAACTTTGGATGTATCTCTAGAACAAAGAACTTTGCAGAACTTGAAACCGTTTTGCTTGGACTTGATGATTTTCCCACAAAAGGACATATTTCCACAAACCCTAAGTATTTTCTCCCTTTTATTTTTCATACTGGCTATTACTGTTTTAATAATTGTTGATTTTAATAATTGTCTGTATATATTAATTATTTATATTGCTTTCAATAAACCGACGCTATCGTCAGTTGTTGTTCTAGCTACCCTACTATTCAGCACGCACACAACTGAACCAGACCTCTGAACAGACGTTACTATTGGTGTTTTTTGGCTAGACAGAATACAGCGTGTTTTAACCGTTTTTATTCACAGGATCAGTCAGGCAGTCGGGTCCACGGGCCCCTACCCGTGGTGGTGGCAGTTATACCCTGAATCGTGTGTGAGTTGTAATTACCCGTATCTCACAGGATCCCTTCTGGTTTGTCTGCGGCTAATTCCCAACGGTTCCTGCGCATTGACTGCAACCAGAGTTCGCACGATCTGTGCACTGGCACCGTTTGGAAGGCCATTTGCGGTCTGACCACCAGGGCTCCTGTGACAGTCCCTCTTTCTTATCTCAAAAAGTTGGGAGGTATGCTATGGAAGATATAGATTGGTGATGGTGTCTGGCCGATTCGATCATTGTAATCAAACCTAATTGACATCGAAATGCCTGGACAATTTTTGCCTAAATCTATATAATAAGTTGATCACACCCTATGGAAGATATCTATTGGTGACGGATTGGGATTGGATCAATTCGATCAATTTCAGCTGAAAGTCGATTTAGTGATCTATATGGCCATCATATCGGGTCATAGACTTCTAGTAGATACAATCAAATGGTTATCGACTGGAAAATTGACCATTATATTGACAGCTTAAAGGTGCAGATGCAATGAATCTGCTGGCAACTGATGCCCCAAAATTGATAGCCTGAATTTTGATAGACTTTGAATTTTGATCAACTTTGAGTGATAATTATTCGGGAGGACCACCAGCAGCCCACAGCCAGTAGTAGATTTCTGTAGGTGGTTAAGGAACAGCTAAAAAAGCTGAGCTCATATAGCTTTTTTGGCTGGGCCAGTTAATGTATATCTCAGTCATTCAGAATGACACTATATTTATTGTGAATTGTATGTTTGCACTCATCACTTGAGCACTGGATCTTGCACGCCTGAAGAAGATCTGTTCTTGGGATGAAACGTAGTGTATTTTAGGTGTGCTTTTGGATAGGGATTGCACCAAACCTATACTGAAAAGTGAGGTTCACTTATTTTATCCAGGTGCCCCCATACCCAATTTGTATATAATAAATTGGTGTAACTGTCATTCTGTGTATATATCTAGTACAGTAAAGTCTCAGATATCCGGTGCTCCAACAATCAAACCTACACTGTTGAACTAGCCTACATCCCATAGACTTTTACTATCCCCAACCCTAACCCTCCTGGTATACGTTTGATAGTGAATGTAGGCTGATTTGACGAGTAGGTTATTACGTCGGAACACCGGCACTGATGGGGATTGGCTCATAAGTGTGCTTTCTGGTTGCAGTACTATACCCCAATCTATATTCTTACCATGAACTCTGTGTTAAATGTTAAAATACAGTAATTGAAGCATATTAACCTTGGGGGAGCTGTGAAACCCAGTCTTTAAAGGAGTTGTCAGGGAATTTTGAATAAAATAAATGCTGCTTACCGGGGGCTTCCTCCAGCCCCAAGCTCCCTGGACCTCCCTCGCCGCAGCTCTGCCCGCAGCCGTTTGCCGGAGCTCCGACCCGGTCCCCGGCGATGACGTCAGAGCGACCTGGAGGTCGCTCTGTACTGCGCCTGTGCGATCGGCGCTGTCAATCACCGCCACATGGGCCAGAGCGGACCGTTTGCTGGGGCTCCGACCACCGGGGACCGGGTCGGAGCTCCGGCAAACGGCTGCGGGCCGAGATGCAGCGAGGGAGGTCCTGGGAGCTTGGGGCTGGAGAAAGCCCCCGGTAAGTAGTGTTTATTTTATTCAAAATTCCCTGACAACTCCTTTAAGCACAGCAGAGCCCACACCCTAAGGATTTGGCCTCTACCGCTGTGAGTACTGCCGGTGATTTGTGCTCGTTGGTTGAGTCTGCTAGTTAGCTGAGTTCTAGATAAACGGGACTGTATACATATACATTTGCAATTTTTAACAAATATTTATTAAAAGTTAAGTTTTATCTAAGCAAAAAGTTGGTCCTCAAATACAGGGATGGTCATAGACATCCAACTTCGCTACGCTGGAACTACGCGTAGTTTTACGCAATTACGCTTTGTCAAACTAAGGTTTCGAAATCAAATATTCGCTTCCTATGCATTTCGTAGATTACGCATTAAAATACGCAATTACGCGCAGTGCGAAGCGTAAGGTATGCGGATGCTTATGCCCGTATGCAGAAAATTTTATGCATTAATTCCTTTTTATTGCTTACACCGGGAACTCTACGCGTACATTCCCCTTTCCAATGCATACATTTGTAAGCATACAATCGCACGCGGAAAATTAGACGCGAGTAATGCACTCGTAGTTCACTACGCAATAAGCATGTTAACTACGCATAGTGGGCGTAAGCTACGCGTAACAGTACTTTGCTACGCGTAAATTCGTAAGCGTAGTTTTGAAGCATCACCTACGAACTACAATGCGTAGATGTGAACTACGATGCGTAAATTCACTCTGGCATAGTTTCTGTTCATCCCTGCTCAAAAAAGGGGGTTCCTCTCTATTTTAACCCTGGGCAACTGCCCCTATAGAACTGCCGCCTCTATTGGTGGTTTCCTTCTTGGAAGTAATTATTTGCAATGTGTGTTAACAGCTGACATGTGGTAAAAGGACAACTGTAGAGGAAGGTATATGGAGGATGCCATATTTATTTCCTATTAGACAATACCAGTTGCCTGGCAGTCCTGCTGGTCTATTTGGCTGCAGCAGTGTTTGAATAACACCAGAAACAAGCATGCAGCTAATCTTGTCAGTTCTGACAATAATGTCAGAAACACCTGACCTACTGCATGCTTGTTCAGGGTCTATGGCTAAAAGTATTAGAGGAAGATGATCAGCAGAATAGCCAGGCAACTGGTATTGCTTAAAAGGAAATAAATATGGCAGCCTCCACCTCCCTCTCGTTACAGTTGTCCTTTAAAAACACTGCTATTTGGTTGCACCACATAGCCTCTTTCCACTGCAGCTCTGCTGTGCACATTTGGCACCGTTGCTACCCGCCCTCGCAGCTCTGACACTGTTGGAACCACCCTCACACTGCCGCTCCCCATTGGGACTCTACCACACTACTGAACATGGAGTCCCAGCAAAAGCATCTTTAAAACTTGTGGGAATCTAAAAAAAAAATTAACCAGATACTTATCTAAGTAGAGGGAAGGCTCTGGGTCCTATAGAGCCTTCCTGCACCTCTCACGGTCACCTCGTTGCAGAGCTGGTTCCCCAGTTAGAATCCCCTGCCGGAGGAGGCTTTGGAAGTACAGTACAGAGCCACCTGTTTTCAGGAAGGAGCACTCCCGAAGACTTCTGAAAGCATCCTTCAGCGGCAGAAAGCAGGCTGAGACACACCAGAAAAGCTCCCCAAACGCTAGAGGTTTCAAAAGCTCTTGTAATGCTATGGGTTTTTTTTTACAAAACCTCATCGCTCCAGTGTGCATAGACACATAGGATAACATTAGCAGGAGGTTTCAAAAACTCAAAGCGCTCAGAAAAACTCTTCTGGTGTGCACCAGGCCTATTTGACAAATTTGTTCGCCCCATGGACTTGAGTCTCATATCCCTGCAGCTGTAGCAGCACCAGCCGTGGACGTAAGACTCACGTCCATGCAGCAGTAATGGTTAAATAACTAGTGATTCAAAAAGTTATTTTGCAAAAAAAAAAAAAAAACCCTTCCACTTTACATACACCCCACCAAGCCAGCGCTTTACATTTGTTGCAATATCAGTGTGGACAGTAGCAACACGTAGCTTCCTGCTCTTATATGTGGCCTATTAGGTCTTCCCAAAATAAGTAAAAAAACTATATCAAAGTTTCAAGTTCACACTTCAGCTTCGTAATCCAAAATATTTGAGCAATCTGTGTTTCATAAAAAGCAGTATTTTTCATTTAATGTCATTCTTTCTTGGCTGAAAAATGGCCGCAGCAGCTACTCTGTAAAAGATGTATTTCGTGGAAATCCTTGAAATATTTCACGGTGAATTCTCACCAGCTAAGAAATCATCAGGTTCAGCACAGCTCAGAAGGAAACAGATTACAAAGCATGTTGTCCGTAACCTACAACTTATTTGATAGTTCATAAGGTTGGCAAGCTATAACAATATCAGTTTGGTTTAAAATACTGTTCCCAGACTGCATCATCTGAATATCTACTTTGCAGCCAGGTGCTTTCTTAGAAAGTAAAATGTTTGCTTGGTAAGCGGGTAATGTGCAGAATAGAAGATCCACATGTGAGATTTCAGTTAGTAAACATGCAACATTTAGGCCACACTCAGGCAGGGCCAGAGCTACCATAGAGGCAAAGGAGGCAGCTGCCCCAGGGCCCCAGAGCTTGTAGGGGCCCCCAGTGGCTACAAGAGGAAAAAAAAACTTTTCAAATCGATTTTAAAGTTTCAAAGGGAAAAAATACACATTTAAAAACCTGCCGACTTTAATGGTTAATAGCAGATCCACCTTAAATGCTAGAAACCCTAAATTTGCAGGATATATTAAGGAGATCATTAGGAATAAGAGGAAAAAACAATTTTTCAAAAAGACCTTATAGTTTTTGAGAAAATTGATTTTAAAGTTTCGAAGGAAAAAAAGTATACTTTTAAATGTGGTAAATGTCACTTTTAGTAGCAAACCTAACGGTAGTGTAATTTTACATGCATCAAACAAAAGCGCAGTACATTTCCTGACGGGGTTTCCAGGGGGTCTATACGCAGCCGCAGCGCTTTGGCCAGGGATCGCTATACAGCCGCAATATGGCTGTATGAAGATCCCTGGCATTTTTTTCCTATTTTACCAATTGTTTTTTTTATGTTTAGAGTGTGGGAATTTTTTTTTTTAATTATGTGGGGTCCCCCCTCCTGAAACTTTTTAACCCCTTGTCCCCCATGCAGGCTGGGATAGCCAGAATGTGGAGCTCCGACCGATTGGGACTTCACACCCTGACTATACCAGCTGCACAAAAGGTCCCCTAATGCCGATTTTTGTTCCGGGGTATATGTTGGGGGGGCCCCCAGGTTTATTTTGCCCTGGGGCCCCATTGTTGCTTAAACCGGCCCCGCACTCAGGGCTCGTTCACACTAAGGGCCCTTTTCCACTAGCAATTGCTAGCGTTCGCGTTAAACGCTAGCGATTGCGATTCAGCAAAGTTCCACATTTTCCCGCCATTTGCGATCGAGATTTTGCTATGCAATGCACTGCATAGCAAAATCGCTGCACAAATCGCTCTGCGCCGCGATCGCGCTTAAGTAAAAAACTAACAGCGGTTCCTATGTTATTAGGCAAACCATAGCGATTTAAAAATCTCTAGCGATTTGCGATTTTGCGATTCAGCATCGCAATCGCCACTAGTGGAAAAGGGCCCTAAGGGCGTTTTTGCCCTTTTTTCAAGCGCAGGCAATTTTCAAAATCGCCCATAAAATTATTGTGTAATGAATCTCTATGAGAAGGTTCATATCAGCGCGTTGCTCCCGCTTTGCGGTCGGCAAAGCGGTGCCTGTACCATTTTGGGGGCGTTTTTGCTATAATGGAAGGTATAGGAAAAACGCAAAACGCTCACAAAATTGCTTTGTGCAGCGATTGCGTTTGCGTTTTGAAGAATAAATACATTGTATTTATTCTAAGCGTTCACTTCCTGACTTGCGTCAGGGAGTGAATTACAAAACCGCTCTGGAAAAGGGCTTAGAAAAGTGCTTTGGCCAGAAACGCAGCGTGCAGTGGAGTGTCGGAAGGGGGAAAAAAGCGCACAAAAACGCAAAACGCTTGCATGTTCGATTTTAGGTGTGAATGAGGCTTCACAGTGGGACATTGCATGGTGTTCCCTGTATAAAAGGAATGCAACGGAATGAAAACGTCGTACCGAATGTTACAGCCACATTGGCCTCGATTCATAAAGCATTACCTCATGCGGTAATGCTGAAAACAGCAGACTTTACCGACCACTTAGCAAAATGTCAATTCATAAAGGCTGTTACCGCATGAAAAGCTGACATTACCGACCAGGGAGATAAATTACCGACTTGGCTGTAGTTACCGACAACACATGTCAGTAAATTGTCAGCAAATGTCAATTCATAAAGCCTTCAACAAGCGGTAAGCCTGGCGGTAGTTACCGACACCTCTGGTGAGGTCTTAACAGGTTACCGACAGCTCTGACAGCTCTGATGAATGCAAAAGTGCAGAGAGCCGAAGTCTGTTGGAGTCATCAGTGGAGAGAGCCAGAGAGCCCTCTGTGTGAATCATTTAAGCAGGCAGGGAAAAACTGTGTGACTCATCTGTCTGAGTCATCAATGGAGAGAGCCAGAGAGCCGTCTGTGTGAGTCATTTGAGCAGGCAGGGAAAGACTGTGTGACTCATCTGTCTGAGTCATCAGTGGAGAGAGCCAGAGAGCCATCTGTGTGAGTCATTTCTGCAGGGCAAAGAGAGAATCGAGACACTGCTCTACTCTACCGCTCAATGGGCTGCGGTAATTTACCGACATCCAAGGGTAGCTGGGGAAATCTTTATGAATTAGCACACAGACCGGGAAAATACAGAGTGCGGTATTTTCCCGACAAGATTTTTTTATTGCACTGCTGTTTATGAATCGAGGTAATTGTGTTGCATACAGTGGAGCATACAGTCAATGAAAAGTATGCTTCATTGGACCTGTTAACATGTGCGTTTTGCAGTAATGCACTGCATTCAACACAGTACCATATAGCATGTCATTGTACTGCAATACACTTACCACACTGTTAATGTCGCTATAGGTGGTGTATTGCTGTGTTACAATGCAGACAGTGGCGTAGCTACAGACCCCTGGGCCCCGATGCAGAACTTGGACCTGGGCCCCCCTATCCCAATTTCCTTGCGACTAACTTTGGCGAACCCCCACTCCCGTGCATGCAGCAGAGCATTCCCATTTGTCCAGGAGGCGCGCTTCCCCTTTCTTGTTTCAGCCTCCTTGCGTCTTCATACCTGTGGTGTCTTTGTGACCCAGCGAAACGTATGCAACATCCTGGCAGGTCACAGGGACAGAGACGATGCGGGTATGGAGATGGGTGGACGCTGAAGGAAGAAGGAGGTAGTGCGCCTTCTGGACAGGTGAGAAGGCTATGCTGTGTGCACTTTGGATGGGAGGCAGGTGTGGGTGGCCCCTTGTATGGCTAGTTTGGGGGGTGGGGGATACAAACAGCAACTGATACCGCTAATGGGGTGGGGGCTGCAAACTTACAGCCGCTCTGCTGAATTCCTGATTGTAAGGTGAAAATTATACCACGCAAATGCTGGAGCATGAGAGAAAAGCAAAGCATACTGTAAGTAAGAAGCTATGATCTGGGAAAGAAGACATAAATGTATATGTTAATTTAAAATAAAGTGGATTACTAAACTCTCTAAAAGTCAAAAGTAATTACAGTGGCTTAGCTAGAGAACATGGGGCCCCATAGTAAAACGTTCATGGAGCCCTCAGATGTAGGCACTTTTAAGCACTGCCACCTGCCCCTTTCCTATGGCTATGAGTAAAGGGGCCCATACACCTAACAATTTTCCCGCCGATATACAGCAGATTCGATCACTGTGATCGAATCTGCTGTGAAATCGTTGCACAAACGCTGACAGAACTATCGATTGCCGTCCGAAATCAATCGTTCCCGTTGATCTGTTGGTGCGGAAGATTTTGCTCGATTGTCGGCGGGTCAAGAGTGTGTCGATAGCGGCATTCGAATGCCTGGCGACCGACGCTAGCTGCAATACATTACCTGTTCCGCCGGCGCGTGTCTCCGCTCTCTCCACTGTCTTCTTCTCCACGCTGTGCTCCGAGTCCGTCTGGCTTCACTGCACTTCCTGTCCCTGCAGGAAGTTTAAACAGTAGAGCACCCTCTACTGTTCCCAGGACAAGAAGTTCAGTGAAGCCAGCTGGACTCGGAGCCCAGTGCAGAGAAGAAGGCAGCGGAGACCGGGAGACTCGCGCCTGGTAATGTATAGTTGGCAGAGCAGAGGGGGGGGGGGGGGGGGGGAGGGATGGGATGCATGCTGAAATCAATTCACAATCTGTTTGCAGTAAAGGTAGCAATATGATCCCTCTCTGATCAGATTCGATCAGAGAGGGATCTATCTGTTGGTGGATCTGATGGCAAATCGACCAGTGTATGGCCATCTTAATTTGGGTAATTCTCATGCAATCAACACTGCACTGAGACAATGTCAGAGGATGTAGAAATGCAAGAAATGGTGAATACATTAAGTATCACCTGCGCCCCCTACGCTCCAGGGCCCCATAGCAGCTGCTATGGCTATTTCTAGGGCCCCATAGCAGCTGCTATGGCTATTGCTACGCCCCTGAGTAATTAGCTAAAAGGAGAATTATTCAGCTACAATGGTTTTGAACAAACTATGAGGTACCAATTGTTGCAGCTTCAAGAGGATAATCCTCTGGTTATATAAACTGTAATCACATATGCGGCCTATTTCTCACCTAAATTTGGGACACAAACAAGCTGCGCACGTTAGGCAACAAGAACAACAACATCACAAATCCCATCATGCTTTACACAGCATCAGGGGAAAACGCCCGGGCAGTTTTCTTTGATGGGGCGGAGCTTAGCTTCTGTGCAGCTAAAATTGAGGCTTGGGTAAGAAAAAAAGAAAAACAAAGCTCTGATGCTGTGAAACTGTTAAAGAAACACCAAGCCTTTTCAGTGCTGCTGAGTAGATTTTTAGTCTGGAGGTTCACTTTACGCAGTAGTTTTCCTCATTACAAAGTCAGTATGCCCCTCTGTGCTTTCTCCACAAGTCACAGGCAGCTGTTCCCTACTTTGCACCCTCCCTTCAGTGACTGGGAGGAGGGGGCAGATTGCAGATGTCCACACTACAATACCTGTGCTGTCCAAGGGGTTAACTTACAGAGCCACTTTGCTTCCAATTGTTATCAACAAGTGAAGTGGGGAGAGTGTGCTCTCTCGCAGGAAATATCAAGACTTCTGAGGAGGGGGAACAGTGTCTTGGGCATGCATGGGCCCCCAAGAGGGCGGGCCTGGTCGCAATTGCGACCACAGGTCCTACGCCAGTGAATGCGGCCGTTATGTCGCAACGCACTACTGTGAACGAGGCCAAAGGCTGGGTTCACACATAAAATGTATACAGTTCTGTTCCAGTGCTGTCCTGTCCTTTCAGTTTGCAGAAGTTTTGTATCAGTTTTCTATCAGTTTTAATGGACAGGAACAGAACTGCACACATTGTATGTGAACACATGTGTGAGCAAATTGATGCAAATTTATGAAAACTGATAGGACAGGTTTGGAACAGAATTTAACCCAGACATGTTTGACCCCAGATTGAAACTGGCTGAACCTGAAATGATTGAGTCCAATGTCTTTAGAAATAGTTGTTTAACTTTTCCCAGTCTGGCGTTTGTCAGACCAGACATCCTTAAAGGCCCTTTTCCACTACTCTGCATTTTGCGATCTGATTCCAATTGCTTACGGATCGCAAAACACAGGGTACAGTAAAGCTAATGGGAACAGCAACAGCCATTTCCAATAGTGCGATCCAATTCGTCGCGTTTTTGCCCCAATGCAATCGTTGTTATGCCGCTTTGGATGTGACTGAGCTCTACTATATGAGTATAGTAGCTCAATTGCAATCACATTAGTGGAAATTGGTTTGAAACGTCATTGCGATCTCGTTTCAAAGTGGAAAGGAGCCCTAGGGCCTGTACCCACTGTGTGATTTTTCCAATAGCAGGTGATTTTTTTCATATCTGCAATTTATTTATTTATTTAAGTATTTATATAGCGCTGACATATAACGTAGCGCCGTACAGAGTATATATTGTCTTTGTCACTAACTGTCCCTCAGAGGGGCTCACAATCTAGTCCCTACCATAGTCATTTGTCTATGTATATATGATTCAAGATGGCGCCTGACTGGTAGCCACGGCCAAAGGGCTCCGGCTAGATCGATCTTTTTTTTCACCTTTCCCCCCCCTGGACTTAATGCCATGACTGCTCTGATGGTCTACCTCCAGCTCCGCCACACCACTGGGAGGATAGGAGACCTCTGGCTCCCCGGATTCCGGCGACAGGGCACACGTGCTGAGGTTCGGCTCACCACGTGGTCGGCTCAGCTGATGGCCCATGTGGTGCCGGCCCCAGACGCTCTGTATCTCTCCACCGCTGCCTCTTCACCGCCACCGTCCGGGTTTCCTCACTGACGCTGCCTGAGCCACCACTCAACCTGGAGGCTCCGATGAGCAGGTCCCTGCCGGCGCTGCTCCAGCACTTCATTAATCACCGATGCCCAGGGACATCGCTCGCACTGCCGGCGGGAGAGTGCCGATTTACCACCAGCCGCTCTGATCTCATCTCTGCTGCCCGCTTCACCACCGCTGCCTGGAACCCTGCAGACACACGGTCCCTCTGCCGCTGCACCAGCACTCCATTACCGTTGACTAGGACACCGCGCAGCCTGGAGATGTGATGCTGGCCCCAGCTGCTTCTGAGGAATTCCAGCCCTTGCTACCACCACTTCAGTGCCACTGCCTGGGTGCACCATACAGTCGTTCTTCGGCAGTCCAGCACGGTATTGGGGAACCCGGCTCTCCATCACTGTCGACAGCTTCCTCCTGTTTGCGACTCCTGGATCCACTCTGCACCATCGCCCTTGGACCACTCTAGGCTGCTGAGGCTCATTGCTGGCAGGTCAGTGTTGCCCCACACCAAGCCGCAGACCTGTGCCGGTCCCCTGACCCCCCCACCAAGCTGGTGGGGTGTGGGGTTGACTTTTGGATATGATTGTTTGGTATATATAGAATTCGGTTGTATGTATTTGTGTTGTGCCACATGCCTTGAGAAAGAGGGACCCTGCGCGGCCCCCGAAACAATTGTCGGATGATATGTGGAACATTGCACAATAAAATGTCCGCAGCATCTTAATCAAGACTGGTGTGCTAATGTACTTTACAGCTAAACTGCAGGCCAGTGATGATCCCCTAGCCCCACAATAAGCTGCAGGACAGTGCTGTCTACCTGGCCCCACACTAATCTGCAAGCCAAGGACCCTTTGGGGACCCCTAAGGACTCAGCAGCCCACTTATTCAACCGGTTCACTGCCGCAACTCCAGGAGGACTTTCCATCTCTCGTTTTTCTTTCTCTCCTTCTGTCTCTACTCTCTTTCTCTTCGCTCTCTGTCTATCCTTTCTCTCTTTCTCTGTTCTCTCTCTTTTTTCTTCTTTCTTTCTGTCCCAAGGACACACAGCGGGCATCTGGAATTGCTGCAGAGCTGTTGAGCGCCGCAGGTTAATATGGCAGCTCCACTCACATAGCACTCAGACTACCCCTCTGGTCCTTCTTTCATGATAATTATGTACTGTGCAAATGCCTTCTTATGCTGTACTGTACCTGCAATGCTTACTGTAACGCTTACTGTACCATCACCGACCCTGTATGTGCCAAAAACAATTCCGGGTAGTGATTCTGATGTATGTATCGTGTAGTGTATGTATCATAGTCTAGGGCCAATTTAGGGGGAAGCCAATTAACTTCTCTGTATGTTTGTGGGATGTTGGAGGAAGTGCCCTGAGGAAACCCACACAGACACAGAAAGAACATACAAACTCCTTGCAGATGTTGACCTAGCTGGGATTCGAACTGGGGACCCAGCACTGCAGGGTGAGAATGCTAACCACTATGCCTCTGTGCTGCCCACAATCTCACGATGTGGGTACAGGAGCACAATTACGTGAGCAATGCTCAGCGATACGTGATGATAATCACAGCGGATCGTATATTTAAGACCACTCCCAGGGCAAAGTACCACGACTTTGACTCTCATTTGCGCCCGTCAAGTGAGCTCGCATATACCCAATGCCAGGAAGATGGATTGGGGAGCGCTCATCATCGTGGGATGTTGCTGGGATCCCATCTTCCTGGGTTGCAAGGTGAGTATTCAGCTTTGGAAATCTCCTCTGCTGAGCCGTGACACAGAAGTAACAAACTTGTATTACAAAGATCTGACTTGAATAACAAAACATAACGATTTCTGTCTTGTTTAGGCAAAGCTTCACACACTATACTTTCACCTTGAATGAACCGATTGTCCTACAGGTTCACATTTTTTCAACATTCAAATATGTAGTCTCTGCAAATGGATGAAAAAGCATGTTGTTTTCTATGCATTTGTAAGTGTCTAAGCTCTCTGATTTAAGGTTCAAGGCTAAAGTAATGAATAATTAGTAGAATTAAGGTCTCTTAAGAACCAGAATTTCAGGACTCTATTGAAAAGAAAACTGCAATCAATATTTCAGCGCAGGTGAAGAAAGGAACAAGCTAGAGAGATAACTAAATCTCTGGGTACATTACTAGTTTATGAAGATCAATCATTGGGTTGTGTGATTGACAATTGCTCTATCAAAGTGCGGGATAAATAATTCAGCCCAATACACTAGAGATCACTGCAAGTTCTGTTCTTCTAGCTGGAAAAGGGGCCTAATAATTTAATAAAAGAGGTTTCAGTTACATACATGTTCAAACACATCTAAAGCCACAAATCATGTTAAGGTGCCTTGTACGAATGTAACCCTACTCTGATCTGTTGTACAAGTGGGCTTATGGTGTCACTATTCCCGATCATCTAAATGGCATGTAGGACAGTTTTCATGAATATTAATCAAAAATGTCTCCAAAGCAAACCATAACTTCAGACATTTATCATACCCATGTCATATATAGTTTTCTAAAGCTCTCATGTATTAGCTATCATGCAATAAATGATTTATATTTTCTTTGGGTAGGTGCCAGCCTTGCTGTGGTCCCTTGGTCTCTCCAGCTGTTGTTTGATCATCTTGATTGTCAAACTATGCAAAAGCCTGGTCTGTCGTTTGCGTAAGTATGCAGGGTTGGCTTTCTGGAAAGGCCACAAAGGCCCGGGCCCTGGGCGGCTGCTACCCAAGGGGGGAGCTAAACATGGAAGAGGAGGTGTAACATATAGAAAAGGAGATAGAGAATGGAAAGGGGAGGCTTCATAGAGTGAGTAAGACATGGAAAAGGTGTTTCTGCCCAAAGAGCTATACGTGAAGTAGAGTGGCAGTGATGCAAGGTTATCACTTGTGGAAGAGGAAACTGCACATGGAATGGGATACCAAGGCTGCACAAGGAAGGGTAACCAAAAGCAAGTTGGCCTAGGGGCAGAAAAAAATAGAAATAAGGTACTGTATGTGGTAGGACGGAGCAGGCTGTGCACAAGTTTGAGATCGGAAAGAGCATCAGCTGACATTTCTTCATGGAGAGTAGAGTTGAGCTGAAATTTTCGTAATTTCGCATTACTATAATTACGCATGCGAAATTTGCGATTACGATGCGAAATTAGCGTAGCGAAATTGCCATTAAAATCGTAATTGAAAATACCGTAAGCGTAATTTTCAACGCGAAATTTCGCGTTTCGTTCATGCCGTAATTTCGCATTAAACGCTACCGTAATTTCGCGTTAAACCGTAACGCTCCGTATAATATAAAAAAGCCGCCGACTTTAAGGGTTAATAGCAAAGCCCCCTTAAATGCTAAGAGCCTCAAATTTGGAGAATATATTAAGGAGATCAGGAGGAATAAGAGGAAAAAAATTTTTTTCAAAAAGACCTTATAGTTTTTGAGAAAATCGATGTTAAAGTTTCAAAGGAAAAATGTAAACATTTAAAAACCCGCCGACTTTAACGGTTAATAGCAAAGCCTGCTTAAAGTTTAGGAACACCAAATTCCCAGGGTATATTAAGGGGATCGGTGGGAATAAGAGGAAAAAAAAATTTTTCAAAAAGACCTTATAGTTTTTGAGAAAATCGATTTTTAAGTTTCAAGGGCGAAAATGTCTTTTAAATGCGGAAAATGTCAGTTTTTTTTTGCACAGGTAACAATAGTGTATTATTTTCATAGATTCCCCCAAGTGGGAAGAGTTTTACTTACTTCGTTCTGAGTGTGGGAAATATAAAAAAAAAACGACGTGGGGTCCCCCCTCCCAGACCTCTTTAACCCCTTGTCCCCCATGCAGGCTGGGATAGCCAGAATGCGGAGCACCGGCCGCGTGGGGCTCCGCACCCTGACTATACCAGCCCGCATGGTCCATGGATTGGGGGGTCTCGGAAGGGGAGGGGCAGCCAAGCTTTCCCCTCCCCCTCCGAGCCCTTGTCCAATCCAAGGACAAGGGGCTCTTCTCCACCTCCGATGGGCGGTGGAGGTGGAGGCCGCGATTTCCTGGGTGGGGGGTTCATGGTGGAATCTGGGAGTCCCCTTTAAAAAGGGGTCCCCCAGATGCCCACCCCCCTCCCAGGAGAAATGAGTATAGAGGTACTTGTAGTACCCCTTACCCATTTCCTTTAAGAGTTAAAAGTAAATAAACACACAAACACATAGAAAAAGTATTTTAATTGAACAAAAAACATAACCACGAAAAAAGTCCTTTAATATTCTTAATTAACCATTAATACTTACCTGTCCCTTTAAATAAATGATCCCACGCAATATCCTCGGAAATGTTCTATCAGTTACAATGTAACAAAGTTATTATGTAACAACTTTGTTACATTGTAACTACGCCGCACCCGACGCCACTCGCCGCTCAGCCGCCGCATAGGCGTCCGTGCAGGACGCTAAGTCCCCGCAGCTCCCGCTGTCCACCCCGCCCACATCTGTCACCCACATGTCACCCACATGTGGGTGACATGTGGGTGACATGTGGGAGAGGCGGGGAGGGCAGCGGAGCCGGCGGGGACTTAGCATCCTGCACGGACCCGACAGAGCTCTGAGCTCTGAGAAGCATCTTTGTATTTGGGCTCCAAGGAGCCCCATTGGTCCTTAGCAGACCAATGGGGTTCCTTCAAATCAGAAGGAACCCCATTGGTCTGCTAAGGACCAATGGGGCTCCTTGGAGCCCAAATACAAAGATGCTTTCGAGAGCTCTGAGCTATAGCTCAGAGCTCTGTCGGGTCCTGCAGCGCAGACGCGGCGGCGGCGGCGGCGGTGAGTGACGTCGGGTGCGGCGTAGTTACAATGTAACAAAGTTGTTATATTGTAATAACTTTGTTACATTGTAACTGATAGAACATTTCCGGGGATATTGCGTGGGATCATTTATTTAAAGGGACAGGTAAGTATTAATGGTTAATTAAGAATATTAAAGGACTTTTTTCGTGGTTATGTTTTTTGTTCAATTAAAATACTTTTTCTATGTGTTTGTGTGTTTATTTACTTTTAACTCTTAAAGGAAATGGGTAAGGGGTACTACAAGTACCTCTATACTCATTTCTCCTGGGAGGGGGGTGGGCATCTGGGGGACCCCTTTTTAAAGGGGACTCCCAGATTCCACCATGAACCCCCCACCCAGGAAATCGCGGCCTCCACCTCCACCGCCCATCGGAGGTGGAGAAGAGCCCCTTGTCCTTGGATTGGACAAGGGCTCGGAGGGGGAGGGGAAAGCTTGGCTGCCCCTCCCCTTCCGAGACCCCCCAATCCATGGACCATGTGGGCTGGTATAGTCAGGGTGCGGAGCCCCACGCGGCCGGTGCTCCGCATTCTGGCTATCCCAGCCTGCATGGGGGACAAGGGGTTAAAGAGGTCTGGGAGGGGGGACCCCACGTCGTTTTTTTTTTATATTTCCCACACTCAGAACGAAGTAAGTAAAACTCTTCCCACTTGGGGGAATCTATGAAAATAATACACTATTGTTACCTGTGCAAAAAAAACTGACATTTTCCGCATTTAAAAGACATTTTCGCCCTTGAAACTTAAAAATCGATTTTCTCAAAAACTATAAGGTCTTTTTGAAAAAAAAATTTTTCCTCTTATTCCCACTGATCCCCTTAATATACCCTGGGAATTTGGTGTTCCTAAACTTTAAGCAGGCTTTGCTATTAACCGTTAAAGTCGGCGGGTTTTTAAATGTTTACATTTTTCCTTTGAAACTTTAACATCGATTTTCTCAAAAACTATAAGGTCTTTTTGAAAAAAAAAATTTTCCTCTTATTCCTCCTGATCTCCTTAATATATTCTCCAAATTTGAGGCTCTTAGCATTTAAGGGGGCTTTGCTATTAACCCTTAAAGTCGGCGGCTTTTTTATATTATACGGAGCGTTACGGTTTAACGCGAAATTACGGTAGCGTTTAATGCGAAATTACGGCATGATACGACTGTAATGCGAAAATTACGCTTACGCGAAATTTCGCAAAATCCTTCTTCATTACGATTATGTACTTACGGCCATAATCGTAATTACACTAATTACGCGAAATTTCGCAAAATCGTAATTAGGTCATTACGCTCATCTCTAATGGAGAGGCAGTCACTTCTGCACAGGGATGCTCACCGGATGAAATCCGAATGCAATTTCATCCAGGTAGTTAAAGCACCTGAGCGGGTGTGCGAGAGGGCGTTAAGCTTACCAAGAAGACAAATTATTTAACCTGTCCCACCCTGTGTTCTAAGCTGCATCACGTGACGACTACTCCTTAAACCCGGAAGGAGGAAGTGTTTGTAATCACTTGACCGCGGCTTGGAACGCAGAGTGGGACGCGCCGTGGGATGGGTTAAGGAAGATGCCTGCTGGGTAAGTTTAACCTCCTCTCGCACACCCGCACAGGTGCTTTAATTACCTGGATGAAATCCGAATGAAACTCATTCGGATTTCATCCGGTGAGCATCCCTGCTTCTGCATCAGAGAATAAACGGTAGCAGAACCTTTATGAAAAGAAAGAAATTACCACTAAGGATGCATTTTAAAAGATTCCTCTCACCAGCACTAGTGCCCAGCTTAAAGTAAGGTAAGGTGCATGTGTTATGCTTACTGCTTAGAATTACTAGCATATCACAAAGCCTCTCTAGTGCAGGGGCAAACCCAGGATTTTCAAGGGGGGGGATTCCTGAAAGGTCTCCCTCAGCCTCACACAATACAGTATAATAATATGGTAGGACATCATGCTGAGTACACATAATGCAATTTTCCATCCAATTGACAGGATCGGACAATTATTTCCTAAATGTCCGATGTGCTCCCGATCGACAACGATCAGGAGCAGTTTGGATACAGATAATGAGGACAGACGACATTGGTAAGGAAAGGGAAAGTGAAGCATTCACACAGCAGGGCACAGGGCTGTGATCATACCTGACTCTGTTAAGTTCCCCAGAGCTGCTCCATGCTCTGTACACATGCTGCTGCTCCATGCTATATACACACGCTGCTGCTCCGTGCTCTGTACACACACTGCTGCTCCGTGCTCTTTGCACACACTGCTGCTCCATGCTCTTTGCACACACTGCTGCTCTATGCTCTGTACACACTCTGCTGCTCCATGCTCTGTGCACACGCTGCTGTTCCATGCTCTATACACATGCTGCTGCTCCATGCTCTGTACACACGCTGCTGCTCCATGCTCTGTACAGACGCTGCTGCTCCATGCTCTGTACACATGCTGCTACTACATCCAAAGTCAACTGTAACAGGAAAAGAAAGGGGGCAGTGCTGTGAGCTGCAGGATATTCCTGTAGATATTCTGGTGTCTTAACTTGTGGCTGTCCCCAGACACAGCACCGGCCCTGGTCTGAGGGGGGATTCTATGCAGCTGTAATCCCCCCTTGTGTTTGCCTATGTAGTGGCTGTCTTCCAAGGCAGTGTGATGCCCAGCAAGGATTGCTGTTAATCAGACCCGTGTTGACCCATGTTCACTGGCTACTCAGCCTGCAGGTGTTAAAGAGCACTGTAGCGACGTACAGTAGAATGCAGTAAATTATACAAAATACCCATTTTTATGGTCATTTTCCTGGTGTCAGCATTAAAAACACTTCCTATATGTATATATTGCTGTTGATATGTAGCTCTACTCTCCCAGTGATGCTTAACCTAGGCTGTTTAGCAATGCAGAATTCTCCTCCCAGAGGGGAAACTGGGCATTACTTTCACTGGCGTCAGAACTCTCAGAAACAAACATTCTGCAGAGCTGCACCTGACAAGACTAAAGATGTTTAAAATCACAAACACTGGTCCACATGACAGCCCAGGGGCCCCAGGTCTCTCTCACTCACTGGGGCCCCCAGACCACCATGCGACACCTAGAGGGAAGTGCGGGCAAGCCCTGGACCTCTCACCTCCAGGGAACTCACCCCACCACCTCTAAACTGAATGCCAACTGCAACAAACACAATTGCTAACTTCCAGTCAGAGCAATATCCTGCCTCTATCTGGCCAGCAGACGCTTGTCAGCCAATCAGGTGCACTGTCATACACCCTTTGCCTGCTGTACCATACCTAGCAGGAATTACATAGATTAGCATTCAGGTGGGAGGCTTCGGTTGGACGCAATCGTGAATTGCGTCGTTTAACAGGGACGCCCCGTGTAGGCACATCTCCCACACGGTCCCCTCCCTAACCACTCACCTGTCAACCGCATCGTAGAAGCTGCAAAAAATAAAATTTAAAATCACAAACACTGGTCCACATGACAGCCCAGAGGCCCCAGGTCTCTCTCACTCACTGGGGCCCCCAGACCACCATGCGACACCTAGAGGGAAGTGCGGGCAAGCCCTGGACCTCTCACCTTCCCTCTAGGTGTCGCATGGTGGTTTGGGGGCCCCAGTGAGTGAGAGAGACCTGGGGCCTCTGGGCTGTCATGTGGACCAGTGTTTGTGATTTTAAATTTTATTTTTTGCAGCTTCTACGATGCGGTTGACAGGTGAGTGGTTAGGGAGGGGACCGTGTGGGAGATGTGCCTACACGGGGCGTCCCTGTTAAACGACGCAATTCACGATTGCGTCCAACCGAAGCCTCCCACCTGAATGCTAATCTATGTAATTCCTGCTAGGTATGGTACAGCAGGCAAAGGGTGTATGACAGTGCACCTGATTGGCTGACAAGCGTCTGCTGGCCAGATAGAGGCAGGATATTGCTCTGACTGGAAGTTAGCAATTGTGTTTGTTGCAGTTGGCATTCAGTTTAGAGGTGGTGGGGTGAGTTCCCTGGAGGTGAGAGGTCCAGGGCTTGCCCGCACTTCCCTCTAGGTGTCGCAAGACTAAAGATGTTGCCACCTGTGATAAATTTCAGAATGTAAATTAGGTCGAGGAAAGATTTTACAATGGGCAAACACTGATTAAATAATTTAAAGCGGTTTAAAACCCTGACATAATATTCAATAAAACACGTTTTCCTACTTTTTTTTTTTATGCCATACGGTTATCATATTTGCATTTGTGCATAAGTATTATTATTCATTTAGAAATTATACGTTCTCAAAAGTACAGTTTTTTGCTTTGTGAGCTGACTTTGCATTTTATTAATAACTGTTTTTATTCATTATGTAGTGAAGGCAAGACATGCTTTCAGTGTCTCGCTGTCTCCAGCTGCTTCTGCACAGTCAGAGAATGTGTCACATTCCTCACTTGATACATTTAAGTAACAAGATAACATTATCTACAACTTCGGATGCGTCTAGATTTCAATGCACTAAACTTTCAAGCTCTGTGTGTAACCCTTCGAATGCTGGTCTAGTAAAAAAAAAAAATGCTGGTTGCATATAATATGCTGTAAATAATTTTTTAGAGTAAAGAAGAAATGCTGGGTTATATTCCGCTTTAACGAATCTAATAAAACAAAATGGAAAAAAATAAGCTATTTTATTCATCACATTATTTTCACTACATTTCCTCTTTAATAGGGCTTTGAAGGAAGGAAAGGCTACATTGCATCTTTTTTCCCACGTCACCACACACACACACACACACACACACACACACACACACACACACACACACACACACACACACACACACACACACACACACACACACACACACACACACACACACACACACACACACACACACACGGTTTTAACCACTTAAACCCCCGCGGTACGAATTTCTCCGTCCCTTTTTCCCCCCTGAAAAACCAGGGACGGAGAAATCCGTACCTTCCGCGCTACCGCCGCTGTCCGCGCTCCCGCCGCTCGTGCGCGTGCACCCGCCGCTCGTGCACGCCGCCGCCTGCTCGCACGGAGATCAATGAACGGGAAAATCCATTCCCGTTCGTTGATCTAAGCCCCCGCAATGATCGCGCTGCTTCTATTAGAAACAGCGCGATCATAGTGATTCTCCCAGCCTCCTACTGCTTCCTGTAAGCGTCCGGAAGGACGCTTACAGGTCGCATGTAAACAAACACACTGTGGCCATCTTGTGGCCAAATAGTAAACTACACCCTAAAAGCATTTTACATAAACAAACATTACATTTACACAATAAATTAACTCATTACCTCCCACACTCCCCAATTTTTTTATTTTTGTTTTGTAATTAAAAAAAAATACAATAAAAAAAAAAAAACATAAATAGTTACCTTAGGGACTGAACTTTTTCAATATTTATGTCAAGAGGGTATAACACTGTTACTTTATAAACTTGTAATTAGGGATGGATGCAAAACTGAAAAAAATGCACCTTTATTTCCAAATAAAATATTGTCGCCAAACATTGTGATAGGGACATAATTTAAATGGTTTTATAACTGGGACAAATGGTTAAATACATTTCATGGGTTTTAATTACAGTAGCATGCTTTATTTAAAAACTATAATGGCCGAAAACTGAAAAGTATTAATTTTTTCCCACATTTTTTTTTCTATTTTCCCATTAAAACACATTTAGAATAAAATAATTCTTGGCATAATGTCCCACCTAAAGAAAGCCTAATTGGTGGCAAAAAAAACAAGATATAGTTCATTTCATTGGGATAAGTAATAATAAAGTTATAGACGAATTAATGGAAGGAGCGCTGAAAGGTGAAAATTGCTCTGGTGTTCAAGGGGTAAAACCCCTCAGTGGTGAAGTGGTTAAGTGCTCAAATGCATTTAGCATTGTAGTGTGTTGTGTTATAATGGTTAGGATAGCAGCCTACCACGCATTAGGCCTGGGTTCAATTCCCGGCCAATGCATGTGAGTTGGCTTTTGAAATCCTACAAATCCCTAAGCAAGCTCATTTTTCTCTTGGATATATCATAATGGTACATGCTAGGTTGGCTTCTGCATGTAGCATTGTAGTGCAGAGCCGGGACAAGGTCCTCCAGCACCCAAGGCAGAGATACCAAAGTGCGCCCCTCCATCCGTCCCACCCCAGCTCTCACACACTGATTGCTATTAGACTAAGAGGCGCCACAGGGCCCACAACCTCCCCAACACCTTAATATCTAGTTATATGGCTTGCAGTCACTGCCATGTATCCTCTTTTTTTTATTTATTTCTGCTTCAAACACGATTAGGATTGACAGCTGAATGAATTCTGCGCCCCCTCCTACACTGCGCCCTGAGGCTGGAGCCTCTCCAGCCTATGCAACGGCCCGGCCCTGTTGTAGTGTGTTGTGTTGGTGGTGTAATGGTTAGGATAGCAGCCTACCACGTGGTAGGCCTGGGTTAAATTCCTGGCCAATGCATGTGAGTTGGCTTTTGAAATCCTACAAATCCCTCAGCAAGCTCATTTTTCTCTTGGATATATCATAATGGTACATGCTAGGCTGGCTTCAGCATGCAGTGTTGGTGGTGGTATAGTGGTGAAGAGAGTTGCCTACCAAGCACTAAGACCTGGGTTCAATCCCGGCCAAGGTATGTAAGCTGGCTTTTGAAATTTTACAATTCCCTGGAAGACAAGACCCTCCTCCGGAGGAGGAAGGAAGGATTACACTTCCTGATGTTGTAAAGTAGTGTAGGGCTGCAATTGAACATTGAACAAGATTTCTGACCTTAAAACACTGCTTTGTGTGAAATCTAGATTTTTTTTCTGGCATTTTTGATGTCTATTCCACTCAACCATGTCTTCCTCCAGGTATTAGACCCCTTGAAACATACTTTCCATCACTTTTCTGGCCACCATAAGTGTTTCCAGTTTTCAAAGTTCGCCTCCCCATTGAAGTCTATTGCGGTTCGTGAAAGTTCGCGCGAACCGAACCTTCCGCGAAAGTTCACGAATGGGGTTCGCGAACCGAAAATCGGAGGTTTACGACATCTCTACAGGTCAGTTCTGTGGCCAATCGATCATTTCCAATCAACATGGTAATCGATAGGAAAAACAAGTGGTTGTGCAAATTCACACTAGCTAATTCAGTCGGAACAATGGAATCAATCTGAAAAACGAATTCATTTAATGAATCCAATCAAACTGGCTAGCGTGAATTCGGAAATGATTCGTCGACCGTGAAATTGTCCGTCAACGGGTACCTTTAGACAAAGGATTGCTTCGTGTGTGTTTTGTTTTGGTTTTTTTGGATTAGTTAGCCACTTCAGGACCATAGGCTTACACCCCCTAGTGGCCAGGCTATTTTTTACAATGCACGCCACTGCAGCTTTAAGGGCTCGATGCAGGGCTGTTCAAATCAGCACACAAGTGATCCCCCCTTTTCTTCCCACCAACAGAGCTTTCTGTTGGTGGGCTCTGTTCGCTGCTGGGATGTTTGTTTCTTTTATCTTTTAAATTTATTTGGGTGTTTGTTTGTTTTTTATAAATTTGTGTATTTTTTTTTAATTTACCTATTTCCCGCCTCCCCCACCAGCCAATCCCAGTGATCAGCTCTCATAGGCATCAGCCTGTGAGGGCGGATTGCTCTCTGTGCCTTTCCAGGGGACAGCCAAGTGACACGGCTGTACAGTGTAAATAGATGGCGAAACAGTCTCCTAGCAGCGATCGCCTGCCATTCGATGTGCGCACATCGGCACGTGCGATCTCCTGCAAAACCCCGCCCCAGGACTTGCGCAGTCCTGGGGCTGCCACCCTACCTACGCTGATTGGCGTTAGGTGGTCGGGAGGGGGTTAATCAGGCCCACAGTCTCTCGAAGTCCTGCCTTAGCTCTGCTGATCTCCTGAGCTTTCGGTTTTTAAGGCTGCATTCACAGTGGCCATTGTGTTGCGTTCCCTGTAACAGAAGGAATGCCATGCAACAGATCGGGAAAGCAGCGCTGCACATTATCTGCACATTGTGACGCATACAGTCAGCATACAGTCATTGATAATTTTGCTTCACTGCCACTGTCTTGAGGTAAGTAGTGCATTACCATGCCGCACGCCATGAAACTGCGCTGTAGGTGGTGCATTGCTATGCAGCACGCCGTGTTACAAAGCGGCCGTTATGCCGCAACCAGGGGCGTACCTAGAAAGCCCCGGGCCCCCCTGCAAACCCCCCCCCCCCCCCCCCCAGGGCCCGCTCAGGGACTTTTTGGGGGCAGGAGGGGTCGCAGCATAAGAGGAGAGCTGTGGCCACAGATCGGTGAATTTCCCCCCCCCTTCCCTCACCTCGGGCTTTCCTCTCAGCGCTCCCCTCCTGCAAGCAGTCATTGGTGGTGCTCGTGGAAGCCGCGGCGGCGGCAGGCAAGCTGAGCACATACCTCCTTCTGGCCGGAGGTCTCCGATCACTAAGTGCTTCATAGGACTTCCTGTTTACACAGGAAGTTCCATAAAGCACTTTGTGATTGGAGACCGGCCAGAAGGAGGTATGTGCTCAGCTTGCCTGCCGCCACTGCTGCGGCTGCCACGAGCACCACCAATTATTGCAGGAGGGGAGCGCTGAGAGGAGAGCCCGAGGCGAGGGAGGGGGGGAAATTTTCCCACTCCCCACCGATCTGCGGCCACAGCTCTCCTCTTATGCTGCGACCCCTCCTGCCCCCAAAAAGTCCCTGAGCGGGCCCTAGGGGGGTCCACCACGACGGCAGGGGTCGCATCACCTATTGTTACGCCAGTGGCCGCAACGCATCACTGTGAACTGTCTTTCCTTTCCAGCTGCAGTTCTGAATCATGGTGGATAACTTGTTGTTTTCCACTAACTGGTTCTGTCTTTTCGCTGTTTGTTTAGTAAGGTGCCCTTTACAGGCACTATATTAGGAAGCACTTGAAACACTCATTTGTTCTGCGTCAGACCAAAGCAACATTATTACCAGTGAAACATTATGTCCCTAATAAATTCTGAAGATATCATTATCTGGGACACACTACAAAAAGAGCGGCTGTTGGTTTGGCTCAGCTGGAAAATGTATTAGGGCACCTCAATGTCAATCACAGATTGCAAGAAACAAAAACTAATTGTGACACTTAAAACCATGGGAGGCACTTGAGATAGCTGAAAATAACATGCAGGAGAAATAAAAAATTATCTGGCAAATAAACAACTTGTAGATTAAATAATAATTTGTCGTCTGTGGGTGGATTAACCATTTTTAAAAAAAAAAGTTTTTTACAAGTATTGACAAACCTCGTGTAGCTTTTTGCCATTACAATGTCACTTTTATCACATTAGGTAGATTAGCAGTTTGGCACTTACTTTAAGCATATACTAAGCAACATCTGTTGTCATGCTTGCTCCAAGCACATATGCCAGAAAAACGTACATTCTGTCACTAAACAAGGTATAAATGATTGCAAATAACTAATCCAACGGGACAGTCCTTTGCCAAAGTCATCAGATGTAAGAGTAAAGCATTTGAGAAAGTTATATGGCCTTCAGAAGCTGATCTGAAACCTTGCCATACACATAGGATAGTTCCATGCACTCTTTTATTATACAGATATGTCTAATGTGGCTACATGTTTGGCAATGTTAATTGCAATTTTTTAAAACCTTATGGAATTAAGGCTTTGATACACTATTAATCTTATTAATTAATTAAATGATCTCTGATTGGAAATTGAAGGGCAATATTGATTATTTCACTGCCTTGTACCACTCAATATCAACCAGATTTTACGATTAACCAGATTGAATGCTGAATGAAATGTCATCACTATCAGCTTTGTCAACGGTAAAGAACTATAAAAGCTAAACAGGGGTATCAAAGGAGCACAAGTATCATTAAAACACACATTTTAACCACTTAGGGCCCTTTCACACCAGAGGGATTTTTCGGCATTTTAACGCCACGGCCGAAGTTGGCGTTTTGCTAGGTAAAAGAAAGTCCATAGACTTTCATTTTACCTTTCACATCTAACTCGGCGTTTTGGAGCGTTGCGTTTCAACGCTCCCAGGAGCTTTTTCAGGGCTGTTTACAGCCGAAGTTGGCTGTTGGCGTTTCAATGATAGTCAATGGAAAACGCCAACTTCAGCGTTTTCAAAGCGTTTTACAGCTATCTTGTTCACTTATTTTTATAGAAGAAAAAAAATAGGACGTTTTCATATGAGCTGTAAAACTCTTTCAAAACGCTTTGAAAACGCTTTGAAAACGCTATGTATTGGCGTTAAGCAAAAGGCTGACTTTCAGCCTTTTCTACCGCAGCCTCTAGTGTGAAAGAGCCCTTAATGCATATCATACAGTATACCTACGTCCCTGCAGACTTTTTCTTAGCTCCCGGGGTGTAGATATACTCTACATATCTCTGCCGTGACCCCTGCTGTGTGCGCTCCCACGCACCTGCGCTCATTCAAATCCCCAGCCATTAGTAGGGAGATCAGTGAATGGGAACGCAGTCATTTATCTAAGTCCCCGTTGCAATGATCGCCAGCATCAATGAGATGCCATGGTCATTGTTAAAATAACAAAGTAATACATACACGCATTACTGCCTGTTAGTGTACTTACTGGTACGCTCACGAAAATAATGAGTGAGGACATCTTGTGGCCATATAGTAAAATTACACCAACATACATGTATTTAAAAAAAAAAAAAAAAAGATGTACACATACTTTTAAAATTAACTCCTTACCTCCCACACTCTCCCATAGCTACCCAAACAAAACTTTTGCATAATAAAGGGAAAAAAAACATAAATAGTTACCTAACTAAACTTTTCTAATATGTATGTCAAGCGGGTATATTGGCTTGACACAAAACTAAAAAAAAATGCACCTTTATTTCCAAATAATATATTGGAGCCATGCATTGTTCTAGGGAAATATTTTAACTATTTCAGGACCTCAGGCTTACACCCCCCCCCCCCTACTGTTCTGGCCATTTTACACAATAGAGGGATGTGCAGCTTAGTCAGTGTGCTACACAGCCCTACAATAAAGCACACAAATTATTTTAACCTAATTTTAATCTGATCGCTCCTGGGATCTTTTTTTATTATTTTTTTATTCAGGAAAGGGAAGCTTTTCCCTCCCTCCTTCCTCCCTCTCCCTCCCTCCCGTCTGTGTCGTTCTAAATCGCCATAGGATGGTGATCGGCACTGTTACCCGCCTCTCATAGGAATCAGCCGATGAGAGGCCACGCATAACGAGCCGCTCTGAGGGACAGCTGTTTGTCCCTCATACAGCGCTGCAGGAGATAGCAGCGCTGTACAAATGTAAATAAAAGGGGAATTTAATCCCCTTTCAGATCTGAATAGTCTGCTAGCCGTGATCAAGGCTAGCAGGCTGATCATGGAGCGGAACTCCGTGAACCGAAAGGGAATGATCGTGCATGCGTGCACGCGTTCCCTGCTAAACTGCAACTCCAGGACTTGACGCCAATTGGCGTTAGGCGGTCCTGGGATTGCCGCCGCGTGACGTGGTCATTAGGTAGTTAAACATTACAATAACTGGGACAAATGGGCAAATAAAATGTGTGGGTTTTATCCACAATAGAACAGAAGAACGTTTTATTTTAAAACCATAATGGCCGAAAACTGAGAAATATTTTTTTTCAATTTTTTTTCTTATTAATCCCATTAAATGCATTTAGAATAAAATATTTCTTAGCATAATGTACCACCCAAAGAAAGCTGAATTGGTGGTGAAAAAAACAAGACATAGATCATTTTGTTGTAATGAGTAGTGATAAAGTTATTGGCAAATGAATGTAAGGAGCGTTGAAAGGTGAAAATTGTTCTGGTGCTCAAGAGTCAAATACCTACAGTGGTGAAGTGGTTAATTGAGTGTTAATATCATGGGAAGAGGAAACAAGAATTTATCTACCTTCCTTCACAACCTTGCCTCCTCATTCCCCTTCCCCTCTTCTGCTCTCCTCCTTCCCTTCACTCTGTCCATCCTGGCTATCCCCCTTTGTCTATTCTGATTCTTTTGCCCTGATAACCCCTTCCCTCATGAATGACCCCCTACCTGCCTCTCCATTCAGGTTGATACCCTCTGCCTACCTGCCACTTAGTATTTAAAAGGTAACATTAATATGGCAATAAGAATCGGGATAATGGCTTCAATTCACTAAGCATTGCCACATTTGGTAATCCTGAAAACAGCTGATTTTTACGGAGCATTTTGTAAAATGTGAATTCATCACATCTGTTAATGTATGGCAAGCTGAAATTACTGAGCAGTGAGGTAAATTACCAACTTGTGCAGTACACGCCTCAATAAATGTCAGCAAATGTCAATTCATCATGAAGATTAGAGCATGCGGCAAAGCCCAGAAACATGTGCGGTGGTTACTGGCAGCTCGGAAGTGTCAAAAACCAGCTTCAGGATACGATTAGGCATGACAGACAGGAGCAGAGAGCCAATAGCAACAGCCTCTGTGTCCTGCTAGTCCCTCTGATAGGCTACAACACTTTCTCATGAGGAACAAGCTTCTCTACCCTTCAGCCAGTGGAAGGAGAGAGTGGAACAAAAGAGGTTTCCCCTGCAGCCCTTCAGACGTTTAACCCTTTAGGTTCCTGTTTGAAGATGCCTAGGAGCTAATGGGGAAATCACGTAAGCATGGCATGTTTAATGCTTCTTGGAAGTTCATCTAAACTGTTTCAATAAAATTGAATGTTAAGAAAGACTAATAGACTGATTTAAAGAGAACCCGAGGTGGGTTTGAAGAATATTATCTGCATAAAGAGGCTGGATCTGCCTTTACAGCCCAGCCTCTGTTGCTATCCCAAACCCCCCTAAGGTCCCCCTGCACTTTGCAATCCCTCATAAATCACAGCCACGCTGCTGACAAACAGCTTGTCAGAGCTGGCTGTGTTTATCTCTATAGTGTCAGTCTGCTGCTCTCCCCGCCTCCTGCAGAACTCCAGTCCCCGCCTGCATCCCTTTCCTCCCTGCTGATTGGAGGGAAGGGACGGGGGCAGGGACCGGAGCTATACAGGAGGCGGGGGAGCAGCTGAGACTGACACTACAGATGTAAACACAGCCTCACAGCATGGCTGTGATTTATGAGGGATTGCAGAGTGCAGGGGGACCTTAGTGGGGTTTCGGATAGCAACAGAGGCTGGGCTGTATAGGCAGATCCAGCCTCTGTATGCAGATAACATTCTTTAAACACACCTCGGGTTCTCTTTAAAGGGAGCAGAGGGAATATAGCAAACAGTGTAACAAACATGTACATGTACATGTAAAGGAATGCCTTTTACTATTGCAATGCCCTCTCACAGCATGTAATAAAACACAGACAATTGGCCTCAATTCACTAAACTTATCTCCTGTCTTTAATAACTCTTCTAGAGTTGTTACCATGGTGATAAGGCATGTAGTATTCAGGAAACATTTTACCTCAGGCAAGCCTAAAGTTAACTCTTCTGTCTTTAAATTAACTCTCCAATCCATAAAATAACTCCAGAGTTAAAGACAGGCTGTTAATTAGCTGCATGTGAAAATAACTACAGAGGAGGTAAATTAACTACAGAGGAGGTAAATTAACTACAGGAGAGGTAACTTAAGGAATGAAGAGGTAAGATAACTCTCTCACGTGTGGAGGTAAGTTTTCTCTTGCCTTATTATCTCTAGCATGATCTTAGTGAATTGAGGCCAATGCCACACTCTTCTGCTGTTATTGAACAGGTTTTTGTGAATTAAAGCCATGGGTTTCAGTAAATTACCAAACTTCTACCGCACCTGTGACAATCTTGATCAATTAGCAAAAGAAGTCTAAAATACCGAATATGGTGTTTTTAAGCCTTTTTTTTTATCTATCGAACAGCCTTTGATGAATTGAAGCCACTGTGCTAGACATGCTAGAGGCTAACATAAGAGCTTCTATTCTGTTCTGTCTACCAGCCTTTTCCCTTCTCCATCCTAATGGGAAATGTAACATCAGCAAACACAGGAAGATGGCTTCATTCTTGGCTACATCAACAAAGAGGAGCAATGCCTGTTATCCAGTTATGGGCTAGTGAGAGTAAAAAAAAACAACAAACATTCATTTGATATTGGAGAGCCAGTATGGGAATTCCGGTGTGATTCTTCACGCTCCACTTTTATTTATAACCAAAATTCAAATAGTAACTAGTTAAGAAGTCACTCTAGGTTATTTTGCAAACAAGGTGTGAAATTATACATGAACACAGTGGCATAGCTAGATAGTATGGGGCCCCATAGCAAAACTTCCAAGGGGCCATCAGATGTAGGCAATCTTGGGCAATGCCATTTGCCCCAACCCTATTGTAGTGCTATAGCTTTTATGCGCCATATTGTACTGATGGTGCTGTAGTAAGCCATCTTGTGTGAATCTTTTCATTCAGATCTGTATATTGGTTCATTTGAGTCGGGTGGACTTCTTTAACACTTGTTTGTCAGAAACTAACACAGATGGGTCTATGAGTAATATGTTACTTAAAAAGCACCATTATATGAAGTGCTTGCATATAAGGAATGTAGCACTGATCTGACCCATGATTTAAGACTCTTCATTTATTTAGTGTATGAAGTTAAGGGACATTAGGATATTTTTTAGGCTATAATGCATGACTATGACTTTAGAGATGGGTCGTAAATCTAGTAGTTGTATTCCAGAGTGAATATCTAATTGTGTAGATGGACATATGAAAGGGGGCCATAAATCTATCAAAAGTATGCTGACCGGAATGTGGCCTATTTGGTGTGCTTCCAGCCATTATCACTTGTTCGGAGTTGCTGATTGTCAAAAAAGGGTTTTTTTCTTCCATACTCCATAGGCTAACATGGGGCTCCATGTTGGCCTGTGGGATGAAAAGCTATAAAACCCAGCTGCTATTTCAAGACGACAGAATTCTCTCAACTCATAGCTGGGCTGGCCACCTAGCTAAGTCTGACTGCGCTTCCCGTCTAAGGAACTTCTAAACTATCGTGAGGGAAGAGTTGCTCTCTAGGAAAGATAAAAGTTACTGCAACCTTGAGCGGGACACCTAGGAAACACAAGGTGATGTGATGTGTTTATAATAATGATACTTGTTATGATCTGTTATGTGTTATTCTCTGTCTTCTTTCCAATAACTTGGTATTGTATATCATATTTTGTATCAATAAACTTGTTAACCTTGTTACTTGTCTCTGATTTTGGAGGAATCTAAAAGAACCTGCAATTGCTACCTATGTAAGTGGTGTCACTTTTTCTGTAGCAATACACCTATTAAGCAATTTACATTCTCCTGCAATTTACACTGTGTATAGTCCATGGGCACTGGGACAAAGTCAGAGGGGGGAGGTACACAAGAAAGTTAATAGTGAATACATCAAGTACCACCTGGGGCTCCCTCTGCTTAAAGAGAAACTCCAACCAAGAATTGAACTTTATCTCAATCAGTAGCTGATACCCCATTTTACATAAGAAATACAATGATTTTCACAAACAGACCATCAGGGGGCGCTGTGTGACTGATTTTGTGCTGAAACCCCTCCCACAAGAGGCTCTGAATACCGCGGTACTGCTGGCAAACTGCCACAATGTAACAATGTTCAGAGACAGGAAATAGCTGTTATTAGCTGTCTGTAACAGACAGAGCAGCTAGAAACAGCTAAATAACCTGCCCACAGTAACAATGTCACCATGTAATAAATGTCAGAATGTTAATCTGGGAGAGGAAAGATTTTACAATGAGCAAACACTGACTAAATCATTTATACATAATTATTGTAAAAAATGAAGCACTTTTTTTACTACATTATTTTCACTGGAGTTCCTCTTTAAGGACCCCATAGCAGCTGCTAAGGCTATTGCTACACTCCTGCATGAACACAAGTCAGAAGGAGTCAGTCGGCAATTACCTTTGCTTTATCTAGAGCAGTGCCAGCAAATTGCCTAGCTACTTACTAGGGTATGCTATCCTATTACACGTTGTTGGTGATTAATCCCACTGATTTTATCACAACCTTTTTATATAACTTTTACCCCTTTTTTGGATAGATACATACACTATCAACATTTTAATTAACTTACATTAGACTATTATACTTGAGCTTGTAGTCCCCACAGCAAGACAGTGTTATATGCTTTCCCACTGAAACAAACACATTGATGACTCGCACTGCTCAGTCTTAATTATTGAAGGAATTACAAGTACTGTGCACTTCCCTATCCCCACTGAATGAGAGACCTTTTAGGTGAAAATACAAATGTATGGTTGGCAAATTATTTATAGGAACCTCCCGTGGCAGTGTGCCCTCCAAGGTTGAATGAACAAGACTATGCAGAGTTCATTTCACAGTTTGTTTTACAGTTTAAGTCCTGTGAGAGAAAGAGAAAAGGCCTTTAAAAGAACTTTTGTTGGACTCTCAGGATAAATGAATAACTTTGTGCACGCATTGTATTTCAAGATAAATGGATTTGGAAAATTACATCTAGCCATATGTGGTTAAGAAATGTGTTAAAGCGGAAGTGACACCCGTAAAATCAAATTGTAATTGTGCATGGCTCTGTGTTTTATATGTAGTCTACATCCTGACCCTGCACAGGGGTGCAGCTAAGGTTTTGGTAGTACCAAGCAGTCCATAACTTGAGGCACCCACCCATGATAGACGCGCCGCATCGAAAAATGGATAGCCATACATCAAATCAAAACGGCACGCATAGCGTGCCGCTGTGAAAAATGGGCGTGGCCAAAACATGATGCTGGTGGAGCCAAATACTAGCGGTTTCTAGGCTAAATTGCACCCAGGACGAGGGCGTAAAATGCGCCCCCATCATGGAGACAGGTATAGGTGCCCACAGTATAGGTAGCCAGCTATAGGTCCCCCCAGTATAGGTAGCCCATATAGTTGCCCCCAGTATAGGTTAGGTAGGTAGGTGCCCCCATATAGGTTAGATAGTATAGTTGCCACCAGTATAGATTAGATAGGTAGCTGCCCCCAGTATAGGTTAGATAGGTAGGTTCCCGCAGTATAGGTTAGATAAGTATCCACCCCTAGTATAGGTTAGATAGGTATATGCCCCAGTATAGGTTAGATAGGTATATGCCCCCAGTATAGGTTAGATAGGTATATGCCCCCAGTATAGGTTAGATAGGTATATGCCCCCAGTATAGGTTAGATAGGCATATGCCCCCAGTATAGGTTATATAGGTAGGTGCATGCAGTATATGTTAGATAGGTATGTACCCCTCAGTATAGGTTAGATAGGTATATGCCACCAGTATAGATTACACAGGTAGATGCCCCCAGTATAGGTTAGATAGGTAGGTACCCCTTATTATAGGTTAGATAAGTATCCGCCCCTAGTATAGGTTAGATAGGTATAAGCCCCCAGTATAGTTTAGATAAGTATATGCCCCCAGTATAGGTTAGATAGGTATATGCCCCCAGTATGGGTTAGATAGGTATATGCCCCCAGTATAGGTTAGATATGTATATGCCCCCAGTATAGGTTATATAGGTAGGTTTCCCCAGTATAGTTATATAGGTATATGCCCCCAGTATAGGTCAGATAGGTATATGCCCCGAGTATAGGTTAGATAGGTATATGCCCCCAGTATAGGTTAGATAGGTATATGCCCCAGTATAGATTAGATAGGTATATGCCCAGGGGTGAGCCTGGGGTGCCTGGCACCTGGGTGCAAGATTTCCTCTGGCGCCTATGGGAGTGGTTAAATTAACCGCGCCCAACCACATAACCACACCCATGTCCTGCCTAATCACACCCACACCTTCCACCTCTTTACGCATGCATGTGATACCCCATTCCTACCCCTCTTCCATGGGCTTGCTCCTGGCTGGCTTTGGCTTCCTGCGAGTCTGCTAGTCTCTGGACTGACTCAGGCTGAGAGGCTCTGCGAGTGTGACGCAGTCACACACTGCGTATTTATGGCTGCCTGCGGCCACCCTACTCTAGCTCGCTGACGTCGGCTCCTCCCCCCTGCCAAGCCCAAGGTGGGCTGCCTGTATCTTTCCCGTTGTGCCACGCAGCCTGCCAGTGTTGCCACCCTTTCACGTTATTTTTACTGACAAATACCTAAAAATGTACTGACAAAAGATTATTTTTACTGACAAAATTCCCCCACTAAATGCACATAAGAGACAGCTTTTCCCCATGTAAATGCACATAACAAGAGACCGCTTTTCACCAGTAAATGCACATAAGAGACCGCTTTTCCCCATGTAAATGCACATAACAAGAGACCGCTTTTCCCCATGTAAATGCACATAACAAGAGACCGCTTTTCCCCATGTAAATGCACATAACAAGAGACCGCTTTTCCCCATGTAAATGCACATAACAAGAGACCGCTTTTCCCCATGTAAATGCACATAACAAGAGACCGCTTTTCCCCATGTAAATGCACATAACAAGAGACCGCTTTTCACCAGTAAATGCACATAACAAGAGACCGCTTTTCACCAGTAAGTGCACTTAACAAGAGACCGCTTTTCACCAGCAAATGCACAGAAGAGACAGCTTTTCACCAGCAAATGCACAGAAGAGACAGCTTTTCACCAGCAAATGCACAGAAGAGACAGCTTTTCACCAGCAAATGCACAGAAGAGACAGCTTTTCACCACCAAATGCACAGAAGAGACAGCTTTTCACCAGCAAATGCACATAATAAGAGACAGATTTTCACCAGTAAATGCACATAATGACAAACAGCCAGTGTCCCCAGAATATATAGCCAGGGATATATGTCCCCAGTATATGTAGGCAGGGGTATATGTCCCCAGTATATGTAGGCAGGGGTATATGTGCCCAGTATATGTAGGCAGGGGTATATGTCCCCAGTATATGTAGGCAGGGGTATATGTCCCCAGTATATGTAGGCAGGGGTATATGTCCCCAGTATATGTAGGCAGGGGTATATGTCCCCAGTATATGTAGGCAGGGGTATATGTCCCCAGTATATGTAGGCAGGGGTATATGTCCCCAGTATATGTAGGCAGGGGTATATGTCCCCAGTATATGTAGGCAGGGGTATATGTCCCAGAATATGAAGGCAGGGGTATATGTGCCCAGCATATGTAGCCAGGGGGTATATGTGCCCAGCATATGTAGCCAGGGGGTATATGTGCCCAGCATATGTAACCAGGGGGTATATGTGCCCAGCATATGTAGCCAGGGGGTATATGTGCCCAGCATATGTAGCCAGGGGGTATATGTGCCCAGCATATGTAGCCAGGGGGAATATGTGCCCAGCATATGTAGCCAGGGGGTATATGTGCCCAGCATATGTAGCCAGGGGGTATATGTGCCCAGCATATGTAGCCAGGGGGTATATGTGCCCAGCATATGTAGCCAGGGGGTATATGTGCCCAGCATATGTAGCCAGGGGGTATATGTGCCCAGTCTAGGTAGCCAGGGGGTATATGTGCCCAGTCTAGGTAGCCAGGGGGTATATGTGCCCAGCATATGTAGCCAGGGGGTATATGTGCCCAGCATATGTAGCCAGGGGGTATATGTGCCCAGCATATGTAGCCAGGGGGTATATGTGCCCAGTCTAGGTAGCCAGGGGGTATATGTGCCCAGTCTAGGTAGCCAGGGGGTATATGTGCCCAGTCTAGGTAGCCAGAGGGGTATATGTGCCCAGTCTAGGTAGCCAGGGGGGTATATGTGCCCAGTCTAGGTAGCCAGGGGGTATATGTGCCCAGTCTAGGTAGCCATGTGCCCAGTCTAGGTAGCCAGGGGGGGTTTATGTGCCCAGTCTAGGTAGCCAGGGGGGTATATGTGCCCAGTCTAGGTAGCCATGTGCCCAGTCTATGTAGCCAGGGGGGTATATGTGCCCAGTCTAGGTAGCCATGTGCCCAGTCTAGGTAGCCAGGGGGGTATATGTGCCCAGTCTAGGTAGCCAGGGGGGTATATGTGCCCAGTCTAGGTAGCCATGTGCCCAGTCTAGGTAGCCAGGGGGGTATATGTGCCCAGTCTAGGTAGCCATGTGCCCAGTCTAGGTAGCAAGGGGGGTATATGTGCCCAGTCTAGGTAGCCATGTGCCCAGTCTAGGTAGCCAGGGGGGTATATGTGCCCAGTCTAGGTAGCCAGGGGGTATAGGGTCCCCGTTTAGGTAGTTAGTGACAGGAGCGCTGCGCTCCGCTCCCTCTAGCCGCCGCCGCCGCTCCCCCCTCACCTTTCCGCAGCTTCAGACCTCAATCAGCGGGCGACCCGACCAGTGAGAGGGCGCTGGACGCACCCGCTCTATATGCGGAAGTGATGTCACTTCCGCATATCAGTGCGGCGTGCTAGGTCCTAGCGCCCGCCCGCCTGATCGAGGTCTGACGCGGCGGCGCAAGCTTCGGCCACAGGGGGAGAGCGGCGGCCGGGCGGCGCCTCTCAGAGGCAGGCGCCTGGGTGCTTTGCACCCGCAGCACCCGCCCAGGCTCGGCCCTGTATATGCCCACAGTTTAGGTCAGATAGGTATATGCCCCCAGTATAGGTTACAAAGGTAGGTTCCCCCCAGTATAAGTTAGATAGGTATATGCCCCAGTATAGTTTAGCAGTGCTGCTCAGCAAGATTTCGGATATCCGGGTTACCCAGATAATCCAAACTTTTTCAGCTATCCGCCCGGATTCGGATTCCGGATACCTGGGCCCAAATCCAGATAGCTATCTGCGGATAGTTGGCAGGCAATCCGGATATCCGCGGATATCCGCAGAAATCCGACTATTGAGATACTGTAACTAAGGAGATGACCTCATTGAGCCAATTAGAGGGCTCCCAGCCTAGGCCCTGGCACCCAATCACAGAAGGGAACCCTGGCCATGCCCCCTGTATAATAAGGAGGGCTGCCATGATGAGAAATAACGTCCTTGCTTGTGAATGCTCACTGAGAGACATGCTCCAGTGCTGCTGGCCTAGCAAGTGCTGTATACAGTGAAAAACCTAAAGCTGTTCCGTGATTAACCCCTTCACTATCACTACACTATTGTTATATTGTTAATTAGGTAGCAGCCAGCTAGCTTGATTTCATTCAGTGAGTGACAGTCAGAGTGTGTGCTGCAGGGCTGCTGCAAATGCTATGTGTCTGTGTGTGAGTTGTGCACAGACCAGGCTAGCTGCTGCCTGCTGGCCAGATAGCCTTAGCTACAGTCAGGGCTGGGCCGAGGCAGAGGCGAGAGAGGCTCCAGCCCCATGATGCAGTGTAGGAGGGGGCGCACAACTCACTCAGCTATCATTTCCCTATTGCGTATGAAGCTGAGAGAAATAAGAAAAGAGGATACATGGTAGTGACTGTAAGCCAGATAACTAGAGATTAAGGTGTTGGGGGCCCTGGGCACCTCTTACTCTAATAACAATCGGTGTGTGACGGCTGGAGTGCGAGGGATGGGGGGGCGCACTTTGGTGTCTCAGCCTTGGTTGCTGGAGGACCATGTCCCAGCTCTGGCTACAGTATAGGTTTGGTTAGAGAATAGGATTACTGTGTTATTGTGTAGTTAGTACTGTAGTACTGACTGCAGTCAGTGCTAGAAGTTGTTAGAGTATGGCACTTTGCACTTGTCACGTGGCACTTTGCACTTGGCACGTGGCACTTTGCACTTGGCACATGGCACTTTGGACGTGGCATTTTGCACTTGGCACGAGGCACTTTCCACTTGGCACGTGGCACTTTGCACGTGGCACTTTGCACGTGGCACTTTGCACTTGGCACGTGGCACTTTGCATGGGGCACTTTGCACGTGGCACTTTGCACTTGGCACATGGCACATTGCACGTGGCACTTTGCACGTGGCACTTGGCACGTGTCATGTGGCATGTGCAAAGTGCCACGTGCAAAGTGCAAAGTGTCACATGCAAAGTGCCACGTGCAAAGTGCCATGTGCAAAGTGCCAAGTGCAAAGTGCCACATGCCAAGTTCCACGTGCTACTGCCAAGTGCCACATCCAGCTCCTGGCAGATGATACACCTGCTGCTGCTGCATTGCCCTGCTCTTGCTGCCTTTGCTGCTCCCACCGCCATGGTGCCACAGGCCACTGCTGCTGTGCTGATACCACCTATATTTAACCCAAAACACAATTTTTTTTGAGGTGTCTGGCTTGAAAACTGCCATGTCCCAGTTGTGCGGTTGGACTTTGGACACAATGTGGGCTGCACGACCGCTGTCTGGAACCTAGTCCTGATGTTAATTGACAGCCATTTTTTTTCAATTAGTGTTTCCCTTTTAAAAATAATGATGCTACATGCCTCATTTACCCAAAAATAAGTGTTTAAAGCAATTTAAAGGCCAGTTCTGTTTTTTCTATCCAGATATCCAAATCCGCCCGGATACCCCAAATACTGAGGTCGGATATCCGATTCAGATCAGAAAAGTCTGAACTAGGATATCCGACCCGGATCGGATATCTGGGTATCCGGATCCGAATCCAATCCGGATTTTGAAAAGGGGTATCCAAGCAGCACTGTAGTTTAGATAGGTATATGCCCCCAGTATAGTTTAGATAGGTATATGTCCCCCGTATAGTTTAGATAGATATATGCCCCCCGTATAGTTTAGATAGGTATATGTTAGATAGGTTAGATAGTTATATGCCCCCAGTATAGATTAGATAGGTATATGCCCCCAGTATAGATTAGAGAGGTATATGCCCCCAGTATAGTTTAGATATGTATATGCCCCCCGTATAGTTTAGATAGGTATATGTTAGATAGGTTAGATAGGTATATGCCCCCAGTATAGATTAGATAGGTATATGCCCCCAGTATAGATTAGATAGGTATATGCCCCCAGTATAGGTTAGATAGGTATATGCCCCCAGTATAGGTTAGATAGGTATATGCCCCCAGTTTAGTTTAGATAGGTATATGCCCCCAGTATAGGTTAGATAGGTATATGCCCCCAGTATAGATTAGATAGGTATATGCCCCCAGTATAGGTTAGATAGGTATATGCCCCCAGTATAGGTTAGATTGGTAGATGCCCCCAGTATCGGTTAGATAGGTATATGCCCCCAGTATAGGTTAGATAGGTATATGCCGCCAGTATAGGTTAGATAGGTATATGCCCCCAGTATAGGTTAGATAGGTAAGATCCTCCAGTATAGGTTAGATAGGTAGGTTCCCCCAGTATAGGTTAGATGGTAGGTTCCCCCAGTATAGGTTAGATAGGTAGGTTCCCCCAGTATAGGTTAGATAGGTAGATGCCCCCAGTATAGGCAGGAGAGTGGGAGCAGTGGCGGGGGAGCGGGCAGAGAGAAGTTTCCTCTTACCTGCCTGGATCCTGCACGCAGCTGCTAACAACATTCTGTCCCAGCACGCATCGCATTGGTAAGAGCACACCCTGTGATGACATGCGGTCACGTCATTACAGGGGGCGCTGTTACCATAGCGACAGATGCCGGGACAGGAAGTAGATACAAGCTGTGTGTAGGATCGAGGCAGGTAAGTGGAAACTTCTCTCTGCCCACTCCCCCGCAGCTGCGCCCACCCTCCTGCCACTCTGCCTGGCTCCCCCACCTGCACACCTGCCGCCAGCAGCAGAGCAAGGCCCCCCGCAGTGTGAGGCCCCAAGCGGAGGCATGCCTCACCTGTATGCTGGTGGCTCCCTTGACCCTGCATTGCAAGCATTCCAATATAATCATAAATGTGTCTGCTGTAATGAATCTTATCTCAGTCAGCCTGGCTCTTTTCTCATACATTGCCTCATGTACATATATTCTGCTCACATGTGTTTACAAAGCAAACGAGATATGACAGTGTAGTTCCTAATCCTAGTACAGAGCTCAGTGGTGAGGAGGGTTGGCAATGCATACACCATTTCAAGCGGGAGAAAATAAGAGTAAGGGTGGAAATAACATCAGTGCTGGCTTTAACCAGAGGCAAGAAAGATGGAAAATGCCTGGAAGTTTTCTCTTCATTTACTACTGTATATAAAATTCACTGATACCAAAACGTGGAAAGTACAATACATATGTTATGTAAGTAGAACAAGTATTTATCTACTTATATATGTGTTTTTTTCCTTGGATAGTATGGCTGTTCCTGCTGCTTTAAAGTTTTATGTTAAAGTTAAATGATGAAGTTTTCTCTGTGTAGCACAATCATCTCTGCTGGGAATTATTCTGCATTATTTGTAGACTAAGATTTGTCTCAAGTAAAATGATCTACAGCAGATCAGTGGCAACCAATGGAGTGCTACATTTTTGCCATCCAAATTGTTGTGGAGAAGTGCATGACACTGTATGGTAGAACTCCAGTACACAGTACACTGCAGTATGTGACAGCTTTTAAATCTACCATGCCAGGTTCAAGTTTTCCATTTCCAAAGCACTGTGGAAAAAGCATCATTTAAATGTGAAGAATAAGTAAAAATAAGAGGAATTACTGGGCCGACGGCATGGGGGCACTCAGCCTGAAGGGGGCTGGAGGAAGCCCCAGGTATGTACTGTATAATTGTTTTGTATATCCCATCTCAGGTTTCCTTTAAAGATACACTCATTACAGCCCATATGCAATTAATTTTTTCTCCTGAGCTGTCTCCCAGGTGATATTTTCACACATTGTCATTAAAATGCCCTTTAGGCAACCAGCTAGCAAGAAAATACTCACATTATTTTTGATAGCACTTTTTCACCTGCTTTTTGGTACTTTTTCAATTGTGAAGTGCTGAAAAATTACTTTGCAGAGAAGATGAAAAACATTAGAGAAAACTTAAAGAGGATCTGTACTGTCCGATTTGTACAATGAAAAACCTACCAATCGAGTCACTGTGATCTCCGGGGTCCCTCTTTGCTGTTTCCGCTGCGATCCTGGCTTTTAGGCAGTGTTTACAAACAAAAAACATGGCCATTAACCAGGAAGTGATGTATGTGTAAATATATGGTTATACACACACACACACACACACACACACACACACACACACACTAAAATGTGTGTGTGTTTGTGTGTGTGTGTGTGTATATATATATATATATATATATATATATATATATATATATATACTGTATCTTTAATGTTACAGTATACTACAAGTTTCTGCACTCCAGTCTGGGATTAGTTACAGTTTCTCAGTGTAACAATCCCTGGAGAAGCAGCTGCGGGCAGTCAGGATGCCTCCGCAGCTTCTTCGGTTTCCCGCCGAGGAGGGGACTGTCAGTGGCTCACAGAGTAGCTTTGTCGCGCGCGCATAGACCAGACCTTTATGCGGGAAGGAGGCGAGTCAGCTGACCAGCTGGTCGGCTGACGTCAGCGGAGACTCTTGGCGTCTCCGATTGGCTGATGAGCGGGGGCGTGGCCGAGGGGTCTCCTCTGCTTCTTAAGCAGCTTGGAGTCACTTGCAATTTGTCTGCTGTTGCGAATGCTACGTGTTAGCACTCAGACCTTAGATAGATCCAGTGTGCTTTGATCCGGGAGGAAACCGGGGATTTCACACAAGACTAGGATTTATTATTGTGATTGATATTTATATATTGCTTGATATTCTGTGTATGACTCTGGCTCTCTTCTGACTTTGCTCTCGCCTTACGATTTAGTACCTTAGCCCTTCTGATTCTGTTGCTGAACTCTGCCTGATATATCTCTATCCCTTTGCCTGCCGATTTGGTACTGTTCCTTCCTGTCTGTTGCCAAACCGATCTGTCTGACCACTCCACTCACCAGGGAGCCCTTGTCACTGGTGAGGTTCTTTGCTGTCAGTTCTCACCAGCTCCTCTGGTGAGGTTCTGCCTTGCTCTCACCAGTGAGCCCTTGTCACTGGTGAGGATCATTGATTATAGTTCCCACCAGCTCCTCTGTTGAGGTTCTGCCTTACTCTCACCAGTAAGCCCTTGTCACTGGTGAAGTTCATTACTGATAGTACTCACCAACTCCACTGGTGAGGTCCTGCTAACCTATCAATATTACTGTTGCACCAAGCATGTTACACCTGTTACACCTTTTGTATGTGTTGTCACGGCAGCTTCTGATATACCAGCATTATAGGTGATTCTGCAGATCACCTTATAATCAGGTATATATCTGCATTATTGGCGATACTGCAGATCACCTAATAATCATAATTCTGCCTTTTGCTGACACCAATCATTACACTCAGCATGTGACAGGTAGCTCCCTCCCCCCCCCCCCCCCCCCCCCAGCCTTACAAACTGCATCACAGACAAGCTGAAACGGAGAGCAGGGACACTGTCTGTGAGGAATAAACAAAGCACACAAAGCCTGGAGCGGGCGTGCATAACTTGTCCTCATTACAACAGAGGCAGCCCATTTCTCCCTAGGTCAACAAAGCTTGACAAATAAAAGAAGATTAGATATACTGCATTACAGTGACAGTGCAACTAGTAAAGGCTGCAGTAATCCAGACCACTTTAGAACAGGTATAGGAACTTATAGGATAGAAGAGCTGAACATTTCTGTTACATAGTCTCTTTAAGAGAAAAATTAATTACATATAAACCTACATGTTCAGAAATGGTTCCCTAGTAAACAGTCATGGCACAGGTCCTTACACTTGATGGGGCACTATGGCAAACAGAGAAAAACTGTAAAATATAAAATACATACAGTATTTACACAATCACTTGCTGGCTATCTTTATGAAGTACACCTGTTTAACTGCTTTTTAACACAAACAGCTGATCAGCCAATCACATGGCAGCATTCCAATGCTTTTAGGCATCTACTGTACATGTAGGGAAGGCAGGGAAGACATGTAGCTGGAGTTCAAATATGTCATTAAAATAGCAAGGAAATGGAATTCAATTGACTTTGAACATGGAATAGTTGTTGATGCTAGCATGGCTGGTCTGAGTATTTTAGAAACTGCTGACCTACGTATGAATAACCATCTCTAAGGTTTACAGAAAATGGTCCACAGTTGTATCGACAAAAAGCTTTCTTGAAGTCAGAATATGCGTAAATGATAGAAAATAATAAAAATAAGGTATCCTACCTCTCCAGATGGAACAACACAGACGAAAAAGGGATTTAAGGATCCTAGGAGAGTGACCATCCAGTTCCGACAGGACCTGAGATACCGAGCGGGGACAGTTTTTCCCTGTAGGCGACATACGGTGGTTGCAGGTTCTACAACTCACCTTTGTGAGTATAACTACTTTTTTATATTTGAACTATTCCCATATCCAACGATACTGCACCATTTGGCTCCTGGTCTTGTCTTGTCACACAGGCTACCGTGGATCCCCCACAGTGACCGTTCCTAACTTCTTGAAGTCAGGGGAGAATGAGCAGACAGTTCAAACAGATTGAAAAGCTTTAACGCTTATTTTATGCATTGCATAAGATTAAATTCTGCTCCGGAGTTTAACTTCAAGGGAAGATATTAAGTAATTTTAGAGCACACTTATTTCAAAGCAAACGTCAAGAATGTAGATCCTCAGGTTGTAGACCCTGTTATTACCAATAGATGTAGGATCTAGTAAAGGGCCGAGGTACAGTGCACAAATCTCCAGATTTCATCAGGGTATGCTGCATTGCTTGATGAACTTGTCAGTAGCAATGCAAAATACAATAAAGTTGAAAAGAAGCAATGTTGGGAACAGGCCAAAGGTTGGGACAGGGAGCAGATGTTGTCACAATAAGGAAATATGTTGCAGACAGGGTTGTAATAATTGTCCAAGTTTATCAGTAGGAAATCGGTGTATACTATAACTAAGTTCACAAATTATCAACATTCATCATAAGAAATGGTATAGTCTTATGTTAGTGACCTTTAATTTTAAAACCTCAGACAGAATAATATATAACAGCGGTCTGATCTTGAAGTCTATAAAGATTAATCTATTCATTTAATTCTTAAATGTTTCCCTCCTTTTTTTTTATTCTTTTAACCTTAATAAAAATCTTCCATAATTAAATAGAGAATCTCGATAAACCTTCGCAGAAAACGAAACCTTGTGAAATATACATTAAATGATTACAATAAAAATAGCCCCTGGATTGTAACGCTATGACATTTCTCCATGCTCAGCCATGGGATTCCACTGGTGACAGCTGAAGGTGCTGACAGACAACAAGAAAACAGACAACATCAAGTCAAGCTGACAACACATACGGCTGTGAGCTGATGAGATTTTTTTAATACGTAGGTAGCTGCCACTCAGCATTCAGAAGATGTGATACATTAGTTAGCAAATGTGATTTTACTGTATTTGTGTCAACATGGTGGTAACTGACATCCTACATGGAATTAACAGAATTATTAGAAATTCATTCTAGACAGGAACATTGCAGAAGGCAAAATGTGACAGCTGAGCTGATTAATTCTGTCTCCTGGACTCCAGCATCAAAATCTAGTTTAGCTTGTTAGGGTTACTGTAAAACATGCTTTGCTGTTTAAGATTAAGCTCATTTCTGTGTAATAAATGCTACAAAATGGGAACTGCTTTATTATTCACATTTTTGCATTACTGTTGGATTTTCTTTTTTTTTTTTTTTTTTTTTGCAGACATCAGCTATATTAGTTGAACGGTCTGGCCGGTTGACTCAATAGTGTCAACTTCTTTTTGTACCACACGTTTATGATTTGCATCATAGTCTGTCTATATATGTAACAATTACTAACCAATCATTCATACAATCATCCATTATTTTCCTCTCTCCCTCCCTCCCTCTCACTTTGTATGGCGCATCTTTCCTTCCTCTCCATCCCCGGTGACTACAGGGTGGGGTTCACAAAGGAAATGAAAAGTCACAAACCTTCTTACTCTCCACCACCCCCCAATGTGCAACTCAATTTCAATAGGTGTGAACCCTGCCCTCTCTTCCCAAGTTTTATGTTGCATTTTCTATACAAATTTAAGAGACACTAAGTTCTTCAAAATAAAGAAATAACTAAAAACTGTCCAGCACTGTAACATTGATATTCTACAATAAATCTGCAATGTTACAACGCTACCTGGTGGGGGTGTAGCAAGAGCTCGAATGAGGCACTTGGTTAATTATCATTGAGTAATATGCACATGCTAATCCCCAAGGGAGAGACCTTGAGAAGGGAGAGCTTTATCAGAGATGCTGAATATCACATACAGTAAGTTGCTGCCAGTCACATGTATATTGCAATGATTTGTTAAGTGTCTATAATCCCTTAAAATTAATAAACAGGCATGTCTTCTATAAAGCTGAGGTTGAAAAAGGGGAAGCAATGCATACAGTACATGTTTTTTCATACCAACATATACAACATCCCGCTGATTGCTGACACCATGTGTACCACAAAGGGTGAGCATCAGTCAGGGTTATGCACTAAGAATAAGAGGGTTGGTGTAAGGGTAGGGCTAGCTCCTACTACAGGGCTGCTCACAAAAAAAGTTATATGCCACTTCCACAGCACAGCAATTAATAAACTCTGAAACTTAAAAATGTGTACTGCAGAGACAATTTTCCCCAAATAATGCTACTATTCTATGGTACTATGCTTTTAGTCTTTTAGTGCAGGAAGTGTGTAGCGGCAGGCAAGCATGGCAATTAATACATTCTGAAACTTAAAAATGTGTACCAGGGGCAAACCCAGGATTTTCAAGGGGGAGATTCCTTCCAGCAAGCCGCACACTACCGTGCATGCATTTGCCCACAAAAGAAGGGCGCCACTCTGGGGGGAGAGGAGGGAGGAGCGTGCCATTCTGGGTGGGTAGGAGGGAGGCATTGTGGAAGGAGAGGACAGAGGAGGGTGCCAACATGGGTGGGTGGTAGGGTGCCACGTTGGGTGGGAGGAGGGTACCACTCTGGGGGGAGAGGAGAGTGCAAACATGGTTGGGTGATAAGGTGCCACTTTAGGTGGGAGAAGGGTGCCACTCTGGGGGGAGAGAGGGGGGTGCCAACATGGGTGGGTGGTAGGGTGCCACTTTGGGTGGGAGAAGGGTGCCACTCTGGGGGGAGAGGAGGGTGCCAACCTGGGGGCTATGAGTGGGTGCCACATTGGGTGGGGTGAAGGGTGCCACTCTGGAGGGAGAGGAGGGAGGAGGATGCCACTCTGGGTGGGTAGGAGTGGGTGGGTAGGAGGGTGCCATTCTGGGGGAGAGGACAGAGGAGGGTGCCAACATGGGTGGGTGGTAGGGTGCCACTTTGGGTGGGAGGAGGGTGCCACTCTGGGGAGAGAGGAGCGCGCAAACATGGGTGGGTGGTAAGGTGACACTTTGGGTGGGAGAAGGGGTCCACTCTGGGGGGAAGAGTGTGCCAACATGGGTGGGTGGTAGGGTGTCACTTTGGGTGGGAGAAGGGTGCCACTCTGTGGGGAGGTGAAGGGTCCAACCTGGTTGGGTAGGAGTGGGTGGGTGCCACATTGGGTGGGGTGAAGGATGCCACTCTGGGGGGAGAGGAGGAAGGAGGGTGCCACTCTGTGGGGGTGGACTGAAGGGTGCCAGTGGGGAGAAAGAAAGATCGTGGCACCAGCCGCTGAAGTGTAATGGGGGGGGGGAGGCCACATCACTCCTCCCGCCCTCTCCATCAGTGCCCCCCTTTTGAGTCCCCTTGCAGAGAACGCGCAGCGGGCCTTTAGTTTACCTGAGTCTCTGCGCTCCGGCCGCCTTCTTCATTCTACTTCCTGTTTCGCGTCATGGGAAACAGGAAATAGAATGAAGCTGGCTGGAATGCAGAGACTCAGGTAAACTAAACGCCCGCTGCATGTTCTCTGCAAAGGGACTCAAAAGGGGGGCACTGATGGAGAGGGAGGGAGGAGTGATATTGGCCTCCCTCCCCACATTACACTTCAGCGGCTGGAGCCGCAATCTTGCTTTCTCTCCACTGGCATGGGGGAGAGCAGAAGGGGAGGGATTTTGGGCATCGGTAACCCCCCCCCCCCCCTGCGTGCACCAGAAATTTACCCCAAACAATGCTACTATTCTATGGTACTACGCTTTTAGTCTTTTCGTGTAGGAAGTGTGTAGCGGCAAGCAAGCACAGCAATTAAAACATTCTGAATCTTAAAGAGGACCTCCATGCAGAAAATAAAAATCAGTCAGTGATGCTGTAATGAAAAGTTATATTTACCCCTGGAGTCTTATCCCATGAAGCCGCCCTGAAGACCCCACATCACTACACTTCCGCTGCTTGGCACTGTGATCGAATGATCGAATCTGCTGTGACATCGTTGCGCAAACGCTGACAGAATGATCGATTTCCGTCCGAAATCAATCATTCCCGTCGATCCATCCATGTGGAAGATCTCGATCACCAGTGGGTCGGGAGTGCGTCAATAGTGGCGTTTGAATGCCCGACGACCAACTATAGCGGCAATACATTACCTGCTCCGGCCGGCGCGTGTCCCCTGGTCTCCGCTGTCCCTTCTCCGTGCTTGGCTCCTCCAGCTTCACTGAACTTCCTGTCCCGGCAGGAAGTTTAAACAGTAGAGCACCCTCTCGGGGGGTGGGGGGGGGGGGGGGGTTATAGCGGCAGCACCACCACCACAGATTGTGATCGGTTTCATGCTGAAATCGATTCACAATCTGTTTGCAGTAAAGGCAGCCATACGATCCCTCTCTGATCAGATTCGATCAGAGAGAGATCTATCTGTAAGTCGGATCTGGCGGCAAATCGACCAGTGTATGGATACCTTAAAGGATACCCCAACTGAAATGTGACATAATGAGATAGACATGTGCATGTACAGTGCCTAGCACACTGATAACTATGCTGTGTTTCTTTTTTTCTTTCTCTGCCTGAAAGCGTTAAATATCAGGTATGTAAGTGGCTGACTCAGTCCTGACTCAGACAGGAAGTGACTACAGTGTGACCCTCACTGATAAGAAATTCCCCTTTTTTACCTCTTTCTTGCTCTCAGAAGCCATTTTCTGCTAGGAAAGTGTTTTATAGTTGGAATTTCTTATCAGTGAGGGTCACACTGTAGTCACTTCCTGTCTGAGTCAGGACTGAGTCAGCCACTTACATACCTGATATTTAACGCTTTCAGGCAGAGAAAGAAAAAAAGGAACACAGCATAGTTATCTGTGTGCTAGGCACTGTAAATACACATGTCTATCTCATTATGTCACATTTCAGTTGGGGTATCCTTTAAGTAAAATATCAGTAAAGATTTTATCAGTATTTTACTAGCAGCTCTACTAGGCGCCTTTTTTACAGGTACAGGTAGTCCCCGGTTAACATAATAGAAACTGTAGGTTCGTGCTTAACCTAAATCTGTTCCTAAGTCGGAACACTGTGCTACCTCTGTCCCCTGTACCTCCTCTGTGCCCCCCTGTGCCTCCAGTATCCCCCTCTGTGTTACCTTTGCCCCCTGTACCTGCTTATACAAGTTTAAATTTATTTTAAAACTATTTTCTTAAAAACTACAAGTCCAATTTAAAAAAAAAATGGACTTGTTTCCACAGAATCACAGAATCCATGCTGTTCGTATTGGTGGGTCTTTTGAAAGTCAGGCGTCCGTAAGTCAGGAACTACCTGTATGAGTCAATCACATCTCTTTTGTGGGTATTGGGGGGGGCTGAATTGCATTATAACTGCATAGTTGATATGGCAACAACATGTGGCTCACGTAGCATATGTCTGCAGTTAATTCACGTACCACTAACTCTAAGCTAACAAATTCTGAGCAGTAGGCGTATGGTGTGAGGAAGATTCTTCTTCATTTATTAAGCGCTTATTTCTGCATATATATTTTATTTATATGCTGCTTTACTTTAAGATTTTTGAAGTGGTTCATTTTGTCATATTATTATTTTATAATATTATCATACATTGAACATCAAACAGTTCATATCATGTCCTGTATTTTTAATTCACTTTAAGGACTAAGACGCAGTTATAGTTTTACTCTTGCATACTTGTAATGAATATAGGTGATGACTGGTTATTTAATTCAACACTTGCAGTTTTATAGATCTCCAATAATTTATCAGAATGTGTCATCACTAATAGATTTGTGTAGATTTTCATAAATTTACTGTCAAGTACACTAAAAGTTGTTAGACAAAGTATATCATCTATTTGACAGTCTGAATACAAATTTTCTTGAAAGCCAAAAAGGTTTGTCTTATTGACTGCTTGTCTTAGCAAATATAGAAAGAAAAATTGTGAATACGTATCATAGCAGACAGAAAATAAAGGAAAGTGAGGAGTGGTTACGCAGTATGGTTAAAACTTTAAGAGGAGCTTTACTGAATGTAACTTAATGATTAAAATGAATTGCTTACATTTTACAATATTCATTTATAAATGATTGAGTTAGTGTCTGCCCAATATGAAATATTTCCTCTCCCTCTATCATGAGTGTTCAACTCAAATACAAAGTGGGCCAGATTTGAACACTTTGACCTAGTCGGAGGCCAACCTCAATGTTTACTCGCCTCCTTCCTCCCTTATAAGGTTCCCTGGTGTCTAATGGCTCCTCTCCAACCACTATACAGTTCCCCGGTGTCTAGTGGTCCTCCTCCCTTCCCTATACAGTTCCCTGGTGTCTAGTGGTCCTCCTCCCTCCCCTATACAGTTCCCTGGTGTCTAGTGGTCCTCCCTCCCTTCCTTATGCAGTCCCCTGATGTTTAATGGCCCCCACCCTCCCCTATACAGTTCCCTAGTATTTAGTGCTTACCCGTACCTCCCCCAAATGGCTTCCCTGGCGCTCTAATGCGTCACCTCTAATCTAGCTTCCCTGGTGGTCTATAGTGGGCTAAACATAATGCAAAGTGGGGAAGCCACTTGGGCACCAAATGTAATTGCTTTGAGGGCCAGATTTGGCCTGCAGGCCGGAGTTTGACATGTATGTTCTAGATCGAAGCCCCTTTTACACCTGCCTTGTGTTACCCTGTTTTACCACAGGGTAATGCAACAACAATGCAAGGCAATGGGGCCTAGCACACTCACCGTGTCATGTCAGAAGTGCACGATTTCCCGCCAACCCGCCGCAAAGTCAACAGCGCATTACTGTTGGACTTCCGCGTCGACACAGAAAGTCTATGGGCGACACAGAAATGCTAAATATGTTGGTGGTGGCGTTATAGCGTGCATGTGTTGAATGATGTGAATATGGCAGGGAAACCCGGGAATCCCAGTGGGGTACTTCCTGTCCAGCAGGGAGTATGTCCCTGGGTGAGGGGTGGCGACAAGCAGCGGCGTACTCTACCTCAGGGTCATATGAATGACGTTTTTTGCATTGCAGTGCAATGCAATGGGGGTGGAGAATCGATCCGCAAATGCAATTGACAGATGTAAAACCAACCTGTAAGCTCAGGGACCTTCTGCTTGTGTTTCCTGTTTCCTTTTATTTTATCAAATGAACATCTACCAGTAATGGTGATGTTTTTAAACTACATTTGCATGCAGGGCCGTGCAGAGGTTCCTCAAGAGGGGGGTGCTCAAATTTGAAAAAGGGGCCCTTATTAATCAATTGTGCTAAATTGTGTATGTGATGCCTCCTCTCTACAACACAGAATTAAGCAGTCGTAGCTCCCCCCCACCACCACCACCAATGTACCACACACTTGAGTTCAATCTTTCCCCAATTATGAAAAAAATGATTGAAGACTCCGAGAAAATTGCTTGGGTGTATATATTAGACAATCTACCACACACCATTCAATTTTCATAAAAATTGATCAGAAAAATCCACCACTCCTGATCAACTTTTATCAAATAAATAAAAACAGGAAATCCCATTGGAATTCTTGCTCGAATAATAAAAAAAAAAAAAAAAAATCACCATAAAATCGGATCATTTTATTGTATTGTGTGTGGCCACCTAGGTACAATCTTGCAGCATCAAAGGGAGAAGAACAATCGGCTCAGTTGTGATGAAGCTACACACACTTTAATGCTTGTATATCAAGACGTTGCTTTATAAAGTCACAATTTCACAAAAATACTTGCTTGCATTGCAAAGCTCAAACCAAGTTCTACTCTTATAAAAGGGATCATCATGCTTCAAACTGCAATCAATGTACAACTAACTGTAGTGACCGAAGATCAGTATACAGTATGTGCACATGCTTCCAAACTCAATCAAATACAAATAGCCTAATAAGGCCCGGTTCATACTTGCGGTGGCCCTCCGGAATCACCGTGCCGGAGCCGCACCGCTTGCAGAACGGACGGAACGGACGCACGGCATAGCAATGAAAGCCTATGCGTCCGTTCACATGCGTCCGTTCTGCCAAACCGGAGCCGGACCGGATCCGGACTCCGGCCTCCGTTCCAACATGCGCTATTTTTTCATCCGGCTCCTCCGGCAGCCGTATCCGGGGCGGAGCCGGACTGCACCATCCGGCCAATACAAACCAATGGGAACCGGAGAGCGCACAACACACTGGCTGAGAAATCCGGATGTTCTACCCCACTTCCTATGGGGATTGTTGCGGCGATATTGGATGGGGACACATGGGCAAGCATTTTGGAGTGGAGCAGCACAGCTGGATCCGGATCCGGAGATGTTGGCAGCATGTCGGAGGTGGAGGTGAGTGCTAAACAGCAGAGGGCCTGATTCCACAGGTCCCCCTTCTGCTGACCTCCCAGACCCCAACTTTTTTTTTGTTTTTAACGAACTTTTGCCAAACGGATCCGGATCGCATCCTGATGGACACCTGATGCAACCTGACCGGATCCGGATCGGATCCGGATCAGAACCGTACGGTTCCGATCCGGTCCGGATCTGGTCAGGTCATCCGGTCCGTTTGGCAAACAACCGCTAATGTGAACCGGGCCTAAGAAATCAAAAACTGTCAAACAGCTGCTAGCAATATTCTGACCTGACCAGCCAAGCTTTCATCAAATTTTCACAAATTTCTTTTGAACATCAGAAAATACCTGCACAACCATTACAGATACAAATCCTGCCTCGTTTTTAGGGATTTTCATTCTACCTACTATTATACACCTCTTGATTAAAGGACAACCGAGGTGGCATGCGACATGATGAGAAAGACGTGTATGTACAGTGCCAAGCACACAAATAACTAGGCTGTGTTCTTTTCTCTGCCTTGCATCAGGTATGCAAGTGACAGATTCTGTCTGGGTTGGGACCGGGTTGGACTGGGTCAGAATATAGCCTAACCTTCACTGATAAGTAATTACAGCCATAAAACACTTTCCTGTCAGTAAATGGCTTCAGAAAGCAGAAAAGAGATAAAAGGTCAATAATTTCTTGATTTGAGCTCTGGCATAATTTAGTGAAGGTGTCACTGAACAGAGACAATGAAACAGTAAATCTTAAAAACTAGATAAAAATCTAAAATAAAACCGTGGGATAGCAAAAAAATGTCATTTTTAGGAGGAGGATAGGTACTAGTTTTCTTCATCAGTTTATTTTCAACTCGCATGTCCTTTAACTATAGTACCATTATCAAATTGAAAATGCAGCAAACATATTCATATAAAAAAAGCAACAATTGCGCCCACATATGAAATGCTGCCATCACCCCAACATGAGACATACAGCGTTGACTCCCACAAGAGAAATGCAGCATTGTCCACCACACAGGTAATGCAGTTATATCACCCCCACATATATTAAATGCACCAATTATAATCACTGTTATGCAGAACATGAAATGCAGCCATGCCCCTCTCATATGAAATGCAGCCATTATCCCCATATGAAATGTACCCACCACCCCACACAGGAAATTGATGAACAATTTCTGCCTCCCCAGCATTGGTGTCAGTGGGCCCTGTGATTCCCCCCCCCTCTTTTTCCTATTTGTAGTGGAGATGAGTGGTACCCGGTGGGGTCTTCTGCTGTTGTAGCCCATCCGCCTCAAGGTTGTGTGTGTTCTGGCTTCACAAATGTTTTGCTGCATACCTCTGTTTTAACAAGTGGTTCAGTCAACGTTGCTCTTCTATCAGCTTGCATCAGTCGGCCCATTCTTCTCTGACCTCTAGTATCAACAAGGCATTTTTGCTCACAGGACTGCCACATACTGGATGTTTTTCCCTTTTCACACCATTCTTTGTAAACCCCAGAAATGGTTGTGTGTGAAAATCCCAGTAACCGAGCAGTTCAGGAGATTGTCTTGACCAGGACCACAACTGCCATGTGATTGGTTGATTAGATAATTGCATTAATGAGAAATTGAACAGGTGTTGCTAATAATGCTTTAGGTGAGTGTATGACTGTAGTAGGGATTAGATTGGAAGGCCATCTGAAAAGTGAAAAGTCATAATTCAACCCATCTCAGGTATACATTAATACGAGTTGCTGACCTCGGTGTGTTGTTTTTTTAGGGGGGAGTGAGGCCACATGTCACAAAAGAGGGTGGGAGATTCACATTACATTTTCCCAGAAGCAGGGCAAGTTAAAAAATAAATACATAGGCTACAAAATTATTACATTATTATTATTTAGTATTGGTATATTTATACTTACCTGGGGCTTCCGGCATCTCCATGAGGTTTGTGGGCTCCCTCGTCGTCCTCTCCGGCATTTCCGTTCTCTCGTAGTCCCCCTAGGCAATTTGGCCAGTGCTTGGCTGTGTGCGCACCACTGCCATGCCATGGAGCGTCCTGTGCCCGGCGCAGTATTACTGTGCAGGAGCAGAACACTCCTGGCTGCAGGAGCATAAAGGGGGTGCATGCATGGCCGAACTGCACATGCGCAGAAGCACGTGACTGGCCAGATTACTGGGGGAGATTACAAAGTAACGGAGCGGCTAGAGAGGACAGCGAGCAAACCCATGCAACTCATGAGTCTAGAGGAAGCCCCAGGTAAACATAAATACAACCCATCTCACGCGTCCTTTAAAGTCAGGGCCTTCTCCCAGTCCCACATTACTACCCCCCCCCCCCCACACACACACACACAGAAAAAAAGCACACTACAAGCCAGGCCAGCATCAAGTTAAAGTCAGGGGCCCCAGTCCCATGCCCCCCCCCCCCCCAAAAAAAATACCAGTCAACCAGGTCAGCATTGAGTTAAAGTGTACCTGAGACAGGGGAATATAAAAATATATACATACCTGGGGATTCCTCCAGCTCTCCGATAAGTCATCCAGTCAGGGCCAGTCGGTGTAAGCGGGCTAGCTGTGCACGCTCCCGTGGCCAGGAGCATTTTGCTCCTGCGCAGTAGCACTGCATGTGCAGAACACTCCCGGCCATGGGAGCGTGCAGCCAGGCCACACATGCGCAGTATGCCCTGGACCAGAGCACTTTCTGGGGCAATTCACGTAAGCTGCAGGCAGACGAGGATGGCGGCGAGGGAGAGATAAGGCCAGAGGGGGCTAGAGGAAGCCCCATGTATGTATACATTTCTTATATCCCCCTATCTCAGGTTTACTTTAAAATCAGGGCCCCCCCTCAAAAAACAAAACAAAAAGCACACTACCACCAAGTTTAAGCTAATGACAGAGCCCCCTCCTGCCTCTGGTCCCACCCACACCATATCGCTATCTCGCGCTGCCCCATCCCCCCCCGACAATAATTCCACTGCCATCCAGGCCAGAGGCAAGTTAAAGTCAGGACCCCCCACCACAAGCACACACACTATATACCTCCTCCACTCCCCCCCCCCCTCCAAAAAAAAAATAATCCCACTACCAACCAGGCCAGCGGCAAGTTAAAGTCAGGACCCCCCACTTCCCCCGCCCCCCCCCCCACACACATCATATACCCCCTCCCGTCATGAAAATAATCCCACCACCAGCCAAGCCAGTGGCAAGTTAAAGTCAGGAGAACACCCCACACACGTCATATGCACCCCCCCCCCCGAGGTCCCACCCACGCCAAGTTAAGTCAGGGGCCCATTGATTCCCTCCTGTCCTGCTGCATACCCCTCACTGCTCTGCTGGCCTGGCTTCAATGAAAAAAAAACTCACCACTGCACTAGTCACCGTGACAGTCAGCCAGCTCCAGCGGCAGCCCACACAGCAGGAACTCTGTCTCTCTCAGCTGACAGCTCTCTCCTATTTCATAAGGCGCGCTGTTGGCCTGAGTAGCGTCGCAGTCTGTCACTGTCAGTGACTCTGCTCTGCTGCTCCCATGCGCCTCACGCTCTCTCCTCCAGTACTACTGACGTCACATCATCGGCGCCGACACTGGGCAAGTTTCTCCCTCTGGCAGCCGCGTCTCCTGCGTCGAGTTGGCATTGCGCGGTTGCCATGGAGACGCGCTGCACCGAAGCTGCAAGAGTTTTGATGCAGGGGGGGGCCTCTTTTCCTGCCCGACAGCTATTTATGTGTGCCCCTGGCCTGACCTGCAGCAGCAGATCCGCCACTTATCAGCGGCGGATGTCCGCAGGTAAGCAAGCAGGCACTTAGGGCCATTTTACACAGTGCACTAGAGGAGGTCGGGGGAAAAGGGGCCCATGACACTGACTTTCAGAAGGGGGGGTGCTGCAGCACCTCGAGCACCCCCCTCTGCACGTGCCTGTTTGCATGTATTTGTAATTGTGTCACTGGATGTCTGGATTATACAGTGTGTTGAATTACTCGTGTATCTATGCTCCCCATTATTGTATGTTTTTGTACTATGTTTAGCACTACGGAAGATTACTGCTCACAACTGGGCAAAAGGCAAAACTGTAGCAAAATTCATTCCACTGGTTTGGAAAAATCCTGCTATTTTTGTGAGGGAATTTGTTGGGATCAGTGGTCAATTCAAACAACAACACCCAGTCAGCAGTAAGGGATGAGCATGAAACTCTGGAAACCATGTTTGTGCTGGTTTTTGTTGAGCACATGGTATTTTGCTCCAACCAGAGGTACAAATATAGCCTCCATTATAGATGCAAAGCCATTGCGACTATTTTGTACTAGTTAGTTAGGTCAGTGCTATTAACAAGATTGTCAAATAGTATGTTGTGTAGGAATGGGAGGGAACTGACTTTTACTACTGAGGTGGATTGTAGTACAGTATGTATATTAGTCACAGTACATTTGTAGTGCTGATGTATAAGTATGTTGTAAAGTATCATTATCACATTTGCTTTGTTCTGTGTTTGAGCCTTGTTCTACTATATTTCCAATTGCTGCTTTTAAGGCCACGTATTAAGAAGCGCTGCTGTTTGTGCACATATCATAGGCCTCGGCTTTGTTTTACAAATCATCATCACGACACTCACCATTGATTTTTGCTGTGTGGCTTATTCTTCTGCAATTGCATTTGCTACACATCAGATCAGGCAGTGGGCAGTTCTGCTGTTTGTCTACATAGTATACCCATTACTTTTCATCATGAGCAACAACATATGCACTGTGGGTATAAAACCAGAAGGATAGGACAAGGACGAAACATGCATTTACCAAATTGATGGATTACTGAGCAACAAAATGGTAAACAATCACAATGTGTGGGTTTTTTTTGGAGACATGTGTGCTCAACATTTTTCATTAAATAGCTATATAAACCCCTTGCATTTACAGTCTTACAGTAGCATGCAAGCTACTTATCACCTGGCCCTAGCACAAGGTTTACTGGGAAATCCAATGTGTGATTGGCGAGTGTAAAAAGCATTAATAGTGCATTAGTAATGGTAGCTATTCGCCTGAGCGTTGCTTCTTTGTGCCTGGAGATGTGGAGCAAAGTTTTGTGCCATGGCACCATGACACTGCTGCCATGCTCCCCCAGAACATCCACTGCTTTTGTTGTTGTCACGCTAGCTGCAGCTAAAGTCAGAAAGGTCCCTGGCACTTACCTGATGCCAGCCGCTACTTGGCAGGCACTCCTGGCACCGTCGCTTCCCATCTCTTCCATTCACTTTGCTCTGACCAGCCGGGACTGGCGCCACTGCCACTCTCCTCCACTTCCTCTACTAACACTAAACACAAGAGTCCCCCACCCCTCCTCCTTTCTTTAACCTCCCTGGCGGTGCATTTCTGTCTGGAATTATGAGTCAAAAGCGGTAAAAAAAATTTCAACAATTTTAAACCTTCAATTTTTAAGTCATAACTCATCAAAGTATGCCAGAATAAATGCCTGGTAGACATTCTGCATATAAATAAAAGATTAGAACACACATTGGTTGAATTTATTAAATGATGAATAAACTTTAAGAAATTGTGACACTGTACAAATAAGGCAGGCAGAGAGTAGTTAAAATCCAGGCAAAAGTCGGTGCAGGCGGCAGGCAGAGAGTAGTCAAAATCCAGGCAGAAGTCGGTGCAGGAGGCAGGCGGAAAATAATCAAAATCCAGGCCGAGGTCGGTGCAGGCAGCAGAATATATATTATATATGGGGCTTTGCCATACTAAGCTATACCAGCCCACATGCTACATGACATATGCATGATACAGGAGCTCTGTAAGAGAGGGGCAACAAGCCTTCCTCTCTCCTACTGTGCTCTGTTCCATATCATGGACAAGGGTCCCATCCCCACCTCAGGAATCAGTTCTCAGTATTTATGTTTTTGTTTTGTTTTTTCAACTCAAGTACAATTTATTTATCTTATTTTGGGAACCACTATTTTGCTTGGTTGGGTAGATTGAAGGGGTGTAATACAAAGCATGTATCCATTTAAAAAACTTTAGGCTACAATGAAAATGAATACAATTTATTGATGCAAAGCTGCACAGAAGTTTCTGTAATATTGTGTTTTAAATGTAGGTATTTAATGTGTCCGTCTACAGGTTTATGATGCTTCGCAATTACTTTTCTGATATACATCGGCATCTTGATTACTTTTTACCTGTGGCGTGGTATGATTTACAAACATTGACAAAGTTTTAATCTTTCTCGTTTTCACTCAGAGTGCAAATTTATGCGAGCTCACTAAAATTCTGTCCGTGTGAAAAACGTTCCGCTGATTAGTCTGCACAGTTTTACAGATGGGGATAAAAACGAAGATGATGGTAAAATGTGAATTTGGTTTTATGCTTTTTACTGTTTTTAAACTTAGAAAAAGGAGAATGGTACATCATATGCAAGGTGTAATTAAAATATCACTGCTTTTATATGCCTTTTTAAAATTTGTTTTATGTTTCATGATTTTTATTGTATTGCATTTCAGTATAATTTTTTTTGCTCTCCGTCTTAAGCCAATCTTGGGAAATCTCTTACGCCCGGTGTAATCAGTGAAATAGATCCATTTTTATTGGGCATCAGTTTTTGATCCATTCGGTTTGTGCGCAGTCAATGTGATGTGTCTGTTGCTTCTAAATGATCGCAATTATCTCCTAGGAGAAAACGTAGGAGAAAAAGTGAATTGAATCGGGCCCAATGACTAATAATCTATCATACAGTATAAGAGATAAATAACTTTCCTTCAGCACACATCTCAGTAATTTCTCCTCAGACACTTCAAGCACAGCCATCCCTGAGGGCTCGTTCCCACTGTTGCGACGCGATTTCGGCCGCATTCCGACGGTTGTAAAAACGCATGCGGATGAGTTTCCGCATGCGTTTTTACCCGCGATTTCGCATGCGATTTCGCATGGCAGGGTGCCATGCGAAATTAACCATGACACTGCCAGGGCTAAATAAAATTGGAAAAGGTGCGAAATCGCATGCGAAATCGCGGGTAAAAACGCATGTAACAAACGCATGCGTTTTTACTATTAAATACATTAGCGGCAATTCGCACGGATTCCCGACGCAGGCGAAATCGTTGGCTCTTTTGTGCGTTTTTTTCACGCTGAAAAAAACGCACCTCAACAACGCTACAGTGGAAACAGGCCCATCCACTTGCATTACATGTGCGGATCTGCATGCGTTGGACGCATGCAGATTCGCGATAGTGGGAACGAGCCCTGAGAGCATCTTATGTGGACAGCTCCTTTGAGAGAGTTAATAAGTACACATCTCTATAATAACAGAAAACTACCTTAAGGGGCCCATACACCTAACGATTTTCCCGCCGATATACGGCCGATTCGATCCTAGTGATCGAATTGGCTGTGAAATTGCCACACACTCCGCTGACAGAACGATCGATTTCCATCCGAAATCGATCGTTCCCGTCGATCCGATCCGTCCGAAGATTTTTCTCAATTGCCGGTGGGTCGGGAGTGCGTCGATAGGGGTGTTCGAATGCCCGACGACCGACGCAATACAGCGGGTATACATTACCTGTTCCGGCCGGCGCGAGTCCCCTGGTCCCCGCTGTCTTCTTTCTGTCTTCTTTCTGCGCTGGATTCTGGACCGGCTGCAGCTAAACAGAACTTCCTGTCCCGGCAGGGCGCCCTCTACTGTTTAAACTTCCCCTGGACAGGAAGTTCAGTAGCTGCAGGAACGGTTTGGAGCCCGGAGCGGAGAAGAAGACAGCGGGGACCAGGGGACTTGTGCCGGCCGGAACAGGTAATGTATGCAGGGGGAAGGGGGGGGGGGGGGCGACAGCAGCGGCAGCTCCACAGGTTGTGATCAGTTTCAGGCTGAAATCGATTCACAATCTGTTTGCAGTAAAGGTGGCCATACGATCCCTCTCTGATCAGATTCAATCAGAGAGGGATCTATCTGTTGGTCGAATCTGATGGCAAATCGACCAGTGTATGGCCACCTTTAGAGATTGACAGGCAAATAGCCAGCATCACAAGAGAGATGTGTGAGGTAGGAACATACCAGATTTCCGACCTCATCATTGCAGGTAGAAAATCTTTCTGGCCAGAACTGAATCTGCTCCACGTGTCCCCCTAATGGTGAGTGAGCTTCTCTCCATCTCTGTCCATCAGTAACTCATCTTCTGACATCTTCCCCTATGCTGCAATAGTTACTGTGACTCGCCACTTTTTTTTTTACCAACCATTTAAGTTTTTTTTATTACCTGGGCCTATTATGCATATGATTAATTTTATTAACTAAAATCCACTCAGTTTACCATAGTTCCCCTTTAAAGTGGTATAAAACCCAGCATTTTCTTCTTTGCTCTAAAAGATTATTTACAGCATATAATATACTACCACATTTTTTTTTTTTTAGCAGAACAGCGGTCAAATGGTTAAAACGCAGGACTTACTTTTTCAATAGAAAGCTCCCTGCTAGTGATAACATTATCTTGTGTTTACTTAATTGTAGATGAGAGGAATGTAAACAGTAAACATTCCCTGACTGTGTCCAGAACTGATACACTGCTCAGAAATCATTACTGGGTACATTACAATATAAATACACCAGTTATGAAGAAAATGCAATAGCAGCTTTCAGAGCAAATAAAACTGTACTTTAGGTCATTTGTAAATGAATAATAATACTTGTGCATAAAAGCATATTCATAAACAAGCTACTCCAATCCCAGTTTTAAAAAAAACCTTTTATTGCAGTGATGATAAAACATATTGGGGTTGATTCACTAAGCTGCGCTGCTTAGTGACAGCAGCGAGTGGTAATAATTCTCAGTACACGCTATGCAGTGATAGCGTGTGCAGCTATATTACGCACGGCTCTGATAGTTTAACCACTTTACCACCACAGGTGCGTATATCTACGCTCCTTTTAACACCCTTTGCCTACCAGGAGCGTAGATATACGCACCTTCCACCGCTGTCCGCGCTCCTGCTCGCACGCTCCTGCACTCATGCACACCACCGGCCGCTCGCCTGGAGATCAGTGAACGGGAAAAACCATTCCCGTTCGTTGATCTCAGCCCCCAGCAATGATCGGCTGCTTCTATGAGAAGCAGCGCAATCATTATGAAAAAAAAAAGTTTCCCAGCCTCGTTGAACTTCCTGTAAGCGTACTTCCTACGCTTACAGGACGCATTTACAAAAAAATTACTGTGGCCATCTTGTGGCCAAATAGTGAAACTACACCCAAAACATTTTTCATATACAAATACTTACTTTTACACTATAAATTAACTCATTACCTCCCACCAAAAAAAAAAAAAAAACATAAATAGTTACCTTGGGTACTGAACTCTTTAAATATTTATGTCAAGAGGGTATAACACTGTTACTTTATAAACTATGAGCTTGTAATTAGGGATGGACGCAAAACTGAAAAAAAAATGCACCTTTATTTCCAAATAAAATATTGGCGCCAAACATTGTGATAGGGACATACTTAAATGGTGTAATAACCAGGGCAAATGGGTAAATACATTTCATGGATTTTAATTACAGTAGCATGCATTATCTAAAAACTATAATGGCCGAAAACTGAAAAATAATTATTTTTTTCCCACATTTTTTTCTATGTTGTCATTAAAACACATTTAGAATAAAATAATTCTTGGCATAATGTCCCACCTAAAGAAAGCCTAATTGGTGGCGAAAAAAACAAGATATAGTTCATTTCATTGCGATAAGTAATAATAAAGTTATAGACGAATGAATGGAAGGAGCTCTGAAAGGTGAAAATTGCTCTGGTGCTCAAGGGGTTAACGATTGCTTCGTTAAACTTAATGAGTGCTCCACTGAACCCGCCCGGAGCCCAGCAGGTCCAGTATCTTCAAAGAATGATATTCCTGCACTTTGATTGGCCCGGTCGGCTGACTGTCAAGTGAGAATTATTACCACTCGCTGCCGTCACTAAGCTGCACTGCTGTAACAGCGCAGCTTAGTGAATCAACTCCATTATCATTATAATTCTCAAGCCATACTATTGAGTGAGCAGTATGATGCTGCCTCCTCCAAGCTCACCTCCACTGACCTCAGGCTCCATTTTCATTCACAAGTGTTTTGTTTTTTTCCTTGTGTTACAATAATGATTCCCTAGGTTAATTATTATTAGGCAGTTACAGATTAAATGTCATGGCCCATTACACCCCAGGTGAGTTTACAGCAGAATAGCAGAGAATTCAGCAGTACGATTGCCATTTGCATGGAGTCTGAAGAAATGCTGAACCCTATTTTTTACTATACTGCCCTTTCATAGAGATAAACCGTGTCTGGAAGTGTGACATTTACATAGTGCACTAAATAAAGTGACCACAGACTGGATAATATGGGTCGCTGTAAAATTTACATTTGAGAGCATTTTACATATAGTGAGCAGAAAAAATATTAATAATACAGAAAAGGTTACGGTTGCTATTAAACCCCACTACATTGTAAAACGGTAGTTGTATTATACTTCACAAGTTTATAAATCGTTAGGAAGCAGTATTGTCAAATTTGATTCCTCCCATTCTCTTTTATTATATTGTTTTATTATATTCTTTAACCACCCTGGCGTTCTGATTAAATCGCCAGGGTGGCTGCGGGAGGGTTTTTTTTAAATAAAAAAAAAACTATTTCATGCAGCCAACTGAAAGTTGGCTGCATGAAAGCCCACTAGAGGGCGCTCCGGAGGCGATCTTCCGATCGCCTCCGGCGCCCAGAATAAACAAGGAAGGCCGCAATGAGCGGCCTTCCTTGTTTTGCTTATATCGTCGCCATAGCGACGAGCGGAGTGACGTCATCGACGTCAGCCGACGTCGTGACGTCAGCCGCCTCCGATCCAGCCCTTAGCGCTGGCCGGAACTTTTTGTTCCGGCTGCGCAGGGCTCAGGCGGCTAGGGGGGCCCTCTTTCGCCGCTGCTCGCGGCGAATCGCCGCAGAGCGGCGGCGATCAGGCAGCACACGCGGCTGGCAAAGTGCCGGCTGCGTGTGCTGCTTTTTATTTCATCAAAATCGGCCCAGCAGGGCCTGAGCGGCAGCCGCTGGCGGTGTTGGACGAGCTGAGCTCGTCCAGACCGCTCAGCTGGTTAATACACTGAGTCACATGGGAGCAGTTCTGAAATGACTTCCATGTATTTAATCTATTCCATTGTGTACCCCTGGCAGTTATATGATTAGTGCACTCAATAGAATGGCTAACCTTGTTCCAGAGCTCTCATAAAGCAAAGCCGGCTCTGAACATTTCACCAAAAATACTAATAATGGGTACTAAACGTATTTGATTTACTTTTTATAATCACATTTTGGTTTGGAGTGATTCTGTTCCTCTTGCTTAAGTATTTAATTAACACTGCTTTATTATGTAAACTGCCAGACTAAAGATTACACTTGGGCCTGATTCAATTCCAAAACATTGCCAGTATTAAAGGGAACCTGAAGTAAGAGGGATGTGGAGGCTGACATATTTATTTCTATTTAAACAATGCAAAATGCCTGTCAGACTCGTTGATCCTGTGTCTCTAATAGTTTTAGTCACAGCCCCTGAACAAGCATGCAGATCAGGTGCCCTGACTGAAGTCCGACTGGATTAGCTGCATGTTTGGTTTAGGTGTGTGATTCAGACACCACTGCAGCCACATAGACCACCAGGACTGCCAGGCAACTGGGATTGTTTGAAAGGAAATAAATACAGCTGCCTCCTTATGCCTCTCACTTCAAGTTCCTTTTAAGTTCTGGAAGTGATAAAGAGTACCAGTGACAGGAAATAAACATTGGTACGTAGGGGTTGATTCACTAAAGTTATTGCGTTCACACAGCGCAAGTAAATTTTAACGTACGCATGCTACACGCGGTCCTGACAACGTTCTAAGTTCAATCTAAGTGCTGCGTGACTTGCTTGTAGCCTGACCGCGATACTTCACTAGTGTGGCCGCTACTACGTTTATTAACGTAATAGTGGCTGCCCTAGGGAAGTATAGTGGTAGTGAAGAACTGTGCTAGTGAAGTATGGTGATATTTCACTAGCGCAGCCACTACTAAGTTAATTAGCGTAGTAGTGGCCACGCTAGTGAAGTATCACCATTGAGCTACAAGTATATTGCGCAGCACTTAGAATGATCGCTTAAGGTTTCCTTTAACCTTTTGCCGACTGCGTCACAACGATGGGCGTGATCGTGGTGGCAGCCCGGGACCGCCTAACGCCGATCAGTGTGCAGTCCTGGGGGCGTGTATTGCAGGAGATTGCGCACGCCGATGCGCGCACATCTCCACCCGGATGACGGAGCTCTGCTCCATCATCTGTCTCCCGAGTGATAGGAGACTGTTAGATTTACTCCATACATCGCTGCGATCTAAGACACGGCTGTCCCCCTGGCAGGCTCAGGGGTGATCCGCTGTCATAGGCTTCAGCCTATGACAGCCAATCACAGTGTTTGGCTGGCGGGGGGAGGGAGGGAGGTATACAACATTTTTTTATTTTTAAAGATTTACAGATTTTATTAAGAAAATAAATGTATAAATATTTGTATAAAAAATAAATAAACATCCTGGGAGCGATCATAGCCCACCAACAGACATCTCTGTTGGTGGGCAGAAAATGAGGGGGGAATCACTCGTGTGCTGAGTTGTGCATCCCTGCAGAGAGGCCATAAAGCTGCAGCGGCCTATTTTGTGAAAAATGGCCTGGTCTTTAGGGGGGGGGGGGGTTAAGCCCGTGGTCCTTAAGTGGTTAAAGGGAACCTTAAAAGGAACCAGAGACGCCGGACATCGAAAAAGAAAATACGATTTCATACATACCTGGGGCTTCTTCCAGCCCCATAAGCCTGGATCGCTCCTACGCCGCCATCCTCCGCTTCCTTGATCCGCCGGTACCGGGTCCCATCACTTCTGGCGGACGCGGCCAATTGTCCGCATCACAGGGGCTCCCAGCATACCCTTACACATGCGGCTGCGCAGTATGCAGCCGCACGCGTAATGGTATGCTGGGAGCCCCTGTGATGCGGACAATTGGCCGCGTGCTGACGCCGACTGGCCGACTGGCCGAAACTACGAGACCCGGAACTGGCTGATACAGGAAGCGGAGGACGGCGGCGTGGGAGCGATCCGTGCGTATAGGGCTCGAGGAAGCCCCAGGTATGTATAAAATATTTTTCCTGGCGTCTCTGGTTCCCTTTAACTGAGAGGGTTATGGATGTTTCCTTTTAAACAATACCAGTTGCATGGCAGTCCTGCTGATCTCTTTGGCTGCAGTAGTGGCTGAATCACACACCTGAAACATGCATGCAGCTAATCCAGTCTAACTTCAGTCAGAGCACCTGATCCGTATGCTTGTTCAGGGGCTGTGGCTAAAAGTATTAGAGACACAGGATCATGAGTCAGGCAACAATCATTTTAAAAGGAAAAATCCATATCCTTCTCAGTTTAGGTTTCCTTTAAAGAGAATCTGTATTGTTAAAATCGGACAAAAGTAAACATACCAGTGCGTTAGGGGACATCTCCTATTACCCTCTGTCACAATTTCGCCGCTCCTCGCCGCATTAAAAGTGGTTAAAAACAGTTTTAAAAAGTTTGTTTACAAACAAACAAAATGGCCACCAAAACAGGAAGTAGGTTGATGTACAGTATGTCCTCACATAGAAAATACATCCACACACAAGCAGGCTATATACAGCATTCCATTTTAATCTCAAGAGATCATTTATGTGTTTCTTTCCCCCTGTTCTCATGCACTGAAGTTTCAGGCTGCTCTTTTCTTCCTGCAAACAGCTTTGCCCTTGTCTGTAACTCCTCAGTATGTGAAAGCCCAGCCAGCTCAGAGGACGATTTATCCAGCTTGTAAAAGATAAGAGAGAAGAGAGAAGCTGCCCTAATCTAAATTATACATAGGCAGTGTGCATAGAGTGGCCATGAAGGGGGAGTTCATAGCAGAACCACAACACTAAAGAACTTGGTAGCCTTCCAGACACAGGCCGACAAGTCTGACAGGGGAAAGATACATTGATTTATTACAGAGACAGTGATAGCAGAAAGTGCTGCAGTAAGCTAGAACACATTAGAATAGCTTTTGGAACTTGTAGGATGATAAAAAAACAGGATGCAATTTTTGTTACGGAGTCTCTTTAAATATGTTTTGCTAAGTGTCTATGACTATAATCAATACAAAGAACAGTGTAATGCTGTGCAAACAATGCACAATACATCAAGTACTTGTGGAAAATTGTCTAAAAAAAGGTGTTGCTTATCTCTCCTATTCCCGTTCAATACTGCCGTTTTCCGACAAATAAACCCTTTAAAAATGTAGAAATGTATTTTAAAATGCATCAAGGTGAGATGCGGTAATGCAGAGGTATGCAGATGATAATAGGTGTCTCGAAAACAGAAAGACCCTCTATATTGCACAAAGCAATCAATCATTCAGACATGTCCTGGGAAATGACAACTGGAGAGGGAAAAGAGAGGATTTGATAAGAGTCTATAGAGCAGCAGACTATAAAAAATATCAACTTCAGAGAAAGACTTTCAAAGAGAGTACCAGATAAGAGGATTTCATGCTTTGTACACTTATTTTTGTTCTGCTAATACTATATCTGGAATCCTCCAGCACTGTAATACAGGAGAGGTAATTGAATATTCATGACCATTGAATGATGGTTATATTTATGTAACACAAATTACCCTGACGTTTTGCTTGTTTGATGCAAGTGCTAATTTCATTTGCATTATGAACAGAAAAAAAATGCATTGCACTTTGCATATGAAGCACATTGAAAAACTGATTTCTGCTAGTGATGACTTTTACTGGAAGTAATTGACAGCAAGGAAAGGAGCTGAAACACAATTACAGTGAAAAAAGCCAGTTGTACGGGAGAGAACAAAGCAGTGTGCCTCTACTTCAGTACGGATGTATTTCTACCTGACGTGTGGTTTTATACATGCTTTTTCACGCTTGTTTCTCTGGGAACTTTGAGCATTCATACACTGGAAAACACTAGCAATTTGTAAAGTGTAAAAGCACATATAATTGGCCCATTGGTGCATACATGGTGAAAAGAAGCCTGTAGAATATCAGTAATATTACTGATATTCTACTATCGACTTCACAAACCTAACTCTCACACTAACCCTCTCCTAAGCCCCCCATCCCCCTGCTGTACCTAAACCCCTGGCACTGTAACCACATATCCCAGCCTATTGTTAATGGTGAAGCTCTGTCTCTACAGCCCAACCCTGGTCACTGTAAATTTGCTCCCCGGTGTTTGACTATACTATAGCTGAGCGCCCATTGGTATTCCTGAAGCTCTGCCACCTGTTGCCAGGCACTGTTCATTTTCCCCACTGCTATTACCTCTGCTCATGCCCAATTTACTAATTTGGTGCTGCTTTAGTTGCCAATTGCATTGCACCCAATGCCTGCACCCAAATACCAGGTCCACCTTTAACCTGTTTTACCTTCTTCACCATTGACTAACATAGATCAATAGATCTAAAGCTTTTTTTTGTGAACAAAATGCATCTAGTCTGGCCACTTCGGGTTCTTGCTGGTCAGTATGGAAAATGGCAAGCTAATGGGGCCACTACACAAAATACTGGCTTTTTTTCAGACTTTGGCCAGCCAGATCACATCATTATTAAATTAAATGTGGCCAATCAAGTCCCTAAGTGCCTTTCCCACATCCTCTTACCACTAACTTCTGCTCCCTAGGCTTTGCATAACCTCTTGACGACCAGCTAACGCCGATTGGCGTAAACTGGTCGTCTGCGGGCACACGCTATAGGCAGTAGCCGTGTTGGGGAGACTTGCCCGAAGACTCCTACTGAATAGGTGCTAGCCTACTGAACAGGAAGAGCTGAGATTCAAACCCAGGTTGCCTGTGTCAGAGGCAGAGCCCTTAACCATTACACTATCCAGCCACCTAAAAGACTATGGGGGCCTAGAAGAACTTACATTAACCTCCTTGGCGGTGCATTTCTGTCAGGAATTAGGAGTCAAAAGCGGTACATTTTTTTTCATGAATTTTACGCCTCCGATTTTTAAGTCTTAACTCACCAAAATACATCAGCATAAAAGTGTGGTAGACATTCTGCATATAAATAAAAGTCAGGAACACAAAATTGTTGAAGTAAATAAATTTATCAATAATCTGAAATAAAACTGTATAAATAATGCAGCAGATTATGCAGTATGTACATATATACTCCTAATACACCTCCCGTGTGTGGTATATTTTAAAGCAAGGAATTGCACACAGGGCAACATCACAGTCTGGACAGTAGAATCGTGATTCTTTCCTGATTCTTTTCCCCTTCTCGTCGCTTTTGCTGCAGCACACATGACATGTCCTAGTTGGGGCATTTTTTTTGGGAGTTGGTGGAATGTATTCCATAAAATGACGGCCAGTGAGGCGCTCCGGATTAACCACATAAGAGGCACGGCGTCCAACTCTGGCATCCGATGCAGTCTGGTACCTTAGACAGATACATTCGCACAGTTTCCAGATGAAGTCTGCGTGCGTCACTGGCCTGTCACTTCCCTGCTTGTGCAGAATGTATGCATTCCAAATGCTTTGTTCCAGTAGGTGCCGGAAAATCTTCTTATAATACTTTTTCTGCTGTTTCCTGACAGCAGGATAAAAGGTCACCGCCTGGTCAGCTTTGTCCACACCACCCATGGTGTGGTTATAGTCCACCACGACCTGCGGTTTTACAATATCTTTTCCTCCTCTCGTTCTGGTGGGGACAGTGGAGGTGTCATGAACAGTAGAGAGGAGACAGACGTCTTTTTTGTCCCGCCACCGGAGGGCTTACATCTTCCCTTTCTGCCAAGCAGCTATGTCCCCAGTCTTCAGCTTCTGCTTGGCAAAGGCCGACGGCATCTCCCTCCTGTTAGGCCTAACAGTGCCATAGATGTCAGTCTTATGCTTTATAAGAATCTCAGACAGTTCAGGGGAGGTGTAGAAATTATCTGTGGTGAGACAGTAGCCTTTGTCCAACAAAGGCTCCAGAAGGGACAATACAGACGATGTCGCCACTCCAAACTCGCTAAACCTGGGACAAAATTTTGTGCCTTTTCCCGTATACAAAATAGTATTCCAGATGTATCCGGTACTTGACTCGCATAGCGTGTATGATTTTATCCCAAAGCGGGCCCGCTTTGAAGCAATATATTGGAGCCAGCTCAGCCTCCCCTTATAGGCCATCAGGCTCTCGTCCACGCTGATGTCCCTCTGTGGCACATATGTGGTCCTAAAATTTTCCACCACCATCTGGTAGACCTCCCAGATTTTTTTTTAGTTTTGGAGCAGGGTGAGTCGACTCATCAAAAGTTTCATTGTTGGAAAAGTGGAGAAATTTCATTATAAGGGAAAAACGGTACTCGGACATAGCTGTACCGAAGAAGGGGGTTGCAATGATCTTATTCGTGCTCCAGTACCATTTCTGCAGGGGCTTCCCCACCACTCCCTGCAGAATGATCAGGCCCAAAAACAGCCAATTATCCGCTGCTGTTACCGGCTCCCAGGTCCTGCTTCTGGAAAAGGGTCCTTGAGGAGTAGCCAATTGTTGGGTCGCATAGCGATTAGTCTCCTCCACTATCCTCTCAATAACCGCCTCCGAGAAGAAAAGCTGCAGATATGCCAGGGGGTTGCACTCGCATTCCTTCTTCAGGCCAGGCTCCCCAGTAAAAGGGAAACGTGGGGCGGTGGCGGAGCCTGAGAAAGGTCGATGGGGCACCAAACCCGGACATCACTAACTTCGCTGGTGATGGAGTCGCAGTCGCTGTCGCTATCTGGGTCGGATGACAGATCCCCAGGTGCGTCGCTGTCACTGGAGTCCGCCAGTGACTGCAGATCGCTGTCCTCCAACTCCGTCAGCGCTTCCGCGGTGAGACGCCTTCTGGAGGATGATGCCATAGTAAATCCAGGCAGAGGTCGGTGCAGGCAGCAGGCAAAGAGTAGTCCAAGTCCAGGCAAAAATCGTCAACAGGTAATCAATCAAATCCAGGCAGAAGGCAGAAAGAGTAGTCAAAGTCCAGGCAAAAATCGGCAACGGGTAATCAATCAAAATCCAGGCAGAAGGCAGAAAGAGTAGTCAAAGTCCAGGCAAAATCGGCAACGGGTAATCAATCAAATCCAGGCAGAAGGCAGAAAGAATAGTCAAAGTCCAGGCAAAAATCGGTAACAGGTAGGCAGAAATCAGATAAGATAAGCACTCACAAATCACAGAGATCACAGCCAGCTCCTCTCCAGCTCAACAGCCACAACTCCTCTCAGCAATCCAGGAAGCAAAAGGCAACATTGCATTGGATACAAAATCCCATTGTATCCAATACAATGCTGTTTTGGGCCAATCAGAACTGTTTATTTTAAAAAAAAAATTATACTCCCTCCCTCCCTCCCTCCCTCCCTCCCTCCCCTCCCTCCCTCCCCTGTGACCCTACGCTGCCCCTACGTCACTTGCCGCTGATCGGCTGGGCTAATTGGCCGCCGGGTCCCCTAGGATCAGAGCGGTAATGGGGACTCCGGCCGGCCGGGTGGAAGAAGCCTGGGTCCCGCTGACAAGCGCTGATCGCGCGCGGGACCCAGGAAATAGATGCAGGCACTTTTTTCCAGCCACCCTCCCCATGCCTTCTCGCCGCCCGCGACGTCACGACGCACCGCCGATCCTCCCAGCTAATTGGCCGCCGGGTCCCGGAAGATCAAAAGGTAATGCGGACTCCGGCGGCCGGGGGGGAGAAGCCTGGGAAAATAGCTGCAGCCACTGATTTTACCCCACACGAGCAGAGCTCGGGCTTACCGCTCCTGACATGTGTCAGTCAGCCCGAGCTCTGCTCGTGAATACCGCCAAGGAGGTTAAAGAACTTACAGTAAAAATCAACTTTTTCACAGTTCATGTGTGCTTTAAAGAGAAACTCCAACCTAGAATTGAACTTTATCCCAATCAGTAGCTGATACCCCCTTTTACATGAGAAATAGAATGCGTTTCACAAACAGACCATCAGGGGGCGCTGTATGACTGATTTTGTGCTGAAACCCCTCCCACAAGAAGCTCTGAGTACCGCGGTACTCTGGGCAAACTGCCACAATGTAACAATGTTCACAGACAGGAATTAGCTGTTTACAGCTGTCTCTAACAGCCAAAACAGCTAGGAGCAGCTACATAACCTGCCCACAGTAAAAATGTCACCATGTAATAAATGTCAGAATGTAAATCGGGGAGAGGAAAGATTTTACAATGAGCAAACACTGACTAAATCATTTATACATAATTATGGTAAAAAATGAAGCACTTTTTTTTACTACATTATTTTCACTGGAGTTCCTCTTTAAGAAGACATAAGTTCTGCGAAATGCATTGTTTATTGTGCCAATTCAGCTTAGAAAAAATGTACCATATTGGCTGTTCATTCCAGGAGTCCCAAAATAACGGATCAGTCTTGCCGACTTCTTTTACCTACTGTACACTGTTCTAACATGCCAGAGGCTATTTACCCTCTTTAAGGTTTTAATTATTTTAACCCCCTCCTGAGCACCTCCTATCCTATATAATAAAACCCCTGTGTCCCTGCATCCTCCTGTGTTTTGCCTAGTGTGCATGCATGGCATGTGGACGGACTTGGAACAGCACAGGAGGACGGGTGCAGGGGGCGGGCATGTGCACACACATCGTGGGCATGTGGACACGTGGACGCCATGGGAATGCAGGCGGCGGGAAGGGGGGGTGAGAGGCGTAGCAGCCAAGACTAGTAATAGTATTCACATTTTTTAAATATGCTCAGGAAAGGCATGGAACTCCACTGGTTATTTTTGCTATATGTTTTCCAGGCGCTTACATTTCTACTATCTTCCCGCCTTTCCACTTACTAACATATTGACTATCCAAACAAAAATATTATTTGGAAATGTTTTTTCCTCTTTAAGAAACTACAGTAAGTTTAGTTTAGAACAGCACCAACAAAAAACTAACTTTCTTAAAGAGTAACTGTTAGGCATTATATATGAAATCAATTTTCTATTTTAGGCTGTTGCATAGATAAAAAAAGGATGCTAACAAGGCAATGCAAATCATTCTTACTTTTTTCCTAAGAGGTTTTTCTCTCCCCATGCCCCCAGGCTGCACGGCCGCAGAACAGAAGTGACAGGCATCGTAAGAGAAACAGAGGCGCCAGCAGGATAAAAGGTAATAAAAATTTTAAAATTTGCTGGGAGGCAGTGGTGGACTTACCTCCGGAAGGCAGACTCAAAATACTGTCTGAATTAAACAAATAAATTTATTATTGGTACCCCAAAAGATGCAACGCGTTTCGCAGGCACAGCCCGCTTCATCAGGCAATAAGATAGGGGACAAACAGTAGCTCGTCAGTAGCACGAATCACAGAGGTGCCATTCGTGCTACTGACGAGCTACTGTTTGTCCCCTATCTTATTGCCTGATGAAGCGGGCTGTGCCTGCGAAACGCGTTGCATCTTTTGGGGTACCAATAATAAATGTATTTGTTTAATTCAGACAGTATTTTGAGTCTGCCTTCCGGAGGTAAGTCCACCACTGCCTCCCAGCAAATTTTAAAATTTTTATGACCTTTTATCCTGCTGGCGCCTCTGTTTCTCTTACGATAATACTGTGTCCACCCCTGGTGGAGGGGTGACCTACCCCTACTTTCCTAATCTACAGAGAGCGACATCTTAATCCTGAGTGAGGACAGGTGTAATCTCCTCACCTGCATCTACAGTGGTTGCCTAAGAGGTAACCCATGTTTGTGAGTATATTCATCTCACACTTACATTTATCCACGGTTTCCAATACATACTACACTATATTGGGCTCTCGGTGTCTCCTATTTATCTCTCTACAAGAAGTGACAGGCAGGCTGAATCAGCCTGATTGGCTGAAGCCTCTGTCACTCACCTCTCTGCGCTGCGATTGGCCGCCTGCCCTCCCCTTGTCTGCGGTAGTTGTAGCCGCTGTAAGAGTGCATGGAGGGGGGCTAGAGGCTATCTCCTGTCACTGTCCTCTGCCCCCCTCCTCCAGTGGCATGTCCACCCCCCCCCCCCCCCCTGCCCTTCTGCCACCCGCCACCGCTGCATTCCCCTTCTTCCCCGCACTGAACTTTGGGGAAGGATAAAGGCGGCGCACACTGACTCCAGGAATAATGGTTCCAGGCGCTGCAGTTCCCCCCTATACTCTCTGCACTGCCGCCGGCGGTAGTGCAGAGAATAGATGGGAACGGCTGCGCTTGGATCCATTATTAGGTGAGTCTGTGCCAGCTGCATTTATCCTCCCCGCTGTGCTGAGAATAAGTGTGTGGGGGGGGGGGGGGCGGAAAGAATCTACCCGGAGGAAGCAAGATGGCCCCTGCCATCAAGAGAATGCACAATACAAAACCATTTAAAATTAAATGAAAGGAAAACGGGGATACTGCAATACATCTGTTTTGTAAGTAGAGGAAGTATTTATCTACTTGCATATGTGTTTTCTTTGGGGGGCATGTTTTTGCTAATAGTTCCTCTTTAAGCGTCTCTGCCAAGTTACTGGTTGTGTCCACATGGAAAATATTCTGTCACTTTTCTTCATATCTGGAAACAGAAGTGAAGGGAGGCCATTGCTGAGGAGTCAATGGAAACCTAACATAAGCTCAAATCCCTCACTGCACAGTCTGAAAGTATAAAAACTTGGCTGGAGTTCCAGTTAAATTATTGAAGATAGTAGACTGCATTTGGAAGGCCATAGAGTATAAGTGATCACTCTTGCAAGTCCAACACAATGAAGTGTGTCTGCTTAACCATATGTCTATAGGCAGGCAATCACAATCTGGGAGACTCACTCAGCTGTAACTCTCTTGCAAGTATAAATTTAATGAATAACTGCAAGGCTCTAGGAGATTCTGAAGCACTGACTAGAATTTCATAAAATAAGAATGTTACGATGTACAAATGCTCAAGGAAAAAAAGGAAGCCTTTGAACTGTTTTTTTTTCTTTTGCAGATGTGTAGTGCCCTGGATGGCATCCTACAGTGGCGTAGCAGGTAGGGGATGTAAATGTTGAAAATGCACCGGGGCCCTTGGACCAGAGGGGCCCACTACATCCATCTTATTAGCTTTTCATTGGTGCTATGTTGGTAATGAACACCCCTATATTTTCATTGAATAGTGTTAACCATTAACAAACTATTTCCTCACTATGATTAGATCTCTCAGACACAGCATCTGTCTTGGGTAGGTTTTTGGGCTCCATATCAATACAGTGCTTGGGGCCCCATGTAAAACTCACACTGGGACCCCAAGCTCCTCAGTTACGTCACTGGTGGCCTGTTTTGTATTGAATAGGCAAGTTGGAAACTATCTCTGATTCACCTTTCAAAATGAAACCGAGGTGAGAGATGTAAGGAGGTTGTCATATTTATTACCTTTTAAACAATACCAGTTGCCTGGCAGTCCTGCTGATTTGGCTGCAGTAGTGTCTGAATCACACGCCTGAAAAAAGCATGCAGCTAATCTTGTCAGATCTTTGTCAAAACATCTGATCTACATGCTTGTTTAGGGTCTATGGCTAAAAGTATTAGGCTCATACACACATCAGACTATAGTCTTTGGAAAATGAAAGATCACAGACCAATCTTACCCCCTTCCATGTAGTATGAGAGCCATACCTTCACAGTCTTTTCTATGAAGCTGAACTCCACATCAGAAAAAAATCTTTGCAAGATGCTGCACACACAGATGCTGTACAGACACAAAAGATCAGTATCTGCAGAAGATCTGTTCCTGCCAAAAATCCATTCCTGCAAATTGCAATGATAGTCTATGAGATCTGCAGATCATCATACACACATGATTTAACTGACATTCATCTGCAGATCAAGCAATCATCTGCAGATCTGAAAATCCATCCTGGTGGATCTGATCTGCAGATGAATGTCAGTTAAATCATGTGTGTATGATGATCTGCAGATCTCATCGACTATCATTGCAATTTGCAGGAATGGATTTTTGGCAGGAACAGCTCTTTTGCAGATACTGATCTTTTGTGTCTGTACAGCATCTGTGTGTGCAGCATCTTGCAAAGATTTTTTTCTGATGTGGAGTTCAGCTCCATAGAAAAGACTGTGTAGAGCATGGCTCTCATACTACATGAAGGGTGGTAAGATTGGTCTGTGATCTTTCATTTTCAAAAGACTATGGTCTGATGTGTGTATGTGGCCTTAGAGGCAGAGGGACAGCAGGACAGCCAGGCAATGTGCATTCTTTAAAAGGAAGTAAAAATGTCAGCATTCATATTTCTCTCACTTCAGGTTCCCTTTAGGAAGTGTCCAACTGTACAGTAGATAACACCAGTACATGCGTTCAAAGCAATAATAATAGGAATGATAAAATTGATTTGTAAAGATGGAAAGCATGTTTTGTTGTTGGGAGATTGAAACCAGATATACACTTCAACCACAAGAATAGTTACATTATTTTCAAGTACTAAACTACCTCAGGAGTGCAAGCATAGCTATTTCAGACTACTTTGAGCATTTGATGACCAGGGGATGGAGGATTTTAAAGGACTGTTTTCGAGATGTTACAGTTCTATAAAAACAGAGAGTATTCCAGAGAGGTTTCCAAGTGCTAAGAGGCCTGAAAGGTCCAGTGTTAAACTTTCTAAAATGAACAAAGAAAAAGTATTTGAATCTGCAAAAAATAGATAAACATCATACAACAGAATGCTCAAGTGGTATTTACCACCCGTACGAGAAATGTTATGCATTCCTTCTTTTCCCCTAAATGTAGCAGAGACTACTCTGAAATGAGCACAGTGGTGCACTTTCGTTAGAATTGCCGAAAGGTGAAGAAATACTAGAAACAGATATAAAATATAATCAGTGGGGCATTTGAATTCAGTGCGGGATGAAGAAGCTTAAAAAAAATATTATTATGGATTATTGTAAGAACGGACACCTGAAATATTGCCATAAACTGCCTAGGGTAGTACATATAATTCTTTTTTTTCACTATTCAATGCTTTATTAAACCAAAGATTCAATAAAAGTACAAACATGTCTTCATCAGATAAGGCACATATACAGTTTCATATAAACATAGATAGGTTAACTGTATCAAAAACTGCTATACAATTTGTGCAAGACTAAAGCGGATATTAGAGTGACCGGGGATCTCTACACCCAGTCTAAAGGGCTGCTTGGCCCAGCCCGTCAGTAGGAGCAGAGAGGACTCCCAGGCTAGCAAGGAGAAGGAAAGGGGCAAGGAACATGAGTAAAGAGATAAGTGGTGCATCTCAGACTGTTGCAGATGGTGTTTCTTGGGTGGTGACCAACAACATCCTCTGTGGATAAGGTGAGTTTAAGGCCCCACTCTCTGCTGGAACTCGTCAGATAGTTTGAAGTGATGCCAGACTGCCCAAGTAATATTGAATTTTTCTAGTTTGTCTGCGGCTGCTGATACCAGTTCCTCCATCTCTGCAATCGCGTCAACCCTGCGGACCCACTCAATGAGAGATGGGGGGGGTAGGAGATTTCCAGCGAATTGGAATGAGCGCCCTTGCGGCGTTGATCAAGTGGATTAGTATGGATTTCTTGTATGCTTTAATGGAGGAGGTGGTATCATGCAGAAGGAGGCATGCTGGGGTGAATGGAATTTTGTCGGTTGTGATGTGTTCCATTAAAGAGTGGGATGCTTTCCAGAAGTTGTGGATGATTGGGCATTCCCAAAAGATATGGATACGTGTACCTCCAGGAGCTCCACATCTCCAGCACTGGTCTGGAACAGAGGGGAAGATTTTATGCAGAACATGGGGCGTCTTATACCAGCGCGTTAGAATTTTGTAACCAAGTTCCTGAATGTTAGAGTTTAATGAGCCTTTGTGGTTAAAAAGGATGATTCGTTGCCATTTATCATCATCAAATTTTAGCTTCAGATCTCTTTCCCATTTATCTTGGAATCTAGTATGTTCGTCCCAGTTTGCCTCGAGCAATAATTGGTATATGGAGGACACCAAAGGTCTGTGGGGGCCTTTACTAGTCACTAGGTTTTCAAATGGAGTAAGTGGTTTGGACCAAACTTTCTTAATTTTGTCACTGTTAAGGTAGTGAGAAATCTGTAAGTATTGCCACCAAGTCAGGGGGGTATGGGTCTCTGATATTGAGTTAAGATCCATTAGCGGTTTAATTTTACCATTGCAAATAAAATCTTTAACCCTAGGGGTTGAGAGGATCGGATGGTTAGAGAGGAAGGGGATCTCACGAGCTGGACAGAATTCCGGGTTGCGTAACAGTGGGGTTAGCTTGCTGGGGTAGGTGGTCAGACCAAATTTTGAGGAATTTTTCCGAATGCATGAGGTTGCTGCATCAATTAGTGGATTGACCAAATCCCTGCTTGCCTGTTTACTAGGTAAAACCCAGCCGATGACTGGGGCAGGGGTTGAAGTGAAGTCTTGTTCAACTAAAACCCAGTGTTTTGTGTCCAGCTCGCTAGACCATTCCACTACTCTGGATAGTTGTGATGCGATGTGGTATTTGCTTAAGTCAGGGAGACCCAGGCCCCCACATTCTTTGGGCATACAGATCACCGCTCTCTTAAGGCGGGGTGGTTTGTTTCCCCAGATGAATTTAGAGATTTGTGTTTGGAGGGAGCGCAGATATGATGGGGGAAGTGTTATCGGGAGGCACTGACTAACGTATAGGAACCGAGGAAGCAAGTTCATTTTTACAGAGGAGATTTTTCCAAACCAGGAAAGACAAGGTTTTTTGGTCCAGCTAGTCAGATCACCAGAGAGGGCCCTACCCAAGGGTTCGAAGTTTAAATGGAACAGCTCAGACAATTCACTGGGGATAGTGATTCCCAGATATTTCAAGGATGATTTAGCCCATTGGAAGGGGAAGGACTGTTCACATTGTAGAGCTAGCTCTTGTGGCAGGGAAATATTTAAGGCCTGGGATTTGGAGAAATTAATCTTTAGATTGGATAATATACCAAATTCCTGGAACCTCGCCATCAAGTTTGGTAATGAGATTAAGGGGTCCTGCAAAAAGAATAGGAGATCGTCGGCAAATGCCGCTACCAGATGTTCATTTGTATCTATTCTCACTCCCTTAACTGACGGATCTGATCTTATGCAGTTGAGGAAAGGTTCCAGAGTTAAAATATATATGAGTGGTGAAAGGGGGCAGCCTTGCCTGGTCCCATTTGATATTGTCAAAGGGGACGACAGTATTCCATTCGCTTTAACCCTGGCAGATGGGTTTGAGTAGAGTAACCCGATCCAGCGGATCATGGGCTCGCCGATATTAAGGCATGACAGGGTGGCTCGGATATAATCCCAAGCCACCCTGTCAAATGCCTTCTCTGCATCTGTGGACAGAAGGAAGGTCTGCACTCCCTTTTTTTTAGCCAGAGAGATAATGTCAATCATACGGAAGACATTGTCTTTAGCCTCCCTCCCGGGGACAAAGCCCGCCTGGTCACCTGTTATCGAGTTGGGAATAAATGGAATTAGTCGATTTGCAATGATTTTAGCCAGGATTTTTGCGTCCAGGTTCAGCAGCGAGATAGGCCTGTAGCTTGAACACTGTTGCGGATCTTTCCCGTCCTTGGGGATCACAGTAATGTGAGCCTCAAGGAACTGGGGGGATGGGACAGTAGTTGAGTTAGCGGAGTTGAAAGCTGCTATGAACCTGGGGGCGAGGATGTGACGGAAAAGTTTGTAGTACTGAGAGGATAGGCCATCTGGGCCAGGTGCTTTTCCAGCCTTGAGTGCAGAGGTAGCCATAAGGAATTCATCCTCAGAAATGGGTGCTGAAAGCGTTTCCCTATCGTCAGTAGAAAGGTTAAAGGGACGGCAGAATTTGTTTAGGAAAGCCTGCATCTTAATGGTTCTTTTCGGGCCTCTGGGGTCAGACGACCCCACTGGGTACAGGTTGTACAGTTTCTCGTAGAATTGTCTGAACTGCTCCACTATATCCTCTGGTGAGTGGACCCTCCTCTGAGTTTTATCTATAATGGAAGAGATGTTTGTTTTAAGGACCTGCTTCCTCAGAGACCTGGCCAGCAGTCTCCCAGGCTTGTTGCCAAACTCATAGAAGATGCGCTTGCTCCAACAAACCTTCCTTTTTGCCTCAACTAAGAGATACCTAGATAAATATACTCTGGCTGTGGTCAATTCCTCCATTCTATCTACTGCTAGGGATTGTTTGTGAAGTCTCTCAATCTCGTTTACTCTGGCTGTCAGGTTCGCTATAGCTTCTTCCTTTTCTCTTTTGAGTAGGGCGCCCATGCGGATAAGCCTCCCTCTGATCACCACCTTGTGTGCTTCCCATACAGTGAGTGGCGATGTGTCTGGGGTTTGGTTGATAGCAAAATAGTCAGAAAGAGCAGTAGATATCTTCTCTACTCTTACCTTTTCGGCTAAGAGGTGTGGGTTTAGACGCCAACACCAAATTTTAGTCACTCGCTCAGGGAGCTGGAGGGTGAGAGATACTGGAGCGTGATCTGAGATGCTTTTAACACCAATTGATGTTGATTGTATCAGGCTCAGGTCTCTTTGGGATAGGAATAGGTAGTCGATGCGTGAATGCTTATTGTGTATTTGAGAAAAGAACGTAAAATCCTTTTCTCTGGGGTGGGTGATTCTCCATACATCAACAAGAGATAGTTTCTGCAAGTGCGATCTGATCGTTTTCAGGGATCTGTACGATAGGATCGAGGATCCATTAGAGCAGTCTATGAGTGGCTCCAGGGGCACATTTAGATCTCCCCCCAGAATCAGTATGCCTTGCATAAAATTAAGTAGTTTTGACAAGGTGGTGATCAGAAAGGAGGCCTGTTTTACATTAGGAGAGTAAAGGTTAGCTAGAGTGATAATTCTGTTGTCTATTTTACCCTTCACAAATAAGAACCTTCCCGCGGGATCTTGTTGAACCTCTATTACATTAAAAGAAATGTTTCGGTTGACAAAGATCGAGACCCCTTTTGTCTTTGTTGTATCGGAGGTAGCATGGAACGCCTGGGGAAAGCGCCCATCAAATCTAGTTGGGATATGACCCGAACGTAGGTGTGTCTCTTGGAGGAGGGCAAAATTTGCCTTCTCCCTTTTCAGGAGATCAAATATCATCGTCCTTTTTTCAGGAGTATTCATACCGTTTACATTTAGTGACACCGTTTTCCAGGTGAGGAACCCAGTGTTGGTGGCCTCCATGTTTTGATCATGTGTACCCATGTTCCAATATACCAGTGTCGGATAATGTGGTAGTAGTGAAAGATTTAGCAGGGTATATGGTTCCAAGGCGCCCAAGCTGTGCACCCCAGAGTGTACGACACTCTTCCTCAGGGAGAGTGGGCCTTCACTGCAGTAATTATCTGTAGGATAAGCCAGAAGGCAAGAAGGAAAAATAAAGAAAAGAAGGAGATAGGAGGAAGGGAGATAGGGTGGGGATAGAGACAGTAACCTATCTGATGTGGAAGCTCGAGAACCAGGCATCCCACGTGAATACAGTATGGGGTACTGCACTCACCCAGTGTGTGGGTAACCTTCTCAGTGTGTAGGATATACACACTGTTGTGGGTTGTGGAAAGATACCGAGAGTATATGAGCTAGTCTCATGTGTGTCTCCACTGCACAGTGCAGGAGATTTTACCTGAGTAAAGATCCGAGCAAGTATAATTCAAACTAAACAATAAGTGAACTATGACTCAATAGCCTTAACAAGACCTCAGGAAAATGTGCCCTCAAGGAAGTACAAGTCTCCTTCTCCCTCCGTGAGCAGGGCCCAGAGTTATATAGAGAAAAATCAAGCATGCTTTTAACAGTAACCCACATCCTGAGAGCTTCATTGTGATCAGAAAAAGAGGAGCAGATATTAAGCGGCATATTCATATCTAGCAGACAAACTCTGGGCAATGCAACGTGATAACATCAATCCCCCCCTTCCCCCCCCCCTTCCCATCAATAGCCCCCTGTCCCAAACATAAATATATAACAAAACTGGAGTATGCAGGGGTTGTTATCAGATGTGTAAGGTAACCAGTAGAAGAGTAGCCGGTGCCATTAGGGACATTATAGTTAAGTCATGCTAGGAGCCCCGCATCATAAAGGGGGATCTCTCCGAGGGGGGAACAAGCATGTTAGGGCCTGGGGGGGCCTTGGGGGACAGAAGAAGAGACTTTGCAGAGTACCTTTCATCACTCGCCACCAAACACTTCGGAATTACGTGAGGAGATGGAGGTTCTCCTCTGTGTTAGCCCGGATTCCGGAGGGGTATGGGGTAAACCGGCCGATTGGGAGTCCAAAGGTGTGGGAGCGAAGTCTCCTGCGGATGCTAACTCGGGGATCGACATCTCACCGTCCCAGTTTGGGATATCCACCGATGACAGGCCCAACTCGGTGCAGAAGTCGGACAGGCCTGCAGCAGATCTAAGTATGGCCAGACGATCACCATGCATCACCGTTAGTGCAAACGGGAATCTCCAGCGGTAGGTATACCCTTTGTCACGCAGCAGTTGGAGCAGCGGTTTGAGGGCCCTTCTTTTGGCCAGGGTTATAGCTGAGAGGTCCTGGTACAGGGCAATGGGGTGGTCGTTAAAGCGGATTTCCTCGTTGTTTCTAGCGGCTTTCATTATATCTTCCTTTTGCTTGAAGGATTCAAGACAGCATATGATATCCCTGGGCTTATCACTTTCTAGGCCGCGAGGTCTTAGTGCTCTGTGTGCCCTGACAAGTGGGAACTCGGATTCTGCCGGGAGATCCATCAGGTTTGCAAAGATCGATTGCAGAGCAGGTTCAATCTGCTCTGTGGTGACTGTTTCGGGGAGGCCTTTCACCCGAATGTTGCACCTCCTGCCTCGGTTGTCCAGGTCCTCTAAATGGCGGGAGTGGGCCGCAATTCTAGCATTCTGGCCTACCGCGAGCCTGTGGAGCATAGTGATTTGTGACCCCTGAACTGTGTCTGCGGCTTCTAGGGCCTGCAGTCTCATGCCAAAGGCGGCTACATCTTGACGTACCTCTGCTATTGCGGACTGGAAGGACGATTTGATGTCCGCTGCCATCGCTTGGAGGTCATCTATGGTCAGGGCCGCTTTTTTCTTATCCTTCTGCAGGTTGGTGCCTGTGTTCAGCGGTGACGCCGTATTGGAGTCTTTGACGGGCGCCATCTTGAGTTTAGATGGGTCCGTGTTAGCGCCGCGGTGTGAGCGGAATATCTCCGGAATAGTAGGTCCCAGTGAGGATTGTGAGAGCGTTAGGTCTTCCTTGGAGGCTAACTGCTTGCGGGTGCTCCTCATAGCTCGGATGGTGTCAGGTAAAAGGCTAGATTTTAGATGCTTCGAGCAGTTGTGACACGAGAGCTCAGAGTTAAGCGGCCATCTTGCTCGGGATTCAAGCCACGCCCCAGTACATATAATTCAATAGAGAGTAGATTCCGCACTAGGTCAGTGGAAACAAACTTCGCTTTATTGAATCACCTACATGACAAGCTAAAATCCATCACCACATGCTGACATGTTTCGGACGTTACACGTCCTTAATCATAGCATGGGTGCAAGTGAACAGGGATGACCCTTAAGTAGGAAGGTACCACACCCAAAGTCACATGTTCACAAACCCCACCCACAAAGAGGTGCATACATTAAAAAAAGAGAATTGAGAAACAGCCTCAATTATATAATCAAATAGATAAAAACATAATACACAATAAAAATGTAAATACATATGATTATACATGGCACAATATTACGCAGCAACTAGCAAATAGTCATCGCAAAAAAGGGTAGTGTATACAAACAGATGTTATTATTGTTGTAGTATTGCACTGATCATAGTCAGGGACGGTAAATCCACATTAGGTAACCGAATTCAGGTCCCATCTGGCATTAAGGCCTCTCGGTGAGCGGGTCCCTAATTTGAAGATCCAATATGCCTCCCGAGTGAGGAGTCGTTTGTACACGTCCCCTCCTCTCACTGACGTATGGAGGCCTTAATGCCAGATGGGACCGGAATTCGGTTACCTAATGTGGATTTACCGTCCCTGACTATGATCAGTGCAATACTACAACAATAATAACATCTGTTTGTATACACTACCCTTTTTTGCGATGACTATTTGCTAGTTGCTGCGTAATATTGTGCCATGTATAATCATATGTATTTACATTTTTATTGTGTATTATGTTTTTATCTATTTGATTATATAATTGAGGCTGTTTCTCAATTCTCTTTTTTTAATGTATGCACCTCTTTGTGGGTGGGGTTTGTGAACATGTGACTTTGGGTGTGGTACCTTCCTACTTAAGGGTCATCCCTGTTCACTTGCACCCATGCTATGATTAACCTCTTGCCGACCGCGCCACGCCAGTAGGCGTGGCCGCGGCGGCAGCCCCAGGACCGCCTAACGCCAATTGGCGTAAAGTCCTGGGGCTCTGTTTTGCAGGAGATCGCGCGCAGGCTGCGCGCGCATCTCATGCTTGGGGGGCGGAGCTCCGCCCCGCCTTCAGTCTCCGAGCGGCTATTGCCGCTCGGGAAACTGTTAGACGGTGTGATCGCCGTCTATTTACTCTGTGCAGCGCTGCGATCAGCAGCAGCGCTGCTCTGGGGACAGCCGTGTGACACGGCTGTCCCCCTGGGGGACAAGAGAGCGATCGGCTCTCATAGGCAGATCACAGGAGAAAGTTGGCTTCTCTGTGTGCTCTCCTGCTTACAGCACCGTGATGGAGGAGTTGGACAGCCTGATGGCAATGCTGCGGAGCGAGGCAGCGGCAAGAGGACCTGAATGGGTGGCACAGCAGATTGCGGAGAGGACGGAGGGCGCAGCCAGTGAACAAGCCGGGCGGGTCAGTGCACGCATCTCCAGGCCGCCGGAGCGGCTGAGTCCCAGCGCTTCCCCCGCAGGTCAGAGGAGAGGAGGTAGCCCGGGACAAGCTACTACGCCCCCCCCCCCCCCCCCAGCAAGGAAGAATAGCGCGGCTGGGAGCACAGGGGCTGGGAGTAAACGACCACAAGGAGACCAGGAGGTGGCGGGCCCAAGCGGTATGGGGCCTAGTGGCGGCAAACAGCGCAGAGGTAACCCCAAGCAGAGCGGAGCGGCAGCTTCAAACAGGCGAAGTGGTCAGAAGGATACTAGGGGTAACAAGGCGGCAGAGGGGAGGCGGCAGCGTGAGGCGGATGCCCCTACACCCAGGCAGTCCAAGCGATCAATGAAGGACTCCAATCCGGGGTCTGGGAAGAAGGTGACAGTTGCTAAGGGGAAGCAAGCTTGCAGACCAAGGTCCAGTAGCTCTGATAGCAGCATACGGAGTGTGGCTGCCGGGCATGGCAGGTCATCTTCTCCGTCACCACCTCGTCAGGAAACAGCATCGGGTAGCAGAGGACGGTCTGGGCGCAATGGATCACTTCATGGTCTGTCGGCTCGAGACGGGGACCGCCAATCTGAGGGGTCTGGTGAGAGGCGACTGGAAAGTGAAAGGCGCAGGAGTAACAACAGGGCCTCTTCCCCTGCGGTCGCTGCTTCCGGGAGATCGGATGGAAATGGTGGTCGGTTAGAGGCGGCAAGGCCAAGAGGGTCGGCTGATCGGGACCCACGTCCGGTGCAGCCAGGTGAGAGCAACCTTGTTGGAAATGTTGTAAATGATGATAACAGGGGTGATGTGCTAGTGAGGGGGGGAGGGAGTGCTAGTGGGGCGAGTAGCAGTGGGGGATCACTGTCTGTAGCACAGTCAGCAGTTACTACAGGTTTAGGGGACAGCTCATCATCGGCAATATCCCTCATTAATACCCTGCTTGTCGGCATCAGAGATGCCTTACAGGGGCCTAGTCGGACCCAGGTGGCTTCTGAGCAGTCACCTGTGGCAGCATGGATTCCTTCGGGTGTGGGAGGGTCCACAGCATTAGTGCCAGCTGGTGGGGTTACGCAGCCTGGGGGGAATGTGATTACCAACGCGGTGGTCACTGCCCCGGCGCAGAATGCCCCAAAGGATAAGGAAATGGATACGGTGCGGCTGGCAGACGCAGCAAAAGGGGAGGTTTATCTTTGCTTTTCTGGACCGTTGGGTTTGCATTTGAAACAGGAAGTTAGGGAAAAAATTTGGAAGGGTGAGTATATCGAGATCTTCTCGTTACTGCAATTGGGTAAGTTTAACTTGGATCGGGTCAAGCCTGACGAGAGTAAAAAAGAGGAGGAGGAACGTAGGAGGTACCGACTCATTCCCCGGACGTTCCAAAACTGGTCACAGGCTTTTTCCATATATGCCAGTGTACTGGGGGAGAAGCAACCCGAGTGTTGCTCATCCCTATTTTGTTACCAGGAATGTATAGCGGAGGCCCACAGGTTATACGGAGGTTCAGCATGGCTGCGCTATGATGAACATTTTAGGCAGTGTAAAGCGATTCGCCCAACGATCAGGTGGGATCAGAAAGACATAGGCATGTGGATGCAGTTGATGATCCCCGGGACTAAGAGCAATCAGCCCTTTCAGGGAGCTGCCGGCAGCTCAGGGTCAGCTGGGCAGCCGGCTAATAAGAAGCCAGGAGTGTGCTGGAAGTTTAATGAGGGGGCATGCAGATTCAGAAGTTCGTGCAGGTTCAAGCATGAATGCTCATCCTGTGGTGGGAGCCATGCCCTTACCAGGTGCTATAAGCAAAACAAAGGTCGTTCCGCAGATGCTGCAAACAAAAGGGAGGACTCCAGTGATGGTGGAAAGGATGGAGCGATATCTAAGTAGGTATCCGGATGCGGCAGATGCGGATTTTCTGTGTAAGGGTTTTGCGGAGGGTTTTCATATTCCTAGTTCAGGTGTTCCAGGTTCTCATCCGCCATATCGCAATTTAAAGTCTGTTATGTTACGCCCAGAGGTTGTTTCTGCCAAATTACAGAAGGAGGTGGAGTTGGGCTGCATGGCAGGCCCTTTTTCAGAATCCCCGATTACTGACTTGGTGGTATCTCCACTAGGTTTAGTCCCAAAAAAGGACCTAGGATCGTACAGGCTGATTCATCATCTTTCTCATCCGAGAGGTTTTTCGGTCAATGACGGTATAGATCCCGAGGCTTCATCGGTTGTTTATACGTCATTTGACTCAGCAGTCCGGCTAGTCAAAAGGACAGGTAAAGGGGCTTTGCTGGCTAAAACTGATGTGGAAGCAGCCTTTCGGTTGCTTCCGGTGCATCCAGATAGTTTTCGCTTGCTGGGCTGCTTTTGGGAGTCACACCTGTATGTAGACTGCTGCCTCCCGATGGGGTGCTCCATATCCTGTTCTTACTTCGAGCGCTTTAGTTCGTTCGTAGAATGGGTGGTCAAAGAGGTGTCAGGGTTAAAGTCAGTCATTCATTATTTGGATGACTTTCTTTTTATCGGGGGGCAGGATCTAGCTGAATGCGCTTACCTGCTGGCCTCCATGCGCCAGGTGCGTGCACAGTTTGGCATACCCTTAGCAGAAGAAAAGACCGAAGGCCCACAGACTACAATCAAGTTTTTGGGGATTGTCATCGACTCGGTCGCCATGGAGTGCAGGCTGCCTGGTGATAAGGTGGATGACTTGCGTCTCACTATTACCAGGACGCTCGGTTCAAAAAAGATCACCTTGCGAGAGCTTCAGTCGCTTCTCGGTAAGCTGAACTTTGCATGCAGAATTATGCCCATGGGGCGTATTTTCTGCCGACGTTTGGCAAGGGCTACAGCAGGCGTTGCGTCCCCGCACCATAGCATCCGGTTGGTGGCAGAGCACAAGGAGGACTTGCGTATGTGGTTGGTATTCCTGGCTGACTTTAATGGCCGTTCTATGTGGATGGAGGAAGCTCTCGCAAACCATGACTTGGAGTTATTTACGGACGCCGCAGGATCTCTGGGCTTCGGTGCGTTCTTCTCGGGTAAGTGGTGCGCCGAGGCCTGGACTGAAACATGGGAACCGTTAGGCCTGACGAAAAATTTGATACTGTTAGAATTATTCCCTATCTTGGTGGCGGTTGAGCTGTGGGGACCTTTGTTGAGGAATAGGAGAATCCGATTTAATTGCGACAATATGGGTGTGGTGCAGGCAATCAATAGTTTGACGGCATCATCACCTCCGGTGGTGAGAGTACTGCGTCAGTTGGTGTTAAGATGTTTGAGATTCAACATGTTGATGTTTGCAGTCCATTTGCCTGGAGTAGAGAATGAAGTGGCTGACGCTCTTTCTCGATTCCAATGGCAGAGATTTTGGACCCTCGTCCCGGGAGCAGAACGGCAGGGGGCTTCCTGCCCTCCGGCCTTATGGAAGATACCCGTGGGACAATAGGAGTTTGGATTTCTCAATCATTGTCAGCATCAACCTGGGCAGCGTATTCAGCGGTGTGGACGCAATGGGAGGAGTCGTGGCGACAAGTTGGAGGTTGCCAAGCAGATGAAGAAAGGTTGTTTTTGTTGCTGAAATTCATGGCGGAAAAAGGGGTTGCGGGGATCACCCCGGGGGTAATAGCAAAAAATTTGGCTGCATTATCGTTTTATTTCAAAGTTCAGGGTTTAACGGATGTTACTAAAGATTTCAGAGTTCGCATGGCATTGAGAGGTTTGAGGAGACAAGTAGTAGCCCCCAAGGATACCAGGCGCCCAGTTACATTTGGCCTGTTGATTTCAATTTTGGGGAAGCTGGGAGAGATATGTAGTTCCCCATACAAGGTTTTGTTATTTAGTGCTGCTTTTGTATTGGCATTTTTCGGGGCTTTCAGGGTGAGTGAATTAGTGAGCCCCAATAAAAGAGGGGTGGGTGGCTTCTTGGAAGGGGATGTGGCATGGTCGGAGACAGGAGTGGAGGTGCAGTTGCGTAGATCAAAGACAGATCAGTTAGGCGGGGGCCGGAAGATCACGTTGTTCCCCGTGGAAGGATCAGTGGGTTGTCCAGTGGCGGTGGTGGGTCAGTTTTTGAGGGTGCGCCCCCGGACGGGTGGTTCATGGCTGTGTCACGCAGATGGGGTGCCATTGACAAAATACCAGTTTGTGGCGGTGTTTAGGAAAACATTGAGCAGCTTGGGCCTTGTTGCGGCCGAGTTTGCATCACACTCATTTAGGATAGGAGCGGCCACGGAGGCGGCCAGATGGGGGCTTCGAGATGATCAGATTAAGAGCATAGGAAGATGGGAATCAGCTAGATTCCAGTTGTACGTCAGGCCACAGTTGGTATGAAGGGTCAGCGAAGGGGAGGTAAACTAGTGTCAGGTATTATGTTAGTTGTTCAGTTTTTGTTTATTTCAGATAACCCAGCTCCTCCAATCTTGGTTTGGATTTTCGGCCACTCATATGTCGCATGGGGTGCACGCAGAGCCGCTGTGCGGCCGGACGGCCGGCAGTTGGGTATCCCGAGAGCAACTGCAACTGTCCGGTGGATCGGAATTCCGGGCATGCAATGGGCCAAGGTATTGCCAGAACTGCAGAGATTCGTGGCCCTGGACAGGGCCCCTGAGGTACTTGTTCTCCATGTCGGTGGGAATGATCTGGCCTCAAGGACCACGAGGCAGATTATACAAGATATAAAATGTGATTTCATGAGGATGCGGTCGACTTTCCCACAAACAATTATAGTGTGGTCTGAGATTATTGGCAGAAGCCATTGGAGGTTGGCTCGGTCCGTTGACAAAATTAATCGAGCTCGCAAGAAGCTGAACAGGGAGGTGTCCCGGTTTGTGGTTAGGAATTGGGGGGTGGCAGTGAGACACGAAGATTTAGAGGAGGATTTAGATTTGTTTCTGAGGCGTGATGGAGTACACCTCAACGCCATAGGTACAGATTTGTGGTCCCTGGCTTTAGAGGGTGGTATTCAGCTGGGGCTCCGTTTGTGGGCTGCACAAGGGTGAGGTTTCTCCTTTGTTTGTGGTGGCGGGGCAGGGAGCCCGGAGGACGGTGGTTAATTATTGGAGGAATTCACGCGGGTGAATTTCTCAGGGTATCCGTCATCTGAAAGAGGTTAGTAAGGGTATGCAGCTGTCCCTGAGCCGGAGTTTGCGGCTGGGGGCCGGTTATATATATAGTTGCATTACCTACGTTTGTTAGCTTCCGGGGTTCCTTGTCCTGCAAGGTTTATACTTCTTAGGTTATTAAGAATTGTTTTATATTAAAATATTGTTCAATAAATTGGGCTGCATTGGCCTATTTTCTCCACGTCAATGGTAGTCCTTTGTATTTTTGTGAGGAAGTTTGGTGAGTGGGTAAAGGTTTGGGGACAGGTAATGGGATATTCCCAGATCAAGAAGGGCCTGGATAGGCGACAGCAGGAGCTGAGGAAGGCCTCCCATGATAGGGATAGACCTTCTGTCAGGAAAGGAAGGGGTTAATTTCTGGGTGGACTTGGCCAGGCAACCTGAGTCAGAGGGAAGGCGGGTCGGACAGCAGTGGCTGAGGACAGGAAGGGTGTCAGCGGAAGGGGAGGAGCCAGAACGAGAGGAGATCACAGGAGAAAGTTCCCTCCCACCCTCCCTTAGTTAGAAAGTTTTAGTTGGTTGTCATTGCAGCTGGCGGGGCAGGGAGCCCGGAGGACGGTGGTTAATTATTGGAGGAATTCACGCGGGTGAATTTCTCAGGATATCCGTCATCTGAAAGAGGTTAGTAAGGGTATGCAGCTGTCCCTGAGCCGGAGTTTGCGGCTGGGGGCCGGTTATATATATAGTTGCATTACCTACGTTTGTTAGCTTCCGGGGTTCCTTGTCCTGCAAGGTTTATACTTCTTAGGTTATTAAGAATTGTTTTATATTAAAATATTGTTCAATAAATTGGGCTGCATTGGCCTATTTTCTCCACGTCAATGGTAGTCCTTTGTATTTTTGTGAGGAAGTTTGGTGAGTGGGTAAAGGTTTGGGGGCAGGTAATGGGATATTCCTAGATCATGTACGTGATTCAATAAAGCGAAGTTTGTTTCCACTGACCTAGTGCGGAATCTACTCTCTATTGTACTGGATTTGGCGTTCGAGCAGCCCGTCTTTCCTGCACTGTTGGTGGACGGAGCCGTGAGCGGAGTTCCACCTACATCACAATCAAGTAGTACATATAATTATTAGTAATTCTATACCACTGACATCTTCCATAGTGTTTTATTAACTGTTCCTCAGAGGGGCTCACAATATAATTACTTCCATACTTCTAAGTCCATCATAGTCTAGGGCCAAATTAGGGGAAAGGTAATTAACTTAGTTGTATGTTTTGAGATGTAGGAGGAAACCGGAGGAAACACATAGAGCTTGATTCGCAAAAGGGTGCTAACTTAGTTAGCACGCCTAAAAGTCCCTTAGCACGCCTAAAGCCCTTTAGGATGCGTAAAGTTTCGCACTGTGCGACGTTTCGGGCACACTCGGTGCATCGTTTTAGGCGCACCCCAGTGCGACATTTAAGTTGCACCCCGTGCGACGTTTCGCACGCACTGCGCATCGCTAAACTTTGCGCGCGGTCAATAAAAGCTTAGTTAGCATGCCCAAAGCTTTTAGGCGTGCTAACTGAGTTAGTACCCTTTTGTGAATGGAGCCCATACAGACATGGGAAGAACATCAGAATCACAATCAGAATCAATAATATTTGGCCAAATACATTTACACTTGCAAGGAATTTGACTTGGCAGACAAAACAATTTGACACACAGTGTAGATATAAAAAGTCAAGGACACTCAGTATACTCTATACGTTAAAGTGGTAGTATACAGGGTGAGAAATGTTCATTTTCAGTTCTGTGCTGTAATGCTTTCCAGTCCTAGCCGCTGTAGTGGGGTTTCGCATTAACCACTTGAGGACCGTAGGCTTACACCCCCCTAGTGACCAGACTATTTTTTACTAAATAGGTCACTGAAGCTTTAAGGGCTCACTGCAGGGCCGTACAACTCAGCACACAAATGATTCCCCCAGCCCCTTTTCTGCTCACCAACAGAGCTTTCTGTTGGTGGGCTACGATTGCTCCCAGGATGTTTATTTTTGTATAAATATATATTTTTTTTAATAAATATTGGTATTTTATTATAATGTTTAAAACCTTCCCTCCCACTGCCAGCCTGTGACAGCGATCAGTTGTCATAGGTTTCAGCCTATGACAGCGGATCGCTCCTGTCTGCCCCAGGGGGACAACCGTGTCACACAACTGTCCCCAGTACAGCACTGCCGTGGATCGCAGCACCCTGTACACTTTAAATAGACGGTGGTTTCACCGTCTAACAGTCTTCTAGCGGTGATCGCGGCTGGGAGACTGATGATGGCAAGCAGAGATGCGCGCACTAATGGGAACGTAATCTCCTGCAAAACCCCACCCCAGGCCTTCCCGCCAATTGGCGTGGAGTAGTCCTGGGGCTGCTGCCGCATTCACGCAAGGGGTTAAGCATGGCTACCACTTAGGGAAGCAGCTGTTCCTATGCCTGGAAGTTTTTGTTGCCACTGAATGTTATCTTGCGCTTGAAGGCATAAGTTGGAAGATGGAGTGAACTGGCTGAGAGGGGTCAGAGGCAATCTTGGCCACTCTCTTTCTGCACCTGCTAGCGTAAAGATCGTGAAGGGAGGCTAAGTTACAGTTAGTCTTTCTGATAATCAGATGATGCGCTGCAGTCACCCTTTTTTTCATATGGAACTTGAGCCAAACCAGACACTCATAGTTGATGTCATGATGGATTCAATGATTGCAGTATAGAACTGCACCATTAACTTATGTGGTAGACCAAACTTTTCATGCTGCCATGAGTGGTACATCCTGTGTTGCACTTTCTTGATGATGGTGACAGTATTGTTATCCCATTTTAAGTTTTTGGAAATTATGGACCCAAGAAATGTAACCACTAAAAGCGGTTTAAAACCCAGGCATAATATTCAATAAAAACATGTTTTCCTACTTTTTATATGCCATACGGTTATCATATTTGCTTTTGTGCATAAGTATTATTATTTATGTATAAGTTATAGCTTCCCAAAAGTACAGTTTTTTGCTTTATGAGCTGACTTTGCATTTTATTAATAACTGCTTTTATTCATTCATTCATTCAGGCAGACATGGTTTGACTCTCTCTCTGTGTCCAGGAGCTCCTGCACAGTCAGAGAATGTGTCACATTCCACACTTGATACATTTAAGTAAACACAAGATTACATTGTTTAACTTTCGGAAGCGGCCAGCTCTAAAGGCATTGAAGCTTCTAAAGCCTGTGTTAACCCTTTGAATGATGTTGTAGTAAAAAAAAAAATGCTGGTTGTATATAATATGCTGTGAATAATCTATTAGAGTAAAGAAGAAATTCTGGGTTATATTCCGCTTTAAGGACCACATGCTTTACTCCCCCCCCCCCCCCCTCCCCCCCATGACCAGGCTATTTTTTACAAATTAGGCCACTGCAGCCAGCTTTCAAGGGCTAACTGCAGGGCCATATAACTCAGCACACAAGTGATTTCCCCCCCCCCCCTTTTCTGCCCACTAACAGAGCTTTCCACGATGTTTATTTTATTTTTTTATTTGTTTGTCTTTTTTGTAAATAAAATTAACTTTCTTTCCACTCCCTCCCCCCGTCAGTCGATGACAATGATCGTCTGTCATAGGCATCAGCCTATAAGAGCGGATCGCTCCTGAGCCTCCCAGGGGACAGCGGAGTGACACGGCTGTCCACAGTACAGCGCTGCCTTAGATCGCAGCGCTGTACAATGTAAATAGACTGCGGTATCGCTGTCTAACAGTCTCCTAGAGGTGATTGCTGCTGGGAGACTGATGATGGAGCGGAGATGTGTGTGTTGATTCCTGCAAAACACGCCCCCAGGACTTCACGCCAATTGGCATTGCGCGGTCAAGAAAAGGTTAAATGACTTTACTCGAGTCACTGCAGATCCATTTATGATTCGGAGAAGGTGCTGGGGGAGTTCTAAAGTCTATTATCATCTTTATGGTCTTAACATTTCGTTGTAAGTTGTTGCTGCTGCACCAGGAAGAAAACTGTCCCACTACATGCTTTTATGCAGACTCGTCCCCATTTTGTATAATACTAACTACTGTTGTGTCATCTTCAAACTTAAGAAATTTACAGATGCATCTGTGGAGAAGATGCAGTCATTGGTGTACAGTGAATAAAGCAGTGGAGAAAGCATGGGGTGCTCCAGTGCAGACTGTCAATGAGTTAAAAGAGAAACCATGACCAAGGCTTGAACTTCATCCCAGTCAGTAGCTAATACCCCCTTTCCCATGAGAAATCTTTTCCTTTTCTCAAACGGATCATCAGGGGGCTCTGTATGGCTGATATTGATATTAAAAACCCTCCCACAGTGTGATGTCAGCATTATGGTGCTGACACCACACTGCTGGAGCCTTGTTGCATTGTGGGAAATAACTGTTTCCAACTGCTATTTCCAAAAAAGCAAGCAGCATCTCCTTCCACTGACATCACCTGCCAGCAGTAAATATGTCACAATGTGATAAATGTCAGACTGTAAATCAGGGAGAGGAGAGATTTTATAACGGACAAACACTGACTAAATCATTTATACATAATTATTGTAAAAAGTAAGCACTTTTGTTCATTATGTTATTTTCACTGGAGTTCCTCTTTAAGATATCTTCCCTCAGCCTAACCTGCTGTCTCCTGTCGGTCAAGAAGTTGGTTATCCATTTGCAGACGGGATCAGGTATACTTTGTTAGGAGATCTTGTTGTGTAACAGGCAGCAATGGTATTATGGTGTTAAATGCACAGCTGAAATCCACAAATTGAATTCTGGCATCACAAACAACAAACTCTGTGCAGATAGTGCTCTGACTGGGATGCGAACTGGGGGCCCAGTGCTGCTAGGAGAGAGTGCTATCCCTTACGTCAGCGCGCTGCTTATCAATGGATAAATTATGAACCAAACAGACTATGGCCTCGATTCATAAACGATTACCGCATGCAATATCGGCAAAGCGGTAAATTACCGCATGGTATGTTGTTGATAATGGATTCATAAAATGTTACGCCTGTTTGTACGCATGTTTTACCGCATGCGGCAATAGTGCGGTAATGAAAACGTTGTTTGTGGCGGTAAACTGAATGAAGTGAATTCATGAAAAGAAAGGGGGGGGGGGTAAGGAAGTGTTAAATAACGTGTTGTTATCGCCAACAAAGACCTGGCGAGTTTGTTCTACTCAGTAGCATTTTAGGTGACAAATGGAGCCCTTTCAACTTAATGTTATGGAATTTTTAAGGATACAGAGGAGGAAGGGTGGTTGTAATATCACCCAGGTGTTTAGAAATCGTACAGAGTTAGATAATTTCTAAGAAAAATTATATATATATATATATACATATATATATATATATATATATATATATATATATATATATATATATATATATAATTATTTATATATATATATATATATATATATATATATATATATATATATATATATATATATATATATATATATATATATATATACATATATATATATATATATATATATATTATGAATATATATAGCAAATTATACCGACAGCTTTCCACAACACACCGCACACTTACCGACTGCTATCGCAATCACCTCGCACTCAGAATTTTTTTTAATGAATTCACTGCAAAAACCCTAATTTACCGCTAGCGGTAATTTCCCACCCTTCTCTGAACTGCCACACTCACTTTTATGAATCGAGGCCTATATGGGGAAAATGGAAAAGTCCGTGTCACATAACTGCCATAAAATAAATATTGTAATGGATTATGAGAATGGTGCACCTTTCTTGTCTAATGGCCTCTTTCTTTTCGTCTCAGTAAATACTGAAGATAGATGATGAGCCTTAACTTTTTTGTTGGCTTATATTGCTGATATTTATGCTAAGAAAAAAAAGGATTTATGTTTGATAACTCCAGAGACAATATTTATACTTGTTATCGTCATCGTATATGAGGAAGGCAATATTTTTTTTTTTTTATTGTTGTAGACAAAGAATGAACATGACACATAGACAAGGTTATTTTTTTGTTTTAATTTATAACAGAAAAACAGCCTCAGATACAGAGCACTGTTACATTTTATTGTTATCATGTGCAAGTCAAAATAAAAAACACAAACGTTGAACTGAGCCTCCTGCATAGAATGTGCTGACAGAGTGATTTGATCTCTACAGCTTCAAGGCCCAACCTCCGCACCCTCCCATTCACAAGCACTTCTCCCTGTCTGTGACAAACAATCTGAGGGTTGTCAAACTCAATCACGTAACAGGACAAAATCTAAAACATAGTCTAAGTTGAGGGCCACATTGTTGATTAATATTTTAACATTTATTGAACAGTCTTAAAGGGAAGGTCCAAGCAAAAAAAAAAAAAAAGAGATTCACTTACCTGGGGCTTCTACCAGCCCCATGCAGCCATCCTGTGCCCTCATAGTCACTCACTGCTGCTCCAGTCCCCCGCTGGCAGCTTTCTGACCTCAGAGGTCAGGGCCAAATTGCGTACATTTTTACACATTCCCGCTAGTGCAGGAACATTAACACATACATTTTTACGCGTTAGTGGTGAAACGCGTACATTTTTGTTCCTGCACTAGCTGGAATGCGTAAAAATGTATGCAATGTGGCCCTGACCTCCGAGGTCAGAAAGCTGCCAGCGGGGAACTGGAGCAGCAGTGAGTGACTACGAGGGCACAGGATGGCTACATGGGGCTGGTAAAAGCCCCAGGTAAGTGAATCTCATTTTTTTTTTTTTGCTTGAACCTTCCCTTTAAACTAAGTGGCGTAACTATAGCAACCGTGGAGGGCCTGCTTCTTACCCTTTACCTTCTCCAGTGCTGGTTGCAGTCTCTTCTTACATTTTTGTCAGCCACAACTCATCACTGGAGCAGGTGAATTTTGCTCTGCTTCTCTGCACTACTCTGCTTTGACGGGAGATGGTGTTGGTGGGTATTGGAAAGGTGTGTGGGTGTGTGTTATATTAGCCACCAGGAGATGTCGGAGGGGTTTGGATCCCTCAGGGTGTCACATCAGTATTCTAATTTCTATGGGCCTCGATTCATCATTGTCTTTGATATAACTTTTTCCAGTTCGTTAAATTACCGGATTCGAAGTTTATCGATTTCTAGTTGTATTCATTAATGTTTTTCTGCATTCTGTAACGTGTCGATATTTCCATTTTACAGCAGTAACATAACACAAGGCCATAAGATTCCCGTATAATTGTGGGTAAAAAGGCAGTCCTTTGAACACCACGTAGGAACATTCCGAATAGGGCTTAACACCTGGACCAGGATTCTGGAAGTGGCTTGGGACAATCCCACAATTTCGGCAGCTACGGCTTGATAGGAGCCTTTTCTGAAAAAATATAGTGCAGCTAGCAATTTAGTTAACCCTGGCACTGCCTGTGTTCTCTTACAAGATGATTCAAGAGAAATGCCGATGTCCTGGTATAGCAAATAAATCCATTCTCTTGCAAATTGATATGGTTCTAGACCTTATTCTTGCCCTTCTACGCCTTTGAATCACTCTCAGCTGATACATAACCACTTCAAATGGCTCCATCTTCTCTGTCATCAATGATCTGACAGGAATAACAACAGAGCAGTGAAGGCAGGGCCGGCCCGCCCATGAGGTGGGGTGAAACTTTTGCCTCAGGCGGCACTTCTGGGGGGGGCGGCACCCGCCCGTTCGTAGGTGTGGGGGGCCGCCCGAGCTGGAGGGGATAGCGGGCAGGAAGGGGGTATTGGGCCTAGCGGCGGGGGGGGGGGGGGGTCGGACCCCCCCCTCCCCTCACCTGGGTCCCCCGTCCTCCGCTCCCCTCCAGCTTTGAAGGGTTAAGTTGCCGCCGCTATTGTAAGAGTCACGGGTGGGGATCACTCACCTTTTCCGCGTTCCAGTGTGCGCTCCACTGACGTCACTTCCTGCTACGCCGCCCACTGTATTGTAAGTGAACGGTGCTACAGGAAGTGACGTCAGTGGAGTGCACGTTGGGACGCGGAAAAGGTGAGTGATCCCCGCCCATGCCTCTTACAATAGCTGCGGCAACTTAACTTTTTAAAGCAGGACGGGAGCGGAGGACCCAGGTGAGGGAGGCCGTTAGGCCAATACCCCCTTCGTGCCCGCTATCCCCTTCAGCTCGGCGGCCCCTTACACCCACGGCTTGGGGAAGGGGGGGCGGCGATTTCTTCAAAGTTTGCCTCAGGCGGCAAAAAGTCTAGGGCCTGGCCTGAGTGAAGGAGATAACTAAACCTAAATCTAATGCTAAACCACGCCCACTTTTATTTTCATGAAATGCACTTGCGTTTTATCGCATCATTACCGAATGATTACCGAATGCTCGCTAACAGCTGTAGATAACTTTGATGAATCCTGAAACCAACGTATCGAGTTCGGTATTTTACCGAGCTGTCGGTAATTGATTTAATAAGTCTTGACGAACCGATGAACCGAGGCCTAAATATCTCTCTCTCTCCCCTCCTCTCTTTCTCCCTATTTCTCTCTCACCCCCCCCCCACCCTCCCCCACCCCACCCTCTCTCATAATCAGCAGTAGGATTATGTGTCTTGGATCTGCTTAAAAAGCATTTAATTTAGTTAAAGAGATTATTTTTCAGAGAGAGATAATTTGCTAATCATGTATATTACACCACATATAGATTAATGCTGAGATTAGCATCAGGTGTGTATATCTGATGTGCAGTCACACAGTTGTACTGCTCCTGGTAGTGTGCTTTATCTTTCTTTTGTCAGATAAACAAATTAGCTTTCCAACACTAGGCCATATAGACGTGAATTGTTTTTATTATTATTATTATTATTATTATGATTTTGCTAAGTGCATTTCAGTTACAAAATGCATAAATGTTTTATGAGGTTTATGAACTCAAATTAAACTCTCCCAAATGTTCCTAGTATAATAGACTGGTTTAAATTGTACTGATGAGTACCCTAAATTTCCTTTCCTGAGATTCATCTACCTGGAAAATCATCTAAATAAAAGTGTACTAGCACCACCTAGCGTCTTCTTAAAGTCTTGATTTTGCATAGCACACAGAGTCCTCAATCTGCACAAAGACGACAAAGGTAAATGCTTTGAGTATGTACCGATTATGTACCGATTTGCAAATCCCTCTTTGATTAGAATCAGATCAGATTGTGATCAATTCCTTACACACACACGCATGCACGCACGCACGCACGCACACACACACACATCAATTGAATATATTCTAGCAGAAAATCCAGATCAATCCGCAGTATTGCTGTTTGACGCAATGTTATGGCCTATTGATTGACTACCACTCCTTTTCTGCCCAAGATCAACTGAAATTTTCCGTCCTGTCCAATCAATACTTTCCATCAATTTTAGGCCAAAAGTCAATTGATTGGACAGTTTGGGGCAATTGGTTTCTGTCTGGAATCGAATACAAAAATCAAAGCATGTATGACTGGGGTTTAAATTGAGTAAACATTTAGAATTAAGGATCACTTTAAAATAACTTACAATGGCTTAATATTTTAAAGCTGCGTATTCTGTATAAAGTATGACTATACTGTGTATATGCACAAGGGCAGTCATAGCTGCGTTCCACTTCAAAAAAGTAGACGCTCACGTGTTTCTGATTGCTACAGCACCGCAATTAACATGTAGAGATGTTTTTCATGAATACAATTCGATTTTTCCAGACCTGACTTCAGTCTGGTGTCTGGAACAGTCACGCAGGAGGGGACTATTGCAGGGCCGGGCCGAGACAGAGGCGAGAGAGGCTCCAGCCTCAGGGCGCAGTGTAGGAGGGGCGCACAACTCACTCAGCTATCATTCCCCTATTGTGTTTGAAGTAGAGAGAAATAAGAAAGGGGGATACACGGCAGTGACTGTAAGCCAGATAACTAGAGATTAAGGTGTTGGGGGCCCTGGGGCGCCTCTTAGTCTAATAGCAATCAGTGTGTGACGGTTGGGGTGGAAGAGATGGGGGGGCGCACTGTGGTGTCTCAGACTTGGGTGCTGGAGGTCCTTGTCCCAGCTCTGGGACTATGTGTTCCATCGCTGCAAAGGACACAATGGGCAATGGACACAATAGACATGTCAGAACATGTAAAACCTGGGAAGTTTGCTGCATCCTATTTTGGATACTCACCTTGTGAGGTGGAGGCCTCTGGATCCTGGAGAGGCTCCACCTGTCCTACTCAGCCAGGCTGTTCCAGCGATGAGACCCTCAAAGTGCAGACACACTGTACCTTGGCAGTTGCAAGGACCTAACTAGCTGTTGTTCAAAGTTTAATGCTAGGTTCACAATTAGCTTGGAATTGATTAGTATCCTGGCACGGATCACAGTGGACATGTTGACAGATCTTATGTTAAAGTGTACCTGTTTAGAAAAAGTTTATCTACACAGGGTACTCATGTCAGGAGGGGGAAGCCTCTGGATCCCAGACAGACTTCCCTGTCCTGTTCGGCTGACGTGTTCAGTGCTGAAACTCCCCCCCCCCCCCCAAAAAAAATTGCATGTTGATGTTTAACACATGTGAAGTAGCACAGACCGGTTGGCTTGGGTAGAAAGTCGGTGCCGGAATATTTTTTTTACCGGCAGGGAATTTGCCAGTAAAAACAAGACAAGATACAGAGCAGTGATGTCAAAACCTCCCCAACTTGCTGCCAGCCAATGAGAGTGCTTCCACTGGCTGGGCTGGCCCGCCCCTCTCCTGTGCCTACACTAGCTGCTAGCATGCCTGGGATGTAGAAGGAAGTGCAATCTAAACAGCAAGCAGAGACATCTGTCTGCCCGTCCTCCTACTCCTCTGCAGTCTGGTGAAACTTTGAAGTCTGCAGTGTCACACAGGTTCTGAATAATTACATTCCATGTTTGTCTTGGTCGGCTCAGTTCTGGCCGGTTTAGTGTCAGTCTGTCACAGTTCTCTTTCAGAGAGTTTTTTCTATAGGGAGTGAGAGACAGTACATGCCGCTGTACTAGGACAGGCTAGCTGTCCTCAAAATTCCTGAGGGACCAGGAGGTGTTAAAGATAGCCTGCCAGCATGAAACTTTTGTGAAAGAGGCTAATACCTAAAGATATGCAAATTAACACTGCAATCAAATGGGGCTTTGGAGCTTGCAAGTTTGCTGAAAAGCAGGAGCCCTGCAGCTCCTTCAACCAATTGTTTTTTTTCTGAATGGTAGCTACAGATGATCAGACATTCACACCTGTAAGGTGCCATGTCCATTTCCGAATTGGGCATGTCACCGGTGCTGCTGCGTAGCCGAATCACTATAGTTATGCCGTGCATGGTTATAGAGATTCAGGTGCGTGCTTTGGAGAACTGCTGTCCAGATTGGCAAGCGATCCGGACAGCAAGCTATTGTTTGAATAGGCAGCGGTTTCCCATCTACACATTCAGACTTAGTGGAAAATGTCTTTTTGCTTTTACAGGATAAAGACTCGTTCACATCATAGGCGCTTCGGTGCGCATTTTGGCAGCACATATGATGTGCAACACTCAAGAATGGCAAAAGTGCATAGACAGCACTTCTGTGCTATGCTGCGCTATACAGCAGTGTGATGGTGCGCTATCGCACTGCTACATGCATTTTTCAGGAATCACAGCGCTGATCCCATTCACTGTAGTGAATGAGATCAGCAGCGCGCAGATAGCGTGCAATCATACGCATTGAGTCCCGATAGCATGGCCAGTCTGCATCAATGATGTGAATGAGTCCTTAGGCTGTGTTCCCACCTGCTGCCGGATCATGGGCAGTTAGCGGGAGCGGACAGTGTAATGTCCTCTCCAATCGTCCGCTGTGATCTGGCTTTAGCCCAGGGCAAATAGGCACCTCCACAGGTGCAGAACGCTCCAGGACACGGGAGCACGATGAGGGGTGCGGGCACACCTGAGATGCGCATACACAGAAGCCCGCAACTACAAAGCAGAACGGAGAGATATAGTGGCAGAACGGGGGGGCCGAAGAGGACGGTGAGGGAAGCCACGGTGCTCATGGGGCTTGAGGAAGCCCCAGGTAAGTATAAATAGGGGCTAATGAACCATCTCAGGTTCACTTTAAAGGACAACTGAAGTGAGAGGTCTATGGAGGTGGCCATATTTATTTCCTTTTAAGCAATACCGGTTGCCTGGCAGCCCTGCTGATCCTCTGCCTCTAATACTTTTCGATATAGACGTTATTAAAGAGACTCTGAAGTCTCGTAAAAATACACTTTTTATTGTAAAAATGTGTTTAACATTACTGTCCTACTTAAACCGCCGCATCCCCGCCACTGTACACTAACTAAATCCCCCTAACTCCCTGGGGGGCAATAAGGGCAGTGCTTCCCTGAGAGGCAGAGCTATGAGCCGCAGCTCTGCCTCTCAGCGCATCTGTAAGCCTGGATCGCCGCCTCTCCCCCGCCCCTCTCAGTCTTCCTTCACTGAGAAGGGCGGGGAAGACTTCCCCTCCTCTCTCCCAATCCTATATATTAAGAATCTCATATAATAGCAAAAATCCAACCTGAGAAATCATCCTGCCCTACAACTTGCATCATTCCTCCTAAATGACGTCACAATTCCATATTTTCCTCCAAAAGAGACTCCTCCCCTACATCCTCATCATAACGCCATATTCAGATGAGTTTTGAACCTCGAACCATCTATCCCATTTATCGTTAAAAACCTCCAATTTATGATTTATGACTTTCTGCATCCTTCAATAAATTAACTTTGCCAACCCAATCTCTAAGGGTTTGAGGATCCTGCCATCTCCACTTAACTGGAATCAAGCTTTTAGCAGCTATCAATAATTGGGGAACCAACAAACTCTTGTAACTACTAGGTAATTATGTAATTATTACAATTAGCGCTAGGTGATAACTCTATTAAGCAGCACGTTATATGAGGGAATTCCTTCAACCCCAAAAAAATATTCACAAGCTCTAAATACAATAATAACATGCGCTAGAAAATAAAAAATAAATTGATTTAAAATTCTTTTTTTATTTTCACTATTTATTGAAATATTGATTTTGTACTTCAAATATTTATTCAAATATTTTGGTTTCTTAAAACAAATCACTATTCCTGACTCTCTAATCACCTAGAACTTCTCACTCCATTTACCCACTCACACAATAGAAGGGCCCCTCTATCCAAATCTACTGCGTCAGTATCATAAAAAACAAAAGTCCAAGTAAAAGGGGAATTTATATCCCTTATAGACCCTATACTCCTGGGTCTGATCAAAAATAGTCACTTTAAAATTCCGTTCACAGTGGATGCCTTTATATTCTCTTCAAATCCCACGTTCTCTATATTAAGACTCACGTGTCCCTCAATAGGGTATTCAGCGGCCACCTCTCATAGCGATATAGTCCTGCAATTGGCTTCCCCCGTTCCGATCTTTCCTCTGTGCGGGGTACCTCTCTTACAACGATCTGCCCGCTGCCTTCCTCAGCGTCTTCCGGCGGCATACGTAAGTTCCGGCTGAAAGACTCAGTCCTCCGCTCGCCGCACTTCCGCTCAGCTGATCCGGCTAGCGTGTCAAGTTTAGGTGACGTCACCACACAGCTACTGGAACTTGGTTCAAAAAACAGCTGCTGCGCGCTCACACAGCCTACTAGTTCCAGAGCTTCTTAGCAGATACCATTAAAAAACAACCTCTACGCGTTTCAGCCAATGACGTTGGCCCTCATCAGGAGGAATCAGTAACTACTAATAGATTTCAACATATCATGCAATAACACTGTAGAAGGATCCCAGTCAACACAAGCATCAATAATCCTGTTGATGCATTCCAAAACTTTTTCCCAAAAACTTGGAATTATAGGACACTCCCATACTAAATGCAATAATGTGCCCTTTGCCCCACAGCCTCTCCAACATTTATCACTTACACCAGGATGTATAGAAGCCAATCCGACGTTTTATACCACCTTATTAACAACTTAAAATTAACTTCCTTAACCTTCCTGGCGGTAAGCCCGAACTGAGTTCGGGCTATGCCGCCGGAAGGCACCGCTCAGGCCCCGCTGGGCCGATTTGCATAATTTTTTTTTTGCTGCACGCAGCTAGCACTTTGCTAGCTGCGTGCAGTGCCCGATCGCCGCCGCTACCCGCCGATCCGCCGCAATTCCTCTCGCCGCGGCCGCCCCCCCCCCCAGACCCCGTGCGCTGCCTGGCCAATCAGTGCCAGGCAGCGCTATGGGGCAGATCGGAGGCCCCTCTGACGTCACGACGTCGATGACGTCGGTGACGTCATCCCGCCCGTCGCCATGGCGACGGGGGAAGCCCTCCAGGAGATCCCGTTCTTTGAACGGGATCTCCGATCGCCGGCGGCGATCGGAGGGGCTGGGGGGATGCCGCTGAGCAGCGGCTATCATGTAGCGAGACTTTGTCTCGCTACATGAAAAAAAAAAAAAATTTAAAAAAAAAGATTTGCTGCCCCCTGGCGATTTTTTTGCAAACCGCCAGGAGGGTTAATCCTAGAACTTATAGAGGTAGCATGAGCTAAAACACAAACGTTCCTTTTTGGACCGTCACTAATAGAGATGTCAAAATCCTCCTCCCACCTATTTAAGTAATCCAGAAAATCCCCAGTATCACTCAAAATTAACATTTTGTATAATAAAGATATCAGCTGTACAGGAGGAGTCCCCCGCACAAAAAGTTTTTCAAATTCTGTCAAATCCATATTACTACGGAAAGTTCTTTTTTTTCTCTGCCACAAAATGTTCCAGTTGCCTAGGTCTCCAAAAATCAAATGAAAACTGACCATATTCATTAAGGAAAATAGGCTCGAACCACGAAATGCCTCTTCCCACCCATCCTTCCAGATCCTTCTTTTTAGAACTCAAGAAAGGAAGGTAATTAAGAGAGAATAATTTGGACAAATCACCAGGCAACATAATTCCCAAGTACTTAATTGCATCATTTCTAAAAGGAAATGATAAATTAAGCTTTATTTGATTTAGCAATAAAGGGTTCATAGAAACATTGAGTGCTTCAGACTTTGATCCTATCCTTATGTCACTATAGTCAGTTATTTCATTGGTGTGAAATGCCCTGGCAGCTCCTTGAATGACTGATTGGATGCATAGATGAGTGTATTCCCTTTGTTTAAAGATAAAGATCCCAGTTGCTCCCAATCTAAATTTCAAGTTGTGTGCATGAAGGTAGAAAGAGCTTTAGTAGGAGCTCAGTTTAAAAAGATTTCACCTGATGAAGTTGGATGTATCTGGCTAAATGCATTGTCTATAAATGCTAATATACCCTAATACTGTGTCATTGAGAAGGTAAACTGACCTTTACATTATTTCCAGGGCACTTCTTCTCCAGTAGAAGTTTATCTCAAAGTAAATGATCACTGATCAACAAAAGTTTGAAATTAATGTTTTTACAATTTTTTTGTATATTTTTGATGCTGAAAATGTATAACATAAATAAGGTGAGTGAATGATAATACAATACAATAACATTTATAAAGCACTTTTCTCCCATAGGACTTAACTCAAAGCACAAAGTAAGGTGGGATAACTCATGAGAAAAATGTACTGCATCTGGTCCTTTGTTTTCATGTTCCCTCATTGCCATAGCTGATTTCTGCCATATGGTGTGACTGAGTGTGTGTGTGTATGTATGTATGTGTGTACGTGTGTATGTATGTGTATGTATGTGTGTGTGTGTGTCTGTGTGTGTGTGTGCGTGTTGGGAATGGTGGTGATGGAAGGGAGATGAGGTTGCTTGGGGATTGCCATCTTCCTGGTGGCAAGACAGCTATGAAAGAGAGGAAATCGTATCACTCTTGTTTGTAGAGTTTTTGCAGAGGAGAGGGATACATTTTTTTACAATTTTATCCTAGATAGTGGTAGATAAAGTGAAAAGTAGATATAAACGCTAATTAGAGAATCAAAGTGGAGCACAATTAATCTTCATCTGGTCCTCTTAGTTTTTAATCCTGGATTGTTATTTTATTTATTTTTTTATTCTCTGAATTAAGGTGTACTCTAAACATACATAATCACACTACTGCATGAAAACTATTATTTTTATCGTAATAAGGACATACCTTGTTATCCGAAGGCCTGAATGTGAAAAGAATAATAAATAAATATAAACGTTTTAGAATATAAAGATAACTGTGAAGAACTGTGTCTCTGTGTATCACTATGACACAGTTTATGAGAGAGCCCCGGTATCACAACAATGACACACTACTTTAAAGTAAGGAAAAAAAGATAACATGTCTTGGAACTTTAGGAGAAGGGGATGGGAAGAGGCCACTGGCGTAACAATAGGGGATGCGACCCCTGCCGTCGCGGGGGGGGGCCCGGGGCCCCCCTAGGGCCCCGCTCTGGGACTTTTTGGGGGCAGGAGGGGTCTCAGCATACGTGGAGAGCTGTGGCCGCAGATCGGTGGGGAGGGGGGAAATCCCCCCCTCACCTTGGACTCTCCTCTCAGCGCTCCCCTCCTGCAATCATTGGTGGTGCTCGTGGCAGCCGTGGCGGCAGCAGGCAAGCTGAGCACATACCTCCTTCTGGCCGCAGGTCTCCGATCACTAAGTGCTTTATGGAACTTCCTGTGTAAACAGGAAGTTCTATGAAGCACTTAGTGATCGGAGACCTCCGGCCAGAAGGGCTGCCGCAGCTGCGGCTGCCACGAGCACCACCAATGATTGCTTGCAGGAGGGGAGCGCTGAGAGGAGTGCCCGAGGTGAGGGGGGGTATTTCCCCCCTCCCCACCGATCTGCGGCCACAGCTCTCCTCTTATGCTGTGACCCCTCCTGCCCCCAAAAAGTCCCTAAGCGGGCCCTGGGGGGAGGGAGGGGGGGGGCCCAGAATTTTTTTTGCAGGGGGGCCCGGGACTTTCTAGGTACGCCCCTGGAAGAGGCATTACAAACAAATGTACAAAAATGTTAAGAACAAGTTAAAACTCGCAGGCCTACATTGATAAAGAACAATAGGTAAAGCAAACAAAAGTTTATTGAACACTTTTAGAGACAACACGTTTTTTTTTTCCTATTCAATACAGTGTCTGGGGTAGAGCACGTAATGGCTTAAAGTGCCTTGTCTTGTAACTGTGTCCACTGGAATAGAATTAATTGAGAACAAGTTTAAATCAACCGTAAAATTATTTTTTAAATCAAAGCTATCGACACGGTCTCACTACTACCAAGAATGCAGTCAGAGCACCCGTGTGTGCTGATTGCATGGAAAGATTTGGTTCACAGTTGTGCCTTGGTGTTTATATTATCTTATTTTAATTAATAAACTCCTGGTTTCATTGAAGCAGAGGTTTTCTAATTAATGTACTCTGTGTGTTATAATGATAACTGAAGGGGGGAAAAAAAGTAGACTGTTGCTTGCTAATAGTAACAGCAAAGGCGCTTTTAGATCTATGCTTTTAGATCAACTTTAAAGGACCACTATTGTGACAAAAAATTAAATTTCAAATACATGTAAACACATACAAATAAGAAGCATGTGTCTTCCAGAGTAAAATGAGCCATAAATTACTTTTCTCCTATTATGCTGTCACTTACCGTAGGTAGAAGAAATCTGACTGAACCAACATGTTTTAGTCTAGTCCATCTCTTCATGGGGATTCTCAGCATGGCATTTATCCTATATAATAAAACTCCTGTGTCCCTGCGTCCTATTTGTCCCTGTGTCCATGCGTTTAACCTACTGTGCATGTGTGGCACGTGGGTGGACTTGGGACAGGAGAGGATGGATGCAGAGGGCGAGCGTATGCGCGCACGCTCAGCGTCGTCTGTGCATGGCATGCGGGCGTGGCTGTGTGAGTGCAGCCATTGCGGGGGGGGGGGGGGGGGGAGAGGCAGTGCCGGGTTCACAAAGCCTTGTGCCCATTTTTAAACGGACAGGCTTTCATCTAGTTCTTTATAAAGACACTCCCTGAAAAAGGATACAAAGATGCTGGCCAGCCTCCCTGTTCTCTGCACACTTTTTTTGGCAGTTGGATGGAGCGACTGCCATTCACTAAGGGCCGGTTCACATTACAAAATGCGGACGGCCACGCATGCGGAACGCAACGCATGCGAACGCACGCCATCCGCGCTTGTATGTGTTGCGTGGCTGATCCCATCACTGAAAAATGAACGGGACAGCCGTGCGTTTTTGCAAAATCTGCGTGCAGCATGCGTTCCCGGACCGCACTGGTCCGAAACGCATGCAGTGTGAACATCAGACAGTGCACTCTATGCACTGTCTGATGTCGTGCGTGTCTGCCTCCTGCACGCGTTTCCAAAATGCGGCTGGAAACGCATGCAGTCTAAACGGGCCCTAAGGCCTCGTTCACATCATTTAGCGCAGATGGCTGTGCGATTGGAACGCAACGCGTCCGATCGCACGCCATCTGCGCTCCTATGCGCTGCGCTGCAGATCCCATTCATTACAATGAATGGGATCTGCGCTGCGATTCCCAAAAATGCGTGCAGCACGCGATAGCGCAATCGCGCTGCCACGCAGCGCATATGATGGGAACGGTAGAAGGGCTGTCTATGCCCTTCTACCGTTCTTGCGTGTCGCACACTATACGCGCTGCCAAAATGCGCACGGCAGCGCGTATAGTCTGAACGAGGCCTAAGTGCTTTTGAAAATAAAGAAAATCCTGAGAATTCCCCCTTTAGGAGATGAGTAAGTCCAAAAGCTGTCAGTTCTGTCAGATTTCTACTACCTACTGTAATTGACAGCAACTAAGTAACTGATGATTCATTTTACTATGGAAGAAATGTACTTCTTATTTGTATGTGTTTAAATGTATTTTACATTTTACAATATTCACATAAAAAATCTGTAGATTTGAGACCATAAGTAAAAGTTTTCCAGAGATAACGAGCATATTAAAGCATCCATGGCAGTCTTGCCTCTGACAGATTTAGTTACACCATCCTTTGTTTTTTTCACACATTTTGAAAAATGTGCTTGGGTTTTAAATGTTGTATCAGTAGCCTAGCACATGTGTTGGAGCTAATGCACTAAAATAACATTTCCTGGCAGTACACATAAAATGCAGTTATCTCATCTCTTTGTTGCTGATATCCTAAATTTTCATATTCATTACATTTATAATTGAAGCCTCTAGACTCATACATTGTGTTATTTAGTGGTCAATTTATCAGAGGTCAGTAAACTGCTGTGTACAGGTAGTGCACTGCAGCAATCCAGATGGCAACATTCCTTTCTATTTAATGTACTAAGTTATTAATTATTACATTGACCGGCTTGGAGCTGTGCATCTGCAGCTCTTTATCTCTGATGCAATTTAGAGTCTACAGATTTTGCAGTCCCAAGCTGATCAAAGCTCCCTGCAGAACTAAACGCGGCTTTCATATGACAACTGAGCTTCCTCCTTCATTCCAGTTTCATTGGCTCCTAGTTACCACGTGATCAATGTGATTTAACGTGGCTGTTCTGTGATCACTGTGAGCCAATCACAGTGATCACAGAACAGCCATGTTAAAACAAGGCTCTGTACTGGATTCAGTACTGACTGTACTCCAGAGGGACTGACATCCCAGCATCCCAGATTGTAAGTGTGGTGCACTTACTGCTACTCTTTGCCTTCTGTCCCTATTTAACTACAATCTCACCTAATCCCCACATCCCCAGCTTCTGCATCAAGCTAGTGTGAATAGCAGTGTCAAAAGTGTATACAAAGCCCAAGTATATGACATCTATTACATTCAAAATATATAGGTGAGCCTGTTGGCCAGACTACACCTTGCTTTAGTAAATCAATGTTTATTATGACGTACCTATGCTATACAATTCTGCTCAGTATACTGTGTCTTTTGCACAGAGGAAATAAGGCAATACAGGCTCTGTGAATCCTTAACAACACCAATTCTGGTTGGGAATTTAGAAGACAGCAGGAAGCAAATACATTTGGGTCTATGGGAACAGTTGGTAGAGTTTCAGTAAGGAATAACAAGCCTTCTGTATCCAACGGCTCACAGGCACTGCCCTCTCTATAGATACAGCAGCAAAACCCACTTTAGCAAGATCAGCAGCTCTCCTCCCACCAATCAAGTTCTTCAAACTTGAACTCTCAGCTGTGAAGCTGGTAACTCGGGTGGCAGTGGTCGGGTGGTAAAATGGGCACAGCATAGACCACAATGATAATTGTGGCTATAGGGGCACCCAGTGAGTAATTTGAGGTGACAGCAGCGCACAATAAATACTGGCTATAAGTGATGTATATATTGCGGAGGGAGTGTTTAGTGAGAGAAGGTGAGGTTAGCCCATCACAGACATTGTCAAAGAAAGCCAAGTCTACTAGCAGTTTATTGAAAACAGCAAGAGATAACTGGGCAGTTTCAGATACAACCTTAATATTGTTGTGTATTTCCTGTAGTGCTTTACAGAGTACTATGTAATAGCTGCAAACCTCAGACAGAGCTGAGACAAGGTCCTCCAGCACCCAAGGCGGAGACACCAAAGTGCACCCCTCCATCCCTCCCACCCCGGCTGTCACCCACTGATTGCTATTAGACAAGAAGCGCCCCAGGGCCCAACCCCCCTCTAACACCTTAATCTCTAGTTATCTGGCTTGCAGTCACTGCCATGTATCCCCTTTTCCTATTTCACTTTGCATCAAACACAATAGGGAATGATAGCTGAGTGAGTTGTGTGCCCCCTCCTACACTACTCCCTGAGGCTGGAGCCTCTCTCGCCTCTGCCTTGGCCTGACCCTGCCCTCAGATGCTCTCTAATGCCTGCCATAGTCATAGTCTAATGTCACAACCATACCAAACACCAATTGTAAAGGGTGTCTGTTTAACTTATCAGTATATTTTTGGGATGTGGCTTAAAATATAAGTTCACACTTTTACTGAAAGATATAAGGTATGTTTTAGCATGTATAGTATTTACTTAGAAGCAATATGTATTTGGCAGTTGGCACTATGTATAATACTCTTCTGGAACTGATATGGAGTCACTTGATTAGCTAAGCGTATCTTGGAAACATTTCGGTTAAAGGAACAGGTCATTTACCTCAAAAAGCATAAGCGGATTGGTTTACCACACTTCATGCCTTGGGCTGAAGAGCTGACACTCTAAAGTGCACTTTAGCAGAATAGTTGGACGTTCATAAAAGTCCTATTTTTATTAAAGGTGCACACATAGGATGTCTAAAAAAGTCCATTTTGCAGGAAGTGGTTAAAACGACTCTGTAGCTGGGTAAGCATCTATCTTTTTTTTAACCTTTTAGATTCCCTTTAAGGAAATTTTGATCCAGTCATTTAAAAAATTGTACCACTATTTTTCCCCTCTGACGGAAATCACAAATGCAATCGGGCCATGAAACCTGTAAGAACGCATGATAATCATGTTGCAACACATGGAGTGAATGTATACAATCTCATGATAGCAGCATCAAGATTTTATATGGAAAAGGGCCTTTGCTTGCAGTTTTTAACAGATTTCAAAGGAAGTAAATAACCAGCTAAATAAAGTTTTTTTTTTCAGCTATAACTATATACTGTTCAGGGTGTCATAACCACATAAAGTAAAGTATTTTCTATCTTATTAAACCAACTGTTGGGAATGAAAGGAGCGAGTATTGTAAAGATGTGCAGGCCAGTCCTTGTAATTAGCCTTACTGACATATTTTGTGGAGACTTCTAAGCTGTTATCTCTTTCCTGGCAGAAGCGCTGGTTTGTTGGCTCATAACTGTGCAATATTATCTCTGCCCCTCTTTGATGAATCAGCTGAAAGCTGCAGCTTCCTTCCCATGAACCTCTAGAGGCAGATCTGTTACATTCATATCATATGACGTTAATAAAGGTTCCAGAGAATTATGCTTTGAGAAATGAATCTGCAAAGTCAGCACAAGGTTCCCGATGATGGTAATACAAACTAATGCTGTAATGAGAAGCTACGTGTCTTTGCAAGTCCTCTCTGCTTGTTTACTGGAAAATAAATTGACCTGTTCATTTAAAATTTTAATAAAGTTTATTGTTTTATGTTATAAAATATTGTGATAAACTTTATCAGCACATGGACAGCTAGTAAATCATGAAGTCAATATGTTATGATTGGAATATGGAAGTCACCATTGCTCAATAACCTGCGGAATGCTCTCTACTCACTTTCCCTCAAGTCCGACCTTCCCTGAGTGTCAGTCATTTCTCATTCCGTGTAGATATGACTTTTCAGATTAAGACCAATTAGGTACACACTGGTATAAACATTAGTATTGAATGTTAATTTAAGACCCCCTCCTCCCAAATTAAGCATTGATTTATTAGGAATACGGTCAGCTGGAGTACAATGGGGAATATTAAGTGTTATTTTTTGAAAAAAAAAAGAAAAGGAAAAGTGTAACGCTGGCTGTAAGTGTACACTGAGAATACGGTAAATCAAAGTCAGATCGTCAGCTGAGGTCATACACGTGAAGTCAGAGATATGCGGTACAAAGGGACTTTAGACGGAGCAAGGTCAATAACAGGCTAGAATCATACACATAGGTCAGATGGCTGAGTTAAGGATGAGGCAGAGACAAGGTCGTTAGGCTAGCCGAGGTCAATATTGAGGATCAGATGACTGTAGTACAGAGAGATGAGACTTTAATCAAAGTGGAGGGCTTGCCGGGTCATACACAGAAAAACAATCACAATAACACAATATACAATACTAAGTATAGATATATATCACAAACACTGCATATATATCTATCTCAGCAGAATTCTAACTAGACTCAGAGGCAGAGCAAAGTCCAGCGCTAAGTGACCTGATTGCTATAACGGACAGCGTGGAACTGAGAGAGCAAGACTTAAATACACAGAGAAAGTGCAGCACACCCCTGAACTGCCAGCCAATCAGAATCCTGCTCTTAGTCAGCTGACCACTGTGTCAGCTGACCGGCCTCACACCAGTCTTCTCAGCCTATAAAGGCTGTCACGGGTTGTGCACGTTCGGCCATGGTCTTGGGAGGATGCGTGGTGCCGGCTCACATCTATAGGGGAGCCAGTGATGCCAACATGCTGACTCACGTCTACAGGGGAGCCGGGGATGCGACCGACCATAGAGGAAGTGGAAACTCAACACTATCATAGCAGCCTGCAGAGACAAGATCAGGTAAGTTTGTTACAAAAAGTCACATGCCACCATTCACCTAAAACTTGCACATTTTTTCATACAAGTTAAAAATTCTATAAAAACATAGTACATGTAATAAGATGAACCCAGAACCTGGTTCACTTATTGAACATCAATTATGCCAAATGCTCATTAACCTTACCCACAGCCACAAGTGGGACATAAAACTACCTGTAGTCAAAATTTGTCATTAGGCTATGCATAGAATATACTGTATTATTAGCATTTTCTCAAAACCAGGCATTTCTCAAAAACCTTTGCATTTCATGAAAGAGATTTCACTTATTCAGGAATTATTTGGCTCTTGAGCAAAAAGCAGAAATATAATATTACAGTATGTTATGTTATATAACAGATTTGTTTACGGTGAAATTGATGTCACAGGATAATGTCAACCACCACACTGTGTGCATATACATAATGTTACTTAATGGGTCTAATCCTGACCTAACTATAGCTCAAATCAGATCCAACACGGTGGGAGGAGAAAAAGATCGATGACCCTTCCACGATATGATGTATAGCAGATGTGAAGAATCAGTTATCCAAATCTGAGATTCCAGATATCGCAGCATGGACAATCAATATAAAAGTGTGGTGGCAGTCAACAGACGTCTGATGGTAAAGAGAGAGACACCCAACATGGTTCTGTAGATAACCACCCCACCAGGCATACAAATGAAAGCAAAATGAAGGTGATACTTCTGTAATTGTCAAGTGTATATGTAGGGTTGCTAATCTCATGCATCTGATAACTGAAGCTTTGAAGCATAAGTGGCACCATAATATTTTACATGTGCAAGTTGGTGTTGTCATTATAAGGTAGTTCATATCTTAAAGTGAACCTAATCTGTCACAAAGACAAATAGTTTCACTTACCTGGGGCTTCTACCAGCCCCCTGCAGCTGTTCTGTGCACACGCCGTTCCTCAATCCTCCGTTCCCCCGCTGTGGCTTAGTTTAGTTTTCTGCACCAGTGCGGCCCTGGCTGCAAGCATCCTCATACACATTCACGTCGGCAAGAGCGTCCTGCACAGGCGCAGAGAGAGAAAACCTTGTATTGCATCTGCGCAGGAGACACTTTTGCGGACAGGAATGTGAACGAGGACGCACAGCCAGTGCCTTGCAGGTGCAGTGGCCCACCGACTGTCAGTTGGCAGAAAACGAAGTCGCACCTGGGGAATGGAGGATCGTTTAGGAACGGCGTGGCACAGGACGAGCTGGTAGAAGCCCCAGTTAATGGAAACTCTTTTTCTTTGTGACGGTTTAGGTTCACTTTAATTAACCTCCCTGGTGGTATGTTTCTTTTCAGATTTTAGGGTATAAAGCCCCGTCTACAAGGGGAGATGTGGAGGCGATCGATTAGCCGCCGGATAGCCTCTTCCGCATCCCCGCGCGTACCCGCCGCGTCCTCGCTCGCCGCGCGTGCGTCGTATTCGATCCCCCGCTCGTCCCCGCCCGGGGCCGCTTATCTTTCGCTCGATTCCCTGCCATTGTCCCCTCATGGGGAACGAGCAGGGAATCGGCGGCTCACAGATCAAACCTGTCGGAACTTATCAATCAAGCTGCATCAGCGGCTCGATTGATAAGGAACATCGCCGCCACATCTCCCCGTGTAGACGGGGCTTAAAAGCGATACAATTTTTCATGTGCTTTTACACCCTAAAGCTGAGAAAAAAATCATACTGCAGAGAGAACTGCAGCAGCCCAGCACAGAAAATACTTCCACGGGATCCAGTGTTGAAATTCTTCTTGAAGTTATAGAATAGAAAAACAGAGCAGGGTTATAGAAAACAGAGCAGGATAAAAGGGTAAACTATTTAGAAAATAAAGAAAGTTAATAGTAAAACATATTTCCATAAATACACAATATTATTATGAAGTAATTCAAAATGGTTAACAAGATACTAATGCTTTTGTAGTTTATGGCAAATGGATGAAAGGAGTGATCCTGACAGCATTGGATTCTTTATTATGCATAAAATTAACAAAACATTTGTATCAACTCAAAAATTAACAAAACATTTGTATCAACTCAAAAGCATTAGTACCTTGTTAACCATTTTTAATTACTTCATAATAATATTGTGTATTTATGGAAAATTTCAATGCTGTCAGGATCACATATTTCATCCATTTGCCATGAACTACAATAATCTTTGAAATACTGACTTAAATACCGTATGATTCCTTAAAACACTGAATGAAATACCACATGAGATAAAAATCTTAGTTAATTGTCATGCAGTTTTTTGGTAAATTACTGTATTGCAAAATGTATGAAAATCATAGTGAATTTGAAAAAAAAAAAAAGTTTAAAATGCAAAATGCGGTAATTTACTGACCCTTTATTTTTATTTTTTTTACTGAACATGTCTTGTTGTAAATTGAAGCCTATATATATCCATATTCATGTTCTTTGTTGTGTGGGAGTTCAGGCTGTGTGGTATAGGCTGCTGTTTTCAAACGTTATCCAATGGCACCACCTTGTGGACAAATTGGATCTGTGCAGCATGAAAATGATTATTTTCAAATGTCAGGCTTTCATGATTACATTGGGCACCACCAGGCGTCGCTCTATGGGACTTCTGTGGGATACAGTAATAAATGGCACGGCGAAAAAATGGCGCAGGGTGATGCCAATAATGGCATCTTGCTACTAAAGGTATTTAACGCTTTAGAATTGTCCTATAATGCTAAATAACCTTAGTAATAAAATGCCATTATCAGAATCTATAATACATTACCTGGTCCCAGCGATTGAGTCCCCTCCTCCACTTCCTGTTTACCATGCATGAGTTTTGTAGCCAGCCAATCACCATGTGGGGACTGAAGCCGCATGGTGATTGGCTAGCTGCAGAACAGCTGCAAACTAACAAGGAAGTGAAGGAGACGCGATCGCCCGGGACCAGGTAATGTATACTAAACCTTACCACTCCACCTCCCCTTCCCCCACCTAAACCTAAACCTTACCACTCCACCCCCTTTACCTAAACCTGCAAAAATCTATTAACCCTTTGCACTCTCACATGCAAATGTTCAAACAAATGCATTCACAGATTCACTTATCCAGGCACTACTGTTATCACTACAGCTAAGTTAAATGCCGGGGTCTTAGTTCACAGAAGAAAGCATTGTTATGCTTAGTCACCTATACTGCGCAAAAGTACCCAAGTAAATATAGGTGTCCTAAAGCTGGCCCTGTAACATGCATAGTGCAGACATGCAAACATTAATTGCATCAAACCTATCTAGGGATTAGGAGCACACATCCTGACGTCCTCTCCTGGGACAGATAGTGCATCTTACCAATCGCACAAAGGACCTAACGTAATGTATCCATGCACACCATGCACATACACCAGCATAAGCCGTGTGCATGCTGACAAACACATACAGGCGAAGGAGGGAGTGCACTGAATTAGACCCTAGCCACAGGGGTCAGTAACAAGAAAAAACACATATATCCAGGCACATCACCTCTACTGGTGTATGTGCATGGTGCGCATGGATACATTACGTTAGCTCCCTTGTGCGATTGGTAAGATGCGCTATCTGTCCCAGGAGAGGACAGATAGAAGACAGCACAGGTGAGTCCAAGATATATGTGTTTTTCCTTTACCTAAACCTAACTACTGTTCCCCCTGTTGGCTTCTGTAGCACCCCAGCGGACTGAGATAATGTCAGAGTATGCATATCTTGAGACCTTTAGCAGCTATCTTAAGGTGGCCACTAACGGTCCAATTTCTAGCGAAAAATCGTTTGAGCGATCAGAAATTCTGATTGGACGAAAAATCGTTCACTACACCATCAACTAACCAACCATTGCTTCCTATCTATCACGACCAACAAGAAAATCCAAATTTTGGTTTGACGAAAATTCAATCGGACGATTGTTTTTACAATCGTTCATTATCGATTGTGCCCCTTAACTGAGATTATTTACAACCAATCCGATCAGAATTTCTGATCGCTCGAACCATTTTTCACTAGAAATTTGCTCATCCCCAAGGCCTCAAATAAGTCTTTTGGGCCTGAGGACAGCAGTTATACTCCTGCAGGTGTTCTATGCTACACAAAAAAATGTAAAAGCTGTATTGCGGGGAGCTAAATACATGGATATCAAGCTGCATATTTATAAGAAATGGAATTACAGCCAGAACAGGTGAATTTCCAAGTCCCCTCTAACTACCGTACTTGCATATGCCTGAAACTGGGACTCAACACAGCCTCATATGAAGAATCCTTAAGACAACATGCTTGGACTGGCCCAGCGGGGGTCGAGAGAATTCCCGGTGGGCCTTTCAACAGCAATGTGACGTCACCTGTCACTTGACATGGTGGCCCCCTGAAGCTTGTGAGGAGTGACACTGACACGCGCTTACATCTAGCTATGGAGGCTTGTGCGCTTACATCTAGCTATGGAGGCTTGTCCAGCCTCTGTAGTAGTGGAGGTTGCAGGGGAGAGGGGTGCTTCCTATGGCTATAGCACCCGCTGCAGATCAACTCACCTCTCCCAGGCTTCCAGCTCCAGTGGTAGGCTTCATTACCCCTCTGTCAGCCGCAGTGACTGTGAGCATCTTTCTCCCTCCAGCCGGCGACTCCTATCATATGACTCTCCGGTAATGTGCTGGCACGTCATATGTGAGAGACTCCGGCAGGAGAAAGAGAGTTGCTCACAGACACTTCGGCTGATGGAGGCATAATGAAGAGAAGATTACCGCTGGCACTGGAAGCCTGGGATAGGTGAAGTGATCTGTAACCACTGCTCTTCTGATGGGGGGGGGGGGGATAAGGAGGAATGAACAGAGGAGAGCATCTGGCTGAGCTGGCACACTATTGTAGGCGCTAGCCAGCTTATTGTAGAGGGGGATGGGCAGCACATGGCTACCTATGGGGAGAGGGAATGAGAGTGCACATAGCTACCTGTACGGGGGGGTAGAAATGAGCACATGGCTATCCTATGGGGGGAGGGGGAATGCTGGTGCACATGGTTGCCTATACACTAAAGGAGGGGGGATGCTGGTACATATGGTTGCCTATACACTAAGGGAGGGGGGATGCTGGTACATATGGTTGCCTATACACCAAGGGGGGGGGGGATGCTGGTACATAAGGTTGCCTATACACTAAGGGAGGGGGGGATGCTGGTACATATGGTTGCCTATACACTAAGGGAGGGGGGATGCTGGTACATATGGTTGCCTATACACTAAGGGAGGGGGGGTGCTGGTACATATGGTTGCCTATACACTAAGGGAGGGGGGGTGCTGGTACATATGGTTGCCTATACACTAAGGGAGGGGGGATGCTGGTACATATGGTTGCCTATACACTAAGGGAGGGGGGAATGCTGGTACATATGGTTGCCTATACACTAAGGGAGGGGGGATGCTGGTACATATGGTTGCCTATACACTAAGGGAGGGGGGGTGCTGGTACATATGGTTGCCTATACACTAAGGGAGGGGGGGGTGCTGGTACATATGGTTGCCTATACACTAAGGGAGGAGGATGCTGGTACATATGGTTGCCTATACACTAAGGGAGGGGGGGATGCTAGTACATATGGTTGCCTATACACTAAGGGAGGGGGGATGCTGGTACATATGGTTGCCTATATACTAAGAGGGGGATGCTGGTACATATGGTTGCCTATACACTAAGAGAGGGGGGGGGGTGCTGGTACATATGGATGCCTATACACTAAGGGAGGGGGGATGCTGGTACATATGGTTGCCTATACACTAAGGGAGGGGGGATGCTGGTACATATGGTTGCCTATACACTAAGGTGGGGGTGGGATGCTGGTATATATGGTTGCCTATACACTAAGGGAGGGGGGGGAGGAATGCTGTTGCACATGGTTGCCTATACACTTAAGGGGGGGAGAGTGCACATGGCCAGGCTACCTATACATTAAAGGGGAGGGGATGTGGGCTCTCATGGCTACCTATACACTAAAGGGGGGATGGGGATACACATGACTACCTATACATTAAGGGGGGGGAGAATATGTGTGCACATGGCTACCTATACACTAAAGGGGGGTATTGGTGTGCACATGGATACCTATACACTAAGGATGAGGAGGGGTAAGGATGAGGGGTGATATTTGCTACCGCATGTATGTGCAGTATAAGCTGGTACTCTGTGCGCTGTACAGATAGGAAACTAGCTGTAGAGTGTGCGCTGATCTCTGCTATCTCCGGTATGTACATTATAAGTGGTTACTCTGTGCCTGTACCAATAGTAAACTAGTTGCAGTGTGTTGAACAGCGAGGGAGAACGCCAGCGCATACCACTAAGGCTGCATCTGAAATGACCACCAGCTCAGTGTGAAGCACCTAAATAGATTTTCTGCACACTTTGCATTCAATTCAGATGCAAATCATATGCAAATCTGCTACTACTTATTATGCAAACAGGAAATCTGGAGGAGGGGCTGGGAGCAGCTAACCTGACAGTTAAATAGTTACAAAGTTAAAAAAAAGGTGGGGGGAAAGGCTGCGCGTCCCTAAACACATGTTGCAATTGAATGGTTAATCGCACAGGCATACACCGCCTCTGTCAGACTGAAAAATGCATGCCCTGCATCCTAGACAAGTGCAAACATTTATTAACCACTTCTATACCATTAAATTTTGTGCTGATCTGTGCTGCGTGGGCTCTCCAGCCCACAGCACAGATCAGATAGCAGCCAGGCCGATCAGACTTCCCCCCTTTTTTCCCCACTAGGGGGTTGTCCTGCTGGGGGGGTCTGATCGCCGCCGGCTGCTTGCGCTTGCGGGGGGGGGGGGCTCTTCAAAGTGCTGCAGTGTGTGCTGATTTCTGCTGCCTCCAGTATGTACAGTGTAAGCTGGTACTCTGTGCTTGTACTGATAGTAAACTAGCAGTAATGTGTGCTTATCTCTGGTACCTCCAGTATGTACAGTATAAGCAGTTACTCTATGCCGGTACTGATAGTAAACTAGCTGCAGTGTGTGCTGATCTCTGTTGCCCCCAGAATGTACAGTATAAGCTGTTACTCTGTACCTGTACTGATAGTAAATGATAGTAAACTAGCTGCAGTGTGTGCTGACCTCTATATTATATAGTTTTAGAATATCAGCTGTTGTTAAAGCCAGTGTTGAAGCCAATGCAACTGTATGCAGAATTCCAGGCATTGGAAGGTTGATGGTACAGAAGCTCCAATAGAACTAGTATTAGGAGTGCGTCCCAGATCGACAGAACGTCAGGCAATAGTTCACAAATGTAAGGCCACTTAACCTGCACTGCAATACCGGTACAGGGGCTGGGCTTGCTACACAGAGATGTGCATCACCTTCCTATCCTTAATCTTTCTGCCTAAAGAAATCCCCATCCAAACCCTAACCTTCCTGCCTACTAAATGAATCCTCTTCTGAACACTAACCCTTCTTCCTAATGTGATCCCTTTCAGAACTCTAACCTCCTTGCCCCATTGAATCATCTTCCCAACTCTAACCTCCCTGCTTATTTTAATCACATTCCTAACCCTCCTGTCTAATGTAATCACCTTCCTGTCCCCAATCTTCCTGCTTAATTTAATCTCTTTTTTATGACACCTTCTCACCTAATGTAATCCCCTTCCTAACCCTAACCCCTGCCTAGTGTAATCCCCCTCCCATTCCCTGCCCAATAGAATTGCCTTTATAACCTAAATCTCCTCTTCTAATGTACCCCCCCCCCCCCCCCCCCCCCCCCCACACACACACACACACACACCTAATGTAATCCTCTTCCTATTAGAGACATTGATGTACCCCCATGTAGTATGAGAGCTTGTCTGCACAATCTTTGTTAATAGTAGTCACAATCTGTAGCCCTCATACTATATGGATGTGATAAAATTGGCCAATCAAAATTCATTGTATTTATATTCTGTCTCCTGAAAAAATTGCATAAGCACTCAGTATGCTTTGCTAAAGCCTGGTACACATTTTCAATTATTATTGGCCAATCACTGACCAATTCTACCACCTCTAATGTCAAATCTTGAATAATATGAGCAGATTGTATTGGTAAACCCTCATACTTATGAGGGTTTACCTACACAATCTGCTCATACTATTCAATATCTGTTGACTCTCATACTACATGGGGAGGTGGTACAATTGGTCAGTGATTGGCCAATCTTAATTGAAATGTGTACCAGGCTTAAAAAAAACAATGACACTTTGGGGAGAAAATTGGCCTTGAATAAGCCGTTGGTGCAACTTGTGGTTAACAGTCTGCTGTGTGCCCAAAAAGCTATCTGATTATGCAAATGGTGGATCATTTTAATTGTGACAAACAAGAGACTAGAATTTGCGATGTTTGAGGGCTGAGGCATTATGTCATGTGAATTATTTTTTGTGACACAGTGAACAAAAAAACTGTAAAAAAATACCATTGACAAAGTTAAGATCAAAATTCAGCAAAAAAACGTCTAAATGTTACAAAATATGTATATATGAGTAGGCTTTGGTCTCTAGTTTTGAGAATGGTGAGGTTTATAACCTGTATTGAATGTTCTGAGATTCCAGGGGCTTTGCTATGTTAAAGTGAACCTCCGGACTACAAATCTACTCAGCAGAACTGAAAAGGCCTGGTGTTTCTTTAACAGTTTCACAGCATCAGAACTTTGTTTTTCTTACCAAATGCATTTTTAGCTAAGCTCCTCCCATCAAAGAAAAAAAGCCCGAGTTTTTTTCCCCTGATGCTGTGCAGAGCATGATGGGATTTCCTATGGTTGTTATTCACGCTGCCTAGCAACTGGGAGAGGTGATCAGCACACAGGACAGTTAGAACTGTGTATCATGCTCCCTGTCACTTCCTTTCAACCAAAAATATGGCTGCCATCATAAAATCAAACATTTTTAAAACAGGGTGGGTGAGAGATTATATTACCTATCTATTTTAATTAACATAACTAATGTAACTTAATGACAGTATGTTTGTTTAGGCTGAAGTTCCTCTTTAAGAAAGAATGACTTTATTTCTTTTGGTGCAAAAAAAGGCCTTGAACAATCCAATGGTGCTACTTGCGGTTAACAGCTAGCCATGTGCCCAAGAAGCTATCTGATTATGGATATAGTGTATCATTTTAACCGTGACAAGCCAGAGAATATAATTTTGGATGTATTATTGTAGAGGCTTATGTCATGTGCGCGCTGACGTCATTACACTTGTGGAATAGAGCGAACGTGCAGCTTGTATGCTCCTGGGAAAGTTCACTGGTGGGACACCACAGTGTTTAAACTTACAGTGCCCCAGAGATGTAACGTACTGTGCACTTTATCTTTTATGGATCCTTGTGGATGCTTGCTGGAATAAAACTTTTATCAGTGGAATCGTTCCTGGGTTATCCTTACTGGCTGGATGACAGCCTAAGCGCTAGATCCACCTGGTGTATGAGGTGGCAACTACCTGGTGAGCCCCTGTCTGATTGATTGAGGATTCTGATGTGATAGTCACTGTATGCTGCTGACCTTTTATCAGTTACAGTTACAGTATCACGCTATGGGAGCTTTGTGCTTTCTTTTCAGATATTGATCACAGTGGAGTGCACACTGGTACCTTTTATAGAAATGTGAAAATTGTTTTGGTTTTCAAGGGAACAAACCTGTGATCCAGAAGTGGTTAAAGTTACATTGTGTCCACTTGTTTGTGGAGTAAAATTCAGTTTACAGTTGTAAATTGGGCCCAGCCCTATCTGCCTCACTTAGTTGCTCCCTTGGATAACTGTCATAAACTCTAGTCATGGGATATTGGTAACAGAAATGGTGGACACAAGTTTAGTGACAGTCGATCAATGGGAGCTGCTTAGCAATGGATAAAAGGGTAAACATGATTTACAGCTTAAACTTGTTCATACAAGGAAGGAAAATATATAGTGCGGCACTCCTATAGAAATTGCAGTGGAAGAAAAATAAAAAGCAAAATTCTCTCACCACCTTGGTCTTGTTCTTGGCTGTTAATCACCTTGAGGACGTGTGCTCCGTCATATGACAGTGAAAGAAGGAGGTACGCAGCGTGACCAAGTGTCCGGTGGGACACGAAACGGCCGTCGCTCTCCGCCATCCTCACCCGCCACCCACCTCCTCCACCACCACTGTCCACACATGGGTCAGGTAACGAAAAGACTCATGTAAAGTACTTGATATGATGGAAAAGTTTTGCTGCTAATAAATATACACTTCAAAGGACGGAAGGTGCACGCTGTTTTTTCCTCTGGTAACCTGAATGATTTACAGCTTAAGCCAGAGAATAATTCTATAAACAGTTGAGCACATGGACTGTACTGGAGCTATTGTTTACTTAAGATAATTATTATTATTATTATTTATTCTTATAAAGCCCAAAATCAAAATATAGGTACTTATCCGTTAGCCGGGCGCATCCGGCAGGTGGCGCTGTTGATGTTAATTCCAATCATAATTACTTCATGTCAACTTGTGAATGTAAACGCCGGATGTGCCCGGCTTAAACAGATCAAGCCGCCGGCTTGCTTCGTGAGTGTCTTGCTCTCCTCCCCCTCTTGCCCTCTCTCGTATGAGCCTTGGGGAGGGGACATGCGTGTCCCCCCAGAGTCGTTCATCGCGGCATTGGGACGAACGACTCTGGGGGGACACGCATGTCCCCTCCCCAGTGTTCTATAGGAGAGAGGGCAAGAGGGGGAGAAGAGCGAGACACGAAGCAAGCCGGCGGCTTTATCTGTTTAAGCCGGGCGCATCCGGCGTTTACATTCACAAGTTGACGTGAAGTAATTATGATTGGAATTAACATCAACAGCGCCACCTGCCGGATGCGCCCGGCTAACGGATAAGTACCAAAATATAATCTTATATAGCCTGATAAGAAAAAAAGCCGTATTGTAACCGATAGAGGTCGTGTACTTATACCAGTAAGCACACTTATATATATAAAAAAAAAAAAAAATAACTGCAAAAAGTGAAGGGCCTTGGGGTTTAATTTAAGTTTGATTTAGAGTTACTGTTATAACATTATTTATCTCATCTGATTGTACTTGTCAGGTAAGTCTTGCATTTTTCATAGTTTAGAAAGTTGGTGTCAGCAGTTGCGACACACAGCAGGTTAACAAATAAAACTTTTAGAAAGTTGTCCTCCTCTGTAATTTCACCAGTATTAATGATTGATGACCAGGTGCAATTAACTCCGGGGAAGGCAACAACTTGTCAAGTGTAGACTTAATTTGAAAGGACTTAAATTGAAACTTTATGGCCCTGCATGAAATGTTCTAAGATATGGTTTTCATTAAGGTGCAAGGTAATGACTTCATACATTTCTGTCATAAAGTTTCTGTCTAATTTAACACGATGCATCTTGAAAATATTGGTGCTGAATAATTTATTTCAGTTATCATTAGCTGTCAATGTAAAATGAGCTTGGCCAGGTAAATGACATTTGTTAGATGTATACTCAAACCTTTATCTCTCAATATTATATAGGTAGATCTAAGAGAGCTTCAGGGCTTTGACAAGGCCAAATTCTCTCAATAAAAGTGCCCCCTCCTCCCCCCTCCCACAAAAATAAAAAAATAAAAATAAATACATAAATAAAATGTTGGCTAAAGGGGAAAAATCAAAAAACAATCTATATATATATGTTACGGCCAGAACCCGAAGTTTGGCCACTTCTAGTTCTGGCCGGCCACTTCGGGTTCTGGCCGGCCAATGCGCGAAGTGGCCGCTGCGCTGCGGCCAATGTTAAAAATGGATTGATTCCTCTGAGGTCAATGTATCTTCTGGCCGCAGCGCAGCGGCCAAACGTAGAACAACTTCGTTAATTTATTGCAATTCAGCCGGCGGCAATGTAACAATTCAAGCCGCCGGCTTTTTTTTTTCTGCTTCTCTCTCCTCCTCTTATGGGCAGCCGGCGGGGACACGCGTGTCCCCGAGAGTCGTTCGTGGCGCCAGGGCAGCAGAGCGGGGAGGCTGCAGACATCGCTTCTGCCAGCACCCGCTCTGCAAGAACGGCAGGATAACCCTGCCGCGACGAACGACTCCGGAGGGGGGACACGCGTGTCCCCGCCGGCTGCCCATAGAAAAGCGAGAGAGGCGGGGGGGGGGGGGAGGAGGAGAGAGAGGCGGGGGGGAGAAGGAAAGAGAGGCAGCAAAAAAAAAGCCGGCGGCTTGAATTGTTACATTGCCGCCGGCTGAATTGCAATACATTAACTAAGTTGTTCTACGTTTGGCCGCTGCGCTGCGGCCAGAAGATACATTAACCTCAGAGGAATCAATCCATTTCTAACATTGGCCGGCCAGAACCCGAAGTGGCCGGCCAGAACTAGAAGTGGCCAAACTTCGGGTTCTGGCCGTAACATATATAATAGAGTAAGTGCCTCAACCTTCAAGCAAGAAGAAGAAGTAGCGCCCTGCCCTCAGGGACGGTCCAAGCAAGAAGAAGGGCTGGTCCAAGCAAGAAGAAGAAGTAGTGTCATATCAAACTAAGGGCAAATAGGGATAATTTGCATATTCAGTAGCAGTGCATTGTGGGTAACCACAAATGTTCACTTATAGCTGAATTATTGCAGATTTGCTTTTGTTTTATGAAGGAAAATAACACCAAGCTTTGATTTTCTTAGTAGAAGGTCTTTTTGGTCCCTTTTATCCACCTATACATTCCGAGTGGTTTGGGTCACCCTGAGCTGCTTGGTTACTCTGTTGTACTGGTCCAAGCCCTATCTCACACAGCCACATCAATCCTTGCCATGTACAGATGAGGACCAAAAGTCTGAAACAGGCTGTCACATTTGGGTTTGATATGACTGTGTAAAATTTAAAGCTATAGGTTTGCTGTACACCAGTGGTTCTGGATGCTTGCTTGGCTTACTAAGGGTGAAAAACAATGATTTGCATATTTAGTAGCAGTGCATTGTGGGTAACCACAAATGTTCACTTATAGCTGAATTGTTGCATATTTTCTTCTGTTTTAGGAAGGCAAATTACACCAAGCTTTGCTTTTTTTAGTAGGAGGTCTTTTTGGTTCCTTTTATCCCCCTATACATTCCGAGTTGTTTGGGTCACCCTGGGCTGCTTGGTTACTCTGTTGTACTGGTCTAAGCCCTATCTCACACAGCCACATCAATCCTTGCCATGTACAGATGAGGACCAAAAGTCTGAAACAGGCTGTCACATGTGGGTTTGATATGGCTGTGTAAAATTTAAAGCTATAGGCTTGCTTGGCTGAGTGAGGGTGAAAAGGAATTATTTGCATATTAAGTAGCAGTGCATTGTGGGTAACCACAAATCTTCACTTATAGCTGAATTATTGCATATTTCCTTCTGTTTTTGGAAGGCAAATTACACCAAGCTTTGCTTTTTTTTTAGTAGGAGGTCTTTTTGGTCCCTTTTATCTGTCTATACATTCCGAGTTGTTACTGTCACCCTGAGCTGCTTGGTTACTCTGTTGTACTGGTCCAAGCCCTATCTCATACAGCCGTATCAATCTCTGGCATGTACTGATAAGGACTAAAAGTCTGAAACAGGCTGTCTACATGTGGGTTTGATATAACTGTGTAAAATTTAAAGCTATATGTTTGCTATATATCAGCAGCTCTGGATGCTTGCTTGGTTTACCAAGGGGGAAAAGGGGTAATTTGCATATTTAGTAGCAGTGCATTGTGGGTAACCACAATTGTTCACTTATAGATGAATTATTGTAGATTTTCTTTTGTTTTAAAAAGGCAAATTACACCAATACAGTGTGCGGCATTGCAGGAAGTGACAACAGTGGAACGCACGATGGAAGGGGTGAGTCATCCCCGCCCGCTGCCTCTTACTAATAGTGGGGGCTGCTACTGTGCTTAAGCAGGAGGGGGAGCGCACATGGGGGACCCAGGTGAGGGGGGGGTAGAGCACACATGGGGGCCCCAGTTTAAAGCTATATGTTTGCTATATATCAGCAGCTCTGGATGCTTGCTTGGTTTACCAAGGGGGAAAAGGGGTAATTTGCATATTTAGTAGCAGTGCATTGTGGATAACCACAATTGTTCACTTATAGCTGAAGTATTGCAGATTTTCTTTTGTTTTAAAAAGGCAAATTACACCAATACAGCATTGCAGGAAGTGACAACAGGGGAACGCACGATGGAACGCGGAAGGGGTGAGTCATCCCGCCCGCTGCCTCTTACTAATAGTGGGGGCTGCTACTGTGCTTAAGCAGGAGGGGGAGCGCACATGGGGGACCCAGGTGAGGGGGGGGGGGGTTCCTGCTGAGCTTAAGCTGGAGGTAGAGTACAGATGGGGGACACACATGGGGGACCCAGGTATGGGGAGGGGGAGGGTGTAGAGCACACATGGGGGCCTTCTACCCTCTTATGCGGCGTATGCTACGCCGCGGGTCGGCTAGTCCTGATAATTTGTGTGCAGCAGATAGACAATTTGGAGTTTCTCTTCCCAAGTCCACAGATTATACTCATAGCAGCTATTTAAGGCTAGATACCAATACCATTAATTACTACAGTCTCATATATCTTGTGTCTGCCACAGTTGGCAATTTTATGACCCAGGGTCATGTCCCTGTGCTGATCAAACTTAAACACACTGCTTTAGTGCCAACAAAATGTATTCAGAGGTTAAAATGAGCGCTTACTCCTAGACAAGGCATAATCACAAAGGATATGATCCATTCCTTAAGCTTAACCACCCTGGCGTTCTGATTAAATCGCCAGGGTGGCTGCGGGAGGGTTTTTTTTAAATAAAAAAAAAACTATTTCATGCAGCCAACTGAAAGTTGGCTGCATGAAAGCCCACTAGAGGGCGCTCCGGAGGCGATCTTCCGATCGCCTCCGGCGCCCAGAATAAACAAGGAAGGCCGCAATGAGCGGCCTTCCTTGTTTTGCTTATATCGTCGCCATAGCGACGAGCGGAGTGACGTCATCGACGTCAGCCGACGTCCTGACGTCAGCCGCCTCCGATCCAGCCCTTAGCGCTGGCCGGAACTTTTTGTTCCGGCTACGCTGGGCTCAGGCGGCTGGGGGGACCCTCTTTCGCCGCTGCTCGCGGCGGATCGCCGCAGAGCGGCGGCGATCAGGCAGCACACGCGGCTGGCAAAGTGCCGGCTGCGTGTGCTGCTTTTTATTTGACAAAAATCGGCCCAGCAGGGCCTGAGCGGCAGCCTCTGGCGGTGTTGGACGAGCTGAGCTCGTCCAGACCGCTCAGCAGGTTAAGCTCTGAAGGACATTCATCTCCAGATATTTCTTCTTCAGTCTCCTGAACTTACCCGGGGCTTCTAACGGTCCCCCGCAGACATCCTGTGTTGGCGCAGCCACTCACCGATGCTCCGGCCCTGCCTCTGGTTCACTTCTGGAATTTCAGACTTTTAAGTCTGAAAACCACTGCGCCTGCGTTGCCGTGTCCTCGATCCCGCTGATGTCATCAAGAGCGCACAGCGCAGGCCCAGTATGGTCTGTGTCTGTGCAGTACACTCCTGGTGACATCAGCGGGAGCGAGGACACGGGCGTGCAGGCGCAGTGGTTTTCTGACTTTAAAGTCAGAAATTCCAGAAGTGAACTGGAGGCGGGGCCGGAGCATCGGTGAGTGGCTGCGCCAACACAGGATGTCTGCGGGGGACCATTAGAAGCCCCGGGTAAGTTCAGCTCAGTTTCCCCCGACCCCCCTACAGTATCCCTTTAAAACACACCTGAACTGTGCTTAACACTGTTGATGTTTACCTACCTGTTACTTTTTGCAGTCCCTCTGGGTCCCCTCCATTCTCCAGCTGGCAGCTCCCTAAGATGTGCAACTGGAACTGCAGTGGCGACGACAGTTCTCAAAAGAATAAATGTGCATATGCAGAATGCTCAGGTGACAGGAGCACAATCGAGAAGGGTGCATATTATGGAACTGCCAGAGGGAGAATGGATGGGACCGAGAGGATGCAGAGGGACCTTACAGCCTACAGGGGGGATGGAAGAAGCCCATGTAAGTAAAAGTCGACAATTTTAAGCCCAGTTCAGATGTGCTTAAAGTCCCTTGTTCATTTAAAAAATATCTAGAAGCAAATGAACAACTGTTTTGAGTAGCAAGGCCAAAGTAGGATTCTAGGCTAAAACAAAAATAGTCAGAAAAAAATAGCATCTTTTGTAATATACTAAATCTCAATCATCTTTGTTACAATAATCCAAGAACAAATCTATGTAAAGTGTACCCGAGGTGAGATGTAACATGATGAGATAGATATGTGTATGTACAGTGTCAAGTATGCAGATAACTGGGTTGTATTCCACTTCTTGTTTTTCTGCCTGAAAGAGTTCTACTAGATAGGCAACAGCATAATAACCTTTAAAGAAAATCTGTAATGGGGAAAAAAAAACCTCTGGGGGATACTTACCTCGGGAGGGGGAAGCCTCTGGATCCTAAAGAGGCTTCCCCTATCCTCCGGTGTCCCGGCAATCCAGCGCTGCAGCCCCCCTGAACCACAGTGAGGTAAATGTATACCTACCATGATCCTGCGCAGGTGCACTAGTGGCTCTCTGTTCGGGTTAAGGCAGAAATAGCCGAACCCGATTGGATCCTCTCTACTGCATAGGCACGAGTAATTTGTCTTTGGCTCTGGTTTTGTACAGGAGTTTATTTGCATGCTTTTTGATTGTTAATACCTTACTGATTTAGTAATTTATTATTTAGTAATTTATTTTATGAGTATAAAGTGTAATTTACACATAGCACTTTAATTGCATATCCTGAACCTGGGTTTACATTATAAGGAACCTGCCTGTCATTGAGAATGTTTCTGCCGAGACCCAGGCGGAATCTGTTGCCTCCGAGTCTCGGCGCTTGTTCTCCCCTCAGATGACGCTGCTGGAACGCAGGTCTCACATCTTAATAGGTGGAGGACGCGTTCCTAGTACACCCTCCGCAAATGTAAACAATAGTCAGCTGACCACGGTCAGCTGACAGTTCGGTGTCAGCTGACGTTACAGCTGACACCTAGGTAGGTTACCGCTGTTATTGGATGTGCAGATTGTGGCCAGCCACTAATTGGATGAAAGTTGTATTTAAGCCTACAGAGTGTTCCCAGTCATCGTCCGTGATAATCATAGCTGTGGCTAGTTGCTGGGTGTGCACTGACCTTGTTGAATTACTGGATCTCGACCTTAGCTTGTGTTTTACTATTCTTGACTGCTGTTATTAACCCTTGCTTTGATTCCTGGATACGCTTGCTTGCTGCCTGGACCGACCTCTGCCTGTTACTGGATACCCTTGCCTGCCACCTGAACCGACCCCTGCTTATTAACTGGACACTCTTGCCTGCCGCCTGGACCAACCATTGCTTGTTACTGGACACTATAGTTATACCTGGACTAACTCTTGCTTGTTGCTTGAATAACCTTGCATGTGGACCTTGCACATATTGCCTGGATCAATCAACGCTGAGTGCATCATCCTCCTGAATCAAGGAAATAGCCCTATGTGATAATTATGAACTATTGAACTGTGTTACTTGCCTCAGTGGGGTTCTGGTGGGTTATTGCCCTCTCTACTTCAGTACCTTGTACGTTAAGACCTGTGGGTAACCATAGTCAGGAGACTAATATAGTGTCCTGTCCACGCGGGGCTTGTCTATAGGTGAAGACCGTGGGCCGGGCTCACAGCCGTGGAAATAGATTGGGGCATATAGACTGATTGGGGACATAACCTGTCAGGCCTTACATACATACACTCTGTTGCACAGGATTGAACAGTAGTATTTATTGTCGTATATGATTTTGGACCAGAGGCAACATTCACTTATAATAATTAATTGGTCAGCTGAATGTTTTGTCTTTAAATTGTTTACAATCATGCCTGGATATTTTTTGATACCAATAAAATACCGGTAAGTTATTTTTGAGATATTGAGTTGCTGTTTCCATGGGCAACATTCCATTTCATGTTGGTAAATTGCATATTGATTGAGCACACTCTGCACTAATAAATGCAGTGAAAACATTTTTAGTCTGGAGCAGATCATCAGAGAAGAAATCTCAAAACTAACATAAATACAGTTTCCCAGGAACAATTAGCCCCACGCCACTATTAGGACATTCCCTAGGACCTACCTTAATATCACCATAATCCCTTAGCCAAACCAGGGCACTATCTGCATGGAGTGTGTATATTCTCCGTGTCTGTGTGGGTTTCCTCTGTGCACTCTGGTTTTCTCCCACATCCCAAAAACATATAGATAAGTTAATAGTCTTTCCCCTTATTGGCTTCTTCATCTCCACCATGACCTCAAAGCACAAAAACTGTTATTTCCCCTTGGCTTTCAGCCCCCTGAAGTCTCTTCCCGCCCTCCCCCCTTAGGTTTTTCACTGTTACTGACAGACAATATTTACCCTGCGGTATATTCTATATATTACAGTATGTATATTGTGTTACCCTGCGTGTTTGTTACTGTATTACTCTGCAGAATACTGTTTGTCCAAGCTCATACCTTGTTCTTAGCCCTGTATGCCAAACCCAATTCCAGGCACCATATAAAATGATTCTGATTCCTAAGCTGGCCCTAGACTACGATACATGCAATACACGATATATACATAGACATATGATTATGGTAGAGATTAGATTGTGAGCCCCTCTGAGGGACAGATAAGTGGCAAGACAATATACTCTGTACAGAGCTGCAGAAGATGTCAGCACTATATATATACTGCCACCCTAGAGGGTACCCAAAACAAGCAGGGATACCACATCTTCCACCCGATGTACAAACCACAATTGGCAAAGTATAATTCCCTATAGGAGAACAATCTCAGCATAGAAATCCCCCTTCAAATAGTATGCATCCTCTCATGCATAACCCATACAGATTCAGATGCAGTTGGGCAGACACAGACCTGATGTAATCCCCCTGACAGAGAATGCCCCCTTCAAATAGAAATACTTCTAATGTAAAAAAATATATACATATTTACCACTGTGCCTCATTGTTCCTCCCTGCCTATTTTAAGAATTTAATTTATTGGACACAAATGACACTTTACAATGAAGACGCAGCCTTACCCCCTTCCTCTGGTCAATATAACAGGGTCTTTTCAGAAAAACACATGGCACTATGAGCACCTCTAATAGCTCTAATGCAGGCACTCCTAGTCCAGCCTCTTTCTCTGAAAAGACACTGTTATTTCGGCCTGAAGAAGTGGGTAAGGCCCAGGAAACGCCTCATCGTCCAATAAATATATTTTAAAAATGTCATTCCTCATCTGAGGTAAGACCACTCATTGTTCATATTACAACAAGACAATACACATATAGCCCACGTTTCTTCTGGCGGGATATGGCCTCTTCTTAACTTTTTATCCCCTGCAGTCAGAAGCTGTTTACTTCCATTCAGAAGTTTAATGGCTATAATTCCTAATCAGTGAGGATTATGCTATAGTCTAAATTGACAGGAGAGACAGCAAAACAAGAAGCCGCTTGCGGCTGGTGGCTAGCGTGTAGGCTGCAAAGTCATGCAGTTGCTAGGCAACACTTATAGAGGCTATAGGAGAATGCAGAGGAAAGGTACCTTCCCACTGCCTTCACCTATAGCCACTGTAATCGTTGCCTAACAACCACGTGACTTTGCAACCCACACACTAGCTGCAAGCAGCACTTCAGGCAGGCTAACGTTACACTCCCCGTTCTAGAATACCTTCGAGGAAACCAAAGGTTGGGTTGAGATATACGCTGCCCACCTTCTAGACTACATGCCGGCCACACCTCGTGGAGGTCTGTTCTTGCTACAGAGTGGAGAGCCCAGTCCCCAGCTGCTACTAAAGAGGGACACACACTGTCTCAGGCTGATTCTCACAGACAGTCAACACATTCCAGGTGAAATAGGACAGTGTGGTTGCAAAAATCTGCTGGTCTCAGGACACTCTTTCTTCTTGTTTTTAGCTGTTTTGTATTGGACAATAGAGCTGCATATGAGCAGGATTGCCTGATAATGGAACATTCAACAGCCCTATTTTACTACTACTTGACCGGAGAGAAACCCTTTCAGGCAGAAAAAGAAGATAAGGAACACAGTCTAATTATTTGTATGCTTGGCACTGTACTTACACACATCTATCTTATCATGTCACCTCTGGTGTAATTTAACTACCTACTGTAAATGATTGCAACATAAGAAAAGGTCACTTATACTGCATTTTCCTCTGTGAGAAATGTTGGTCTTATATGTAGGTGTTTACATGCATTTTCAATGTTACCATTTTATTCATGATAATGGTCCATTCACAGGACAAAGGAAGTGAGAGGGATATGGAAGCTGCCATATTAATTTCCTGTTAATATTTCTGCTGATCTTTTATGCATCAGTTGTATCTGAATCGCCACCTGAAACAAGCATGCGGCAAATACACTCACTGATTTTAGTCAGAGCACCTGATTTGCATGCTTTTTTAGGGTCTATGGCTAAAAGCATTAGAGGCAGAGGATCAGCAGGGCAGCCAGGACATTTGCATTGTTTAGAAGAAAATAAATATGTCAGCCTATATACCCCTGTCACTTCAGGTGTCCTTTAACTGAAGATGGCGTATGTATCTACATAATTCATACACTGCACTGTTGTCACATTGTTTGCTGATTAAATAACTACATCAATATACGCAAGAATGTCTCCAATAAAGTGCCCAGTGAGTTTATATGCATCATCTGTTTTGTAATAACAAGGTTGTAGCTTCTGCTTTAAGGGCCCGTTCTCACCTGAGCGGGAATAGCGCGATTCCTGCTCGCGGCAAACCGCTAGCGGTTTAGCAAAAGACGCTACACAATGTAGCGAGTGGCAGTGTTCTCACTGTAGCGATAACCGCAACCGCGCTGCATGCAGCGGTTTGCCGGCGACGAGCGTTCCGCGATTAGCAATCGTGATTAGCGTGCAAAGCACGATAATCGAGGATCGCTCCAAAACCGCCGCAGTGTCCAGTGATTTTTCCGCACTAATCGCGGGAAAATCACTCCTGCAAAACGCTGGCGGTAATCGACGGCGTTCTGCGATTGTAAGTGTGAACGGGCCCTAAAAGGTTTGATACAGATCTTTGCTTCCTTCTCGGGCCACCTCACCAAGCCTTGTGTTTCTTACTAAACTCCTGATTATTTTACAACACAATTTCAGAACTTAGTAACAGTGGGCCTGCCTGCATCAGTAAGGTTCCATAGACTTGTGAAGATTACAGAATAGGAGTAATCCTGCAGACCTGGCCTGCATTCAATAAAAATCAAGTTCTTTTTCATGGTGTGTAATTGACAGCAGTTGCACCCACTTTAGTAACCTACCAACAACCATTGCTGTGACCTGATATGACCCAGGGAAAATGTGAAAACCTGTGCCACCATATAAAATAGGATTTTCAATTAGTTCAAGCCAGGTCTGCAAGACCACTTATACAGTGGGTTGCAAAAGTATTTGGCCCCCTTGAAGTTTTCCACATTTTGTCATATTACTGCCACAAACATGAATCAATTTTATTACAATTCCACATGAAAGACCAACACAAAGTGGTGTACACATGAGAAGTGGAACGAAAATCATACATGATTCCAAACATTTTTTACAAATAAATAACTGCAAAGTGGTGTGTGCATAATTATTCGGCCACCTTTGATCTGAGTGCAGTCAGTTGCCTATAGACATTGCCTGATTATTATTATTTAGTATTCATATAGCGCTGACATATTACGCAGCGCTGTACAGTGTGTATATATATATATATATATATATATATATATATATATATATATATATATATATATATATATATATATAGTCTTGTCACTAACTGTCCCTCAAAGGAGCTCACAATCTAATCCCTACCATTGCCATATGTCTATATTATGTAGTGTTAGTACTGTAGTCTAGGGCCAATTTTTTAGAGGGAGCCAATTAACTTATCCGTATGTTTTTGGAATGTGAGAGGAAACCGGAGTGCCCGGAGGAAACCCACACAGACATGGAGAGAACATACAAACTCTTTGCAGATAGTGCCCTGGCTGGGATTTGAACCAGGGACCCAGCGCTGCAAGGCGAGAGAGCTAACCACTACGCCACCGTGTTGCCCTGATGAGTGCTAATGACTAAATAGAGTGTACCTGTGTGTAATCTAATGTCAGTACAAATACAGCTGCTCTGTGAGGGCCTCAGAGGTTGTCTAAGAGAATATTGGAAGCAACAACACCGTGAAGTCCAAAGAACACACAAGACAGGTCCAAGACAGGTCAGGGATCAAGTTATTGAGAAATTTAAAGCAGGATTAGGCTACAAAAAGATTTCCAAAGCCTTGAACTTCCCACAGAGCACTGTTCAAGCGATCATCCAGAAATGGAAGGAGTATGGCACAACTGTAAACATACCAAGACAAGGCCATCCACCTAAACTCACAGGCCGAACAAGGAGAGCGCTGATCAGAAATGCAGTCAAGAGGCCCATGGTGACTCTGGATGAGCTGCAGAGATCTACAGCTCAGGTGGGAGATTCTGTCCATAGGACAACTGTTAGTCATGCACTGTACAAAGTTGGCCTTTATGGAAGAGTGGCAAGAAGAAAGGCATTGTTAACAGAAAGCATAAGAAGTCGCGTTTGCAGTTTGCCACAAGCCATGTGGGGGACACAGCAACCATGTGGAAGAAGGTGCTCTGGTCAGATGAGACCAAAATGGAACTTTTTGGGCAAAATGCAAAACGCTATATGTGGCGGAAAACTAACACTGCACATCACTCTGAACACACCATCCCCACTGTCAAATATGGTGGTGGCAGCATCATGCTCGGGGGGTGCATCTCTTCAGCAGGGACAGGGAAGCTGGTCAGAGTTGATGGGAAGATGGATGGAACCAAATACAGGGCAAATTTGAAAGAAAACCTCTTGGAGACTGCAAAAGACTTGAGATTGGGGCGGAGGTTCACCTTCCAGCAGGGCAACGACCCTAAACATAAAGCCAAGCCAACAATGGAATGGTTTGAAACAAAACATATCTATGTTTTAGAATGGCCTAGTCAAAGTCCAGATCTAAATCCAATCGAGAATCTGTGGCAAGATCTGAAAACTGCTGTTCACAAACGCTGTCCATCTAATCTGACTGAGCTGGAGCTGTTTTGCAAAGAAGAATGGGCAAGGATTTCAGTCTCTAGATGAGCAAAGCTGGTAGAGTCATACCCTAAAAAACTGGCAGCTGGAATTGCAGCAAAAGGTGGTTCTACAAAGTATTGACTCAGGGGGCCGAATAGTTACGCACACCCCACTTTGCAGTTATTTATTTGTAAAAAACGTTTGGAATGATGTATGATTTTCGATCCACTTCTCACATGTACACCACTGTCTATTGGTCTTTCACGTGGAATTCCAATAAAATTAATGCAAAAATTGATTGCAACCCACTGTATTTGCGTAATCTTCTCCAGCCCAAAAAAGTGAACCTAAAGTGAAAACAAACTTATGAGATAATAAACTGTATATGTAGTATGGATGATAAATAGAACATTTTATAAGATGTATACAATATAAGCATACAATATTTTTATTTGCATTCAGATTTTTTTTTAAGATTGCATCAGACTGATACTGTTGCTGTTCAGAATCCACACTCCGCTATGTTTAGCTAAAAATGGATTCATAACAAATGGCCCTTTGAACTTTCCTGCAGTAAAACCTTATGAAGATCCTTATCTCACAGTTTTTGTCATCTGTTTTGGCTTCTATTCACTGTTCAGGAAACTGAACTGAATTGTATAAGCTGTGGACAAGCTCTTTTGCATAAAGAAAAGTTTTTTTTAACTCTTGCTTTACAGGAAAACAGAAAGGGTCTTCTGATATTTTTATTATTAGCGAAAATACTATATATGTACATATGATTATCTCATAATGTGACATGTCACTTTCAAGTACACTTTATGTGAATCATCATGTTAAAAAATAATCATTACACAGTGTCAGTTTTTTGTAACTTTTATTGAACACAAGTATTTTGACAGAATGCAAAGTTCTCCGTTAGTACTCAGTATTTACAGCAGTGAGAATGGGAATAAAGTTGGTAGTCAATGATTCACTTGGTAAAAAGTTTTGTAACAAGAGAGAAGGCCCCAGAAGTAGGGGATGTTGGGCAGGGATGTGAATGGAGGCATTTGAACAGCATAACACAGTAGGCCCATATGGAAAGTCAGGCCTCATTCGCATGTCCTGTACATAATTGTTCCTCTGAGAACCTGAAACCCAAGCAATGAACACAGATTTTGTGTCACATTAAAACAAAAAGAACACTTGACTTTCTGAAGGATGCAGTGTGAGCTTGCTGTCCTCTGTTGGCTGATAAATATGCAGTGCCTGAACACAGTAATAATACACACGTACTTGTACATGACATGGTTATATAGTACTAGACATAAGAAGAAATTCTTGGTCGCTAAAATAAGAACGTGTCACGTATCCACTCAGCGCATCAGCAAAATGTGACTTAGGACACAGCTCAAGTATTTGTCAGTCATTGTTTCGACTGCCTATGCTTCATCAGTTGACTGTAAGGTTTGTGTTGTTTTAAGTATAAAAAACAAAACAAAAAGAAAACTATCTTCCAATTACACACGTTATCATCCTTTCATTAGGTTAAGAGGAATCATTAAGTCTTTTTCTAACAGTTGCTGAATGCCAGCATGCTATAGAGCTGTAGACTAGGAAAGACCTATATCCGATTAGACGTTATTCAACGCAATTCAATGAAAGATGTTTACATTTTTAGCAAACATAAACTGCTGCATAAGAAAAAGGAATGCAATAATTCCAGTGTCTTTTTAAAGTGGCTAATCCTTATACATGTTATGAAGGTAGCCAATATTAGTTAAGTAATATAACTACTATTAATATGGAATCATAAGCCCCATTACTTAACAAGACTCTGTGAAGTTATTAGATGGGTAGCAAGTTTTTTGTCATACAAAAACGGCTTCTGCCACTGTACTGGGTTATGTTTTAAATCCACTCCGCAATGGTCTTGATTTTTTGAGGCCTGGAAGGGGTAAATCTTAATGAATACAGCTATAGCATGCCTGAACATTTTCAGATTCATGCGTTGTTTGGTGCATCTTAATGTGCTCCAAGATTCATTTAAAAAAGGGTGAGGTTTTAATTGTAAACATAAAAAGTATGACAAAAAGATAATCTTCTAGATGAAAAAAACAAAAACAACTTTTTATTTGGATTTATTTCTACACTGGTAACAATCTGAGAGCACAAAAGAAATAAGGCCATTACAAATTATTATCTCCACTTGGCATTAGACACATGGTTATTCCCTCCATTCCCATCCCTACTAACATTGAAAAAAGTAAACAAAATAAAAAAGTAACAAACAGCAATGTGACAAGACCATTTATTCACAGTTTGAATTCACCTAGTGATGCTCACTGTCCAGATGCAATAATAATTAAAAAAAAAACATAAAGGGGAAAAAAAACTGGTAATCCATTTAACCAAATGTTTATTAACTGTTAAGGGTATGGAAACACAATGTAATAGAACTTTGTCATTTTCACATCATCTGAGGACCAGAATGAAGGCTTTGCCAGGGTCTGAGATAGTAAAAATCAGTTGTAATTCCCACCAGCTTTTGTTCCACCACCGTAACTATACTTTTTTGATTTTTTTTATTTTAAATTATGATACTATGACAAAAAACACAATTCACACTAATATTCACACATTTACTGTGCACAAGCTGACAGCAATTAGGGAAAGGGAGATTTCAATCTTTTCAAATTTAATACAAATTATCGATTTTTTGTTTTTGAGTTTTTCTTCACCAGAGATAGAATGAAGCAAAATAAATGTACATAGTATCAATCGAATATACTCAAATTGTCTGAATGGCATGGAAAGGAGGTGTGACTGAAATGATCTCTGCATCCTGGCAAAAAGAAAAAAATAAAATAAGAGAAATTAAAATAAGCGATGTTTCAAGTTTATAGGACTACACATGAGAGCTGGCACCAAACCGCTGATTTTGGCATTTTGTCATTATGGCCAATACATACTATGTTAATGTTAGTGAAAAAAGATGGAGAATTTAATTATTCAACATAGAACAGCTCAAATTAACCCACACGTTTCACTCACACCTTTCATATGCAAAGGTGTCCACACACCGGAGTACTGAACTCTTATAGACCTAACAGTAACTGTTTTTTTCACTCAGCTCAAGCATAGAAAATATACACGATCATTGGGACTTCCCTAAAAGAAATGACATTATTATACAGCTTAATGTATAGTGCTGTTTCAAAGCCAGGGCAGACTTGCAGCATTGCTGCTGTCTTATTTCAATCATAGAGAGTTCTGGATGACGTACCCTAGAAACATTTCAAAAACATATTTTACACTAAAAGGAAATACTACTGATGTCACTAGTATCTTAACAGGAAGTCCATAAGACAGGATTTTCAAACTTTCTACGATATAATGTAACAGCAGGCACCTATTACTATCAAGACTTTCATTGTAATTTTTTAAAAACAGCCTGACCCATAATTGGTTTTTAGGCACAAGAATGTAGGGGACATTCAAAAGCAGAGTTCAATTTGTAACTTGGTAGAAAAGGTGTTGCTGTCTTTAGAAATCAAAGGTAACTCTTCTGTTGTCCTGTGCACCTAACTAATTACTTCTGATCCTCCATAGCTAACTAAACCTTACCTCCAGTTGGCCACAGTGTGGCTGACATTGCTCCTGTGCACGCTGAGGAAAGTAGATACCTAATGCAGTTGCTGCACAGTGTTCTGCTTTAAAGAACACATAGTACACAGAATCTGCAAATCAGATATGCTTTAAGAAAGACGTTGCCCCAGATTCTTCTTTCACTCTAGTAGGCTCCATAACCGGGACTTTGCTTACATCAACTTTACTTTTCTCTCTCTCATGTTGGATTCATCATATCATAACCCCATTTTTAAGTATGAATAAGATGCTTGGCTTGCTTGCTATCTATTAGGTTCTACTATATTTCAGGGAACAAAAAATGCAGCTATCTGATTGGTCGCAACACCTTTCCTATATAGTTATCTGTGTCATTTTCCTAAAAGTCCCTGACTGTTTTCATTCTAATATGTTAACATCCTTTATGGTGAGGACTTTATAGATCACCTATCCATACACAAGCCATCTATGTTACACATTCAGTATCTCACATCATGTATGAGTGAGCCATCCTACAATCTTTATTTATAGAGGAGATCTGGAAATGTAAATACATCACACTGATCTGCCTTTCATGGCAAAGCATATTAGCTGCAACAATAAATCCCATATTAATCAAGACTAGATCATTCTGGAATGTGAGTTCATGATGTGCATTTAACTATGAAATCATATATGTGACTCACTTGTGAAATTAAACAGGACCAGTCAGTTGTAAACATTCATTTTCCCCTCAAAGCAACTCATTGCAAAGCACACAAGCTAATAATCTAATATATAATATTTATATATCCCATGTCTATTGAGAAATGCAGTTACACAAACCATTGTGATAAAAAGAACACATGGAAGAAAAAAAAATAAAATGATATAAACATGAAGGAAAATAATATATATATATAAAAACTAATCAATGTCCATGTCAATACTGCAAATTGAAATAAAACGTACAAGCGAAAAATATACATTTGGCATCCTACATAAGGAAACAAAAATATACAGATCTCGAGCTGGAAGCAGTGTAGTGTTGAGATGAAAATTGAAAATGCAAGCTCTGTGGCTCGCATTCACAGAATAGAGCCAGGATTTCGGTAAGCCAACACCCATTGAACAGCTTAAATGTGTGCACCCTTTGATAACATAGTATTTCTAAGGTGGGCCAATCACTTTACGTGGCTGTGGCAGCCATTTTTAAAGTAAACCGATAAGTTGAAAAGAGCTGGCTATCGGTTTGTAAAGGAACAGTGCAGAGACCAAAGTGTCACATGCCTAAGTGATGTCATGTGAATGAGTGAGGTCAATGGCTTTTTTTGTGCATTCATAGGCCAATTCTCATGCATTTTGCCATAACAACAAAATGGCTGATTTCACACTACGTTAATTGTAAATAAGTGGAGATGTCATGGAAATATTATACAAGTGCTAATGTCTACATTGCATTCTTTTTCCACATTATAGCTTTCTTCAGTTAAGATGTACTATGCTTATAGTGTGATCATGTTTTGTACACGCTCATTTGATTATTTTGTGAATGGAGAAGCTGTGACAGTTGTATCCAGCATGAGGATCATAGCTGCTTAACTGATTGTGATACCAGTAGGAACCATAGGAACCAACCAGGTCCTTCCTTTTATTCCTCCCATAGTGCATTTGGAAAACAAAAGGGAGTAACTGATTGGTTGGAAAGAACAATAGGAACCTGTACTTTTGTGAGATGCTGATCACTAGAATGTTCTGAGTGAATGTGAAGGCCTGAACCCTAATGCCTTCAGATATTACAATAATATGCAGTGAGAAGTTTGTGCAGGATCATACCACTGTCATTACGTGTCAGCACAAAACATAAATAATATGTGCACACATAGGTTGAGTTATGTGACAAGTGTTACAAGGGACCATTCATTCTTAGGCTTGTTTTACCTTGCTCATAAAGGAGGGCTAACTACAGATCAAAGTCAATGTGTGGCTATCACTCAGAACAGATTTCTGACTGAGCTGAGACCTAGGCATCACAGCCACTTGCATGAAGGTCCACCAGCCAAATCAACATCATCAGTTAAATCATAATAATTGGCCAGCAGGGTTAATGACTTGTCCTCTGCTCCTGTCTGGCCTGGAGATGATCCTTGTTCATGGCACCTTTTTGCAGTGATCTCCGTAGTGAGAATCATAATTCCAGTAATAAGATAAAGAGACTTTCTGCTGGACGAGACCCGTGTCAAAAGGACTTATTACAAGATGCAGTTGTACAGTTGCCAGTCAATACAGAAAGAGCGACAAAAGGGAGTTAACAAGAGACAACAAGGCTATCATGTAAAAGTTCATCTAATAAAATAGGTGGTTGACTTCAATGACAAATACAGATATTTTTTTTTCTCTTTTTCAATTTTTATTTGCCCGTACAATGTTGGGGTGTGACATCCAAAATGTATGCCCTTTTCTGCCAGCTATACCAATTAAAGTGGACTCAATAGCTCAAATGCCAAATACACCTGTGTAGTTTACTAAGTGTATGTCTTACATTTTGAGTGCACCTAGCCTCCGTATGGTACCAGAATGTCACCTTGAGTGTCCCATGCTGACAGAGTCCATGACACAACTATATACAATGATCTCAACTGTCTACATCTCTCCTTCCCCATCCCATAAATAAAAAGGATGTGCTATTCTTCTGTGGGGGGGCATTGCATGGAATATCTCATATCAACACTTTCCCACTTGGCTTTGTTCATAAAAAGCATATACACAGGAGATTAATCCTTTCTACAATCTCACAAAACATACAGGGTTTCTTTTGAGAAAAATAAATGACAACAAAACAAAAATAATAATAATAACGAAGGCCAAGATTTGAGAGGAATGATGAAGTGTTTGTGTGTATTTACCTCACTCTGTAAATGGCTAGCATGAGGCTCTTCAGACATTATTTTTTAGTATCCACTTTCCCCTTCCCATGTAACACATCCCCACCCCCAAGAACAAATCATGCTTTACTCTCGCTCGCATTTGTTTGAGTGGCTTCGTTGGGGACTGTTTTCACTTCTGCTGGGGTGCTCTTGTTTTCTGAGTCATCTGCCTTAGATTTCTCTTCTACAGGGGCCTTCCTGGAAAGAACAATAACATTACAGTGTGAGAAGAGCAGAGAAGTAACAGTGGACAACTAGAGCACAAATCATACACAAATGCTTTCAGTGGTATTAAAACAAAATACATCACTATAAACAAGGAAGATGTCCAGCAGATTAAGATTTAGATATTGAGTAAATGTCAGTCAAACACCTGGTAAATGTCAAATGTCAAATTGTCTTCTTTTATTTTTTACATTGATGTGAATCTAGCCTTATTTTTGTTTCTTATATTGGCATTAATCAGACATCGGCCAATGAAACAAAAACAATCTTCTTGCACGTAATGTAAATTCAGTATAATCAGCTGATGTGTGTGATGGTGTTTTGTTTTCCTCAAAAACAGAAGGTCATAATGCTAACCACACTTAAAGCGTACCCGAGCTGAAGCCTGGGTACAAAAACAGAAACTTACCTAAAGAGAGGAAAGCCTCTGGATCCTAATGAGGCTACTCTTGCTGTTCTCCAGTCCCCTATCACTTAGCATGGACCCCCAGAAGATTGGCAATAAGGGCTTGTAGGTAATCACATTAGGGCAACACTCCTCTTCTGTCACGAGTGTGGCCATACTGTTCCTCTGTGAATACAGCAATGCCTGCGCAGTAAGCTGGAGCCTCTCGTGCATGGCCAGCTCCATGCTACTGCATCTGCGTGCCCATGCTTGTGCGGCTGCAGCACAGCTGCGCTCGTGGCAGAGGAGGAGCGCAGCCTCAATGTTAAAGGAGGTCCTGTCAAGTGGGGCTGGAGGACAGCAATGGAAGCTTCATTAGGATGCAGAGATTTCCCTCTCTTTAGGTAAGTATCTATTTCTGAACCCAAGCTTCGGCTCGGATTCTCTTTATGCCGGCTTCACACTGTATATTGGCGGTGTGGTGCAGCAGCTGCAGCGCACTGAAAGACACAAGCCTTTAGGTAATACCGAATTACTATGCGGGATTCCCCATCTGGTATCCGGCCAAGCAGGAAGTGACGCTCACTTCCTGTTCAGCAATTGATGACGTGTCCAATGGCAACCTTCTAAAATACGCTTCCGAGCATGCGCTGTGCAGATAATGGTGACAGGTTTTTTAAAAGTGCGCGTGTTACCATACACTTACATGACTTGCAGCCCGACACAGATTGTCGCAGGAGCCGTGCGGTAATGCAGGTATTGAAGTGGGTTAAACAGGGCACTTCCGGCGCAACGTGGGGAGTGTTAACTCCCCCATAGATTAACATTAGGCTGCGGTGGGGTGCAGTAAATTTACTGCCATGCCTCAGTGTGGAAGGGCCCTGAAGATTGTGGTGATATCTCGAAATGACCAATTTCATAAAATAATTGTATCTATTCAAAATAAACCTGAAAACTAAAATATAAATCTTTACTTGCAATTATATTTGATGTCATGGGAGAGTTGGAGGTTATTGGTTATTTTGAAGAATTTCCTACGAATGCATTTATGTTAAATTTAAAAGAAAATGGCACTTTTTATAAAATCAGCATAAATAAAGCCTAATGAATAACAAGTTGTTCTTTTTCTTGTATTCTAATGGTTTTTTTTCTTGTTTTCTAATGCTATTAAACATTTTAAATTGATGACAGCTTAACATTTTCATAACTGACTTTGAAAGGATGGCAACAGTTCTGCTTGAAGTGTGGATTGTTCATAAACTCCCACCTTTCTATATCTGTAATTACTTGGCTGCACGGAGCAGGAGCCATTGTTATCCATTTTCCACTCATGCAGTAATCCCCTGAATGGCTGCAAAATACCATCTGCTACCTTCTAGGTGAGCACAGTGGATTTTTTTTTTTTAATTAAGTTAACCACTTGAGGACCAGAGGTTTAGATCCCCAAGTGACCAGGCCATTTTTTTACAATTCAGCACTGCACGGCGTTAATGGTTTATTGCTCGGCCATACAACAGAGGAACAACAGAGCCACTCTGCCGCCACCATATGGTGTTATCCAGTCGGCAAGTGGTTAAAAGCAAAGCAAAAAATCTGAAAGAGTTGCATTCAAAGACTTAAAAAAGCAGTGTTGTCTGTAAGCAAATGAAGCAGTCAAACAGCAAATTTAAATTTAAATTATTTCTTTTTTTGGCAGCTGAATGAACCAGATTTTACATCATATTGAAATGGCGGCTATGCAAACTTCAGAAACCAGGAATATGAAACCATAGTACAAATTCCATTGCTGCTACAAATACATTAACCACTTAAGCCAATCTGGACAGATATATTTGTCCAAAAATTGCCAGTCAAAGGCAATCTGGACGAATATATCCGTCCAGCAGTGTTGCTGCCCTTGTGCATGTGTATCCTCGTGCAGGCGGCTCGTTCCCCGCTGCTATTACAGGGGTTTGATTGCTGAAGAGGAACGAGTGTTCCCCGAGGCAAACGATTCCCTGCAAAAAAAATCAAGATACCTCCAATCAGGAGGTATTTGATTTATGAACTGAAACGTAAAAAAAAAAAAAAAAGATCTGGCACTCCCTGGTATATTCCTGGAGAGTGCTTAGCACGACCTAGTGGCCAAAAAGTAAAACTAAAGTAAAAATGGAAAAAAAAAAACAATACACACTAACTAAAAACTTATTGACTCCCCACCCTGCCCATTAACTAAAAAAATAAAAACATGTTTAAAAAATAAAAACAAATTACAGTTTAAAAAACATACATAAATCATTACCTCAGGGACTAAACTTTTAATATGTATGTTGTGAAGGTATATTACTATATACTTTATTACCTTTAGCCTATATGGGCTTGTAATTAGTGATGGATGCATTTATTTCTAAATAAAATATTTGCGCCATACAATGTACTAGGGAAATATTTCGAACGTTGCAATAACCGGGACAAGCAGGCAAATAAAATGTGTGGATTGTATCCACAGCAGAACGTTTTATTTTAAAACTATAATGGCCTAAAACAGAAATAATGATTTTTTCCCCCCTTTTTTCTTATTATTCTTGTTAAAATGCATTTAGAATAAAATAATTCTTAGCAAAATGTACCACCCAAAGAAAGTCTATTTGGTGGCAAAAAAAACAAGATATAGATCATATAGGTGTGATAAGTAGTGATAAAATTATTGGCGAATGAATGGAAGGAGCGCTGACAGGGGAAAATTGCCTTCGTCCTGAAGGTGAAAACACCTGCGATCTGAAATGGTTAAGTTATCTCATAAGTCTACCTTCCATTCAAGTTTGCTCAATGCCGGTCTGACACTTGTTTTTTGGCATTGCGGTGCGATGCTCCTGCCACATCCCACCGCAATGCAAAAAGCTACAATCATCTGACCCTGTGTCAGAGTGGGCCAACAGGGTCATATGTATAGTGCCCCCCCCCCCCCCCGCTCATGAACTCTCTGCTAGGAAGTACGTCACTGGGATGCTTGTTGGTTTCCCCATGCGCGCAGTGATCCACCATGCTGTGTCATTTACACTACATTTAAAGTGTGCTCTAGTTGTCCACTCTGCTCTTCTCACACTGTGTGTTACGTGTGGTGCTCTGTAGGCTACGCATTGGGCTTGCAGTTCATTAGATACTTCTGGCACAGTGCAATGCAGTGCCATAAGTGTGAATGTAAAGTAAAGTAACGCTTTAGATGTGCACCTCTAAGCCTCAGAAGAAGCTGATTAAGCGAAACGGTCGTCAGGCCATGCACCCAGCGGCACCCAGCGGCACCCACATCCCCGAACACTGCACACAATAAGTATCACTTCTTACTGCATGCTATGTACAAGATGGATTTTTATGCAAGTTTTTTGTGAAGCCAAGTGTATGAAGCAATCAATTATTGTCAGTAGTGCCAAGCAATTTCACTTCCTCTTTTGTTGCTGGCTCTTGTAAGTATCATGGACATTTCAAAACCAACATTTCACATGGCAATGAGACTGAATCCAGATGTTTGGGGCCTTATTATATTATTTCCATATAATGAAATATTGAAAGATAATGATAACTAAATATATAAATTAAGGCTGTGAATATTTGGAAATGGATGCTCTATACGAATGAAATTCCCTCTTTCATTTATAAGTTATTTAAATACTAGTGACCGAAGCACGTTTAAAAACAGGCTCTAGGTCAGTCCTCGCCGCAGCATCACAGCGCGTGTCCGCACGAGCATCCGCGTGTGTGCGTCCTCCGAGCGGGACCCCACCTGGCCCCATCCTGTCCCAACATCTGTCAGTGCTTGACATGCGCAGTGGTGCAAAAGCACTGACACATGGACAGGACGCAGGGACACTTGCAAATTATTATATAGGATGACATGAGTGTTGTGATTGGTAGCTATGTAAAATATAATTATTTTATACATTTTCATTACATAACGATTATACTTTTATGAAATAGTGTCACTATCTTTAATGCATCAGAAATTTCACTTCAATTGAAGAAAAGCCCTATGCAGCAGCAGGGCTGAAGAGTCGGAGTCGAGGAGTTAGAGCAATTTTGGGTACCTGGAGTCAGAGTTGGAGTCGGTGGTTTATAAACCGAGGAGTCGGATGATTTTTGTACCGACTCCACAGCCCTGTGCTGCAGTTCATGGTATAAACTGCCAACAAAACCCCCACTCTGATATGTACTCACCAAAGTGACCCCGAAAAGTCTAAATACACTACTGTTAATCATGAGCCAATGTGGTCATATATTGCATTCAGTGGGATCACTGTGTCACAAACAGTATTCTCGACAGTTCATATAAAAACTGCGGCTAAATGGTGCATTACCCCCACAAATACATTTATTCCATAAAACCATAAAACACATACAACTTAACTTGCCATAAAGAAGACTGAGTTAGTTGCCTGCAAATAGGCATTTTACAAGGAGAAAGGAGCAGACATTCTGTAACGGAATGAACCACCAGCGTCCTCTTCTCTCCTGCACTTGTCCGCATAGACCAGGCCCTTTGATAACACTTAGGAGACTGAAAACGGTCAGGGACAGCTTAACCAAACAAAGGACTGGCTTGGTCTAGGAGGATGAGTGCAGGGGAGGACAGGATACTGGTGGTTTCATCTATTATAGAATGCTTTGACAAGTGCCTACCAGGAGCTCAAACCCATTTGCCTCTCAAATCAGGTGTTCTGCGGGCGCAAACAAATGCTTTGTGCTCCCTTTTGACATCTGTGTTCACAATGCCTAATGGAAAACTGGTCTCTTTAAAGCAAACCTGAAGTGAAAATAAACTTATGAGGTAATTGATTATACGTGCTGTAGTAATGATAAGTAGAACTTTCCTGAAGTCGCATATTTTTAATGTCAAATAAGGGTTGTAATTCTAAGTCTGATGCATTAACACCATGTCAGTGCAACATAAAATCTGGTACATTCAGCTCTTACAAGGACAAGTAATGACCTTTTGAACCTTTCAGAACTATCTTGTTATCAGGAGTGTTTCTTTAGCCAGATACTGTTCAAGTGCTTTGGCTTCTATGTGCTGCAATTCAACTTCTCCTGTCTGCACAGACCATGCTCTAATATATTAATCCTTCAAACAACAATTTTTTTTTTTAAACACAAACATGTTCTAAGTAGAATTGGTACTATATGTACTGGTCTCTATCTCATCATGTCATTTGTTACTTCAGGTAATGTTAACCGCTTCCAGATGGCAGTGATTGAAATCTATGCCCTGTTTTTGTCCTGTTATTCCTGCCAGGGTATAGATTTCAAACACTCTTGCTGCACGGTCTGGTCACTCTTGCCATTTGTGCCAATCTGTCGTCGATGTACCAGCTCACTCTGCTAACATGCTGAAAACAGAGCTCCATATTTCGGTCAGGAGATACCGAGCTCTGCGCAGGCGCAGTAGTATTATGCCTGTGCAGAACACTCCTGGCTATGTGAATGCTAGGGGACCACAGAAGAGTGGCTGCCAGCAGAGCCGCGACGAGGGACACGGAGACTTCAAGAGGCTGGAGGAAGCCCCAGGTAAATAGGTTAGCACTTATTAATTTTCACTCATGTATCCTTTAAAGGGGTTCTTGTGAATCATCCAATAAACAAAAACAGACACTTACCTGGGGCTTCTATCAGCCCCCTGTAGCTGTTATGTCCAGCGCTGTTATGTCCAGCGTCTTTCTTCAATCACTCGTTCCCCGCCTACCGGCCAATTATTTGTCTAAGAAGATGAATAATGTGCACTCCCGCTCACGTCTCGGGTAGTTTACTGCGCAGGCGCAGTACGAGGTTTTCTTGTACTGCACCTGCGCAGTTAGCTCCCGGAGACATGAGCTCACATGCGCCGCCACAGCCACTCAGACGCGTGACATGCGTAATTAGACCGGGACTGGCGGCGGGAACGGGTGATCGGAGGAGGACGGCACGGGACATAACAGCTGTAGGGGGCCGATAGAAGCCCCAGGTAAGTGTCCGTTTTTGTTTATTGGATGACTCCACAGAACCCCTTTAAGGGGCCTTAGACCCACAGTCCTAAAGTGATTAAGAGCAGTTTCCCATCATCAAGAAACAACATTTATTTTTTTCTTATCCATGAATTGGTAAGAAATGAAGAACTATGCCCCATAGCCTTACACTGCTTTGTTGCAAAATGCTGCCACGTGGATGAAGGAAGCATCCAGCAAGATATTGCTCAATAGCAAGTGGTTTTGTATAAGGCTCCTTAAATGCTGAATTAGATCTGATTGGCCAGTCAAGCATTTGGAAAACTGTACAATTAATAGGCACCTATATTTACTGAAATAGGTGTACCAGAAAATAAAAATAAAATCAATAGTTAAGGAGTGCATGATACAGAAAGGAAAAAATAGAGGATATTCATCTGCATAACTTCAATGTTAGTTAAAAGCAAGGGTGCTACACAAGACAACCACAAGTCTGAACACTTCACAACACTGACAAATGACAACACAAGACAAATTAAACACACAGGATTAAGAGTGGTCATACTCGGTCTTTGATGAAGCAGGCGGTACAGAGGTGTCTGCAGTGGAAGAACCCAGCTCAGGAGCTTTCCCACTAGCCACAGGGGCAGAAGAAGAAGTTCCAAGAGCTGCAAAAACATCCTTTGCAAGGTCAATTTCTGGAGTCTTGAAGGTCCCTCCATCAATTTGAAAGTCCTCACCCTGGGAGGGTTTTGTGTTGCTGACTGAAGCTGCCTCATTCTTAGGAGCCTCCGTTGGACTTTTCACTTTGCTGGGCTGTACTGCTTCCTTTTCAGGGCTCTTGGTACCTGATGGTTCCTGCTTTGCTTTATCAGGAGTGGCTGGGGGACTAGTGGTACTTGGTGGGGCTGGAGCTGTTGGTTTGGTAGCTTTGGGAGTTTCAGGTGCGGCAGTGGCAGCAGTGGGATTCAGAACCCCCCCTTGATTGGATACAGCATTAGATGGGTTGTTGGAGGATGGAGTATCGCTGAGATCTACCAATGGAGCCACTTTGGGAGAAGCTGCAGCAGGAGGCGAGGAAGCTGATGATGCCTCTGTTTTAGATGGAGTTGCCTGACTTGACGGAATTGAATTTGCATCAGGTGGTGGAGCAGCCGTGCTAGAGGTGAGAGTAGTGGTCTCACTCGTGGGGCTGTTTTGTGCAGTAGCAAAGGTTTCAGTGATAGTATCAGAATTAGTCGTGACCGTGGTAACAGAAGGCAGCATATCCTCAACAGTAGCTGTAGTATCAGCTGGATGCCTGGAAGAAGCATAGGAACAGAGAAGGAGAAGAGAAAGAAAGAACAGACAATGAAGAAAACGAGTGAAGGCAACACAAGGAAGCAAAGAAGAGAAAAGCACAAGCACATTGGTTTACACAGAGGTTGAGTACATTGGACTGATTATTGAATTAGGACAGATAAACGTTTGTTAATAACCATATTGGACAAAAGCAGGTTGAAAAAGAAAAATAGGAAAGCTGTTTATTTCAGTTAGTATGTCTCGCTAAAGCATCTTGTGTCTCTCTTCCAGGTAATCTAATTCCACAAAAGTTTCCCTCTTAAATAAAAACAATTTCTCCAATGTAAGATACATTTAGTACAAATGTTACTCTGCCTTAGGGCTTTTTCACACTTATTACTTTTCCCTGCATTCTCCTAGGATAAAACTGAGCCAAAATGCAGAGGACAAGATCTACAATGATGCTTGTTTGCACCAGTAAATGCACTGTAGTACATCAGAAAAATATTTTGAATGCTGGTGTTTTGAAGGTTTATTGTGTCAATTATATATTTTACCAATTGAATAGTTCAGTTTTGTGTTATGCGGTGGAACCTTGGTTTACAAGCATAATTCGTTCCAGAAGCATGCTTGCAATCCAAAGCCAATCTCTTCATAAGCATTAATTGAAACTCAGATGATTCATTCCAGAATCCAAACATATTTATAGAAAAATATTTAATGCAAAGCACTGTACTGTATGAAGAAAAATGTAAAAAAAAAAAAAAACCTTTCACTATATTTAACTGAATCATTGCTGTTTTTTGGCTCACCCCAACTTTTTTTTCGAGTGGTTTTAACAAGAAACAAATCCAATTACAGTTGATTTTTACTCCCTTCAAGGATTTCACAGAAATGTGACATTGTACAGTCCCTATACTCAGAAGCAGTTGTGCAGGGTGATCAAAGAACACCCTGAAAGGAAAAATGCACAGAGACAACGGGAGCCCAAATGGTGCAGTATGTCACAACAGTGGTTAAAGGTGTAAATTGTGGTACTCACAAAAGAAGGTACTCACAAAAGACATGCAATCAATCACTATAGGCAGGTGGAGATGCACAAACCCAACTCCACTCAGGTGTCCAGTTGGGCTGGACGCGGTCGCTCTCTTTGTAAAGAAAAACTCTAGATGGTTATGGGGGTGGTGAAAACACTCCTGACCAAATAGAATACCCCTCCAAAAGCAGGATGGGTAACACAAGGGGGAAAAGAGGCACCCAGATAAAACTGCATTAACACAGTGCCAAAGTAGTAATAAGCCAAAGCAAAAAGGCGCCTTTTGCTTGGTCTTATTACTACTTTGGAACTGTATTCAGCCTGAGGAAGTGGGCAAACACCCACAAAATGTGTTGTCAGTGCAAATTAAAGTTTGTTGTTTATTATACAAATTTTTCTTTATTGAGGTAAGCCACCTCACTTTTTTCATTTTAATTGGTCACAGAGGTACAATCCTGCAGCATCAAAGGGAAAAAAACATCGACTCAGCACCCAACTGCGAAGAGGTGATATAATATGTACTCACTCAGTTCTGCATATTCCAGTTATTTAAAGGGGTTCTTTCGCAAAAAAAGTAGGCAGTTAAAAAATGTGACAGATAACAGTTTTTGAGCCAGTCCATCTTTTTAAGGTGGATTCTCAGGGCTTTCTTTATTTTCAACAGCATTTCCTGAACAGCAGTTTAACTGCCAAAATAGCAAGATACCTTCCAGCCTCCCTACTCACTTGCACACTATTATGTCAGTTAGATTTTGCAACTGTTGTTCAGGAAATGCTGTTGAAAACAAAGAAAGCCCTGAGAATCCCCCTTAAAAAGATGGACTGGCCCAAAACCTGTCATCTGTCACATTTTTTAACTGCCTACTTTTTACGCGAAAGAACCTCTTTAACAAATCCCTGGTGTTTATACAGTATTTTATACTGTGATCAGTATAGCTATATTTAGATCTATTATCTACTAAAAACTAGTGAAAACTGAAAAATATTCTGATTTAACTTACTCCAGCTACCTACATGTAGGTATGCATTGGCTACTTAGTCATGCTTTAACCTGATATACTGTGGGAAATTATATTCTCAGTTTGTAAGCTTTATGGATTTTTTTTTGTAGACACAGAAATTCAACGGTGCTGACTTTAGGATTTGCTTTTATGTAAACTAAAATTTACAAATTCAGGATAGAAAAATAATTAGTTGCTAAGAGAGGTGTAATATAACATGTTGGATAATCATTTCACTTTCATAGGAGTTGGTCAGCATAGGTATTTCCAAATTCACATCGAATGTTGGAACCTTTGATAGTTCCAAGCTGTTGTGTCACCATTTAGTTCAGTTCATGTTTATGAATATATAAATGACTTGTCAGCTTTACGCTAATCTAAAATACAATGTATTAGGTTTCTCATAACAGGAATGATCCACTAAAGAAGTTATTTTTCAGCTTTGCTATGTTCACTCTACATAGTTGGCGATGGCCAAGATTATGTTCTTCATCTTTGGTCCATGATAAAGGAGTCGATCATATTCTTTCTTTTTAATTTGCAACTGTATACTTCTCACATTACAGAAACTAGCAAATGAAAACTTTGTAATGCTTCATGAATCAGTCCTCCCCTTCATTAATGCATATCCCTACCCAAAATACAACCACAAAATAAATGTTCACACGTACTCAGGCTCTGTGAGTGGAGTGGTCTCATTGGGTTCAGTCTGGTTGCTACCATCGTGATTTGGTGTCCTCTCCTCTTCTGTTCGTACTTCAACTATGGGCTCTTTAGATTCATCTTTCCTGTGAAAAACATTATGTAGGTCATTTTCTAGATCTGCAATCTGCAGGGACAGATGCATATTAGTTCTCTTGCTAACAGAAATGTAACCCCCTGGGGCCACAACCCCCCCCTTAGGTTGCATGCAGTGGATGTATCAGTGGTGGTACATCTCACAACCCACAGAACAGAGAGACAGAGAGAAAGAATTAGTAGAGTAGCAACATAACTATTATTTTGTGGTCTTGAGAACATCTTTAGCAATTGCCCTAGATTTATTTTCCATCCGTCCACACTTCAATTACAATTAAATATATTTTACTAATCCAGTAAAGCTCTGTAGAGAACTGCCATTTCTGAAAGCATGAATTGATACTAAAAATAATTGTACAGATATCAGAAAAAGGTTTTTGCATGAATTTACCCATTCTAAAATACTGTATATATTATTATTATTATTGTATATTTTGTGGTGTTTTACAGAGCAAGTATATAAACAGATATATGAAAGCACATGTACTTAAATCAAACCTGTACTTTTTTTTCTTTTAAAAGCAGATACCTATGGAGAAGGAAGTCTCTGGATCCTATAGAGCCTTCCCTGTTCCCTCTCGGAACCCTCATTCCAGGCCTGTCCCCCGGTGAAGTGATGCCACCTACCAGAGCCCTCAGAAGGCTTCAGGAGCACTCATGTCCACGAATGCTCCCCAAGATGAAGAGCTCCGTTTTGCGCATGTGCGAGCTTCTGCATGCTCTTTTATGCGCAGCACGGAGTACGTCCGACTTCGTGAGCACTCTGGGACATGAATGCCCCCAAAGTCTTTTGAGGGACCCTGAAAGGGTATTCGACCAATTGGTCAAATATGTGGAGGGGTGGGGATGGCACTGAAATGAGGGGACCAAGAAAGGACAGGGAAGGCTCAATAGGATCCGGGGCCTTTCTTCTCCATAGGTATTAGACCTCAGTTTTACTTTAAAGGGCCTACGCAAAATAATGTCTTAAAATCATTTTAGAGTCATAATGTCTTTTAAAAAGAAATAAGCAGGACTTACGAAAAAGCAGCCTTTCCTTCTTCAATGTCTTTGCCTTTGGCTCCAGGTCCAGCCTTTCCACAGAAATTGACCGCAATGCACATTAGCAGACCACATTTGTTCAGGAAGTAGCAAGTCACATCAACAGCCACCAACAGAAGAACAAAGACGACAATAAGAATACCGACAATGGCTCCAGTACCCAGTCCAGTGCTGGTGCTTGTAGTAGCTTAGGAGAAAAAAGAAAAAGCAAAAATGCTATTGTTAGATATGAGGTGACATGTTATACAAGAAGTAATGAATGGGGGTGTACATATCCTAGTAAAGAATACTGATGAGAGCAGGTTAGGCTGCATTCTGGAGTTTAATACAATGGTAACTGAAGTTATATAGCTGAACTATGCTTGTATAAATTAGTAATTAGTAATAATGCATGAAATAGAGGTCAAAGAATAAAGACTTGGTGCACATGGCTTTTGTACTGTCATTTTCACCAAAATACCTTTAAGAACCTGGTTATGCTGTTTGGAGCAATGGTAGACACTGTAACAGGACTAAATTGTCAGGCATGGCATGAACACTGCAGGCTACACTACTACAGAAGGACACGTGTATAGAAAAGACATTTGATGCATTGTACTATTTTACTTAATAAAATCGGGCCTTCCTTGAAAAGTCACTTAGAAATGCTTGCAGAACAAATGCCAAGAATCCACAGTCAACTCTATTTTAAACTGACATTACCTACATTTACCTTAACAGTATTGACTTGCACTGTACAATAAAATATCTGAACATTTAAATATTGAATTCAAAAGAATTCAAAGGAGTATAGTAAAATGCGTGCTTGTTAAGGCACACTTAGTCGAGGAAATTGCATCTAGGGGCTTGATTCACAAAGCGGTGCTAACCTACTTAGCACGCCTAAAGACTTTTGGGCGTGATAACCATTGCACTAAGTAGGTTAGCACCGTTTTGAGGTATAAACTCGTGCGCAAAGTCCCGAACGCAAAGTCCAGTGCGCGCGCAATGTCGCATAGGGTTTAATGGGCGCTGCGCACAGGACTTTGCGCGCAAGTTTATTTTATCATGCCTAAACTAAGTTTAGGTGTGATAATGGGCTTTTCCCCAGCGTGCTAACTGTTAGCACGCTTTAGTGAATCAAGCCCTTTGGGTTACAACTAAAAAAGCCTTCTTTTGTGATCAACACATTTGAAGCAAGAATGATTTACATTAGTTCTTTTACATTTTTTAAACAGTAAAAACTGAAATAGTATTGCGTCAGTGTTGAAGAACTGTACACAAGTGTCTCCTGACCACCTTTAGACTGAATTCCCAGGCCATGAAATCAACGCTGTTCGGTAGAATAGTAGTTTGTCAAGATGTTTTTTTCCCACCAAATCTACTTACAATTTTCACAACTGGAGTTCCTAATGTTAACTCCTCATCTCCATAGGGACGAACATACCATACAGCAGAGATGATATGAGGTCAGCTGGATTGGACATTATTTGAACAGACTGGGCCTTCATACTACACAGCTGATGTTAAGTTTGCCTAACATTTGCCACATTAAATTTCCATGTGTGACAGAATAAGAGCTTTTAATGTTTTTCTTAATGGGAATTTTGAGAGTAGTAGCTGCACGACAAGGTAAAAACACATTGGCCCCAATTCACTAAGCTTTATCAAACACTTTATCGAACGTTTGATAATTTACCTCATGGGTTAAATCTAATTTTTAATTCACTAAGATGTTACATATTGATCGAATGTTTTATCAATAAAACGTTCAATAAATCTATAACATCTTAGTGAATTTAAAATTAGATTTTACCCATGAGGTAAATTATCAAACATTCGATAAAGTGTTTGATAAAGCTTAGTGAATTGAGGCCTTTGGCCCTTACTGAATTCACTTTTCCTTCTAGGTAGTATTTTTACACCTTCAATAAAATTCCTTTGAAGCCACCAGAAAGAAAATACAGTACTTTTCACCTACTTTTTTTTTTAATTGGAGAGCCCTTTAAAGTTATTTTAAACAGAAGAAGAAACCTTATCTCTTCGGAGAAAACTCGGGACTTGGGGAAAAAAGTGAATTAAAATAGGGCCAGTATCTTTTGTCTTGAAAACATTAACTTGTTGGTTTTTAAAATGGAGTGTAATTTCCATGATCTGCTTTATGAGTGCGCACAAAGATACCATATTCAGTCATCTGTTATGTATGTATCTTCTTCAGTATATATAGGGTTGACCCCAAATACCAGTTTTGGTTAACCCTTCTATGAATGCAAGTTTAGTGTTGAAGTGGAGTATTAACTTTTTTTGCACAGTCTGTTATATGAATATTTGTTTAAGACAGACAGACAGACACTTTTCTCCTGGCGGACTCAATGTGCAAAAGCTGCAGCCACAAGGACATGCTCTATAGTCAGTAGCAGCATTAGGGAGTCTTGCCCAAGGTCTCCTACTGAATAGGTGCTGGCGTACTGAATAGGCAGAGCCATGATTCGAACTGAGGTTACCTGTGTCAGAGGCAGAGCCCTTAACCATTACACTATCCAGCCACTACTTAGAAACACTGCATTTACTAGCCGGAGGCATCTCACCCATATACAATATGTCTGTCGATATTAACAGAAATATCTAATGCAATCTTCCTATTATCAATTCTTATTGACCAGTTTCCTAAAGTTTTGACATATATTACCTCAGAAGATTATATTGTCCACCACTGGATAAAGCAACAAAGTAAAACATTGGCTTCTATGTGGTGCTAAAATCTGCCTGAATCACTTCTTTCTTCAGTTGAGTCCTACAGTGATGTCACCAAAGTAAGAACCACTGAGAGCAAGCTAACAGCATAATGGTTTTCAACTTTGAAACTTAAAATAAACAGAGGCCTTGTTTTGAATGGATGGGGGTGGGGGGGGGGGGGGGAGTGCATGAGAGGGTGTGGGGGAGGAGGGAGATGGGAGGGGGTCATGATGTCTGTAGGATTGGATGGGTTTGAGGTGTGGAGTTAGGCAGTATGCATGAGATGGTGTGATATGTGTTACCGTGTTAACAGGACGCTACAGTGGGTGTCAACGTGTACAAAGACACGTATTGACACCCGCTATAGCGTCCTGCTACCGCGGTAACGTGTGTAATAATACGCATGGCGGCCTGCCGTCTACGAGTCATCAGAAGAGAAACTAGCTGTCGGTGGGGGACCAGAGGATCCAGGAGTGACGCCAAGGGCACAGGATGGCTGCAGTGGGCTGGTAAAAGCCCCAAGTAAGTGAAACTCATTTTTTCCCTAGGGTTTAGGTTCCCTTTAATGAATACAATTGAGTTTTAGAATATTAACCACTAGCAGACCACGTCATGGGCGTGGCCGTGGCAGCAGCCCCAGGACCGCCTAACGCCGATCGGCGTAAAGTCCTGGGGCTTGCATTTGCAGGAGATCGTGTGCAGGCGCATCTCCTGCTTGGTGGGTGGAGCAAAGCTCCGCCTTCAGTCTCCGGGCAGCGATTGCTGCTCGAGAAACTGTAACGGCAAAACAGCCGCTTAATTGTATTGTACAGCGCTGCGATCTGCAGCAGCGCTGTACTGGGGACAGCCGTGTGACACGGCTGTCCCCCTGGGGCAATAGAGAGCGATCGGCTCTCATAGGCTGAAGCCTATGCTTGCCGATCGCCATTATTGGCTGCCTGGGTAGTGGAAGGGAGAGAGGGAAAAAAAATATTCAAAAAAATACACAAATTTCATAAAAAAAAAAGAACATAAATATTTATATAAAAAAAAAACCACTGCAGGGGCGATCAGACCCCACCAACATACAGCTCTGTTGGTGGGGACAAAAGGAGGGGGGGTGGAATCACTTGTGTGCTGAGTTGTGCGGCCCTGCAACTTGGCCTTAAAGCTGCAGTGACCAATTTTGTACAGAATGGACTGGTCACTAGGGAGGTTTAAGCCCATGGTCCTCAAGAGGTTATTTTTTAAATGATTTAGTAAATAAATTGCACATTATAACATTATACCTCATCCTGATATTCTTCAATTTATCAGAGATACAAGCAACTAAACTGCTGTTAATGCAAATCATTTTAGATTTTTTTTTGTTTTATTGCTCTGTCAAGTGAGCATGAACACCACACGATCTTCCAGAATGCTTTGGGACAGAAGGCTGCATGACACCATAGCCTAGGCTAAGCATATTTTGTTTTTTTTATTGCCCACAGATTTGGAATAAGAACAATTGCCTGAAAAAACACACCTACAGTAGAATAAAGCTCAACACACACCATACAATCTTGGTTGTACAGATTTACCAAATCTATGTATTATAAGGGCCAACAGATTGAAAATACCTTGAATGATTGATTGGATAAGCTCTTATACCACATGAAAGTGGTAAGGTTGAACAACCAAGATTGTATGGTGTGTGTTGAGCATTAGTAAGAAGCATTTTGTTACAGTGATCTTAACCTACATAGCATTGCATTTTCTGAACTAATTGCTCCAGCTTTTTTACAAAAGACTCAAAAATACACGAGGCATCTTATCTTTTTTTCTAGAATTTTATTAATAGGAAATTCTCCACCAGTGAAATTAACTGTACACAATAGAAGTTTATGGATATATATGGCTTTTTGCATCTTTTCATGTTTTATACATACATGCTCCATCCATTCCTCTTAAAAAACTGCACTCACAAACAGGTCCTTTCAACAAGCAGTGTGATGGATTTAGCCAAGATACGGAAGGGAAACACAAAGAGGTTCATGTGAGTTTGAAGCAAAAACAAAGTTACCTTAATTAAAAGGTGTCCAACATACGTACTAGTAGAGTAGTACATGTTTGGGAGTCTTACAAATGTAGATGGAGCTGTTAAAAAACATTCTTCAGCGTACCTTTATTCAAGCAGGACCAAAGCATGATTCAAGATATCCATACTTAGCAATCCACATCTTTTGAATTGAATTTGAACTTATTTAACATTTCTCCTAATCACTGAAACAGAGCTAGTTTTATAATCCTAAAGATATATTAATTATAAAAAGAATGTATAGATTTGAGGATGGAAAAGGAAGATAATTCTAGCCTTAACTCTGTATTTAATTGGGATGATCAATGAGATGCAAATATTTCCAAGTTCATGCAGGATTATGTACATTTTGTATGCAAATGTATGCAGCTTGAAAATGGACCAATCGATTCAAACCATGGTGGGCCCGATTGGTCCATTTTCAAGCTGCATACATTTGCATACAAAATGTACATAATCCTGCATGGACTCTGAAATATTTGCTTATCATTAATCATCCTTAGTATTTAATAGCAGGCATCATGTTTAAAAGGCTTGACTTGTTCCAGGTAAAAAAAGTATATTAAGTGTGCATAAGGACCTGTGATAGACTGAAACTACCCTAATCTAGATTAGTTAACTTATTAGTTTACTAAATTAGAATCAGCTAACCAAGACTCCCCAATAGCCTGCTAAACCCATAGAGAAATGTTAATTGCAGAAGCAGTAATTGAAGTATGAATGTAGGTCTTATTTACTAAAGTTCTCCTGGGAGGGAGATAATACATGATCCAACTGTCCCGACGTTATTAAAAGTACGTTTTTTGCAAATCTTGCTATGCTCTGAAATGACCATGGCAAGGGATGCAAAATCTTTTACACTACTCCACACTTAAGCTGGCCACTAACGGTTCAATTTCTAGCGAAAAATTGTTCGAGCGATCAGAAATTCTGATTGGAAGTGAAATATTGTAATACATCGTTCACTACACCATCAATGAACCAATCTTTGCTTCCTATCTATCACAACCAACAAGAAAATCCAAATTTTGGTTCGCCGAAAATTCATTCGGACGACATTTTTTTCACTCGTTCATAACCGATTGTGTCCACCAATGGAGATTATGTACAACCAATCCGATAAGAATTTCTGATCGCTCAAACGATTTTTCGCTAGAAATTGGACTGTTAATGGCCACCTTAAGTCTACAGGTCACATGTTCTCCACTAATCTACGTCCTATATCTACCAAACTTTAGCTGCTGACTAATTGGTTCCATATGTTTTAGATCTGTAATACATCATAAAGCCTTTTCAATAACTGCATGATTCAATCCTTTCATTTAAAGTGAACCTGTCACATAGTAAGATGCATCCAACCTAACAAAATGTCTGAAAGGTGCAGAATACATTCAAAGTCTATGTAATTATTAAACTAGCTGTTGTACGCCCAAGAAGATCCTGGTACCAATATTTTCTACATACACAATGGCTATGATAAGGCTAAGTGTAGGAGAGGGCTGGGTTTAGTTCTCAGTTTTGAAAGCATTGATAAGAATGTATTTGAGAATCCAGACCAGGTACAGAAAACGATTATTGCAGGTACATGGTGTATGATCTGTGGAAGGATTTGTTGTGCTACAGCCACACACAAAAACCTCCACTTTTATGTTATTTCTAATGACTTCTTTAAACCATGTTTTTCGCCTTTTTTTGTTTTTTAGTTTCTTAAAGAATAAACATGACCAACAGAATAATCATAAAACGTATAAGGTATATACAAGAGTTTCTCACTGTAATGTCATGACATGACCTTATAGGGGTTAGTACCTTTCCTAAAACGTATCAGTGCTATAATGAATTGCTTAAATTGTATACAGATGCAAAATGACACAAAGAACAAAGTAGTTGGCACTTTTATTTTAAAATGAGAATACATTTAGTTGTTGGAGTTCATGCAGGTTACTACACCTGAAGTGTACATGTCGCCTGAAATTAGAATACTTAAAACATTCTACAAATTATTAGTAGTGTAGATCCATGTTCAGTAGATGGTGGTGAGTGTGATGTGCCAATAATATCACTTACCTCCACCTTGCCATTCTACCAATGCGCTGCTTTTATCTCACATTGGGAGCTTCAATCTCCAGTCCTTAACCAGCACCTTGTTCCTACAGTATTGGAACTGCTGGATTCTACTGGAGAATCTTTGATAACCAGTTAATCCTGAACATGGAGAGAAGTGGATCTGTTTTCAGGATCCATTCATAGTTGCTTATGAATCGGGATTCTGAATCAATACTTAGAGATTTAGTATTTGCTTTATCAAAGTTTGCAGTGCCTGAATTACGTCAACATTTTCTAGGCAAATAATAGGCTAGCCTTTAATTAATATTAACACTGCTTGGAAAATACGTTCTCTCCTTAGAGTAGATATATGATTTTCTCTTCGAGTTCCAGGCAAACATCAAATGAACAAGTGGCTTGTGTACTATATTCACTTTACTTTTATATATTAAAGAGAACCAGAGATCATGTAAAGAAAAGCTGTTATACATACCTGGGGCTTCCTCCAGCTCCATACGCGCTGATTGATCCCACGCCGCCATCAACCACTGCCCGCAACAACGAGAACCGGCTCCCCGCTCTTCCGTCAGTCGGACTCTGTCTAGCGTAGCAAAAGTGCGCTCTTTGCGTATCTCTGCAGCGGCCGCTGGAGAGATAGGTAGAGGGCGCACTTCTCCTGCGTAGCCTGGCTCCGATGATGTCAGCGACGGAAGCCGGTTCTCGTAGTTGCGGGCAGCGGTGGACGGCGGCATGGGATCGATCAGCGCGTATGGAGCTGGAGGAAGCCCCATGTATGTATAACAGCTTTTCTTTACATGATCTCTGGTTCCCTTTAATTTTGGCACTAAGTTTTATTTTTTATATTTTACATAATTAATTAAAAATTAAAAAAACTGGTTTATGGTATTTTGCATGATTATTAAAAGGGCATCTGCATAATCCAGAGGCTTTCCTCTACTCTCTTTTTTTCACTTCTGGTATGCTTTAAGATAAAACACTTTTTAGTTTTCTGGAGCTCCATCTTCTGGTTTGACTGGTAAGGGTTAGTGAGTAAAGAAAGAAAAATCTTGCTTTATAATTGCAGCAAATCATTCTCTAATATTACAAAGTCCCAGACTTAGTGACTGCTAATAAGTGGCACTGGACAGTTAATTAATTAGTTACTTAATATGCACATCTCCACTCACAGGGAAGATGAGGCTGTGGTGGCCAAACCAGAGATAATGGGTACTGGTTAACTACACAACAGTAGATGAATTAACAGCTTTTAGCTAATTGGTTGACATCTCTCACCTGTGATTTGCTATTTAAAGGGACCCTGAGAAGAGGCACAAATTGAAAATTTGGACTTACCCGGGGCTTCTTCCAGCCCCCAGTAGTCCGCGAGGTCCCCCGGCATCCTCTTGGTCCTTTCCATTGCGCAAAGATTTACATACAACACTCTTCACACAACCTGTTGTTCTTTTCTGAGCTAGGTCACCTTTACTAAATTTAGTGAAACCAATTTTTTTACCAGGCAAGCTGGTAACTGGACTTCTAAAGAAATATACATAGCCCTACAAAAGACAAAACAGGTGTGGTGCTGATTACTTTTGGCATATAATTCTTACTGTGTCGCCTGCCTATCATTAGTGAATGGGAGCTAGGGCCACCGAAAACAAAAAAAGACTTTATACAGTCCAAGCAATATGGGGAAATGCTGCCTGACAACAGAGGTAAGGTTTCACCCACCCTACCTAAGGAAAAGTATGTAGTAGTTATAGGTAAGTGCTGAACTAGACAGCACTATCTCTGCTCTCTGTAGCCATTTATTTCTTTATTTGTGATATTTAATACTTTTCTGATTAAAAAATAAAGTACTTGAATCTATCTTTTGATATGAATAGGACAACATCTCTGGGACAGGACAAAGCTGCCAGTCTAAAGCTGATCATACACATATACATTTCCACCCAATATTCTTAAATAATCGATTCCTCACTGAAAGAAATCAATTCAGAAACAAATCAATTCCCACCACACAAATCACATCAATTTTCAATAGATTCCAGAAGGAAAGCTCTTGAAAATCGATCAAAGCTCAGTGTAGTAGTGGTCGAGGCTATGCAACACTGTGGGCCACCTGCTGCTCCTGAACACAGTGGACCTATATATTCTGGCCAGTTCATTCAACACTTCTGATAGATTTTTGGTCAAAACCGACTGACATTTGATTGGTTAGATATTTTAAGGGAATTGATTCCCATATGATTTGATTAGAGCGATCAAACCTACGGGGAATCAAATGATAGAATTGATGTGTTTATGGACACCTTAACAGTGTGAAATTTCTAATGTTCTTTCCTGGAGTGACCACAGCAATGACTCATTGAAATTGAGTGCTGCTACTCTGAATAGTCTAATTAGGATGCCTTGACTGTCTAGAATGGAAGAAAACCAACTCATGTTGCATCCTGAGCTCTCTAGCTGAGCTATTTAGAGACTATTAGGAATCACAAATCTGCCTGGACAGGATTACTAATCTTTTTGGCAGGGAAGACATTTCATATATTTTATATATATACTGTATAATCAGTGTGTTTAGATGTTTATTTAATACTCAGCTTTAAGTAAAGGCATGGAAGGAACATTTAGCATACAGATGATCTAACGACACCCTAACTTAGCCAGTTTGAGAACTCTGCACAATGTAAGATTTTGAAAGTACAATCACTATTTTTTTAAATTATAGTTTTGTAATTACAATTTCTGTACAGAACTAAAAAAAAAATCTAAAAATGTTTTCCTGTTTTAATGCTGTTTTTAAAGTTTGTTCATTCCTAATGAGATAAAAGCATACTATGTATTAAAGAGACTTTACCAAGCGTTAATAAACTGTGATTATAAGATAGGAAATTATAGGAGTAGGTAATTACTGTTAATTCTAACAAGTGGAAACTGTTTGTTGTTTATGCCTATGTACTTATAGAAACAAAATAAATGTTAATCTGTTTAATGATGTCAATGGCGAACATCAATGAGACACACACAATTAAGTTTTAGGTGCTAGAGAAATGTTGAACTATTTTTATAGTAAAAGCACAGTGCTGTCATTGATGAGCTAACTGTACTTTACAGTAATTGTTTGACTACCTCTAATGTCCATAGGTCAATTGCCTTCGCATGACTGACTGCAGCAAATATCTCACAATAAATTAAAAAAAAAAGTATTAAGATTGGGAAAATGATTCAGATAATTTTAACAGCACAACATCTTATCAGCTATAGGAATAGTAGTTATGTTGGAACTTGGGGACAACTTACAGGGAACCTGAAGCGAAAGCTATATAGATTTCCTTTTAGGCAATACCAGTTGCTTGGCTATCCTGCTGGTCTTCAGCTTCTAATACATTTAGCCATAAACCCTGAATAACCATGCAACAGATCAGGTGTTTCTGACAAGATTAGCTGCATGCTTGTGCTGGTGTGATTCAGACACTACTGCAGCCAAATAGAACAGCAGGACTAGGCAAGTGGTATTGTTTAAAATGAAAAAAAAATATGACAGCCTCCATTATACATCTTGCTACACGTTCCCTTTAAAGAAAACCTGTACTGAAAAAAAGTTCCCCTGGGGGTACTCACCTCAGTAGGGGGAAGCCTCTGGATCCTATCGAGGCTTCCCCCATCCTCCTGTGTCCCACGGTGGTCTCGCTGCAGCCCCCGGAACGCACAGGCGACAAATCCGACAGCCTGTTCAATATTTCCCTTTCCAGGCTCCAGCGGCTCTTCTGACGGAGATAGGCGGAAATAGCCGATCTCCGTCGGGTCCGCTCTACTGCGCAGACGACTTGCGCCTGCGCAGTAGAGCAGCCCGACGGAGATCGGCTATTTTAGCTTATCTCCGTGTGAAGAGCAGATACTGCGCCTGCCCTGGAGCCCGAGAGGAAAATATTTAAATCGCCGCCACTCTGGGAGAATTTTCACCGCCGCCGTGGGACCGAGGAGGATGGGGGAAGCCTCAATAGGATCCGGATTCTTCCCAAACCCGAGGTGAGTGCCCCCCAGGGGAGTTTTTTTCATTACAGATTTTCTTTAACCAGACATTTAATATTATCTCACAGTGAAACCTTCTCACATTTCATTATATAAAATGCCAGCATCAATTGTTTTTTGGCACTTACATTTTGGGACGGTGTGTTTTTGTAAGGATATGGGCACAGACAATTGACTCCAGTTTCCTTGAACTGATAGCATAGCAATAGGGGATGCAGGGGTTGCGACTGCACCAGGGCCTTTAGACCAGAGGGGCCCACCAGGGGCCTTCCCTCAACCACGATATTAGCTCTTCAATGGTGCTATGATGGTAATGATCACTTCTATGTATGCTTTAAATTGCGATAATCATCAACAAACTGTCCCCCTCCTCTGCTGACACTTCTCATATTGTGGATGTCTGTGGCTGGTTTTGGCAATGAATTGTTATGGTTCCGGGGTCCCAATGTAAAACTCTTGCTGGGGCCCAAAACTCCTTAACTACGTCACTGACTGCTATCCCTCCAACTGACTTGTCCTGAGCCTGGAGATAATGGCCTCTGTTCAATTTACTTTTTCTCCTAAATGTTCTCTCAGGTGATATTTTCACAACCTATCCATAAAATGCCCTTTAAGCCACCAGCCAGCAAATTACAGAGCAATGAAAAATTATTTTAAATAAGGGAGGAGAAAACTTAAAGTAAAAGTGACTAGAATATGAATGAATCCAACCAGATTTGACCCAATCTGGAACAATTCCAATTGGATTGCATTATGGGGTGTGATTGGCCCCTAACCTGCTTGAGATTCTCTGCCCAAAATTGCATTCATAATTGCCTGAGGCCTGCGGATAACTTTGTTGTATCCACTCTGAACCTTATCACTATACCTAGCATAGCACTAATTTTTACTCCAAAACGAACAGATGTTTCACCTAACCTTAACACTGAGCTAACTGGTTCATAATACTAAGCTTTTCCCTAAAATACTGCTAAGTAGAATTCTACACAACCCTAACTGATACTTGTGCACTAATGTCATCTTAACTGTAAAATACTGTTCTCCCATGCATATTGGAATTTTTTTTTTGTTGGGACGGACTACTTGCAATGGCTTTCCATCGTGCCACAGGTGTCCCCAATTCCAAAAAAAGGCCTTAACTTTTCTATACAATTGTATTAATTCCACTTCTTTTGCTAATAGCCGACAGCATAAGTGGCAAGAGTAACGCTATCATAGAGAAGAGATATAAATTTCTTATTAGTATCGTCCAGACTTTTATACTCTCAGAGGCATCTGGAAAATAGTAACCAAGCATTCAGGTACAACCTGCTGACACCACAATTATGCTGACAGATTATATAGTAAAAAGTAAACCGATTCCATACATTCTATTTTCAAGTCACAGACATCACTGTCCACTGTTTTATACTCACACTGTATACAATGTAAACATAAATGACATGTGCTTGTTGTTCAATCAATTTGAGGGCTGAGCCAATAACAATTCACAAGTAAATGAAAAACAGTATTTGTGTACAGTGTTCCATATGTTCTTGATACCATTTTTACAAGTTTTCTGATTTTAATGATCATGACTTCAGCCCACAAACTGGGTAAATTAAAAAAGTGTCACGCTTGCATCGAAAAACATTAAAAATTCCTTAGACCTTTAGTTTATGTCCACCAAGCTAGGCCTTGGCCACAGACTTCTGTAATTGATCCTTGCATCAGTGGCCCAGGATTATGTCTTGTTGACTTTTTTTTTTTAGATTGTGAGAAATGATGGATAGTTTTTATTTACTTAATGATTCTCATTCCACCATTTCATAAATCTAGTCTACTTACTGACTTTCCTACGCCCATGAGAAAGCTAATAATGCAGCCAATTCCACATGCAATGGAATACTCCAAGCCATCAAGACAAGGATCGATCAGTGTTGGACCAAAAAGACTCTCTTATTTTCAGTACACATGGAACACTCCTTTAAGGTGTGCTCCAAAGTACTCAAGTCTTTTTTTTTATTCCCAAAAAGTGTTTATCCATTTTTTTGGGACCACTTGAGGTCACTTCCGTTAATTATTTTCTAATCAATCTTCTCTGACCAAAAGGTCTACATATAAAACAGCATGTAGGGTGGCCACCCTTTAATTAAAGAAGAGCTTCCTGTTTTAAAGGACAACATTTGTTAGAAAATATATTCCCAAAATCCTCTAACATAAAAATAAAAATAAAAAAAATAGACACATGGCATGGGGTTGTTTTGATGAACATTTCTCTGTAACAGAGAGAAACATTGCAAGAGCAGAAAAAAAAAGTCTAAGAGAAGAGTATAGTCGCTAATAAGGTGAGCAAAGCTGCAGAGGTGGATGACACAGTACAGCTCCCGATATTGGCTGCTGATGTAATGAGTCCAGGGGAGGTGGTTGTTGGCGAAAATATTTGGTGCATGTAGAAGAATGGATGTCCAGGGGCAGTTGAAGTGACATAAATCACAGACAAGGGAAAGTTCAGGGACAGAGGCAGGAGGTGGGAGAAATCATGGGATTGAGAGGAAGGAAAACAAAAACAAAAACAAAAAAAGAAAAAAAGAGAGAGAAGAGAGAAAACAGATAAGAAAATGAACAGGTCACAAATACTAAGAAAAATGTAGCAAAAAAGGTCAACTCAGCATAGCCAAACAAGAAAAAAAAAGAGAAATTACAGGTGGCAACTGTTAAAAAAATTGCAAAGTTACTGAGGCAAGCGAAGAAGCAAAAGCCGTTAGCAGCAATTGGAGCTAGTGATCACATGTTAAGCGCAAGGCACCAGTGCAAGAACTATGGCTACAAAAAAAGCCAGTTTTTCATATTTTTTTAAATGTACAATCAAACTAAGTGAAGTTTTCTGAAGTCTGGTAATTGATCAGATACTACCTTCCCTGGTGGTGGTAATGATCCATGACAACAAAGTCCCTCAGTATTGAAACTATCCCTACCACCTATCCATATCAATGTTCTATATGAATGAACACATGAGCTGACCAGCTTGTAGGAAGAGATGACATTTTCTACACCATGATTTTCCTGTAGGTGAAATCAAACAGGTTACAACAAGAATCAATGATAACGACCAGCCAATCAGAGAATTACAAATGCTGCTATGAAGAAAATTCTAAACTGTCCTTAGCTGAACTTGTAAGCCTTTGATTGGTTAGTCCTTATCTGTCATTTCTGTTTCCTGTTTTACCTAACATGATTTTGCCTACAAGGAAAAAATCTAGAATGCATACATCCCTGTCTCTTTGTTAAGAGGAATCTAAAGTGAGTGGTATAAGGAGTCTGCCATATGCATTTCCTTTTAAACAGTATCAGTTGCCTGGCAGCCCTGCTGGTCTATTGGCTGCAGTAGTGTCTGAATTGCACACCTGCAACAAGCATGCAGCTAATTTTACAATAATGCTACAATTTACAACAATGGCTGAAAATATTAGAGGCAGAGGATCAGCAGAACTGCCAGGCAGCTGGTATTGCTTAAAAGGAAATAAATATGGTAGCCTCCATATTCCTCTCACTTCAAGTTCCCTATAACTAGTCCTGCATTGTATGTCACAATCCAGTGTTAGTGAACTGGCTATACTCAAACCAAATACCTGTACTCCAAAAAGTCTTCATAATTTGATCTATACTGTATAGTGTAGGAATATGTATTGCAATATGCTGTACATCCAAGCTACTGTTGTGCAAAGCAGTATCACTGGATATATCCTATATAATGTGGTATATAGAGACTGATATGAAACCAAGGATGTGAGTACAGTGCATGGACTTGTCAGTGCTGCAGTCCCTGGAAGGCCTTGGTACCTGCTCACAAACAGCGATGGAAGGAAAGATTAGAAAGGAAGGCTTAGCTTGCCTAGGCATTAATGATTAAATAAATCTCCAGTCACACACAACTGATATCAAATATACTCAAAGAGGCCCCGTCTCACCAGACAAACCAAAGTGCCAGATACCTGCAGCAACTTGCAGGTACTGCTATCATTAGAATGGCTGTAAGTTAATAGTTAATGTTATAACTGTATAGATGCATGAAAAACTCATTCATACTCACATGTTTGCTATCACAACAATAATCACCTGGAGAGACTTGTAACCAGTGCTGAGCAAATCCCAGCTTTCATCCTAATATCCATGACATTAGCAGCTTTGTCTAGTTTCTGCTTGTGACTCAGAATGCAGTAAAGTGGACCAGAAGTCAATCCTCAAACATTAAAATAGGCATAAGGATGGGGCCCACTCAATGTTTACACCCTTTCCCTTGCCTACCCCTGGTGACCCTCACTGCCTGGGGGCCCATCTTGTAATGGTCATAAAACACGTCTGGACATCATAATCTTCCCACACATAACAGGTGCAGCCTCAAAAGCACATGATCTAAAGGATGGACTCTTTTATCGGAAGGAGCGAAGTAATAGATGGAAACCCCTTACATCTCAGCCGATTCCCTGACGATTCCATGCTTAAATCGGTCGGGAATGGGCCTGCAGTATATGGGCAGCTTTGATAAAGGTGCAAATCTCTCCCTAATCAGATCTGATTACAGATAAATGTGTTTCTTTGTCGAATCTGTCCATAATCTTATAATGTATGGGCACCCTAAGGGTAGATGCACAAAAAAAATGAAATAAAAAAAAAATCAATAACTAAAAAGCTATCCAATTACAAATTCAAAAATCTGCCATTCTCGCAGTTTTCAAGCCAAAGACTCAGGCTTGGTACATTCAGCCACTGGGTGACGGGTTAAACTTCAAAAAAAAAAAGTCTATCAAATTTCAGCCACCAATTCAAATGGGAAAATTTAAACTGCAGATGTTCTTAAGGGGCAATTTTGGTTGGTCATCACTGGCCAATATTTTACCACCTATGTAGTATAAGCGTTTACCTCAGATTGTGAATCAATTTTATTTGGCCAAATAAGTTTGCACTTACAAGGAATATGAATTTGCTTAAAGAGACTCTGTAACAAAATGTTCAGCCTTATTTCTTCTATCCTATAAGTTCCTATACCTGTTCTAATGTGGTCTGTGTTACTGCAGCCTTTTCTAGTTGCACAGTGGCTGTGTTATCTCTGTTATATGATCGAATCTTCTCTCTTCTGTCAGCTCTGTCGGCTGAGGTTGGAATGTGTGGAATGTGCTGCACTGCTTGTCATTGGCAGAAGCTATACACACCCTCTCCAAGCTCTGTATGAGTCAGAGACTGAGCTACTCTCAAACCTATCACACTCTAGTTAGAAGCCATGTCTTTTGTTTGTAAACACTGCCTAAAAATGGCAATTACAAGCCAGAATTGCAGCAGGGAATGGCAGAAACAGCACAGAGGGGCCCAGGAGAACATAATGAATAGAATGGTATGTTTTTTATTGTAAGAATTTTAGAGTACAGATTCTCTTTAAATGACACAGACAAAACAATACAAGGACAAACAGTATAAATTGTACAAGTCAAGGACAGTTTATAAGTTAAAGTTGTAGTAAACAGAGCAAGAAGTGATCATTTTCAGTTCTGTGATGTACTGCTTTCACGTCCTAGCATCTCTAGCATGGATCTGCATTAAGCATGGCTGCAGCCTTTGTGAAGAAGCTGAGTCTGTGCCTGGAAGTTTTTGTTGTGACTGACTGTTACCTCATCCCTGAAGGCATGCTGGAAGATGGAGTGAGCAGGATGAGAGGGCTCAGAGGCAATCTTGGTCACTCTTTCTGCACCTGCCAGCGTAAAGATCCTGGAAGGTAAGCTAAAGCCAAATATTCTTTCTGCTGATCGGATGATGCACTGCAGTCTCACCAATCATTGGCCAATCAAAATCAAAATTCAGTTTAATTGGGATAGATACTTTATTATCACATTTGGAAAACCCACAGGAAATAGACTAAATAGTGAAAACATCCAATGGTTCTTTGTTTTCAAAACTATAATGTAGGGTGTAAATACATTTCACTTTATAAGGAACCCAAGGTGAGAGACATATGGAGGATGCCATATTTATTTCCTTTTAAACAATACCAACTGCCCAGCATCCTGCTGGTATTTCTGGCCAGAAGTGTGTGAATCACACACCTGAATCCAAGCATTCATCTAGTCTTATCTGATTTCTTCCAGAAACATGTGGTCTGCATGTTTGTTCAGGGTCTATGCCTAAAGTATTAGAGGCAGTGGATCAGCAGGACAGCCAAGCAATCTGCATTGTTTAAAGAGTAACTGTCAGGCTGCAGAAGCTAATTTAAACCTCTATTCTCCTGTGTTAAACAGTTTAGAAGGAAGCCATAAAGCAATTAGTGAAGATAAAAATCTCAGTTACCTTTGATGTGTGCTTATCAGAAAGGCTGTTATAGAACCATAAGGACGCAAGCCGCATACTAAACTGCAAAGCATTCTGGGGCCCTCCCCTCGGCTGCTAATGAGACGGTACAGGAGCTTCTAATCAGTCCAGCGTGTAGCACTGATAAATATCCGGGCAGAGTACACTGCAGGAGTCAGCTATTGTTCCTAGCCACATGGCTCATTAATATTCACTGCACATTGTGTTGTTCAAGTAGGAGCTTATCTGTGATCAGGAAGCAGGCAGGACATGACGACACATTTGACAGAAAAACATGGAGCCTGCCATGAGCTGTCAGGAGCATCTATCTCTGCATATACTATATACAAATTCTGTGAAATCTAAACGTGGACAGTGAAATGCATATGTAATGTAAGTACAGCCAATCTTTAGCTACTGATATATGTGTTTATTTTCTCTGAGACCTTATACCTAACAGCTCCTCTTTAAAAAATAAATGCATATGTCAGCCTCCATATCTCTCTCAACTCATAACAATACAGTATACCGTACTCATATGAACTAGTATGAACATTTAGAGCATATATTCAATCTATGAATTAAATTGCTACCTTCCATTGTTAAATGGTCCAGTTCTGATGCTGATGTGCCCACTGTCGGCATTTTGATCAGTTGGCAAGGATTAGCATGGACACTGATTGTTTTTCAGCTTCCTACCACATTTAACGAGTCCTCTTCCCGATATCTCTATTGCTATCAATAAGACTTTCATCAGCTTTGCCCCTCAACCCTGCTGCCTGGGTGTTACCCGCTACACCGCACTATCCTTCACCCCGTACATTTAGAATGTCTCCAAGTCCTGCCATTTCCATCTCCACAATATTGCCAAGATTCACTCTTACCCAACCCTTGACACTGCCAAACTCTTGGTCCATTCTCTGGTCATGTCCCGTCTGGACTGCTGCAATGCCATCCTGTCTGGACATTCTGAAACCCGTCTCCAACCCCTGCAATTTGTTATGAACACAACTGCCTGGCTCATGGACTCCTTCTGCCACTCCTCTTCAGCTGCCCCTCTTCCCTGCACTGGCTCCCTGTACCCTTCAGAATTACATTTAAAGTACTCTCCCTGGCATGGAAATCTACCTCCCCTTCTAAATCTTCGATCTCATCCACAAATACTCCTCTGCTCGCTCTCTTCACTCCTCCTCCAATACTCTATGGGTGTCCACCCCTCAGATCACTTGCTCACTTAAAGTGGACCCAAATTAAAAATTCAAGATTTCAGAAATAAAATGTATTTTCTAAATTATAATAATAAATAGCAGCCTTTTTTCAGCTGCATGATGACAAATAAAAAATATTTTACATGTATTGGAGAAACCCCTCCCTTCCTTTCAAATTGCCGGGACAGAATCCGGCAAAATGCTGGAGTAGGTAGTGTCCGGCAATGGAGGAATTGCTAATGGCTGCCACCTGTACAACCCTAGTTATGAAAGGAGAAGGGTAAAAAGCGTGCACTGAAATGCTCATAGGCTTGAAGGAGGGTTTATTTATCTTTGTATGTGTCAGAGTGGTGCAACTAAATATTTTTAATTAAAAAAATGTTTGGTTTGGGGCCGCTTTAAGAGGCTCTAGGACTTCTCCAGAGAAGTGCCTACTTTAAGCAACTCCCTGCCCCCATCAGGCTCACCCCCAACCTTCAACTCATTCAAGCAAGCCGTAAAGACCCATCTGTTCACCATTGCTTACCTGCCATCTTCATTAACTCCAACCCCACCTTATGTGTCTCTCTTCCCACCGTCCAGATTATCAGCCTATTTGGCAGGGCCCTCCTTCCCTATCTATTGTGCAGTGCTGTGTAATATGTTAGTGCCTTAAAGGTAGTAGGGAAGCTGTTCGGTAACGTTTGGCAGTTAGACTTAGCAATTGTCATTCAGGAAATGCTTTTGAAAACAAAGAAAACCCTGAGAATCTCTCATGAGGAGATAGTTTATTCGAAATACGGTTGGTTATGTCAGATTTTAATGGCTTACAAGAACTGCTACAGCAATAAGCGTTGTAATAGTTCTAGTGTGGGATCTGACCAGATGGCCTTTGCTAACTACGGTACACGCATCAATGAGCAAGACTGGGCCCACCAACTCTTCACTGGTAATGATCCATTTGGTAGATACTAATCACTGCATGCTAGAAATCCTCATCAATGCCCACTGTTTTACAGATGCTGTGGTCCAGTCACCTAGTCATCATCAGAATCAGATTAATTTTATTTCGCCAAGCATGACTGGGTCATGCCCGGAATTGGGTTTGGCACAATAGAGCGGCACATAGACAGAAAGGCAGGAAAAACGTCAGAATATGACAGTAATACCTCATACTCAAATATATACATACACAAATATACATTCAGCATCAGTATCCATCTTTCAAAAAACACTGCTGAAGTCTACCGAAGGTGCGGGAAGAGTCTAATCAGTTAAAATATGATAACTGGTTGCTCGAAAAAACTTACTGTATTTTCAGCCCGCTCCTATGCAAGTGGTAGGACGCTGAAAGAGGGTGGTAGAATGTAAAGGGAGTTCAGGAGGCTAACGGCCGTAGGGAAGAAATAATTCTTGTGTCTGGTGGTCTTGGTGGGGATGGCCCGGAGTCTCCGACCCAATGCAAGTGAGGTGAAAAAACAGTGGCCTGGGTGAGAGAGGTCACTTGCAATCCTCAGTGCCCTGGCACACAGTCTTGTGTTATACAGGTGGTCAAGGGGGGGGCAGAGGTCTCCCAATGACCCTCTCCGTCGACCTAATGATTATCTGTAGTTTGTGCCTGTCAGGGGCGGTGGCTCCCGCATACCAGACCAAGATGGCGGAGCAGAGGATCGATTCAATGGTCGCAGTGTAAACACATGTTAGAATCTCCTGCGCCAACCAACTTCCGTAATTGGCGGAGGAAGAAGAGTCTCTGCTGGGCTTTCCGTTGGGTTGACGTAATGTTGGCCCTCCAACTGAGATCGCTGGAGATGGAAGTGCCCAGCAGACGAGCGCAGGGCGCTCTGGCCACCTCGGTGCCATTGATGTAGATGGGAGGTGGGGTAGGAGCAGACTTCCTAAAGTCAATTATTAGTTTGACGGTTTTGGCCGTGTTGAGCACCAGACTGTTCTCCTTGCACCAGTGGCATAGTCTCTCCACCTGCTGCTGGTAATCCTGGATGTTGTCCTTGGTGACGAAGCTGACAATGGCGGTGTCATCTGCAAATTGTATGACTTTGACAGAGTCTACCGTGGATCTACAATAATTTGTGTAGAGGGAGAAGAGCAGCAGGGGCAGGAAACAGCCCTGGGGTGCCCCTGTGTTGGTTATCACTTCTCGTGAGTTGATGTCTCCCAGCCTGACAACTTGGGATCTGTTAGAGAAAAAGTTAGTGATCCATAGGTGTAGGGTGGAGTGGACCCCAAGTGTGGCCAGAACATTCTGGAGGATGCGTGGGCATATAGTGTTAAATGCCAAGCTGAAGTCTAATAGCAGTACTCTTGCATACGCATCCTTCCTGTCTAGATGGTTGTAGATGTATTCCAGACAGATGTTTAGAGCATCATCAGTGGACCTATTTGCCCTGTAGGTGAACTGGAGTGGATCTAGTAGGGGCAAGGAGAATAGCTTGAGAATGGATAAGACTACTCTCTCTAGGGACTTCATGATGACGGACGTCAGGGCCACAGGCCTGTAGTTGTTGAGGTCGGAGATGCCTTGTTTCTTAGGAACAGGAATGATGGTGGACCTCTTGAAGCACGCAGGGACTCTGCCCTCTGTCAGTGACCTGCTGAAGATGGCAGAGATGATGGGGGCAAGTTGCTCCGAACAGATTTTGAGGCAGGCTTGTCAAGGTTGCTTAGATCCTATCACTTGTAAGTTTCTCCTTCTCCCAACAAATCACCATCAAGAACTGAGTGTTCACTTGCTGCCTTACATATCCCAATGCCTTCGACAAGTGCCACCGTAATACAATAATCAATGGTTTTAATGCTGTGGCTGAGTGGTGTATTTTCCACTATTCTATAGCTAAGAACAGCCATAGTAAATCAGCCCCTGTATGCTAAAGGTGTCATTTGCCTTTCTCAGAATGTCTGAGTATAATGAAAGAATCAGGGTAAAAGGCAACTTATCTGATCATATTATTTTTTTCCATTGCTCAGGGGTCTGGATTATGGGCATTGCTCGCTGCATCATTCTACACTGACCTTGAAAATAAGCAATTTCAGAAATTCCACTTCTGTATGTCTAAACAACACACCAGATTTTGCTGAGACTGAGGCCCAGAGGCACGGATTTAGCTGTGTAGTAATTTATGTGGCTTTACTTTTATGGGTATTTAGCAGTTACTTTGTTAAGTGAGCAAATACTCTAGTTGGGAAGCTTTACAGTATCTTTGGACTGCAATTCTAGTATTCACTTTATGGACCCTTTTGAATTGTTAGCTGAGTCATATTGTATTAAAAGTTTAACCACTTCAGCCTACAGTGTTGTTCACCTTATGCATCCAAGCAACTTTCACCTCCCATTCATTCGCCAATAACTTTATCACTAATTATCACAATTAATTGATCTATATCTTGTTTTTTCCACCACTAATTAGGGTTTCTTTGGGTGGTACATTTTGCTAAGAATTATTTTTTCTAAATCCGTTTTAACAGGAAGATTAAGAAAGAAATGGAAAAAAAATATTATTTCTCAGATTTTGGCCATTATAGTTTGTAATTAATACATGCTATCATAATTAAAACCCATCTATTTTATTTGCCCATCTATCCCGGTTATTACACCATTTAAATTATGTCCCTATCACAATTTATTGCACGGATATTTTATTTAGATATAAAGGTTCATTCTTACAATTTCGTCCATCACTATTTACAAACCTATAGTTAATGATATACTCTCTTGACATGCATATTTAACCACTTGAGGACCACAGTCTTTTCGCCCCTTAAGGACCAGAGCCTTTTTCTCCATTCAGACCACTGCAGCTTTCATGGTTTATTGCTCGCTCATACAACCTACCACCTAAATGAATTTTACCTCCTTTTCTTGTCACTAATACAGCTTTCTTTTAGTGCTATTTTATTGCTGCTGCGAGTTTTACTTTTTATTATATTCATCAAAAAAGACATGAATTTTATCAAAAAAATGACTTTTTTAACTTTCTGTGCTGACATTTTTCAAATAAAGTAAAATTTCCTATACATTTGAGCACGAAAGTTATTCTGCTACATGTCTTTGATAAAAAAAAAAAACATTCAGTGTATATTTATTGGATTGAGTAAAAGTTATAGCATTTACAAACTATGGTGCCAAAAGTGAATTTTCCCATTTTCAAGCATCTCTGACTTTTCTGCGCACCTGTCAGGGTTCATGAGGGGCTAAAATTCCAGGATAGTACAAATACCCCCCAAATGACCCCATTTTGGAAAGAAGACATCCCAAAGTATTCAGTGAGAGGCATGGTGAGTTCATAAAAGATTTTATTTTTTGTCACAAGTTAGCGGAAAATGACACTTTGTGACAAAAAAAAAAGTTTCCATTTCTTCTAACTTGCGACAAAAAAAAATGAAATCTGCCACGGACTCACTATGCTCCTCTCTGAATACCTTGAAGTGTCTACTTTCCAAAATGGGGTCATTTGGGGGGGGGTGTTCACTGTCCTGGCATTTTGGGGGGTGCCTAATTGTAAGCACCCCTGTAAAGCCTAAAGATGCTCATTGGACTTTGGGCCCCTTAGCGCAGTTAGGCTGCAAAAAAGTGCCACACATGTGGTATTGCCGTACTCAGAAATATCTCCGTAAATGACATTTTTTTAAATTTTTTTACACACAATTGTCTATTTATAGAGATATTTCTCCCACTCAGCATGGGTATGTGGAAAAATACACCCCAAAACACATTATACTACTTCTCCTGAGTACGGCGATACCACATGTGTGGCACTTTTTTGCACCCTAACTGCGCTAAGGGGCCCAAAGTCAAATGAGTACCTTTAGGATTTCACAGGTCATTTTGAGAAATTTGGTTTCAAGACTACTCCTCACGGTTTAGGGCCCCTAAAATGCCAGGACAGTATAGGAACCCCACAAATTACCCCATTTTAGAAAGAAGACACCCAAGGTATTCCGTTAGGAGTATGGTGAGTTCATAGAAGATTTTTTTTTTTTGTCACAAGTTAGCGGAAATTGATTTTAACTGTTTTGTTTCACAAAGTGTCATTTTCCGCTAACTTGTGACAAAAAATAAAATCTTCTATGAACTCACCGTACTCCTAACGGAATACCTTGGGGTGTCTTCTTTCTACCCAGCATCTGTATGTGTAAAAATACACCCCAAAACACATTATACTACTTCTTCTGAGTACGGCGATACCACATGTGTGGCACTTTTTTGCACCCTAACTGCGCTAAGGGCCCCATTTTCTAGACTACTCCTCACGGTTTAGGGCCCCTAAAATGCCAGGGCAGTATAGGAACACCACAAGTGACCCCATTTTAGAAAGAAGACACCCCAAGGTATTCTGTTAGGAGTATGGTGAGTTCATAGAAGATTTTTTTTTTGTCACAAGTTGGCGGAAAATGACACTTTGTGAAAAAAAAAAACAATACATATCAATTTCCGCTAACTTGTGACAAAAAATAAAATCTTCTATGAACTCATCATACACCTAACAGAATACCTTGGGGTGTCTTCTTTCTAAAATGGGGTCACTTGTGGGGTTCCTATACTGCCCTGGCATTTTAGGGGCCCTAAACCGTGAGGAGTAGTCTTGAACCCAAATGTCTCAAAATGACCTGTGAAATCCTAAAGGTACTCATTGGACTTTGGGCCCCTTAGCACAGTTAGACTGCAAAAAAGTGTCACACATGTGGTATCGCCGTACTCAGAAGAAGTAGTATAATGTGTTTTGTGGTGTATTTTTACATATAACCATGCTGGGTGGGAGAAATATCTCTGTAAATGACACATTTTTGATTTTTTTTACACACAATTGTCCATTTACAGAGAGATTTCTCCCACCCAGCATGGGTATGTGTAAAAATACACCACAAAACACATTATACTACTTCTTCTGAGTATTGCGATACCACATGTGTGACACTTTTTTGCAGCCTAGGTGCGCTAAGGGGCCCAACGTCCTATTCACAGGTCATTTTGAGGCATTTGTTTTCTAGACTACTCCTCACGGTTTAGGGCCCCTAAAATGCCAGGGCAGTATAGGAACCCCACAAGTGACCCCATTTTAGAAAGAAGACACCCCAAGGTATTCCGTTAGGGGTATGTTGAGTTCATAGAAGATTTTATTTTTTGTCACAAGTTAGTGAAAAATGACACTTTGTGAAAAAAACAATAAAAATCCAATTTCCGCTAACTTTTGACAAAAAATAAAATCTTCTATGAACTCATCATACACCTAACAGAATACCTTGGGGTCAGTGGCGTACCTAGGGCATTTGACACCCGGTGCTGGGTATTATAAGACACCCCCCCCCCCCCAAAAAAAAAAGGTGAAGGGGCAAAAAATGGGAGGCGCTATAACATGCGGCGCGCGAAGCGCGCCGCGGCAAAAAAATGGGCGTGGCCATGATCGGATGAGGGCGGAGCTAACTGTAATTTGACGTGAACCCGGGTGAAAATACACGTAATGTGTGCAGATTTGCCCAGAGAATACGTTCAATCATGTCTGCAGATTTGCCCAGAGAATACGTTCAATCATGTCTGCAGATTTGCCCAGAGAATACGTTCAATCATGTCGGCAGATTTGCCCAGAAAATACATGCAATCATGTCGGCAGATTTGCCCAGAGAATACGTTCAATCATGTCGGCAGATTTGCCCAGAGAATACGTTCAATCATGTCGGCAGATTTGCCCAGAGAATACGTTCAATCATGTCGGCAGATTTTCCCAGAGAATACGTTCAATCATGTCGGCAGATTTGCCCAGAGAATACGTTCAATCATGTCGGCAGATTTTCCCAGAGAATACGTTCAATCATGTCTGCAGATTTGCCCAGAAAATACATGCAATCATGTCGGCAGATTTGCCCAGAAAATACATGCAATCATGTCGGCAGATTTGCCCAGAAAATGCATGCAATCATGTCGGCAGATTTGCCCAGAGAATACGTTCAATCATGTCGGCAGATTTGCCCAGAGAATACGTTCAATCATGTCGGCAGATTTTCCCAGAGAATACGTTCAATCATGTCGGCAGATTTTCCCAGAGAATACGTTCAATCATGTCTGCAGATTTGCCCAGAAAATACATGCAATCATGTCGGCAGATTTGCCCAGAAAATACATGCAATCATGTCGGCAGATTTGCCCAGAGAATACGTTCAATCATGTCGGCAGATTTGCCCAGAAAATACATGCAATCGTGTGGCAGACCTGTCCAGAAAACACTTCAATCGTGTAGCAGACCTGGCCAGAACATAAATGCTACCCCTGGCTGCTAATATAAATTAAAAAGAAAAAAAAAACCATTTACTCACCTGCAGCAGAGCTCCTGTTCCGGCCTCCGTCCAGTGCGCAGCTCCCACGATCCTCTGCAGCCAGCAACTCCCAAAGTCTCCAGAGCAGGGCTTCGGACATTTTACTATAGCCCTGCTCTGCCGCTGCGGTGAACTGATACGGCGTCTATTAGATGCCGAAAGTCAGTTCACGCTGGGGGGTGCTTGGAGAATTTTAAGGGGTGCTTCAGCACCCTAAGCACACCCCCCCCCCCGCCACTGCCCCCAGTATAGGTAGCTAGCAGTTGCCCCCAGTATAGGTAGCTAGTTGCCCCCAGTGAAGGTAGTATAGTTGCCCCAATATAGCTAGTATAGTTGCCCCCAGGATAGGCAGCATAGCTGCTGCCCCCAATGTAGGTAGTGTTGCTGCCCCCAGTGTAGTTTGTATAGTGGCCCCCGTAGAGCTTCCCTCCAGTATAGCTAGTATAGTGGCCCCCATAGTTGCCCCAGTATAGCTAGTATAGTGGCCCACAGTTTAGATAGTATAGTTGCCTCCATTGTAGCTGGTATGGTGCCCCCCCCCCCAGTATAGGTAATATAGTGGCCCCCATAGATGCCCCCAGTGTAGCTAGTATAGTGCCCTGTGCCCCCCCCCCCCCGTTTAGCTGCCTCCAGTATAGTGGCCCCCAGCTGCCAGCTAGTATAGTGGCCCCCAGTTTAGGTAGTATAGTTCCCCCCCCCCCCCCCCCCCCCCGTGTAGCTAGAAGGAGGGGTGACAGCAGGGATAGCGGCGGGGAGGGGGAAATATCCCCCCCTCCCTCACCTGGGTCCCCTCCTTCTGCCTCTCTTCTCCCCCAAAAATGCGGGCAGCGGGCCGGTGGCAGTGGGCAGCGAGCAGGCGAGCGCGGAGTATACTCACGTTACTTCCGCGTATCAGCCTGGAACGCTGCGTCGCCGTCACGTGCCTCTACTGCGCCTCCAATGATTGGAGGCGCAGAAGAGGCACGTGACGGTGACGCAGCGTTCCAGGCTGATACGCGGAAGTAACGTGAGTATACTCCGCGCTCGCCTGCTCGCTGCCCACTGCCACCGGCCCGCTGCCCGCATTTTTGGGGGGAGAAGAGAGGCAGAAGGAGGGGACCCAGGTGAGGGAGGGGGGGATATTTCCCCCTCCCCGCCGCTATCCCTGCTGTCACCCCTCCTCCTAGCGCTGCTCTTCCCCTCCTTAGTCAGGTGTAGGGGGGTCGTGGCGACACCCCCCTGGCTGACTGGTACCCGGTGCGCCCCGCCCCCCTGCGCCCTTAGGTAGGAACGCCACTGCTTGGGGTGTCTTCTTTCTAAAATGGGGTCACTTGTGGGGTTCCTATACTGCCCTGGCATTTTACGGGCCCAAAACTGTGAGTAGTCTGGAAACCAAATTTCTCAAAATGACTGTTCAGGGGTATAAGCATCTGCAAATTTTAATGACAGGTGGTCTATGAGGGGGCAAATTTTGTGGAACCGGTCATAAGCAGGGTGGCCTCTTAGATGACAGGATGTATTGGGCCTGATCTGATGGATAGGAGTGCTAGGGGGGTGACAGTAGGTTATTGATGGGTGTCTCAGGGGGCGGTTAGAGGGGAAAATAGATGCAATCAATGCACTGGGGAGGTGATCGGAAGGGTGTCTGAGGGGGATCTGAGGGTTTGGCCGAGTGATCAGGAGCCCACATGGGGCAAATTAGGGCCTGATCTGATGGGTAGGTGTGCTAGGGGGTGACAGGAGGTGATTTATGGGTGTCTCAAGGTGTGATTAGAGGGGGGAAATAGATGCAAGCCATGCACTGGCGAGGTGATCAGGGCTGGGATCTGAGGGCGTTCTGAGGTGTGGGCGGGTGATTGGGTGCCCTAGGGGCAGATTAGGGTCTAATCTGATGGGTAACAGTGACAGGTGGTGATAGGGGGTGATTGATGGGTAATTAGTGGGTGTATAGAGGAGAGAAGAGATGTAAACACTGCACTTGGGAGGTGATCTGATGTCGGACCTGCGGGCGATCTATTGGTGTGGGTGGGTGATCAGATTGCCCGCAAGGGGCAGGTTAGGGGCTGATTGATGGGTGGCAGTGACAGGGGGTGATTGATGGGTGGCAGTGACAGGGGGTGATTGATGAGTGATTGACAGGTGATCAGTGGGTTATTACAGGGAATAACAGATGTAAATATTGCACTGGCGAATTGATAAGGGGGGGTCTGAGGGCAATCTGAGCGTGTGGGCGGGTGATTGGGTGCCCACAAGGGGCAGATTGGGGTCTAATCTGATGGGTAACAGTGACAGGTGGTGATAGGGGGTGATTGATGGGTGATTGATGGGTAATTGGTGGGTGTTTAGAGGAGAGAAGAGATGTAAACACTGCACTTGGGAGGTGATCTGATGTCGGATCTGCAGGCGATCTATTAGTGTGGGTGGGTGATCAGATTGCCCGCAAGGGGCAGGTTAGGGGCTGATTGATGGGTGGCAGTGACAGGGGGTGATTGATGGGTGGCAGTGACAGGGGGTGATTGATGGGTGATTGACAGGTGATCAGTGGGTTATTACAGGGAATACCAGATGTAAATATTGCACTGGCGAATTGATAAGGGGGGGGTCTGAGGGCAATCTGAGCGTGTGGGCGGGTGATTGGGTGCCCGCAAGGGGCAGATTGGGGTCTAATCTGATGGGTAACAGTGACAGGTGGTGATAGGGGGTGATTGATGGGTGATTGATGGGTAATTAGTGGGTGTTTAGAGGAGAGAAGAGATGTAAACACTGCACTTGGGAGGTGATCTGATGTCGGATCTGCGGGCGATCTATTGGTGTGGGTGGGTGATCAGATTGCCCGCAAGGGGCAGGTTAGGGGCTGATTGATGGGTGGCAAAGACAGGGGGTGATTGACGGGTGATTGACAGGTGATTGACAGGTGATCAGGGGGGATAGATGCATACAGTACACGGGGGGGGGGGGTCTGGGGAGAATCTGAGGGGTGGGGGGGGGGTGATCAGGAGGGAGTAGGGGGCAGATTAGGGACTAAAAAAAAATAGCGTTGACAGATAGTGACAGGGAGTGATTGATGGGTGATTAGGGGGGTGACTGGGTGCAAACAGTGGTCTGGGGGGTGGGCAGGGGGGGGTCTGAGGGGTGCTGTGGGCGATCAGGGGGCAGGGGGGGGGGGAATCAGTGTGTTTGGGTGCAGACTAGGGTGGCTGCAGCCTGTCCTGGTGGTCCCTCGGACACTGGGACTACCAGGGCTGGAGGCAGCCAGTATAATAGGCTTTGTATACATTACAAAGCCTATTATACATTGTTTCAGCGGCGATCCGGGTGCTAGTATCCCGCCGGCGCTTCCGAACGGCCGGCGGGTTACAGCGAACGGTGGGCGGAGCCAGTCCCCGGCAGCTGATCGCGTCACGAATGACGCGATCGCCGCATAGCCACTCCCACAGCCGCCCCCGCCGATGGGCGTATTGCGGTCGTTTGGGCCCGGACTTTGCCGCCGCCCATCGGCTGGGGGCGGTCCTTAAGTGGTTAAAAAGTTCAGACCCTTAGGTAAATATTTATGTTGTTTTTTTATTGTAATTTTTTTTTTATTAAAAAAATGTGTTTGGGTAATTTTTGGTGTGGGAGGTAAACAGCTAATTTTAAATGTAAAGTAATGTAATTAATTAATAAAAAATGTATGTGAGTGCAGTTTACTATTTGGCCACAAGATGGCCACAGTCTAAAAAGTCCTGGAAGTGTATGATCACGCTTCCAGGAACTAGAAAGAGGATGGCAAACTTTTTTTTGCAGAAAAACCACGGTCTCTGATCAGAGAACGTCGTTTTTTCTGCGGGAGACTTAGATTGGTGAATGGGAACTATATTCCCATTCACTGATCGGGGGGGGGGGGGGGGGGGGGGGCTAACGGCAGACGGCGGAAGGCGCTGCACAGTCTATCTGGAAGGATATATATATCCAGGCAGAACGAAGTGGTTAAACTACCAAATAAATGCTGATACAATTTCCCATCAGACTGATGGTCGATTCGATAATTTGCGACAGGTTCGTTCTGATTTTCAATCATTTTTGTGATCGGAATAGATCGGAAAATCGATCAGAAAAAAGATCAGATTGGAAATGATCTAAAGTACCTCTAGGAGTCCCATCTCATACAGCACAACCTTCCAGAGCTTCATGCAATGATTTTCTCTTTCAGTGCTGTCTGTACCTGCTTCTCTTTTCATTTGAATAACATAATCATGCTGAGTAGAGCTTCAGCAGCGGTCCCACTCACAAAGAGATATTGACACCTTCAAGTGGGTTGTGTCAGGCTGTGTTCCCAAATTATTAAAATGGGAATATCCTCTGCAGAAGCCTGGTTATATTTTGTAACTCATTAGGCTAGCAGATGATATTTAGGTCCATGCCTGAAGCTGACATTATGTAGCTGTCTTTTTATCAAACAAATATTGATTTGGATGAAGAGTGAATTGGATAAACATGTGCACTGATGCATTGATCATTAGACTATAAATTATTAATCAGACTTCTATCCAGGGTTCAGTCTGTCTACTGTTTATGTTAATCTGCCTAGTCTTCTAAACCTCTAAAAGTTTTTACAGACGCCAGCAGCAAAGTCTGTCTGCTTTCTCTTGCCCGTGCCATGGATGCAGCTGATGACCACTGGGGGCTGCTCTCAAAGAAATAACAAAAGTAGTCAGAACGAAAAATGGAAATAATCAGGGCCAGCAGCTTCTCTCAACCCCGCCCTTTAGCAGAAGAACTTTTGTGTTTATGAAGCAGCCTGTAAGAGGAATGCTCCAAGGTGGACAATCGTGCGTCTACCACAACTATCTACTCTGTAATGTCTTCGAATAGCTTTATTTCATGTACTTTTTTTTTTAAATCTCATTCTTTTCATAGCATTTTGACCTTTTCAAAAGACCACAGAACATGCAGTAACCCACATCAGCCTACCAGATTTCCATGTAGGCCTCATTACTGCAAGAGCAATTATGCTATGCTTTATCTTGGCTGGATAGTTAAAAGACAACCTGAGGCCAGAAGCATCTCAGTTTTCATAATTACCTGGGGCTTCCTTAAGCTCCCTTGAGGTCAGACTTTCGGGCACTATTGCGGGTGACAGGAGCCACCCAGGGTGATGGGGCGGGATGAGCGGCCTTAAAGAGAATCTGTACTCTAATATTCTTACACTAAAAAGCATACCATTCTATTCCTTATTTTCTTCTGTGCCCCTCTGTGCTGTTTCTGCCACTCTCGGCTGCAATCCTGGCTTGTAATAAACAGTTTTAGACAGTGTTTACAAACAAACTAACTAGCTTATAATAGGCTCATATAAGCAGAGTGTGTGAGTCATACAGAGTGTGCAGGGGGCCTGCAAAGGGTGTGTATCCCTTCTAACCAATCACAAGCAGCCCTGCACATTCCACACATTCAAGCATTAGCCCGACAGACACGACAGAGGAAAGGAGATACGATTTATTACAGAGACAGTGCAATTAGGAAAGGCTGCAGTAAGCCAGAGCACATTAGGAACTTATATGATAGAAGAACTAAGGCTGAAAAATGTGTTACAAAGTCTCTTTAAGGGGGCTTAAGGAAGGCCCAGGTAAGTATGGTACTTGAGACGCTTTAAGTCTTAGGTACACTTGGTTAAGGGCTCAGCCTATCACATAGGAGACCTGGGTTCATACCTCATCTCTTCCTATTTCAGGAAGCCAGCACCTATTCAGTAAGGAGTTCCTGGGCTAAACTCCCTAACAGTGTTACTGCCTACTGAGTGAGCTCTAGTGGCTGCCTCATAAGGGCTTTCAGTTCAACAGGAGAAAAGCACTATACAAAATACTGAAATTGTTATTATTATTTGTATTAATGAATCAACTTGTGATTGTGTTTTAAGAAACAACTTTTACTGTGACTTTGGTGAATAACATTTCACTTATTTGCATGCAAATTAGGCAATTATCATTATCACCCTTATTATTTACAAACTAAATATACACAACAGTGATGACCTAATAAACTTCATGGAGAAATAACAATGATGTGCTAAAAACACTGATGACTTATAAACAAACCAGTGGTGATGTACATTTCACAGACAAAGCAGTAAGGTTTGGTTCTCACTTGCTGCAAAAACGTACTCATTCAGTATGTTCTCTGCAATTCCAAGCAAAGCAGGAAGTGGTTCCTAATGTTAAAAATATGGTCCACTTTCACTTGTGAAAAGAAGCGGATCCATTTGCTGCATTCTGGCAAATGAATAGAACACAAAGTCTTGATCCTGCTGAGTTTTTCCAGAAGAACAGATACATTGCTCATAGCCACCTATGGTTCCATTGCATCTGCCTCGGACAGAAAGACAATGAGAAAATAAAGCTGAATTGGCTGCCCCACTCTCTAGAACAGACCCGTCCTGAGTGGGAACAAAACCTATGTTGTATGTATTGATAATATGGGACTAATTCAACCGGATCTGTAGTAATCAACTGCAGTTATAGGAGGTGGTAAGTTTGAATGCTATGCATGCTTATCACCTCATCATTGTTGTCTGTTTTCACTAATAGGGGTCTGCTGAGCACCAGTATGTCCATGAACACAGATGAAATTCCAGAAGCAGTCCCTACTCCTGGTCTGTCCCTTCACCTCTTTCATGGGGCAGGAAGGACAGGGGAAGAGACCCTGGACAGGGACAGGGGAAGAGACCCTGGAACACGATCAGGAGGAATGTTACTGGATTTCTATACAGTGAAGGCCAGTTAAATTAAGGCACCGTATTAGTAGGCCTGGGGGTCCTGCCGAGGTGTTAAGGCATCAGTTTACATTCAGCAACATTCTCCAGATCCAGTTCAACCACTGGAAGCCACCCAGACAACTTTTGGCCACATCAGTGTTCTTTATACAAATTATAGAAATTATTTCTCATAGTATACGATAGGTGACACTGTTTATATCTGTATCCCATCAATGCTGTTACTTCCACTAAATGAAGCTTTTACTGTCCTCCAAAGTATTGGCTAGGCTAAATACAAACACAAAAGCAACTGTCCAACAACCTTTCACATCTCCTGTAAAATACACTAGTCATCAACACTTGTTATTAAGGCCATGCAGCAAAAGTGGCTTAGTGTATGTGCCCAAGCACTGCAACCCATCAGGTACATTTCAAAATTGACTGCAGTTCCAGGTGTCAATACTTACTCAAAGTTACATATCAATGCATTTAATGTAATAATTAGATTACATCAACAAATTGTATTTATTGCACCCAACCAAACCAAAATATTAGCAGTAAAATGTACTGTATGTATATGCAAGAAAGATGTGTACCATGCAACCATAACAATATCCCTCGTAAAACATATACAAGTACAAAGCAATGTAAATAGTCCATATTCTTCAAATCATTATTATGCTATGCTATCACATCATGCACATGCAAAGAGATTAGGTGTGTGCAAATGTCTATATTCATTAAGTAGCGGATTAATGTCTATGTAATGTCCATGACTTTCCTTTGCCTTACTTTCTTAAACAGCATGGAGGCAAAGTGGTTAGTCCTATGAACATGCAGTAGTCCCAAGTCCCAGCTAAGACGCTATCTACCTGGAGAGTCAATGTTCTTCCCCATGTTTGTGTGGATTTCCTCTTGGCACTCCAGTTTCCTCCCACATCCTAAAAACATACTGGTAGGTTAGCTGTAAAAAATTACCCTAAGTTGTTGTAGGACATACGATTCTGAGCCCTGCTGGGGGACAGTATGTGGCATGAACTGATAAATCTACTCCATGCTGCGCAATTTTACGAAATTTTCACATAGACAACACAGAACGACTTTCTTCAGCTCACACATGCAACACATGTTTTTGATATTTCTTGATAGGGCACAGTGGAACATTCTGCACGACTGCAAGGTTAACTTCAAGACTGCGGAGGTAAATATATCCATAACCCTATTTATGAATCACCATCAGAATGCCTATACTGTAGACCCTTGTCCCCTAAGCCAAGCAACATACATCAGCACCACTTGGTCAATTAAAGCCCGACCTAAGCTAAAACCTTTTTTCTTCCAGTTCTGGATTACATGGCTAGAGTTAGCCACTCCCTTCAGTTATTATTCACCATTGTTTCTATAGCAATTCCTTTTACTTCCTCTCCTGACACAATCATGCCTCTGTTATGAGTCCTTCTCATCTCTGGTATAATAAAACAGAGAGAATATCCCTAATAAGGACCACTGACAGAACTAACAATTTGGCAGAGGTTTTAACTGTTCCCTATTTTATTGGAAGCTAAAACAAAAGGTTTGGCTGGGGTTAGGGGCAGCACTCTTGCCTTGCTATCCACAAGGAGGTTGTATGTTCTCCCACACTCCAAAAACATACAGATATGTTAATTAACTTCCCCCTAAATTGGCCCTAAACTATGATACATACACTACACAATACATACATACATAGACATGTGACTATGGTAGCGATTAGATTGTGAGCCCATCTGAGGAACAGGTAAGTGACAAGACAATAAACTCTGTACAGCTTTGCGGAAGATGTTAGCACTATATAAATACTAAATAATAATAATAAGGCTTTTGACAGATAGTTCACACTGGTGTTAAGTGACATACATATCTGTGAAAACGGGTCCATTTTCACTCAGTTGCCATTCAGCTGCTTCCGCTACGTTTCCCTATACTCCACCCCCACCATCAAAATGGATTTTGCTGGCTAGAATGGTCTGTTCCTTCATTAGTTTGAAGAAACGTTCTGTACTCTCATTGCCTCCAATGCAGTGTTTCAGCCTCTGTTTCCGTTTCACTGCGCTCAGTGGTCCAGAAAAATTGCTGCAGAACCAAATTTGCGGTCTGTTCAGCGCATCGTGTAGAACGGATCCATTCTAACAGACCAATGTGAACGGATCCATAGGTTAACATTGGATCCATTCACATCCATTAGGATCTGTTCCATTAGGATCCGCCAACGGACCATTTTATTCCGCAAATCGGGCCTTAAACTGGCTATCTGCCTGTCTAAATGGAACTATTGTGTAAATAATGGGTTGATTCACTATAACAAATAGTGAGCGTTACCCCCTGTAACACTCGCTATCTCTTTTTGCTCCCCTTACTGCACGCTTAGCATGCCTTATCAGAGTTAACGTACATTATCAGAAATAACATGCATTGCCAAAGTTAACGTGCCTTATCAGAGTAGCATAGCGTGCGCTATGAACTTATGCCTGCTAAATGGCAATGATGAGAGCTCCACTCGCCCTGCCCTAAACCCCTGCGGGTCCAATTACTTTAAAGCACATTATCCCAACACTTTGATTAGCCTAATAGGCTGCCTGTCATTTGACAGGAAACTTGGCATATGTTTGAAGCACTCGCTATGCTACTCTGATAAGGCGAGCTAACTCTGATAAGGCATGCCAACTCTAATAAGGCATGTTAGCGCTGATAAGGCACACTAAGCATGCAGTAACGGGAGCAAAAGGAGATAGTGAGCGTTGCAGGAGGTAACACTCTCTATTTGTTATAGTGACTCAACCCTCTGTCCATTAATGTGTGCTTTGCCCAATAAACATACAATCTGATTCACAAATCCTGTATTTAGTATCCAGTGACTGAAGTTATGGACAAGTAATTCCTGTGTCTAGCATTCTGCTCCATCTGCTGCAATGCTCCATTAAGAGTTTATTCTGTAACTGCACCGCATGCAAAGGAGTTCTGGAAGTGTTTTTCAGACCTTGCGATTTTGTCTTATTTTATAGTCTACCCTAATGGAAAAGCAACTATTTGTAGTGTCAACTGATTCGAAATTTGAGTTCCACTTTAATCACCACTCAACGGCACTTCACAATATAGCATAACAACCAGCAACCACAAAAAAAGCAAACCAACAGCTCAATCTAGAATGTAAGGACAAAATAGTTTCAGTGCATTTTCATTGTGTTAATAATGAAGATGATGAGTCATAGGCAACATAATCATCTCACACCCAACACACCACACAGTCCAGACTCCAGGCACGACGCAAGCTATGCATGCAAGACCAGTCGTTATTGTTGGCTGTAAGCAAGCAGCTGGTCAAGGGCACATTCAGGCATGTTAGGATAGAAGCAGCTCAGTTGCATTAATGGTTAAGCAAAAGAGGTGAGGACATTTAAGTACAAAAGGTACCTGGAATAGCTGTGGGCTTTGTTGTGGTTCTGAAATGGAAGAGGGCGGCTTTTGACTTTCCTTGTTGGTTCTCAGCTATCACATTAACCTCATACTCCGCGTTCCAATCCAGAGATCGTAGCATGATGAAGTCACTGTCTGATGATATCTTAAACTCAGGCTTCCAGTCCACTGAATTTTTCTAGAGGAGAACCAGGCAAGAGAATTTCAGGTCGTACAAGTTTCAAAATTTGTTTTGAAAGGATGGCTATATCTTATGTCCAGCAGATTATTAAGACGTGAAGAAAATGTAAAGGTATACACATTATCAAGCAAATCCTAACCACGCAGGACCGCACTATTGGAAACCAATGTGTTTATGGACGTTAGTTTCTGGAATGATGCAGATTTTCTTAGCGTCCCACTGTCCCTGTGTCCCCACCACTAACACCCATTGTGTCAGAACTAGCATCCACAAAAAATTGAAGTAGCAAGGTCTTGAAGTGGTTGGCCTCTGAGAAAATAAAACCTACTAGCAGCTGCAGAAGTAAGATAAATCTTTAACAAATGTAAACAGTTCTGGGATAGGGACATAATAAATAAAATTTATGGACTTTATCTGTTATCAACAAACGACTATTATTCCATATAATTTAAGGACGGTGTATCCCATCTACACCAGAAAAAAAGCCAATCATGATGTCTGTATACTTGAAACATGAAAGCGAACAATTTTATTAGTTAAGAACTGCATTAAAGGGGCACTATGGCGAAAATTTTTTAAAATTTAAAATATGTGCAAACATATACAAAATGAGCCATAAATTACTTTTCTCCTATGTTGCTGTCACTTACAGTAGGTAGTAAAAATATGACAGAAGCGACAGGTTTTGGACTAGTCTATCTCTTCATAGGGGATTCGCAGCAAGGATTTTATTCATTATAAAGATATTCCCTAAAACAAATTTAAACAATGATGATGGCCAAGTTCCCTGCTCGCTACACAGTTTTTTGGTAGTTGGACAGAGCAACTGCCATTCACTAAGTGCTTTTGAAAATAAATAAATCCCTGAGAATCCCCCCGTGAAGAGATGGAATAGTCCAAAACCTGTCGCTTCTGTCACATTTCTACTACCTACTGTAAGTGACAGAAACATAGGAGAAAAGTAATTTATGGTTCATTTTACTCTGGGAAAAATTGTACTTCATATTTGTTTATGTTTGCACATATTTTACATTTTACAATTTTTCGTCATAGTGCCCCTTTAAGAAAAATCTGTTTCAAACTCAGAGGATAATAAGACAATAGAAACAAAGACACTTACAGCTCTGTAACGGACTAGGTAGTGGCGGATAGGGGAGCCACCATCATCCTGCTTGATCAACAGCACTTTAAATGAGTTTCCATCATCTGCAACACGGCCTGTCAACTTTGGAGGGCTTGGTTCTCCTAAAAGTAACCAATCAGTTTTTAGTTAAACATGTCTAAAATTTTGGTTAACAGTAAGATCAACAATAACAAACTAGAGACTAGGTATGAGTGAGAGAGATGTGTAAGTTCAATCTCACAGTGAATTGGGCCTTTTTGGCTTGGTGAAGATTCCTGCGAGAAAGGCCCAGTGATCCACCATGTGTTCGCTTTGTCGCCTAACGAGCGCAGGGAAAACCTGGGGTGGTATGCTGCCAAAATGTTCTAGGGGAGTGCACAATTGGAGAATCTGCTAAGCAAATCAGTAGCTCCTATAATACACAGCAAGTCCCTGCACCCAGTGAGAACATATCCCAAAATAGGCAGATTCAAAGGGGACTGAGGAAGTTGAGTTTCCATCTTGTGTTTTCTGCATGAAAGCAGCTAGAGAGACAGAGACAGGGGAAGCATATGTTTCACGGAGGGATGGCTTGCAGTTAGGTCTATTTTACCAATTTAGAACTGTGATTTATGTGGTTTATTGTGTGCAGAACTGTTATTTGTAGGATAAGTGGTTAGGTAGAAGTGTGTATAGTTACACTACTTACAGAAGCTTGTTAGTTATCTAAACTGTACTGCCAGCTCCTGAATCTACATAGGATTTATTATTTTTTCTTATATATAGGGTGCATCTGAATGTGTCACAAAGGTTATCGAGGTAGCTTAAAAAGAACCTGAAGCAATAAGTATATGGAGGCTGTCATAGTTATATCCTTTTAAACAAAACCAGTTGCCTGGCAGCCCAGCTGGTCTATTTGGCTGCAGTAATGTCACACCAGAAACAAGCATACAGCTAATCTTGTCAAATCTAACAATAATGTCAGAAACACCTGATCTGCTGCATGCTTGTTCAGGGGCTATGGCAAAAAGTATTAGAGTTACCGGATCAGCAGGATAGGCAGCATGGTGGTGTAGTGGTGTAGTGGTTTGTGCTCTCCGCATGCAGTGCTGGGTCCCTGGTTTGAATTCAACATTTGCAAGGAGTTAGGCCCCATTCACACTTGAGCATTTTGCCAGCAATTTCTGCAAAACACTCAAGCACTATCGCTTTTTAACCACTTGATGACCCAGCCTTTACCCCCCCCTTAAGGACCAGCGCTGTTTTAGCTGATCTGTGCTGGGTGGGCTGTGCAGCCCCCAGCACAGATCAAACACCAGGCAGAGCGACCAGATCGCCCCCCTTTTTTCCCCACTAGGGGGATGATGTGCTGGGGGGGTCTGATCGCTCTTGCCTGCCTGGGTGTTGCGGGGGGGGGGCACCTCAAAGCCCCCCTCCGCGGCGAAATTCCCCCCTCCCTCCCTTCCCCGGAGATCCAAGGCTGCACAGGAACGGATCTGTCCTGTGCAGCCTCTAACAGGCTCCTGCCTGTCATGTGACAGCGATCCCCGGCCGCTGATTGGCCGGGGATCGCTGATCTGGTACAACGCTGCTACTGTTAGCAGCGTTGTACAAATGTAAACAAAGCGGATTATTTCTGCTTGTGTTTACATTTAGCCCGAGAGCCGCAATCGGCGGCCCGCAGGCTATTCACGGAGCCCCCGCCGTGAATTGACAGGAAGCAGCCGCTCGCGCGAGCGGCTGCTTCCTGATTAATTAGCCTGCAGCCGGCGACGCAGAACTGCGTCACTGGTCCTGCAGCTGCCACTTTGCTGACGCGCGTTATGAGTGTGCGGTCGGCAAGTGGTTAAAGCGCTAGTGCAATAATACCCTATGGCCCAGTTCTCACTTGGGCGATTTGCGTTAATCGCCGGCGATTAACGCAAATCGCCAAACGCAAATTTGTATCTTGCACCATTTTCAAGGGATTTTCCGGCGATCACGTTTAGTGCTATAGAAGCGCTTAACGCGAAAGCGAAAAAATCGGCAAGTGTTAATCACCAAAAATTGCCAAAGCAAAATGGTAGCAAAAACGCTAGCGTTTTGCATTTTGCAAGTGTGAATGGGCCCTTAGTATGTTCTCCCCGTGTGTGCATAGGTTTCCTCCAGGCACCGGGGTTTCCTCCAACATCCCAAACAACATACAGATAAGTTAATTGGTTTCCCCTAAATTGGCCCAAGACTACAATAAATACACTACACAATACATACATACACATATGACTATGGTAGGGGTTAGATTGTGAGCTCCACTGAAGGACAGTTAGTGGCTAGACTAAAGTCTCTGTACACCTGCATTAGATGTTGGCGCTATATAAATACTTAATAATAATAGCCAGGCAACTGGTACTGCTTAAAGCGGATCCGAGATGAAAAATTAACTATCACAAGTAACTTGTCTATATATCTTATCTAAAGTCTAGATAGTTTACACAGCAAATCTAGCTGCAAACAGCTTCAATAGAATATGATTATTTTTTCCTGTGATACAATGACAGCAGCCATGTTGTTTGTAAACATTACAAACAGACAAGCTTATCTGCATCTTCTGCAAAAAAAACCTAATCCCCCCTCCTCCTCCCTCTGCCTCTGAAATCTCTGGCTAGTAATACCTTCCCTCTCCTCCTGCCCAGACTGAGCTCCCATGAGCCCTTGCTACTGCCAAAACAGCGGGCGAGGCTTGTTTAGTTTATAGGGAATAAAAGTATTAAAACAAAAACAAAAAAGTATTTGGCTTGAGGAATGCTCTATAAACAATAGGAAAGGAACACAATTATGCAATGAGTAAAAGTTTATCTCGGATCCACTTTAAAGGGAAATAAATATGGCAGCCTCCATATACTTCTTACTTTAGAATCCCTTTAAGACGTTTCCCTTTAGTGTGTGTGGATTGTTTGTCTATATTTTATTATTGAAATATTCCACATTTTTTTATATATAGAGAAGTTTATATGTTCATACTTTTCTGTATAGTTTTACAGTCAGATTGAGATATGGGAGAAGCGTTCATAAAATAAACTGTAGCAACGATTTTACAAGTCTGCAGCAAAGTTCCCAGCATGCTCTCCATGGCACTGGTCTAAAAGATGCATCTATTATTCAGCATAAAACTGTGATAAATAAATATTAAGACCCACAGAAGCTTAAATAACCTCTTTTAAAAATTTGTAAAGTGTGTTTTTTTTGGCAAAGAACAGGCTAAATGAATATATCATTTTTCTATCTTATTTTATGGTAAAATTATCCTCTTTTTTCAAAGAGAAGGCTGGTTCTACACAGAATATCCTGATACATTTTAATCAGCACATATGTTTTAAAGGGATCTTGTAGATTTATCCATTACTATATCTTGAAAAAGAAGTGTTTACTAAAATGACTTATGCTGTTTCTTTCCCTGAACAGGTATTCCTTTTCTCCAACTAGCCAGCTGGTCAGATCTGACCGGTCTGTCTTTTAACTTTCTCATCAGCCCCTTCTCTCTGATGAGTCATGCTGTCTGCTCTCTATGTACTGAAACAAGAAAACTGCATTGTACATTAAATGATGTCTAGAGTAAGCCTGTAAAGAGCAGTAGACTGCATAAACCGGAAAGACAGTGCGACTCCTCAGAAAGGAGAAAGTGAGACGAGGGTGAAAATGAAGTTGGCAGACAGCTTTGGTAGAGTTGATAGTCTTACCATGCTACAGTTGAATTTCAACAGTTTTAAAGGGAACCTTAAGTCTTAGAAAAAAAATGACTTTTACTCACCCGAGGCTCCCCCCAGCCTCCTGCAGCTGAACGGTGCCCTCGCCGGGTCCCTCCGATACACCTGGACTCGCCGGCGGCCACTTCCGGCTTGGCCGTCACCGGCCGGCAGGCTGGGAACGTGGCTCATTATCTGCGTCCCCGGCCACAATAGCATTATAGAGGGCGCTATTGCGGCCGGGGATGCAGATAATCAGCCGCGTTCCCAGCCTGTCGGCCGGTGACGGCCAAACCGGAAGTGGCCGTCGGCGAGTCCAGGTGTATCGGAGGGACCCGGCAAGGGCACCGTTCAGCTGCAGGAGGCAGGGGGGAGCCTGGGGTGAGTAAAAGTAATTTTTTTTTCTAAGACTTAAAGGGACTCCGAGCTCAAAAAAAAAAAGAAAGTTGTACTCACCATGGGCTTTCTCCAGCCCAGTGCTGGTCGGGAGGTCCCACGCCGGCGTCCTGGCTCCTCTCCTTCTCCCCGCTCCGGAATGGCTGGCAGGCCGCAGCCCGGGCGACACTCTCCCGAGTGTCGGGCTTCTTCTTCCGCATATGACGCGGATTACGTCACACGCCGGCCGCCTCGCGTCATCATGGCGGCCGGCGTGAAAGTACTGCGCATGCGCGAACAAAGCGCGCATGCGCAGTACTTTCACGCCGGCCGCCATGATGACGCGAGGCGGCCGGCGTGTGACGTAATCCGCGTCATATGCGGAAGAAGAAGCCCGACACTCGGGAGAGTGTCGCCCGGGCTGCGGCCTGCCAGCCATTCCGGAGCGGGGAGAAGGAGAGGAGCCAGGACGCCGGCGTGGGACCTCCCGACCAGCACTGGGCTGGAGAAAGCCCATGGTGAGTACAACTTTCTTTTTTTTTTTTGTGCTCGGAGTCCCTTTAAGTATCCCTTTAAGTTGTCTGGATTTGGAAGATGAAACGTTTTACAGGACAAGGAAGAGCAACAGTACTTTTAGCAAACACATCTCTCTCAGTATCTAGTAGTGGATTCATATACTTGGATCCACTACAGGGCCCCATTAAGATTCACAATGTGGATGCTGCGGGATCAATTGCGCTATAACATTCTACAGTGCCCTAGGCAAATCTATAGTTGCATAGCAATACTGAGTGGCTATTGCTATATTCTGGAATATCCAGCTGGAAAGCTTGCAGAAATAAATTGTAACCTTCTATGGTGTTCATGTGTTGCATATTATATTACCACCATGTGTGTTGTAATAGAGTACATCCTCACTTCAGTTGGGGCTTCTTAAATGTACCACCATGTTGTAATTTGACAGATTTAAAGCTACACAGCATTACATTAGTAAATATGCATTATATTGTAGAAGACAGCATAAGAAATAAAATGGCAAACTAGTAAAGAAACAGTTGTCAAGCAAACAAGGTGATATTAGAAACACAATTACAGAGGCCATGTGGCTTACACATGATTGAGGTGGTAATATTATGGGAATAGCCAGCATGCAGGTGAGGTTATAATACCAATTATTTGGCATATTTACTAATACTAACTAACTGGACAATACTATACTGAGTATAAGCCACAGACATTTGACACAGTGTTTAGGACACACTATTATTATTGCAAGGCCTTACAATATGGCTGGCAGCTATCTAGGTTCACTTTAGTGAAACTGCACAATATTTATTCATACCTGAACTATCACACGGTGGCCCTGACTTACTAAGACTGGAGACTGGGTTGAATACTTGAGGGTAGGAACACACGAGGCAGAGTCGCATATGTGTTTGTCATAGCACATAGTGGAAAACGTGTATGTAATTCTGCCAAGTGTGTTCCTACCCTCAAAGAAAAGCTATTAACAGGTGGAAAAAAATGTCACTGTGGATTCTGTATGACATAGCAATTGCATGACCGGTAATTCTATAAACTATTGTTATAATTACTATTATTTGAGATGGCCCAGGAAGGAGTTGAACACCTATTCCACCTACTAGTAGCTAATTTTAAAAAATAATTCAGTCTTAGTTTTAGACTTTCCAGTCTTTGTGAACAGAGGCCATTGGGATTAATTCACAAAACCCTGGTAAAAACCCAGCGCACGAGTTGTATACATAGCACAAATAGCACTATGTGTGCAAGAAGCAGATGGCATGGTTTTGTAAATCAACTCCATTGTTCTTTTTTAATACAGTTTCTCTCAATGAAATAACCATGAAGTGTAAATACAAGTTTGAATTCACTACTAGTCGCAATTGTAGCTAATTTTAGACTTCTGTGCAACTAAATTGCCTTTCTATAAAACTAATGATCTGTTATCCTTATTCCATTCTTCCACATAAACTGAACTCATCATTCTTGTAAACTCTCCATTTATATACATGACTACATAGTCATTTTAGAAGCCAAATATGAAACCACGTATCAAAACTATCACAAGAAAAGGCTTTAGGCTACTATCTATATGAAAGCTATGCCATCTATATGAAAGCTATGAACCATCGGGACCTGTTAACATTAGGAGAAACAAAAATATAACATAAAAAATATAAAAAACAAATGTCCAGAACCAGTCTGTAAACAGAACGGAATAAAATACAAACTAACAAAAAAATGTGGGAGGTTAGTGATAATGCAGCTAACAAGGAAAGATAATTAGTGAGGAGAAAGACAAAGGTTAGTCAGCTGTAAAAATATCTGCCACAGTCACTGAGAGAAGGAAAATAATTATTGAAAAAGTGGTTAAAGCAGAACTGTCACCAGCACACTGTGGAAGGAGCTATTTTCAGAGCCAGAATACAAAATGTGCTTCAATGTCACCAAGAAGAATTCATGAGCTGAACCGTAAAGCTGAAAAGCAAATGGTGGCCTTCACTGTGTGAAGTTGGCATATCCACTTTTAGCAAATAAGATGGCCTTGAAATTGTGCATTTATGCTGGGTGAAGTGATAACATGCAAACAGGCCTTGCTGGCACATGCTTATTTGAGGTGAAGCCAGAGGCATGCAATTTCATGCATCATGCACTGAAAACAAAATGAAACAAAATGGCTTCCATCATCCCATCATGCTTAACACTTATGTGAGGCAAGACAAGGGCGTCATTACTTTTACAGTTGATTAACTGCAGCAGAAACCAAAGCAGTGCTCAAAGGGGAAGCAAAACAGTCAAAACTGGAAATGTAGGTTTTGTGGTACTGTTTGGATGGCTGCTGAAGGGAATTTTCCTCACTATTTTGTCTGATGAGTGCTCCTAAACTGCACTGTGCTCCATTCCACTTTATTACAAAACAAACAATATTTTCAACCCTTTGTGTGCCAAGTTTCATCTAAGCCAAAGGCCACACTCATGTCAAGAAGGATTGCTTTGCATACATACATTGAAAGCAATGATTAGCTGACCTCTGCTAATATTTTAGGGCTGCTGAACTCGTACAGTTTTACTATCATAGTGCCTGTGAAATATCCCATAATTGCTATTGTTAGTGACATTTCACCAATTGTGGATGTGTTGAGCACATCTTGATATATTTTCACCTATTCCACTATTCTAAATAATGTTTACAAGGCAGTTTTGCATAATCCACACTAAACTGACAGTAGAAATTGGCAGAATTGATGTGTGTCAGGTTTTTGGACAATGACTAATTTGTTTTACCAACTTAATTGATAATGTCTGCATATGAATGAGTCAAAAATGCATTACACTTTCATGCTAGAGTGAAGTGTCGGGTTTAGATATAACAGCATGTTTCTATGTACTGTATTGCTTTTTAGGAGCTTGCTTGTTTTGTTTTGTTTTTTTCAAAGAATTGGAATCATTTTTTTTTTGGTTTCTATACTTCACTTTTTATGTAGAACTGCTTGTTGTTTTCACCAAGATTTGTAGTAACACCCTTGTTTATATGAGCAGTTTCCTCTTGTGTACTTTGTCAAATCACTCAATATGAGGACTTTCTTGTTTCCTCCGGGTATTTTTAGACTATTTTAAAACAAAATATTTAATTCTCAGTTTTGACTGTTATATTATAATGCTGATTTGTTATTAAGCAACTTTCATAATTTTTACTCACTGGGGAACAAAGTAAATAAAAAATATTGTTTTGTTTCTTTGTAGTACAGTGCTGTTCAACTTCTTGTATGTTGTATTTGCATTGCTGTTGTCATACAATACATTGTACACTAGAATGTACCTGATCATGTTCTACAATGGGTTTATACAAGCACTTACGTTCATAGAGTACATACAATGGTAACACCCATGTAAAAAACAATTAATTTGAATGGGTATCAAAGACATGGAAACAGGGATACACAGAGGTAATATAAGGAGGTATAATAGGGGGTGGGTATATGAAGATAAAGTAGGTGGACAGCACTGAACTAGCAGAACTTGCTCAGTAGCACACAGGGACAGGGATAGTAAGGACAAACCAAACAGAGCAGGTGGTTTCTTTGTTCTTTGTTTCTAAAGATCTCTGCGACACTGGGCATTTGCATGCATGCATTAGTATGGATTATTTATTAGGATTAGTGATGCTGCTACATTAAAATAGCCCCTACTTGTGCAATAGGTTATTGAAGGTAACCTGCCTCGATCTTGGCTATGATTCTCTAAAATGTAACTGTCATAAGTTTATACCTGGGCAAACCTGTCACAAACCTATATTATTAAAATGGGCATGGCAAGAAAAAAACTCCATCAGGGGTTAACTTCAGTGAAAAATGCACTAAAAGATAAGTACTTCTAGAGGTACATACAGCTAAAATATTTTTTTCCATGGAAGAGTTAACTTGCAATGCACCTCATCAGTCTTTTAATTTGATGTGTGACTGGTGAGTTTATCATCAACATAACTTTATTTACTAATATCAATATTGTTTTTTGTTTGCACCAACAAAGGGCATCAAAAACTATATTGGGCCCTTAGGCCCCGTTCACACTGCACGCGTTTCCAGCCGCATTTTGGAAACATGAGCGGGAAGCTGACACGCACGACATCAGACAGTGCATAGACTGCACTGTCTGATGTTCACACTGCATGCGTTCCGGACCAGTGCGGTCCGGGAACGCATGCTGCACGCCGTTTTTGCAGAAAACGCGCGGCTGTCCCATTCACTTTTTAGTGATGGGATCAGCCACGCAACGCATACAAACGCGGATGGCATGCGTTCGCATGCGTTGCGTTCCGCATGCGTGGCCGTCCATGTTTGTGATGTGATCGGCCCCTTAGTTACAATGTCCAAATACAGAAATCTTGCCACTGTGGCTTACTGTCCCTTCAACCCATGCTGGCATCTGTAACCGACAGTGGTGTTGTCGTCTGTCTACTTAGAGTAGAAAGGCAATGCCAGTCTAAGTGCATAGTCACATGGATGACTAAGTCACAGTGAGTGGTTGCTAAATTTATATTTTATGGGAATTGCAAACAATAGAATATAGTGGCTTCCACCAGCTTGTCCATGAGACCTCCATGGCTTTACCTTGATCCTTGGTGCTCTTAAGGACAGGAAAAAAATGAAAGGGCAGGGGAGTGGGTACATAGTGATGCCTCCCTCTATAGTAAACAACAGGGAGGTCAGGAGAGCGGAAGTATGCATTGCACCTCTTTGTGGAAGGTATTGTGGAAGATCAGCCCATTGCCATGACACAGCAGCCAAGTCCCAGAAGATATCTGAAGTGACACCAACATAGGATGCTCACCATGGAATCTAATATAGATTTGTTTTATTATTATGATTATTATTAATATTATTTCCAGGATGGTTTTTGTATTTGACTAGGAAAAGAAGACCTAAGGAGATGTCCACGAATAATCCCCTCCCATCTTATTTAGTTATTTTAACTACTAACTATTGAAACATGTAGTTTTCACTGAAGGTGGCCTTTGCTTAGGAATTTTTATGAGTTTATCTTAGGGCCGGTTCAAATGGACGGCAGGCGGCGTTGGGGCGGCCAGGAAGTCGTGTCGTCCTGTGACGTCCTGTTCGCTGGCGGCAGTACTGAGATCGTCGCGTTCAGCGTTTCTCCTCCCCGCAGGGGGACATGAAGCCGCGTCGGCTAGCCGTCCCTGGACGTCGCATGCGGCTTCTAGGGACGGCCGAAACGACGCGTTAAATCGGGATTGGAACGCCGCGCTTATGCTATCGACGGTAATCGACGGTAACCGCGCAATGCTAAACGCTCCCATTCACTTGAATGGGAGCGTTTAGCCGATGGGTCCCGAACGCTTGGCGGTAGACGCCGCCTGCCGTCCGTGTGAACCGGCCCTAATTCTATACAGATTTAAGACAGATTTGATTTAAAATGGTTTAAACAGGGAAACCAATGTGCTGGAATTTACAAGAATTAGTTACAGAATGTTGTTGGGGTTTTACTTTATGCTGACTGCCAAACCAGAAGCTCCTACAGTATAATGAATAGTGAAGCTAACACAACTATTGTGGTTTTGAATTAACTGAAAAGTACAAACATGTCAGAACTTGGTCTCTACAAGTTCTCAAGTGATGAACTGAACTACAGTCGAATCATCATGTACAATAACTGCCATTCAGAAAATGGAATGTTAGTGTTGCATCCAAAAGAGAAGAGCAGGAACCTCTGTTCAGCTTTATTGCTGGCAATGTACCTGTCAGGGCAATACCCTCATTTCTTGTCCAATACACCTATCGGTAAGGAGACAGTTTCATTAGCTCCTTGTCAGGTGATCACTGTGAGACAATTACAGTGATCACAAAACGGTTACGGTGGCGTTCTGATTAAATTGCCAGGGTGGCTGCGGGAGGGTTTTTTTTAAATAAAAAAAAAACTATTTCATGCAGCCAACTGAAAGTTGGCTGCATGAAAGCCCACTAGAGGGCGCTCCGGAGGCGATCTTCCGATCGCCTCCGGCGCCCAGAATAAACAAGGAAGGCCGCAATAAGCGGCCTTCCTTGTTTTGCTTATATCGTCGCCATAGCGACGAGCGGAGTGACGTCATCGACGTCAGCCGACGTCGTGACGTCAGCCGCCTCCGATCCAGCCCTTAGCGCTGGCTGGAACTTTTTGTTCCGGCTACGCTGGGCTCAGGCGGCTGGGGGGACCCTCTTTCGCCGCTGCTCGCGGCGAATCGCCGCAGAGCGGCGGCGATCAGGCAGCACACGCGGCTGGCAAAGTGCCGGCTGCGTGTGCTGCTTTTTATTTCATTAAAATCGGCCCAGCAGGGCCTGAGCGGCAGCCGCTGGCGGTGTTGGACGAGCTGAGCTCGTCCAGACCGCTCAGCTGGTTATTAAGGGGCCAGAGCGGTGCGGTCTGTAATCGGTTAAAAAAACACACACTCAGAAATTCTGATCTTAACGTCTCAAATACATTGACTGCCTATTATGGGTGTAAATGTTGCTTGATATTTCTTGGCAGCCAGCATCTATCTAGGGTTATTTTAGACTTTCTGGTTTACTGACATTCTACCTCAGGAAAAATATACCTGTAATATAACATTTTAGTACTATGATTCAAAGCTAGACTGATTTCTTTAAATCTCTTTTATTGTAGCCTAAGGCAGCTTTTAATCCTGTTCTGAGTTAAGACTGGGAGCATCAAAGAAATTGAGCTTTGTTCATAAAACTGCAGTGCTCCCAACCTTGCCATAAACCAACCAGAACAAAGAATTTTACCTTCTGTTCACCAGCGAGGAGGACATCAGCAGCACCATGCAAGTCACATGACAAGTCACATGATACGCACGCACATGATTGGTTGAAAGGAAAGAGGAGGTAGGTCACATGAAAAATATAAAAAGAACGTAAACGATGAGAGACAGGGAAAATCATTTAAGGGCTAAATTAAGGGAAGGCAACATAAAACAAAACATTAGGGGACAAAAGCTGAAAACATATTAAAAATAAATCACAATGGGATTGCAAAGAGGTCATATTTGGAAATCTTGAGAGAAGAAATGAATTTAATGTTAATTAGAAGCGCACATTATTCCTGCTGGCACAGAAAACAGGTCCAGATCTGCAGAAAGAGCTGAAAGGGAAAAGTCTGTTTGGAGGCGGAAAACATGTAAGTACACAACTGGGGTAATCAATGAGTAGGAAATCCCATCCTAAAAAAGAAACTTTCATTTGGTTATTAACACGTTAGTTGGAGAACTTCATATAAACTATAACAAATGTACATAAACATTTAGACCACATCCTTCCTTTACATAGACAGGAGACCAGGGTTTGAATATTGGCTCTTCCTGTTCAGTAAGACAGCATCTGTTCAGTAAGGAATCCTTGGGCTAGACTCCCTAACACTGCTTCTGTCTACTTACTGAGTGTGCCCTAGTGGCTGCAGCTCAAGCGCTTCGAGTCAGCCAGGAGAAAAAGTGATTGCTATTTGCCTTGTCTATGGTCAGCCATTTTGTATTGAGTTTATATTATCTTGTGGCGTGCTGTATGTTTGCAAACAAGACTTTCTCTGCTTTTCATTTTAGAAATATAAATAAGTCATTGATATAATGAGGCCTATCTGTATTATTTAAACCTGAATGCCAAGCACAAATATTACTTTGCCCTTTAACTATGATTTTAATGTATACTATCAAAATTAGAATATTGTTGTCATTGTACCTCTGAATAATGGGTGTTTTTGTTTGCTGGAAGACTGGCCTTTGTTACAGTATTGTTATGCACCTCAATTTTTGTCTTGGGTATGTCACTTTTATGCTCATAAAGGAGGGAAAAGTGTGATAATGTAATCATATCACCACTCAACAGAGACTGCAGGAAAAGACTAACTGTTCTCTATGCTTCTTACTCTTGAACCATTAAATCCACACACTTGAAGGTATGACTAGATTTTGCGAATCAGACTTGGAAAAAAAAAAGTGGATGAATAATAAACTGTCTCAAATAGGTTATAATTCTTCCTTTATAATATGAGAGAATGAAGAAGATTAATCTAATAGGTTGCAACAGGGCCTTAGAATTTTCTACTGCCTGTTCAAGCCATAGAAGCCTATGAGAAATAGTGGCCAAATAACATGCAGAAAACACAATTGTGCTTGCATCTGAACCTTAAAACAAACCTGAAGAAAAAAACAAAACAAAACAACTTATGATATAATGAATTGTATGTGTAGTACGGATAACGAATAGAACATTAGTAGCAAAGTAAAGAATCTCATATTTTTATTTTCAGTTATACAGCTTTCTTTTTTTAATGTTGCATCATTCATATTTGCAGTTTAGAAACCACACTATGGGCTTGATTCACTAAATCGTGATAACTCAATATCACGGCCATTTTTGCACGAATATTCGCACAAAAACAATGTTCACGGTTTAGTGACTTAAGCCCTATGACCCTTTTAGATTTCCTGCATTAAGCCGTTATCTTAAGCTGTCTCTCACTGTTTTGTTGGCTGTTTAAAGTGGACCCAAATAAAAAATACAAGATTTCAGGAATAAAATCTATTTTCTAAATTATAATAATAAATAGCAGCCTTTTTTCAGCTGCATGATGACAAATCTAAAATATTTTACATTTATTGGAGAAACACCTCCCTTCCTTTCATTTTGCCGGGACAGAATCCGGCAAAATGCTGGAGTAGGTGGTGTCTGGCAAAGGAGGAATTGCTAATGGCTGCCACCTGTATAACCCTAGTTATGCAAAGAGAAGGGTGAAAAGCAGGCACTGAAATGCTCATAGGCTTGAAGGAGTGTTTATTTATCTTTGTATGTGTCAGAGTGGTGCAACTAAATATTTTTAATAAAAAAAAATGTTTGGTTTGGGTCCGCTTTAAGTGCTTCAGAAAACAGCACTGTATTCGGCCCAGTGGGTCAAATAGCTCAGAGAAGCTCTTTTGCATGGATAACAACTGACTTTTTTTAACTCTTCCTGTACTGGAAACATTAGACTATTTTCCTTGCTACTAATGTTGTATTTCTTAGCTGTTACTACACATACAATTCATTACCTTATACGTTTATTTGCACTTCATGTTTGCTTTAAAGCTGAACGTCTCTGGATTCGGACACAAAAGGAACCATCAGGGCCATAACTTTCATTATCTCATCCTGGTCCTAAATCTTTAAGTACACTTAACCTCATAATTGTGCCTCAGCTCACTCTATTCTAGTACATAGCCAGCACTATTGCGTGTCAGCATTGACAGAAACTCACTTAGCCCCACCGTTCCAATGACATAATTCCAGGAACCTCAGAAAAGGTTTGCTCACAACCCTGGGTAGTACATAGAATGAATTAGGGGAGTTACTAAATGTTCATGACCCAGTCATACAGCAAAAACTCATATTAACCCTATGTACTTGGAGCTCATATGCACAACATTTTTTGTTTATTTTACAGTTAGTAATAAAAGCACTGCCAAAGTTTAAAATGTAAAATCTGTGTTCACACACAATTTGCAACATTTTTCATAATAATTATTATTGTGTATTTATATAACTCTGAACTCTTCTGCAGCACTTTTGAATAGTGTATGTAGTCTTGTTAGTAACTGTCCCTTAAATAAATTTACAATCTAATCCCTACCATAGATAGTAATTGTCTAATTTCCAAATTGCAGTGTAAGGCCAATTTATCAGGAGAACGTGTTAAACAATCTGTATGTTTGTTTGAGATGTGGGAGGAAACCAGCGTACCTAGAGGAAACCCAAGCACACATGGGATCAATCCACAAGTCTCACCAGCACACCACAAGTTAAAGCGCACCTTTTATTGTGCCAGTTTCCACAATATTCCAACAATTGTTTCGGGGGCCACGCAGGTTCCCCCTTTATCAAGGCATGTGGTAACCACATGCGAAACAATTGTTGGAATATTGTGGAAACTGGCACAATAAAAGGTGCGCTTTAACTTGTGGTGTGCTGGTGAGACTTGTGGATTGATTCGATGTGTGGTACTGCCTATACCACGTCACCAAGCACCCCGGAAATTTGATGGTGGATGGTGTGCCTGCTTCATCTGGAAAATACAAGCACACATGGGGAGAACATACAAAGCCCATGCAGATAGTGTTTTGCCCAGATTTGTTTAACTTGTATCTACAATAAACCTATAACATGCATAACAATGCAAGAAGGCCTCTCCTCTATCAAACTTTATTGTGAGCAGTGGAAGTGAGTGTCTTTTAACTATTTTTAAGGTAGATCATAACCTGATTCTAAACCAATTTAAAGAGGTGAATTAATACTTAAAGTGTACCCAAGGTGACATAAGACATAATGACCCATATGCAAATAACATTTGATCCTGAGATTTCTCCTAGGAAATAATGTTTCATCTTCTCTTTATAATAGCTTTTAAGTTCTTTGCCATTGAAAAAGCATCAAAAAGTAGGTGAAGAAGTACGATCAAAATTATTCTGAGTATTTTTGCGCTTGCTGGGGGTTTAAAAGCCTTCTTATCGACAAGGTGTGAAAATACCTCCCAGGAGAAAACGAAGGAGAAAAAGTGAATTTCATATGGGCTGTGTTTTTTTCTATTTGTGCCTGAAAGAGTTAAACTTCAGACATCCAAGTGACGGTTTCTGTCTTGTCGGATTATAGCAAAACCGCACTGATAAGGAATTTAAGCTATAAAACCTTTTCCTGCAGAGAAGAACTTATGAGAGCAGGGAGTAGATAAATAAAGTTCAATAGTTCATGTATTTTAGCTCTGGGATACTTAATAGACAGCCACTGAGCCTAAACAGAGCCTGATACAATAAAACACTAAATCTACTTACTAAATGTTTAACATAAAATAAAACCAATGGCTATATGAAAGGTTTATTTTCACCTCAGATTCACTTTAAACCCACACCATTTACTGGAACATGGATACGGGAAGCAGCAGTCTAGAGCCAGGCCACATGACTCACAAGTATACTCGGAAGCAGGTACGATGATGCTCTTTCAGCAAAGAATTCAAATACAATGAACAAGAGGAGCTTTAGAAGTACATTGTAAAATGAGATGAAGAGCCTCCACAATAAGTACAATAAGGCATGATGCACAAGATGCCCACATGAACTGTTGCAAGGTTAACTGGCTTAAAGAGAACCCGAGGCGGGGTTCTGGGAATGAAATCCCCATATAGAGGCTGGGTCTGTCTATAAAGCCCAGCCTTTGTTGCTATATAGATCGCTCCTAAGCCCCCCCCCCCTGCGCTCTGCAATACCCCATAACTCACAGCCGCGCTGTGCGGCTGTGTTTACCTCTCCTCTGTCAGTCTCGGCTGCTGCCCCGCCTCCTGCATCGCTCCGGTCCCGCCCGCGTCCCTTCCCTTCAATCCGCGGCGAGGGAAGGGATGTGGGCGGGGACCGGAGCGATGCAGGAGGCGGGGAGCGGCGAGACTGACAGAGGAGAGGTAAACACAGCGCGCTCTGACAAGCTGCGTGTCAGCAGCGCGACTGTGTTTTATAGGGGGATTACAGAGCGCGGGGGGGGTTTAGCGGTGATCTATATAGCAACAGAGGCTGGGCTCTATAGACAGACCCAGCCTCTGCATGGGGATTTTATTCTCAGAACCCCGCCTCAGGTTCTCTTTAAGCAAAATGCTAGAGTTTTTTTGTGAATAGTATTGTACATTTTGAACAACTCTAATAGCATTTGTATTGCCTTTGTGGTAGCCCACATTTGTGGCTACCTCTATTTTAGGTTATTAATAGACACTTCCATTCAGTACATACTATGCTACATATGGGGCTCTCGGTTTCCCCCTCTTCGTGTTTCTTCTAATCAAAATTCCTTCTTTTGATTAAAATTGTCTCCTTCCCCAAAAATTGAAGAGTCCCCCTCATAAGTTGCACAAGATGCTTGTTTGAAATGTGTAGCACAGAATTTGTGTGGGCAACAGCTTAACAAAAAAAAAATACCTTTTTGAGGCTGCAGTGTTTCATACACTACGATACTCTATTTTCAGACACTACTTTTTTAATTTTTATTATCTTTCTGTGAAAAAGCTGCAGCAAAACATGTATGCTTATGAGCTAAAGAGTACATTGGGATAGCATGAATATGGATCCTACCACCCCAACATGACACACCCACTATGAGAGACAAATCATGAGTTCTAAGTGTGGTCACATGGAGTTAGAAGTGGCTATGCAAATCTTAAGTTCTGGGATTTGCATAGAAGTGCAGAATAAGTGATATCAAAACAGCAGGGATTGGTCTCTGTCACAGCCAGCATAAAATGGGCCTTTTTGTGTTTGGCATGCAGGTTTATATCGACAGTTCTCAAACTATGTTCCACATGATGTTTTACCTATTCAGGCGTGTGAGCCCAAGGACGTATAACAGTAATCTGTATTCAAGTACACACTGTAGTTATGACTACAGCGCCACTGCAGCAAGCACCAAACATCTGAGAGCAGTTTTACCAACATCCAAAACAAACACAAGGCAACAAAACACATAATAAAAGCAAATTCAAAACCAGCGATTATGATGTCCTGTCTCACGACTCTGAATTTACTGGAAACCTTCTGAGGTGTTTTTAAACCAGCCCTGAGTCCTACAGTAAATGCAAACATGCTGCACTGAAATCACTTAACCATTATCTTTATTTAGTGTCAAATCCTTCCCATGACATTGTTTTGATAAAGATGATAAGAATCTGGAGATCAATGAAGACAGAAATGATAAGATGGGTGTGTCACATGGTGAAGTTTATGTGGTGATTGGTAAACTCGCCCTGCACTCAGCAAGCTAGCCAGTTATGCAGTGTATGACATAACATACAGCAGCACGATCTGCCAGGCACCCACCTTCTCAGTGCAGATATTATTTATTATCATTATTGATTTATAAAGTGGCAACATATTAGGTGGCACTGTACAGTATAAGAAACAAGTCCGGTGTACATAAGACAATAATATAGACTAAATATAGACATTGGTACATAATATAGAATTGTAATTACAATGTACATAGTAATTACAGTGACAAATGTAACATGATGAACAAAATGTAAAGCAAGTGCCAAGACACAAAAAATGGAGAGAGTCCTGCCCTTGTGAGCTTACAATCATTCAGATACCTATCTTTCTCTATGCAGTAGAAGAATCTTGATTTGAAATTGGAATTCCTCTTGTAAATATAGAGTAGTTTAACCACTTATGTCCAGTTCACACTTGCACAGATGAAAAACGGATCTGTGTTGAAACTGATTGGTGGATCGGATCAGTTTTTAAAAGTCATCAGTATTCCATCTGTGACCCTCCATTCCCTAAGCATGCGGTCAATGTGACGGACACGTCCATCTAGAAAAATCGCTGCAGACCCAAACTTGCGGCCGTTCGGCGGATCCGGAGGAAGAGGTCTGTTTTAATGGAGCAATGTGAACAAATCCCATTGATTTGTATAGGATCCTAGGATCCTCCATTAGGATCCTCCATTAGGATCCAGTCCATTTAGCTCCACTAAACGGACCGTTTTTAAGGCCAATGTGAACCGGGCCTTAATCTATAGAGGCCACAAACTCTAGTTAAGGTATCAATAATCTGAGTAGTGCTTTTATTATCTAGATTGTATCATTTTATTATTTAGATTTTATCACTTAGATTGCAAGCTCACAACTGTAGGGCTCTCTCCCTTTTGTGTCTTGTAAAATGTTATATGTTTTGCCAATCACCAAATAGTTGTCACCTTATGTTGTCAACCACTTTTATGTAACATGCACCACCAATGTCTGCATTGTCAGGTGCGCCAATGTCTGCACATTATGTACCCTTGTTTGTTTCTTCGATTGTATAGCATCATGGAAGATGATGACGCAATATAAATCATTTATAATAATAGACTGATGCTAACTATGTCTCCTTTAAATCTTTTAGAACCAAATTTGAACATGATCATCAAAGGCTTACTTCCTGGTCACCTGACCTTTCTTACTGCAACGCTCAAGTGTCTCTTCTCAGCAGCAGTTTAGAGAGTTGGAGCTATTGAGTTATGCCCGTACACAACTTTGATCTGTCAATCAGATTTCAGGCAGTAATGTGTATGTCAACCACAGGTGATGCAACTGTCGGCCACAAGCACCTTTGCGGTCATGTCATAAACATGTTTCAACTGAGCATGGCTGTGTGCGGATGTGACACCATGGGTGGGCTCCTCACCGACGCCCATGCTGAGCACCAGCAAGTGCCCGATTGGAGCACAGGAGCAACATACCGGCTGTGAATTCACTGCCTTCAGTCTCCAGCATAAGAGAGGCCTAAGCAAGGGGTCTGAGCGGAAGTGCGTATCTTACAACACATGCCCAGAGTTCTGACTTAAAGAACCCTTTAGTCTGCCCGATTAGTGATTTACTTAAAAATAAATAATTCTGTATCAACAAGCATTCTATCAAAAAAATGCCCAAATTACTTCACTAAAATTGCAGTAATGTAAAGGTGCCCACTAGCAGTAAAATATTTCCTCAGATGCAATCATTCAATCGATTTGAACAGAAAACTAAGCAGTATGTGGAGAAGATGTAACATAAACAATTCTATGGTCGACTGGAATACAAAAAGTTGTGGATTTTACAATCACATCTGAACAGAGAAAGTGCCCTAATCGACCTGTTTATGAAAACAATCCATAATTACCTTTCAATTACATACGATCCCACAAATCTGATAGCTTGAATGCATCTGAAGAACAGTGGCGTAGCAACAGGGGGTGCAGAGGTCTCGACCGCATCGGGGCTCTTGGGCCAGAGGGGCTCAGAGGGGCCCTCTATCAACAACAGTATTAGCTCTCTATTGGTCTGTGCTGGTAATAATCACTTAAACAGATGCTTTAAATAGTTGTAATCATTAACAAACTGTTCCTCATGCCCATCTTGCACCTTTGACACTGTAGTTGCCATTGGCAGGTTTTGGAGTACCGTATCAATTGTTATGTATAGAGTGCTTGGGGACCCAATGTAAAACCTGCACTGGGGCCCATAGCTACACCACTGCTGAGTAAAATAGTGTACCATTAAAGGATACCCGAAGTGACATGTGACATGATGAGATAGACATGTGTATGTGTAGTGTCTAGCACACAAATAACTATGCAGTGTTCCTTTTTTTCTTTCTCTGCCTGAAAGAGTTAAATATCAGGTATGTAAGTGGCTGACTCAGTCCTGACTCAGACAGGAAGTGACTACAGTGTGACCCTTACTGATAAGAAATTTCAACTATAAAACACTTTCCTAGCAGAAAATGGCTTCTGAGAGCAAGCGATAAAAAGAATTTCTTATCAGTGAGGGTCACACTGTAGTCACTTCCTGTCTGAGTCAGGACTCAGTCAGCCACTTACATACCTAATATTTAGCTCTTTCAGGCAGAGGAAGAAAAAAAGCAACACAGCATAGTTATTTGTGTGCTAGGCACTGTACGTACACATGTCTCTCTAATCATGTCACATGTCACTTCGAGTGTCCTTTACTGGCCACTTTAATTAACTCCTACTACAGTACTTCCATTAAATGCATCCACCAAAACCAAACAAACAATCCAAAATCAAAAAAGTCCATCAAACAAAGACAATCCCGTACTTCAGGTCGCATGCATTTAATCTATTTTAATATTGAGGGTTAAAACAACAATACCAATTCTCAAAAGCAGCATAAAGTTATAACACTACAATCAAGCAAACAACAAACAACTACCAACGTTTAACAGGCTTATATAGGAGGCTTATTTAACAGGCTAATATAAGAAATCAGAATTGGTGCTCATCTGTTTCCGAGCCTGTCTGAGCTCTGCGACACAGACCACTAAACCTAAAAAATGCAATATTTTCACTAAAACTGTTGTGAATTTTTAATGCTGTTTGAAAGGTATTGATGCCTATAAAGCTCCTTATTAAAGTCACTTGTCATTTTAAAGTCACATCAATATTTCTGTTCACGAAAGCTGAATGTTTTTCACTGCATTTTGAAAGTACCATTACTTTACCTTTAAAGCAGTAGGAATAGCCTTTCAAACACATATTTATGCAGTGTTATGTGTTGTTTTCCTCCTGGGTTATGAGACAATAAATCAGAATAGTTGAACTGTAGTTATGAGAAACCATCTCTATTACCTCATTCCCTCCCAATGAATCATATTAACAGCTGTCTTCATGCCTACTGTGCAAGGCACTATATCTCACAGTACACCCCGCACAGAGAAGACAACAGTCATTACAAGTTACATGGATGCCAACTTGGCTATACTGAAGTATACAGCTCAACAAGCATTGTTTTTACCTCTCCAACATGCTGGCATCTGTGTGAAAACATTTTACCCCAGGATTGCCGCAATTCTGAATTAATCAGTGCAGAGAGCAGCACTAAAATTGCAATGCCAGGTAGGAGACTGCTCTTTTTACAGGGCTGTTAAAGAGCCACCGTAGCAAGAGGGGTATGGAGGCTACCATATGTATTTCCTTTTTAAGAATGCCCACTGCATGGCAATCTTACTGATCCTTTGGACTACAAGCATGCAGCTGATACGGCTAGGCTTTAATCACAGCACCTAATGCTCATACTCTTTCTGGTTCTGTTGCTTAACCTCTTGAGGACCATGGACCCCCCTAAAGACCAGGCTATTTGTGTAAAAAAAGGCCACTGCAGCTTTAAGGCCAAGCTGCAGGGCCGCACAACACAGCACACCAGTGATTCCTCCCCACCAACAGAGCTCTCTGTTGGTGGGGTCTGATCGCCCCTCCCCCCCTCCCAGTGTTTGTTTGTTGGTTGTAAATATTGTGTCTTTTTTTAAAATAAATGTGCATTTTTTTCCCCTTTCTTTTCCCTCCCTCCCACCCCACAGCCAGCCAATAATGGCGATCGGCTGTCATAGGCTTCTGCCTATGAGAGCCGATCGCTCTCTAGTGTCCCATGGAGACAGCCGTGCCACACGGCTGTCCCAAGTACAGCGCTGCTGCAGATCGCAGCGCTGTACAATGTAATTAGACGGCGGACCGCCGTCTAACAGTCTCCCGAGCGGCAACCGCCGCTCGGAGACTGAAGGCGGCGCTCCGCCCACTAAGAGGAGATGCGCGCGCAGTGTGCGCGCGATCTCCTGCACTGCGAGCCCCAAGGACTTTACGCCAATTGGCGTTAGCTGGTCCTGTAGCTACCACCGCGGCCACGCCCGTCCGGCGTGACGTGGTCGGCAAGCGGTTAAAGGGACTCAGAGCTTATATAAATAAAAAGATTTATACATACCTGCGGCTTCCTCCAGCCCCATACGCTCCGATTGCTCCCACACCGCCATCCTCTTCTGCAGCGCCGGTACCGGGTTCCCGCACTTCCGTCAGTTGGCTCCAGTCTACACAGGAGAAGTGGGCTCTTTGCGTATCTCTCCAGCTGCTGCTGGAGAGATACGTAGAGGGCGCACTTCTGTTACGTCAGACTGGCTCCGACTGACAGAAGTGCAGGGACCTGATATCGGAGCTGCGGAAAGACCGAGGAAAGCGGCGTGGGAGCAATCGGAGCGTATGGGGCTGGAGGAAGCCGCAGGTATGTATAAATCTTTTTATTTACATGAGCTCTGGTACATTTAAAATATTGAGACACAGGATGAGCAGGACAGTTAGGGAATTAGCATAGTTTAAAAGACGAGGGAAAAAAAGGCAGCCTTTCACATCACTCTCCCTACAGTGTCCCTTTAAGCACATAATGCTTAGTCTTGGACAGATTATCTGTGGGCTTGTAATGCTAATCAAAGTATGATGATGTCACGTTAACACCTGCCATTCTCAACTTGATGAAAATGCCCCCAGAAAAAGATTGGTCCTGTTGCAGCTCAGTGGTTTGCCCTGTTTGTCTATGGATGTGTAAAATAAAAAAAAACTCAATTTTTTAGACATGGCCCATATTCAATCCACTTTTTCTCCAAAATTTTCTCCCAGGTGATATTTTCACACATTATCAATAAAATGCCTTGTAAGCCACCAGCAAATACTCAGTATAATTCTGTTATTAGTTTCTCACCTACTTTTTTAATTGTTTTTCAACTGGAGAAGTGCTGAAAATGTATTTTAAACAAAAGATGAAAAATCATTTCCTAGGAGAAAAAGTGAATTGAATAAGGGCCCATAAGTGTATCTGCTGGCTACATGAAATTGAGCCAAGGTCTCTTTAACCTCCCTGGCGGTAGTCCCAAGTGTAGCCTGGGCTAGCCGCCAGGATCTCAATGCAGCATATAGCGCGTAGCGGGCATTTTTTACTCAGCTCCTGGGGGATCCAGAAGTTGGTAGCAGTTCTCCTTCCTGTCCTCCAAGGCTCTGAATCACTCTGGGGAGATCACCATCAGTGATCTCACTACAAAATTGCAGCACCACCTGGAGGATGGAGGTAAAATTGCAGAGCAGGAGCCCAGGGGGTTGAGTGAGAACAGGGGCTGCTGCAGAGACTCTGTCAGCATGATTTTTTCCTGATTTTGGGGGCTGAAACATTTTAAAAAGACCCTAAATCCAGACATAATCATACCACCAGGAAGGTTAAAGCATGCCTTAACTGAAAAAAAATGTGTGAGATAATTTATTGCATGTGTAGTAGCAGTACCATTTATAACCCCCCTGCAATCTCATATTCCTATTTTTAATTTAAAGGGTGAAATTTGATCTCTGAAGTTTGGAACAGCAGCCATTTTAGTTTAGTTAGGTACACTATGGTTCACTCAGCTGACAACAAAAACAAATAATGAGATGAGTTCAAGTTCAACTTTCCAGCTTTCTTTTGTTATTAGCAATGTTTTCTCAACCAGATAAAACAAATTTTCTTCTGTTTACTAATTGAGCCAAGACTGCTCTTTTAACTTATTTGAATGCAGAAAAATAAAAGGGGGGTTGACTGTCCTGTGTTTTGAGCATCTCCCATGTCACTAGCTGCTGGTTTGATTGAATGAACCACAGTGTTCTTTATTATTTTTTTTGTTAGGAGTTTTGATTTGCACAGGCTGTGATGCAAAAAGTTAACCTTTATAAAATAACTGGGCAAATTATTTTTTTTCCAAGATTTTAAATCCACATAAAAAATATCTTGCTGCTGATATTCAACATAATCTATTTGTCTGGAGTTTTAGCTTAAAGGAAACATCCAAGGTATAAAAAAATAAAGATCCGCTTACCTGGGGCTTCCTCCAGCCCCTTGCAGCTGTCCTGTGCCCTCGTCGCAGCTCTGGTGGCTCCCGGTCTCCTGCGCTGGCAAAGCCGACATCGCCAGGTCGGGTTCCGAGTCGGCTGCTGCTGCGTTCCACGGCGCTGGTCACATGGGCTCGCTGACGTCAAAAAGATGGTACTAGGCAGGCGCAGAACTACTGCACCTGCACAGTACCGTCATTTTGACGTCAGCGAGTCCATGTGACTAGCGCCATGGAACGCAGCAGCAGCCGACCCAGAAGCCGACCTGGCGATGTCGGCTTTGCCAGCGCAGGAGACCGGGAGCCACCGGAACTGCGGCGAGGGCACAGGACGGCTGCAAGGGGCTGGAGGAAGCCCCAGGTAAGTGGATCTTTATTTTTTTATACCTTGGACCTTTACTTTAAGGGTCTATTTCCACTATATGCAGATTCTGGATGCAGAAAACTGACTCCAATGAATGCCCATGGGAAATCTGCATCAGAAAATCATGTTTAGTGGAAATAGGCCCATAGACATTCATTGAAGTCAGTTTTTCTGCATCCAGAATCCGTGTGTAGTGGAAACAGGCCCTTATTCATTCAGGAAATATATTTTAGATGAGTTTAATGTTTAATTTAACAAACTACAGCATACAGAGTTTATAAAGTCATTCTCCATTGGGTTATTCTGGGTTTTTATGGGATGTTTGTATTTATGATATGTGTTTGATATATGGGATTTATATGAATAAAAGTTTTCTATCTTTTTCATGCACCCAAGAGCCAATTCTCATTTTATTTTTTGTTTGTTATTCAGTCATGTTGGCATGTGCATGAGAAGGATATATATTTATGTCTATACAATTTGGTATTATTTTTTATGGTTAAAACATTATTTCCCTAATTGACGCTGCCCCACAGTTTTGAGGTATTTTTCACGTATTTATGGTAGTACACGGGTAGGGTAGGGTAGGGTAGGGTATTCTTTCCAATTTTTAGGCAATCTAAATAAGTTTTATGTTTGTTATTAAAATACACGTTTTTACATATGGGTTCCCCAAGTGAGTTTCCATCATAGTAAGAGAGTATTCGGGTCCCTGCACAAAACTGGGCTAGAGTCTCAGTAGAGGCAACTGCCATTGGCCACCTTGGCCAAGAACCACTTGGTGTGCGTACAAAGCCTAAGACACGGAAGCTGCTACATGTCTCAATGACAGTAGCTAGGAAGGTTATGGAGACCCTCCAGAAATTGTGTTATGAGCAGAAAGGACAGCAAAAGTAGAGTATTTTTATATCTGAAGGAAACTGTAGGTCATCACATCCAGCATGTGTCCAAAAATAATAACATAAAGTACCATTTCATGGCAGTGGGTAGAGCCATGCAAATAATTTCTATGTTCACTATCCTGAAGTGATGCAGTATTGTCTTTCTTTTTGGTCACAAGCTGAAAGTGATGACCTTTAATTGCCACTGCACTTTGTATGTGTCGCCATGGTATAAGCTGAACAATCAGCAGTAATAAAAGAGTGATTGTGCCAAGCAGAAACTAGACCTCATAACGCTGAGCTATTGCCTCTTTCACAGTTACAAGAGTTTTACAGTCCCACAATTGACAAATGATTAGTGGTTATTAAAGCATGCACACAGCAAAAGATCCACATTCTTTCTACTCACTAGGGAATATAGTGCTGGCTATAGTTAGCTCTGTGTCTAGAATACAAAAGCCATTGTGTTAACAAAGACTGCAAGATTGAAAAGACGTGTGTTGCTGTGCCCCTCAAAATAACAAGAGATCAACATTATATATTTGTAACAATACTAGCTATTAAAGTGACCTAGTAGACTTTTGTCATCTTTTAAGCAGTACTGGTGATTGAATTACAAATACCAAGACATGCTTGTGTAAGCACTTTAGGTTTCCTGTAAGAAGTTTGAAACCTTCAAGGATCTATTTTCTTTAGGAAAATGTGCTGGCCCTGTCAGTCTTATATCCAGGGGCATAGCTAGAGGGGAGCAGCCCCTGTGATCAGAGGGGGGCCCTCAGCTGTGGGGGCCCCAACTACTAACCTTTCCTTCCTCTGATACAGGGGACTATACTTTACATCAGGTGTTTTTGTGGCTACACTTGTTATGGGAGTGAAGATCATGATCAGCACAATTGTTTTATGACCCCTGTGAGATGAGCACCAAGGCTGTGAAGGTCATCAAGGAGAGGCAAGGGAGGGGGTTTGAATATTGGTGGGCCCAATCAAAGTTTTGCTGGGGGGGGGGGGGGGCATGAATTGTAGTTACCCCACTGATTCTATCTAACACTTTCCTACTTGACCATCACTATGAGGGGCTATCTCACAATCCAAGGAGCAAAATCCGCACAGCCTAAACCTACACCCTAACCCAGCAGGCTCTCATGTTATCATATATTTAGGACACAATGTTTGGCTGAAACAACCGTATACATTAAGAAATGTAAAATTTGAGCACTCTGATTACTACCATATTAGATGGTATTTTTAAAATGCTCCTGGAGGTGAGCTTTAAAGTTGATTAAAATAAATACATTGTAAAAGAACATAGAGTTACTGTACTTTACATACTGCCCGTTTTGCCATCAGTAAAGACTGCATTGCAGTACATACCAAAGTTGCCTTACTTTCCTCTGCTCATGTGCAATCACTACCATGAATCTACTAGCACTCACTAACAACCTAAATCCAGACTTCTTTACGTTCTCCCCTTGCCTATAAATTCTCTGGCAGCCCTATAACATCATGGAATGATGCCCGGTTCGAGTAACCCGCTGTCCTCAGGGAAAACGCCTTTGGCTCAGCCTCAGAAACACTGATGTCACCTTGACTTGTTTACTGCAGAATTCTTTCGTCTCAGATCTCTGTGGGAGGTTTTTCATCCTTCAGTAGGAGTTACAATGCAGCCATATTGCTCACAGATGAGAGCTTATTAAGCCCTGTAAGACCTGTCGTGTACACCTTTATTGTTGGTGATCAATGACGGCACTGCTAGGGAGATGGGGAGATGGAACCTTAAGCCAAAATCTCCTGTGGTAACTAGCCTCACTATAGAAACAGACTGTTTCTCTTTTTGTTACATGAAAGACTGAACATCAAAGTCTGCTATACACACACACAGCAGCTGCCACCTCTGCATTCAGTACGCCCCTAGTACTCCGCTTTCCTTGCTGCTTTGATTGACTTGTTGCTGTACACAATCAAGTACCATTAAGACAATAAACAACATTTAATGAGGCAAAGAGCATCATGCAAAGTACAGTAAAATACTGCAATTAATAATAACATCTGGTTTCTTTGAGCTAAGCAAGCTAATTATTAAAAGCTGATGGATCATTTTGTGGGTCGCTGAGCCACAGGACTCCTTGCATTGAGAGTAAACCTGTAGCAAACTTGGGCAACAAAAACTCAACCTATAAGGAAATTGTACCTTATCGGCAGTTGCCTGCAGTAAAAATGGCATGTTAAAATTACTTTTCATTCTAGAGTTTTGGAGATAAAAACATCTGAACTTAAAAGAAATGCCTGGTACATGCAATGCAATTTTCCCGACAGATCGACAGGTCAAATCGATAATTTCTGGCGTGTCTATTCTGCTCTCAATCAAGAATAGGATTGATTTTCAGATCAGTATTGCACCGTTCTCCATCAGGAGCAGATCGGTCACACCGGAAATTGATTCAAACTGTCGATCTGATGGTAAATTGCATTGTGTGTACCAGCCTTCAATGACTCAATTATAGGATTGGACTTAGCCATGAAATGTCTGCCTCCCAAGCCCTTCTATGGGTTCTCCAAAGGAAAAAAAATTGAGTGATATGAATATGGTTGATACCATGCTAACTTGTTTCTGACAAAAGAGACTGAGCTACGCACTTGTCAGGCATTCCAGACTCCCATCTGCTGGCCTCTGACCAGTGCCCTGCAATTCAATGCAGATGCAGGATTTAAATCTCATAGGACAAAACATACAAAAGACCATGACCCATATGCAATTCATTTTTTCTCCTGAGTTTTCTCCAAGTTGATATTTTCAGACCTTGCCATAAAATGCCTTTTAACCTCTTGCCGACCCCCTAATGCAGGATGGTGGTGGCAGAGAGGCTCTGTTGTTCCTCCGCGATGCCATATGGCATCATCATGCAAGGAGCGAGATTTGACAGGAACTCGCATGACCCCCCGTCAGTAAACACAACTGGGCCCCAGCGATCAGCCTACCAGCCAGCAATCAGCGCTCGCAGGCAGTTTTTTTTTAAGTAATTAGATATTTAAATATTTATGTAGCGCTGACATATTATGCAGTGCTGCACAAAGAATAGTTTTGTTACTTGACTGTCCCTTGGAGGGGCTCACAATCTAATCCCTGCCATAGTCATATGTCTATGTATGTTAATTAAAAAAAAAAAATTATTAATTAAAAAAAAAAAAATAGCAGCAGCAATCAAATAGCACCAAATGAAATGTCTATTTGTGAGAAGAAAAGGAGGTAAAATTCAATTGGGTGCTAAGTTGTATGACTGAGCAATAAACCATTAAAAGTGTACCAGAGACCTTGTACATTAAATATTTGATACTTACCCGGGGCTTCCTCCTGCCCTATAAACACGTCTGATTCCCATGCCGTCCTCCCGCAGTCTGACATTCAGCCGGGATCAGCCGCAGTAACAGGCTCAGTCTAGTCCAGTCTGGGTCTTCTGCGCATGCGTGGGATGTCCACACATGCACAGAAGAACCGGGGCTGATTGCCTCTGAACGGTAGACCACAGGAGGACGGTGTGGGAATCAGATGTGTTTATAGGATGGGAGGAAGCCCTGGGTAAGTATCAAATCTTTAATGTACGTCTCTGGTTTCCTTTAAAGTTGTGAAGTGCTGAATTGTAAAAAAATGGCCTGGTCACTAGGGGGATATAAACCTCTGCTTCTGAAGTGGTTAAACTACCAGCAAGCAAGAAAATACTGGAAATAATTTTGATAGTACTTTTTCAATTGTAAAATGCTTAAAGAGAACCTGTACTGAGTAAAACTATTTAAAATAAACACATGAGGTAACTTTAAATGAACATTACATAGTTACTTTGCCATCAGTTCCTCTCAGAAGCTCACCATTTTCTTCTGACAATAATCCCTTCCAGTTCTGACAATATTTTGTCAGATCTGAAATATATCAGTTGCTGTCAGTTATAGCTGAGAGGAAAACTGATGTACCAGGTAATGCCCATGTTTCCCTATGGCTCAAGTGGGCGATGTTACAGTTTAACTGTGTGCTGACCAGAAAGCTGTTATGGGTAACGACCATTTTCAAAATGGAGGACGGAAAATTCCCTTGATCACAGTGAACAAACAGGACGCGGGACAGGAGAAGGACACTGAGGAGTAGACTACATGGAAGGTAAGTATGACTTGTGTATGCTTATTTTGACTTTTTATTTTTAGTTCAGGTTTTCTTTAAGTTATTTTAAAAAGAATATGGAAATGATCTCCAAGAAGATAACTCAGGGGGAAAAGTGAATTACATATGGCCCCTTCTACCTTAACATCCACCTCTAAACATGTACCACACCCTATTCCATGACCCTGTATGCTGCTAGACATAGAGAAATCCATCTAAATGAAATGGACTTTAAATGAATACTGATAAAAATGCTATGTCAAAGCCATTACCTATGCCTTGTATAACGGCTCTCACATGTCTCGCAAAAGCATGTGCCCTCACTATATGTATAGTACCCAACATGGTACATGCAGGCATGATGATTTTCTAAATTATCTGGGGAACCACCGAGGCTTATAAGAGCCTTATTACTCTATAGCCTGATACCCATTTAGATTACATTGATTCAGAGTAAGACCACTTTAAACATCACATACAGTACTATGACTTATGCCTTTTTTGTGTGCTCTCTTACTGGGCAGAAGCTGTGTGCAGGGACAGTCATGTCAGTGATCTCATGGATGTTACAGAAGCGAGACAGAGATTGTAAAGAGGCACTTACGTGGATGTAAAATGTCTGTGGAATTCCAATGGATTGCAGACAGATGGAAAGAAGAGAGATGGTTCGAAATAAAAGAGAATGCAAGTGAGATGAAGCCAGACAGACAAATCAAAAAGAACGGATGAGCTCAAATTAAATATGAGAACACACTGTGCAATGGAGTCAGATGAAAATTAAAACAGAATTTGAAAATAATGAGAATGATTCGATAGCCTTCAGTTTCGGTTACATTATGTGCCAATAAGCGGCCCCAACAGTATTCTTAATAAAGTGTTTAGAAAAATGCTGATCTGCGTTCATTAAGACATCTACTTTGTAATGCAGGCTTTGAATTTAGTCTATTAACATCAAAATATTTCAGCATAGCTATTCATTTGAATATTAGGGTGAGTGCTATCATGGAGAGAATGCAGTTTGCTTCAGCTGTCTATTTTTTTTTAAAGTGGACCTGAACTCTTGCACAGGACAAAAGGAAAACAGAGAAATGCACCCTGTATGTATTTAGAGAGATTAGCCTGTCTAATTCCCAATCATCTGTGTCTAATCACAAGTTGTAATTTGATCTCTCCCCTGTGTCAGCTAACTGCCACGGCAGATAAGCTTATTTGAAAGCACAGGATGTTAAGCAGAAAGTAGAAACACTGTAGATGTATTGGAGGCTTTCTATCAGCTGTAATAAAGAAATGTTTTTCTCTAATGGTTATTATGCTGTTGAGTATCTTCTAAAGCAAAGTGGAAGTTCTGAGTTCAGGTCCGCTTTAAAACTGAAAAGTCTGAAAAGCAATGAAGTACTCTAACTCATGCTAACCAATGAGAAATGAATACTTAATAAGCACAGTCCTAGAAAGTGCATGCTGGTTTACAGTCATCTGTTCTGCGCTGCAGCACATGCTATGAAATTCAACTTGATTAAAGGGATTCAATAAAACATCACAGTGAAGATGAAGTTTTTTAGCTTGCAGTAATTCGGTACAATATGGACCCCCTAAAGTCTGCAGCAAATGCAGCTGTGAATGCATTAAATTCACATATTGTGTGTCTAGTGAAAAAAGAGATTATGTTATCCATCGAGCAAATGTCCTGGCTCACATTTGACACTTCCATTAGAGTCACAATCCAGAGCTAGGTTTAATTAGGTGACTCTGCACTCACTGCCCAATATCTGTCGCTGAGAGAAAAGAATGTAAAAAGAAGCTATAATAATTACAAGCTATCTGGAGAAGTCATTTGACCACTCGGTTACCCTTCTCACTGAGTAGCCAGACAAAGTCCGATGCATACTCCTTTTTCATAAGGTGCCATTAGATCCAGTATGACTATGTACTGATAAGGGTACATAGTCAACCTGAATACTGATGAAGGTATTTACAATGTCTTCTTAACCCTGTACCCCAGTAGCAGAAAAACAATTGGTGGTGGCTATTGAAAATTGTTCCTGGAACTAGGCCTTAAAGTGTAACTGTTGGGCATAAAATCAAAAATCGATTTTTTTTCTTTATCTGGTAAACAAGTAATAAGGATGCTAAGCAGGCAATCCAAAAGTTAAAAATCACTATCACTTTTCTTGTTGATAAATGGTCATTCCCTTTTTTACCAGACTCTTATTTGATCCACACAAAGGAAGTTCCAGGGCATGCTGGGTTATCCTTTTTTGCTTCTCTACTTTCCCCTCAGATTTAACTAATGCAGCCTGATTGGCTGTAGCCTCTTTCCCTCCTGTTTTCCTCTCCCAGACCTTTGTTCCTCTCTGATTGGTCAATATTTCTCATGCTGAGACAATGCACTTTCTATTGCAGAGCTCGGTGGGAGTGCCTGAAGACTGGGGGGGGGTTGGGCAATGCATACACAATCGGGCAGAGGAGAATAAGGGAAGAAATTACATCAGGATTGGCTTCAAAATAGACACACTAAAAATAGAGAATTTTAAGAAGGATTTTCTCTTTTTTTTACTGTAGGAAAATCACTAAAATCAAATTGTTGACAGTGCAATACATATGTTATTTAAGTACAGCAAGTATTTATCTACTTATATATGTGTTTTTTGTGATAGTATGGCTGACAGCTTCACTTTAATTCCCCCGGTGCCAGAAATCACTGTTTGAAAAGGTCACATTTTCAGACAAGCTTTCTGAAATGCTCCCTCCTATCACACTTCCATTCCATCCTCTTAGTGGATCCGAGATGAAAAAACTAACTTTAGCAAGTAACTTGTTTATATATCTTATCTAAAGTTAGTCTACACAGCAAATCTAGCTGCAAACAGCTTCAACAGTATATGATTATTTCTTCCTGTGATACGAGAGCAGTCATATTTTGGTTGTCATCATTGCACACAGGCAAGCTGCTCTGCATCTCCACCATTCAGTCTGTGAAAACTCCATTCCTCACCCCTTCGTCCCCTTGTCTCTGAAATCTCTGGCTGATAATGCCTCCTCGTCCTCCTTTGGGAAAAACCTCCTCCTCCCCAGACTGAGCTCCCAATGAGCACTTGCTACATGGGACTCAGAATGCCTAGGTGCTGGAGAAGCTGTGGGTCAGGCTTGTTTAGTTTATAGGGAATTAGGGTATTAAAACAATAAAAAAAAAGTATTTGGCTTGGGGAATGACCTATAAACTATATGTAAGGGGCACAATTATGCAAGGAGTAAAAGTTCTTCTCGGATCCACTTTAAGGTGAGAGAATGGGGTGGAGAAGAGGAGGGAATGGGAGGGTGATAGGACTCCTGGACAAAGCGCGCAATTTGGGTGCATAGCGTGTTTGGAAATTTGGGTGCCATCTTGCCTCAGTTTAGGTCTAAATAATACAGCCCTTAAGAGTAAGGTAGATGGATATTTCATATTGAAATAAATGTGCCTTCATCTTATTTTTAATTAAGAAAGCCACTTTAATTAGTGGTGAAATTTCCTCTAGGATACTTAGCATGAACCCTTTTAGAACATTTTAAATAAATCTTAGATTTTTTCCTAAGTATTGTTTGAAGTCCTAAATCTTCCCTCATAATTTTTAACCCCACTAATTCAGTGCTGGAACCCTCTAAGCAAGTCCATTAAGAGCTTGTTGGATTTGCTCTTCTAACTACGTTCCCTTACATGTACAAGTGTGACTGCACTGCACCTTCACAAGTCCTGTCTGTGTCCGTGCAGTACTGCAGAACCACCTGAGCATATCTTTTCCCCCTGTTCACAAGCGGCTACAGGCTACTGCGCTGGGAGGACTTGAGCAGGCGCAGTGCAGTGGCACTCATACATGGAGGGGAGCGCAGCAATGAATTAGACGAAGTTCCCGACGAGCTGCGGTTGGGTTCAGGAGGACATGAGAAGTCTCTGGATCATCCTTGGTAAGTATTCACTGTGCTTATTTTCCTTCTCACAGCTTTACTTAAAGAGACACTGTAACATCAAAAAGTTCCCCTGGGGGGTACTCACCTCGGGAGGGGGAAGCCACAGGGTCCCAATGAGGCTTCCCACGCTGTCCTCTGTCCCACAGGGGTCTCGCTGCAGCCCTCCGAACAGAAGCCCGACAAATCCGCCAGCTTGTTCAATATTTACCTTTCCAGGCTCCAGCGGGGGCGCTGTTGTGGCTTTCGGCTCCGAAGTAGACGGAAATACCCGATCTTAGTCGGGTCGCCTGCGCAGGAGCCGGGAAGGTAAATATTTACATTGCCGCTGTTCGGAGGGCTGCAGCGAGACCCCCGAGGGATGGAGGATGGTGTGGGAAGCCTCATTGGGACCCTGTGGCTTCCCCCTCCCGAGATGAGTACCCCCCAGGGGAACTTTTTGATGTTACAGGTTTTCTTTAAAAATGTTCATTTGATTTTGTACTATTTCCACTAGCTTACATTCTAACCTGAATAAATGACAACATTCACAGAGGAAAAAAACTACAGCTTATAACTGGGAATTTTCATTGAATCCCTTTTTCTGTTCTGCTGTCCCGTTATTGTAGAAATGATTATATTTTCTGAAACAGGTTTAAAAGGTTTTACCGGTACAATTTAAATGAACAAATGACATACAGTATGTTTCAACAGAAATAGTTACAGACAAGAGAAATTATTACAGACAAGAGAAATGATTACAGACAAGAGATTTGTAACTTGTACATATGAATTGTTCTTTTCATTGTTACAAAAGCATCAAGTACATTTAAAGCATTTGACAGTCAAGATCTCCAGCCATGATCAATAGTTAATTTGTAAAAGTTCTCCAGAAATGACTGAAACAACTTTTTGCTTATATTTTTCTATGACCCTGTCCCTGATGTCATTGTGGTGTGTCTGCCAATGGCTAGAAAGGACACACGTAAAGTAACTATCTAAGGGCAGTGAAAGACGACCCCTGCAAGTCTTTCTGTGATACATAAGAAAATGTATTGAGCTTTTAGTATGTCATTTATCAAGCTCCGTATAAATGTCAAAAATAAAATAATAAACATTATATTCATATTATATGGGGAAACTTAAATATTTGTATGGAAAACACAAGGACATTCAGGAATTCGGTACTTCATACAGTAACTTGGTTAGATGCTCATCAAACAATCAAATTTTCCTTCACACCAGCTAATGATTAAGGCTGCTTTCAAGTGCATTGCGTCTTGGCATAGGTGCAAGTTATTCCTTGACTGCCATTTCCACCCCACATCCTTGAGGTTACCCCCTACTGCCTGCCACAAGCTGAATCAGGCAGTTACTAAACAACAAGGAAAATGGAAAACGGACAAGTACACACTTGAAACAGCTGTCAAGAGGCAACACATAATGACATAAACATGCAACTGATTAAAGCAACTCATTAATCTTGGCTGTAGATTATAATCCTCATTTGGACAGGAAGGTCCACTCAAACCTTTCTAATTTACTCCTATTACTTACTGTATGATGCTGAGTAATAATATAAATAAATAAATAATAATAATAATAAAATCCATTATGGTGTTACCTTTTTGTTCAGTTTTTTTCCCCCAACAATATATTCAAAAGAAAAATGCATAGCTGTCGCTTATCAAGTGATATATTTACATTCAATATATTTTAAGCTTTAGAAAAAAGTAATAATAACCACTAACAAAACTTGTAATGAGAACATGTTGGAAGTAGGAGGCTAAGAATTGCCAAATGTACTTACGAACTGGCTGGGTCACAAATGGATATACTGCAGATGACTCGCCAATCCCCTTGCCATTGATAGCTGACAGTTTCACAACGTAAGAGGTTTCAGGCTTGAGGCCAGTTATTGTAAGAGAACCTTCTGAACTCTCTGCAAACACAACAACATTGAGACTTAATGGATGTGACGAGGTTACAGCTAGAGCACTTTATTACAGTATATATATATTTCTGTGTCCTAAACCACCAATTCTGTGAAAATCACCATGTTTTAGTGAAGATGGACTAAAGAAACCAAAAATCCCTGTAATACACTTATGCGTTTGAATGCCTTGTTTTTGTATTTAGATTTAAGCATGAAGTGTAAATTTAATGTAAACTTTTTGGTCCCTTTTTGCCTTCTTCACTAAAACCTGTTTGTTCTCCCTCAGGTTGTAATGCTCTTTCCTGAACCCCACTTCCTTAGAGACTAAAGGTGGCCACACATGTTACAATTTTTCTGTTTGATTTTACCCCAATTAATGATTGGCTGCACCGAAAAACTGATAGGTTTTTTTTTAGTTTTCCATTGAGAAACCCAACCTAATTTCTCATTTTTCAAATTTTTTTGAGACTGGACATGTTGGAAAATTCAGATCAACTTTACTGAGAATTAGTATGGTGTGTGATGGATTGTCAACTCGTATTCATCCAGAATATATTGTATATAACTACCGTGTTTCCACTAAAGTACGACATCCCCTGAGAATAAAACCTAGCAGGAATTTCAAGAATGCTTGAAATGTAAGACATCCTCCAAATTTAAGCCCGAGCAGCAGCCCACATGACACCAGCAAGTCACGCTCAATACAAAGCCTGAATACAGGAGAGCAGCAGTATAATGGGAGTTCTACAGTCCTGTATATGTGTGTCAGGCAATTTGTGTTTTTGTTGGAGCCAGCCCTCCTGATCTGTTGTGTGATAAGCATCAGCAGCACTTCACCTTTTCACCTCTTCCCAGGACACACACACACAGCTTATCCTATGCTCTGAGGAGCCTGACAGTTCTCTGCCTGCAAGAAATAGACTCTTACCCACACGATCAGGAGAATTAATTTCTTGTAATTGAGAGCCAATATCTGCAAACCATAAGCTCTGTATGTTGCACATGGCATACAGTATGTACATTTTGTATAGGAAAGCTACCAGTGTTTGACAAAAAATAAGACATCTTCTGAAAATAAGCCCTAGCCCATCTTGTATTAAGTACATACCAAGTGATGAATGGAATTATGAAAGTGTGTATATGATAAAAAGAGTATGCTTTGGTATGTAGTGTGAACATAATATATATGGAATTGTGTTTTATTTGTAGACGTAACATAATATGTAACTGTGTTGTACTTGGCTAATTTTTGTAATTAATAAACAGAAATCATTGAGTGCTTGTAGCAAAATAAAGTGTAGTCAATGTCATTGTAAGTAGCAATGTGGTGTTCAATGGTAAATGTAATGCTAAACAACAAATGCTGATCCTCAAATGACAAGTGAAGGAGCACCCAATGAAGAGGATGGTGTGCCTAGACCCCTACCCCATGGCCTCCAGAGGCAAACCAGTCAATTCGTGAAGAATGGGTCGGCACTACCAATATAACACTAAAAATCTTTTATTGCATCAAAAGCAAGACGGCAGTGACAGGTGTGGTTTCAGGCCGATGTGTCCTTTCTGAAACTGCAAAAGCCAAGTCAAGAAATTATTTTGTATTGATTCAATTGATCCTTTAACACTAATCAAGTTTTTACAAGAATACTAGGGAAGGCTACTTAGTGGTAGGATTTAATAATCAAATAAATAAAATAGTGGGGAGAAAAATAATAATAATATATATATATATATACTATATATATATATATATATATATATATATATATATATATATATATATATATGGGATTTTTTTCATAGTTGGACGGCATGGGGATGACTTTTAGGACTCCCAGGATGTTCAAGGACATAACTGGTAATCACTAGAGCCACAGTATGTTGCTTTACTCTGATGTGATCTTAATCGATCAATAAAACAGCAAAGATTTTATCTTAAAGCGCTATTGTCACCATAAAAATCAAACTTCTACAGCAACTGGTCTGAGTGTATTAAGTGATAAAGATGCTAATCCTGCATTCAAAACTTTCAAAACGTTTTCTGCTGTTATGATTTGGAGTTATCATATACCTTAGGAGCACTGGCCCTTTAGTAGTCGTGCCAAAGAATTGCATGCTGGGGGTTCTTTTTATCTATAATATATTCCTCCTCTTCCCTTTATTTCCCTGTCTGCTGCTTATCTGAAACCTGATCCCCTACTCAGTTGTGTTTACAAGCAAGGCTGAGGTGACTCAGTGGTTGGAGGAGACAAGAAAAAAAGTAAAGGGCAGAAATGACATCACGAGTTAGCCTTTACTGTGGGCAAAAGACATGGTTCCCACCAGGAACAGAGTTCTCGTCATTTACTACATAACATTCACTGAAATCAAAACGTGGACAGTACAATGCATGTGTTATGTAAGTAGATCAAGTATTTATCTACTTATATATGTGTTTTTTTCCCTGGAATAGTATGGCTGATCCTACTGCTTTAATGTCACTCATACAGGGATAATTGGAGATGGAATTGTTGTTGTTTTTTTTTTTGCTTTTTTTAAAGTTTTCTTGCTTCTTATTCTGTCTTCTTCAGCTCTTCCCTTTACCTTTATCACTTAATTACTGGGTCTGTTCTCTTCTCTGTAATCTTGTGTTGCTAAATGTCAGAAGGATGGACTATCAGTTACAGCATCATTATGTTATTTTCCTTTTGGAATAATGAGCCCAGATGTGAACATTATTATCATGTCATCTGTTGTTTTTTAATTGAATCTTCTTGTTTTGGCTGTAATTGTACTGCAATTTATGCTACTTGAGCATATGCTCTTTTCAATACAATTTGATGTAGTAAAAAACAATATCCACACTATGCAACAGGTAAATCATTTCATTACAGGCATGCAATTTAGTATAATTTCCAGTCTAAGTTCAGGGGCTAGAATAATGAAAACAAAATCTGCAGTATAAAAATAATGTAAATTACCATCTCGGGCACTGAAATTGGCAGTGTGCCATGTTTCTGCTGTTGCCAGTCTCCACTCTGCCTTGTACTTGAGAATGGGCACTCCACCAGTTGAATCTGGTTCTTCAAACTCAACCATAGCTGTGCTGGAGTAAGATTCCACCCTGAGAATGTTCGGTGATGATGGGGTCTCTGTGAAATCAGAACAAGAACATTGGTGGTAACGGCTTTACTTCTAAAACAAGAACCAAAACTTTGTTACACTGGAAATGATCTGAACTGGACTTGGCTGATCCTGCATACTCACACCGGCTGACATGCCAAACTCACTTACCTGTTTACACATTGTAAAAATCTTACCTCGTCCTGATTTACATCTTAACCACTCTGCAACCGCCTAACGCCAACCGGCGGCGTCAAGAGCGGTGGGCGGAGATTAGCAGGGAATGCTCGCATGCATATGCGACCATTGCCTGCCAAGACACAGAGCTGAGCTCTGTGTTCAGCACAAGCTTTAAAAAAAAGCCTTTGTTTACATTGTACAGCATTGTGATCTCCTTCAGCGCTATATGGGGGACAGCTCTGTCACTGAGCTGTCCCCTCGAGTGTCTCACAAAGTCATCGCCTCTAATAGGTTACAAAGCCTGCAGCAGCGATTAGAGCCCACCAACAGAAAGCTCTGTTAGTGGGCAGAAAAGGGTGGGGGATTAATTTGTGTGCTGAGTTGTATGGCCCTGCAGCAAGTTGTTAAAGCTGCAGTGACCTGAATTGTAAAAACTAGCCTGGTCACTGGGGGGATGGGGGGGGGTGTAATTCTGTGGTCCTTAAGTGGTTAACTGCTGGAAAGGTACTCTACCACTGTGGATTTTTTTTAAATTCCTCTATGGAGCGAGTGAGCAGGAACATTACTTGAGCACATTCCCAATGTGCTCTGTGGCAGAAGACTGTGATATCATGGCCTAGCCTAAGCATCACTGGAAGGACAGAGTAACATACCAATATAAAGCAATATATATAGATATAAGAGGCATTTCTGACACTAAAACCAGGATAATTAAGGTAAAAATAGGGATTCTTTAGCAATTTATTACATTTTACTATGTGTCATTATGGATCCTCTTTAAGTAATTATACAGTGGCTTGCAAAAGTATTCGGCCCCCTTGACGTTTTCCACATTTTGTCACATTACTGCCACAAACATAAATCAATGTTATTGGTATTCCACGTGAAAGACCAATACAAAGTGGTGTACATGTGAGAAGTGGAACAAAAATCATACATGATTCCAAACATTTTTTACAAATCAATAACTGCAAAGTGGGGTGTGCGTAATTATTCGGCCCCCTGAGTCAATACTTTGTAGAACCACCTTCTGCTACAATTACAGCTGCCAGTCTTTTAGGGTATGTCTCTACCAGCTTTGCACATATAGAGACTGAAATCCTTGCCCATTCTTCTTATCAAAACAGCTCCAGCTCAGTCAGATTAGATGGACAGCATTTGTGAACAGCAGTTTTCAGATCTTGCCACAGATTCTCAATTGGATTTAGATCTGGACTTTGACTGGGCCATTCTAACACATAGATATGTTTTGTTTTAAACCTTTCAATTGTTGCCCTGACTTTATGTTTAGGGTAATTGTCCTGCTGGAAGGTGAACCTCCGCCCCAGTCTCAAGTCTTTTGCAGTCTCCAATACGTTTTCTTCCAAGTTTGCCCTGTATTTGGCTCCATCCATCTTCCCATCAACTCTGACCAGCTTCCCTGTCCCTGCTGAAGAGATGCACCTCCCGAGCATGATGCTGCCACCACCATATTTGACAGTGGGGATGGTGTGTTCAGAGTGATGTGCAGTGTTAGTTTTCCTCCACATATAGCGTTTTTCATTTTGGCCAAAAAGTTCAATTTTGGTCTCATCTGACCAGAGCACCTTCTTCCACATGGTTGCTGTGTCCCCCACATGGCTTGTGGCAAACTGCAAACGGGACTTCTTATGCTTTCTGTTACCAATGCCTTTCTTCTTGCCACTCTTCCATAAAGGCCAACTTTGTACAGTGCATGACTAATAGTTATCCCATGGACAGAGTCTCCCACCTGAGCTGTAGATCTCTGCAGCTCGTCCAGAGTCACCATGGGCCTCTTGACTGCATTTCTGATCAGCGCTCTCCTTGTTCGGCCTGTGAGTTTAGGTGGATGGCCTTGTCTTGTTAAGTTTAAAGTTGTGCCATACTCCTTCCATTTCTGAATGATCGCTTGAACAGTGCTCCGTGGGATGTTCAAGGCTTTGGAAATCTTTTTGTAGCCTTAGCCTGCTTTAAATTTCTCAATAACTTGATCCTTGATCTGTCTTGTGTGTTCTTTGGACTTCAAGGTGTTGTTGCTCCCAATATTCTGTTAGACAACCTCTGAGGCCCTCACAGAGCAGCTGTATTTGTACTGGGATTAGATTACACACAGGTGCACTCTATTTAGTCATTAGCACTCATCAGGCAATGTCTATAGGCAACTGACTGCACTCAGATCAAAGTGGGCCGAATAATTATGCACATACCACTTTGCAGTTATTTATTTGTAAAAAACGTTTGTAATCATGTATGATCACTGTTCCACTTCTCATGTGTACACCACTTTGTGTTGGTCTTTCATGTGGAATTCCAATAAAATTGATTCATGTTTGTGGCAGTAATATGACAAAATGTGGAAAACTTTAAGGGGGCCGAATACTTTTGCAACCCACTGTAACTGTGGCCATCATTAGATTTTAGAACTTTAGACTTTGGGGGGGAGGGGGGTTCCTTCTGCGTTATGATCTGTCACAACTTAACCACTTTCCGTCCGCCTAATGCAGGATTGTGGCGGGACAGCGCCTCTCTTAGGTCTTAGCAATGCCATATGGCGTCATGTCGCGAGGAGCAAGATTTGACGGGAGCTCACGCTTACATGAGCGTGAGCTCCCGTCACTGTGCACATCATACGTACAGAGTATAGTCTTGTCACTTAACCGTCCCTCGGAGGGGCTCACAATCTAATCCCTACCATAGACATATGTGTATGTATGTATAGTGTAGTGTATGTATCGTAGCATAAGGACAATGGGGGGGGGGGGGGTGTTAAAAATAACTTGCAAAAATGTAGGTCTTTTTTAATGAATAATAAAAAATAAAAAAATAGCAGCGGCAATCAAATACCACCAAAAGAAAGCTCTATTTGTGAAAATAAAAGAAAAAAAGGTAAAATTCATTTGTGTGTTCAGTTGTATGACCAAGCAATAAACCGTTAAAGTTGTGAAGTTGTAAACTGGCCTGGTCACTAGGGAGGTATAAACCTATGGGGCTCAAGAGGTTAATCACTCTTGCGCTAAAAACAACTTTTACATTTTTTATTACATCTTCTGCATATCATGTGCAGCCGATGTGGTTTTTACCCTATATGCTGTCATTTAAAAAATGTTAAATTCATAAATTATTATATTAACTATTGGCACATTTATATATTTTACACTAATGACTCAGGACTTGTGCTCTATAAAGAAATGTGCTGCATGTGTACTCAAGCCTGCTGGACATATGGGCCTCAATTCATAAAGGCTGTTACCGCATGAGAAGCTGACATTACCGACCTGGGAGATAAATTACCGACTTGGCTGTAGTTACCGCTAACACATGTCAGTAAATTGTCAGCAAATGCCAATTCATAAAGCCTTCAACAAGCGGTAAGCCTGGTGGTAGTAACCGACACCTCTAGTGAAGTGTTAACAAGTTACTGACAGCTCTGATGAATGCAAAGTGCAGAGAGCCGAAGTCTGTTTGAGTCATCTGTGGACAGAGCCAGAGAGCCGTCTGTGTGAGTCATTTGAGCAGGCAGGGGAAGACTGTGTGGGTCATCTGTCTGAGTCATCTGTGGAGAGAGCCAGAGAGCCATCTGTGTGAGTCATTTGAGCAGGCAGGGAAAGACTGTGTGAGTCATCTGTCTGAGTCATCTGTGGAGAGATGTTTTTTCCATAGCAGTGCATTGGGAAGAAGATTTCAGTTAAAACGCGTTAAGTGTGATAGATGCCATAGGAAAACATGGGCATTACTTTGAAAATCAGTTTTCTTTCCGTTTTAACTGAGAGCAACTGATTAAGTGTGAAAGGGCCCTAACACCTCATGCACAAATCAAACAGGCCATCAGATTGAAGTATAAAGCACATCCCAACCACTGCATGTAAGAGAGAGGACGTAAACTGCTCAACACACCTAAACATCAAAGATGAGATGTGGACCTGTTGCTGCAGCACATGGGCATTTGGGAGAACACAAAGGTGTGCTAGAGCCCATAAACAGGAAACAAATGTAACTTGTATATATTATAAGAGAAAGACAAACCATGATGTTCCTGTGCTACCCCACACCAACACCAACATATCTGCATTATTGTTCAAATAAACGAAACTGGACAAGGAGGTAAAACTGAGGCTGTATACTAACCTGCTTGCACCAAAATGAACTCAGAAGACTCTTGACCAACACTGTTGACAGCTGTACAATTGTAGTTTCCAAAATCACTTTCAGAGTCCGGGTTGATCTGTTAAAAGAAACAAGAGCTATTTACCCGTACAGCTTCAGCATGAAAAATATCAGTTAAAGGGAACCTGAAGCAAGGAAGATTATTTAAAATAAACATATGATGTAGCTGCAAATGAATATTATATGCTAACTTCACCATCAGTTCCTCTCAGAATCTCACCATTTTCTTCTTACAGTGATCCCTTCCAGTTCTGACAATACTTTGTCAGAACTGAATTATACCAGTTGCTGTCAGTTATATATCGGCAGCTGTCAGTTGCAACGGAATATGCAAGGTAATGTCCATGGTTCCCTATGGCTCAAGTGGGTGATATTACAGTTTAACAGTGTGCTGACCAGGAAGCTGTTAGGGAGTAATGGCCATTTTTAAAATGGAGGATGGAGAAATCCATTGATCACAGTGGACAAATGGGACACAGGAGAGGAGAAAGAGATTGAGTAGTAGACAGAAGGTAAGTCTGACCTGTGTATGGTTATTTTGACTTTTTATTTTCAGTTCAGGTTCTCTTTAAGAGGAACTCCAGTGAAAATAATGTAATAAAAAAAGTGCTTACTTTTTACAATAATTATGTATAAATAATTTAGTCAATGTTTTCCCGTTGTTAAATCTTTTCTCTCCCTGATTTACATTCTGACTTGTATTACATGGTGACATTTTTACTGCTGGCAGGTGATGTCAGTAGAAGGAGGTCCTGCTTGCTTGTTTTTGGCAGTTGGAAACAGCTGTTATTTCCCACAATGCAACAAAGCTCCCACAGTGTGATGTCAGAACCCCGGGGCTCACATGACACAATGACCACAATATCAGCCATACAGAGCCACCTGATGATCCCTTTGAGAAAATGAATAGATTTTTACATGGGAAATGGGATATCAGCTACTGATTGGGATGAAGTTCAATTCTTGGTTACGGTTTCTCTTAACGTAAAGTAAAATATAAATGTAATAAGCTACATATTCTAATAATGCTGTATGCAGTCTAGAAATTGTTAATAGAGAATGTATGATTTCATGCCATCTGTACCTCAAGGCTGCTGGCCAAGGGAGTGCTGTGGATCTTGATGTTTGAGAAGTTGGAGCTTGGCAGAAGCTGTCCATCTCTGAGCCAGGACACTCTAGCAGCAGGATAAGCAAGGACCTCACAAGTGATGTTAACAGGGTTCCCCTCCCATGTATAAACCACCACAGGGCCCTTAATCTTGGGAGCATCTACAAAAAGAGGGACAATTATATTTTGAGAAGCATTCACAACATAAACAATACAAGATCAATGAATATTACATATTATACAGAAATTCAAACAAACAGTATCTTGTTCATTCCAAATGTACTCTGCTTTAACCTGATTGCTCTTGCCAATAATGCTTATATCTACAGTATTGTTAAAGTTAATTTCAAGTTGGTTTTGGAGAGTATAACAATGTAAATAAAAGTAAAATCATTTTAGACCAAATCAATGTTTACACATTAGGCATAAATGGACCTGTATATAATTACAAGAAGTAATGCTCCTTGGTTTGCCTGTATTTATCAGTTAACATTGTGTTCTCTGGCTCAAAAACCGCTTACTAAGCCATTGAGGCCGGTAAGTCAGTAAGGACCAAGAACACAGGGGACCAAGAACACAGGCATAGCTAACGCTTTCCCTATCTCCAGCAGCTCTCTCCCTGCTCTCACTCACTCAGCAGCCTCAGAATGAGCCTAAGATGTCTGCTGTGCTAGCGTTTTTATAGGGGGCGGGGGGCTAGTCCGGGAGGGAGGGTATGCTAATTGGCTGCCATGTGTCTGCTTACTGTGAGGTAAGGGGTCAAAGTTTGGCAGTTCAAACACGCCATGCATTCGCTTGCTGATGCGAACACGCATTATTTGCTGGGGGCCCGTCCGCCGCCGAACCGTTCGGGCCATCTCTACTATTTAGACTCTTCAACCAGATCTATCAGCCACATCTATACAAGGCAATGAGTGCCAAATTTTGATCGCTACAGGAATCACTGAGAAAATTGCAGTACTTCCATGATTCCAAAATCCAAAAGTGATATCCGAATCGCTCTAATGTGCGAAGCAGAAAAGCTGTGAATCAAAATGATAGGAGGTAATTTTTGCCTGCTTTTGTGTATATGCAAGGGAAAAGTTATTTTAAGTGCACGTATAAGGAACACAATTACCAGTGGCGTTCCTACCATTGGGCGGAGGGGTAGGCAGAGCAGGAGGTGAAGTAGCGCTATAAGGAGGGGCAGCGGCAGGGATGGGGGAAATATCCCCCCTCCCTCACCTGGGTCCCCTCCTTCAGCGCTCTCTACCTCCAAAATGCGGCAAACAGGCAGGCCGGGCGGGTGGGCTAGGAGGAGAATAACTCACCTCACTTCCGCGTTCCAGCCATTGGAGCGCTGCATCGCCGTCACGTGCCACTTCTCCGTCTTCAATGCCGCCCACTGTGCTTTCTTATGAGTGTAAGCACAGTAACCTGCATTGAAGACGCAGAAGTGGCATGTGACGGCGACGCAGCGTTCCTACAGCTGGAGCGCGGAAGTGAGGTGAGTTATTCTCCTTCTAGCACGCCCGCCCTGCCTGTTTGCCACATTTTGGAGATAGAGAGCGCTGAATGAGGGGACCCAGGTGAGGGAGGGGGGATATTTCCCCCCTCCCCACTGCTGTCTCCGCTTGCCCCTCCTTATAGCGCTGCCCACCCCGCCTGGGCCACTATACTGGGGGCCACTATACTATCTACACTGGGGGCAGCTATACGGGGGGGCCACTATACTGGGGGCAGCTATACTGGGGGCCACTCTACTACTTACACTGGGGGCAGCTATGCTGGGGTCTGGGGCCACTATGCTGGGGGCCACTATACTAGTTATACTGGGGGCAACTGTACTAGCTATACTGGAGGCCACTATATTACCTACACTGGGGGCCGCTATACTGGGGGCCACTATTCAAGTTACACTGGGGGCAGCTATGCTGGGGGCATATATACTACCTACACCGGGGACCACTATACTACCTACACTGGGGGCCACTATACTACCTACACTGGGGGCAGCTATACTACTTATACTGGGGGCCACTATACTAGCTATACTGGGCACCACTATACTAGCTATACTGGGGGCCACTATACTAGCTATACTGGGGACCACTATACTAGCTATACTGGGGGCAACAGCTATACAACCTATACTGGGGGCAACTTTATTATGTAAAATGGCGTCCAAAGCCCTGCTCTGGAGACTTTGAGTCTGCAGTGCAGGGCTTCGGGCACCACTTTCCTGTAGCCCTGCTCTCAGCGCAGGAGTTTCAGTTGCTGGCTGCAGAAGATCGTGGGAGCTGCACGCCAGGCAGAGGCTGGAACAGGAGGTCTGCTGCAGGTGAGTAAATGTTTTTTTTTTAATTTATATTAGCAGGTGTATTTGCTGGTCAGGTCTGCCACATGATTGCATGTATATTCTGGTCATATCTGCCACATGATTCCATGTATTTTCTGGTCATATCTGCCGCATGATTGAACATATTTTCTGGTCAAATCTGCCACATGATTGAACATATTTTCTGGTCAAATCTGCCGACATGATTGCTTGTATTTTCTGGTCAAATCTGCCGCATGATTGAACATATTTTCTGGTCATATCTGCCGCATGATTGAACATATTTTCTGGTCATATCTGCCGCATGATTGAACATATTTTCTGGTCAAATCTACCGACATGATTGCACGTATTTTCTGGTCAAATCTGCCACATGATTGCATGCATTTTCTGGTCAAATCTGCCGACATGATTGCTTGTATTTTCTGGTCAAATCTTCCACATGATTGCATGTATTTTCTTGTCAAATCTGCCAACATGATTGCACGTATTTTCTGGTCAAATCTTCCACATGATTGCATGTATTTTATGGTCAAATCTGCCGACATGATTGCACGTATTTTCTGGTCAAATCTTCCACATGATTGCATGTATTTTCTGGGCAAATCTGCCAGATGATTGCAAGTATTTTCTGCTCAAATCTTCCACATGATTGAACTATTTTCTGGTCAATTCTGCCATGTGATTAAACGTATTTTCTGGTCAAATCTGCTGACATGATTGCACGTATTTTCTAGTCAAATCTGCCGACATGATTGCACGTATTTTCTAGTCAAATCTGCCGACATGATTAAACTATTTTCTGGTCAAATATGCCGCATGATTGAACGTGTTTTCTGGTCAAATTTGCCACATGATTGAACGAGTTTTTTGGTCAAATCTGCCGATATGATTGAACGTATTTTCTGGGCAAATCTGCTCACATTATGTGTATTTTCTTGAGAAAACATGCACAATTATGTGAATTTTCTGGTGAAAGGGTCACCAAAACTTGGGCCCACTGTCGGGAACCCGAGGTGAGAATAATATTAAGGCTGCCATATTTAACTCCTTTTAAGCAATACCAGTTGCCTGGCTGCCGTGCTGGTCCTCTGCCTCTAATTCTTTCAACCATAGACCATGAATAAGCATACAGCAGGTCAGGGGTTTCTGACAATATTGTCAGAACTGACAAGATTAGCTGCATGCTTGTTTCTGGTGTAATTCAGTTCACTACTGCAGCCAAATAGATTAGCAGGGCTGCCAGGCAACTAGTATTGTTTAAAAGGAAATAAATATGGCAGCCTCCATATCACTCTCACCTTGGGTTCACTTTAAATTACAGATAGCTCCGCCCTCATCCGGTCATGGCCACGCTCATTTCTTTGCTGCTGCGCGAGACTCTCGCCACAGGTTATGGCCATGCCCCTTTTTTGTGTGTGGTGGGGTGTCTTTTAATACCCAGCAGCGGGTGTCAGATGCTCTAGGTATGCCACTGACAATTACCACAATGTTTATATTAGTCTAATGTCAGTGAATCATGACATACTTATAGTGACAAAACTCGATCTAATGCTTGTGTGTATTGTTCTTACTATACTGGAATTTTGAACTGTACATAATGGTAAAATGTAAAGAAAATCAGCTGAACAGCAGGAGACAGAGGATCTAGCCAAATATGTAGAGATTGCAGGTCTTTTATTTATGAAAGCCAGGTGCCTTATGGAAGCCATTTATTGCATCAGTCAGCCCCTTGTATAATTACTTATACTAGCATTTATTTTTAGTAAATTGGACAAATTATTTTATGTAAAGGTTAATTACTCCTAGCACTTTGCCATTTTAAATCTTCAAACCCACAAGGAAATTACTCGAATGTGTCCCGTTAAAGAGAAATAAGTTAACATAAAACATATGTGCCATGAAAAAAGCCAGATGCAAGGTCCTGTCACCATAAGCGATAAATACAGGACCACAGATGGATTTAATCAGTTTTGCCTTTACCTTCATGTACTATTTAATTGGAGTGCTTTGGCCTTATTTAATCAGCCAATCAGTAATCATCCTTTATTGCTCTGACTTTTCGACACTGATTAAGGGTAAAATGTGACTGGTTGCAATATTCACAGTTCCTGGTTCTCCTTGATTATCGCAAAGTCTAGGAGCTAAATATTTGTCCCTGAAATATGTCTCTGGAAATGCCCTAGGGATTCCCTTTAGGAGCAGCTGATAAATTATATATTTATCATGTGGTTCCTAGGCTTTGTACAGACCCATAGTTAGATCATGCAAAAGTAGTGTAAAAAAAGTAATACCACTGATGGCAACCAATGCAGTTCGAAAAATAAATTAAAATGATACTGTACTAGAGACAGACAAGATAGATATTTCCAAGGAAATGTATGTATACCCCTGCTGTTACTAAACTATTAATTCCAAATTGTATGTGCTGCCATTATTTCTAGAGCTGTCTCTTAATGCATTGTTTTATACTTCCCAGTGACTTCATTATTGCCCGAGGAAGCAGGTTTATTTACCTACAAAACATGTCAAACAAGTGGAGTGTGCTGACTATTTTTATCAATGATTGGGAGACAAGTCCACCACCAATTTTTAGGCTGTTTTTAATGTATTTTACCTTTCCTGTCACCTTTGTTTCATAATATTCAGTAATGCAGTTCGAAAAGGAGGCCCTATACATACAATGCACCTGAAACTATCATTAATAAAGTGTAATGTCCGGATGAGGATCTAGGTCCATAACAATAACCTCTATGTGTCCAGGTACTCACACCTCTTGTTATGTGAATTGTAAAAATTTACAACTCCAAAGAGATCATTAACTTAAGTACGCAAGCAGGAAATTATGTAACAATTCACTGTATAAACAAATGATAAAATCCAGTCTTAAATGATTAAAATACCAATATGTTACACTATGGTGCAGAAGGGGCCTATATGCAATTCACTTTTTTTTCCTACATTTTGTCCTAGGTAAAAATGTTTTATCCTCTCTTTAAAATAACTTTTCAGCATTTTGCAATTAAAAAAGTACCAAAAGTAGTAGAAAAGTACTATCAAAATTAGTTTGTGTATTTGCTTGCTTGCTGGGAGTATAAAACATATTTTATTGACAAGGTGTGAAAATATCAACTTGTAGAGAACTAAGGAGAAAAGGTGAATTGCATATGGCCCTTAACTTTTTTTCCCCTGAGTTTTCTCATAGGAGATAATTTATCATCTTCTATTTAAAATAATTTTGCAGCAAATCCTGGGTGTGGGCAGAGAGTCTGGAAGTGGGCGGTCCTCACAGGTGCATATTTGCTGCAGTGTAGCAGGAAGTAGGCCTCATCCTCAAGACCTCATGGTCACATTGTCTGCACAGTCTCTCCTCCCGGGGCTTCCATGTCTGTCTGTGGCGCCCTGTCTCTGTCTCCAGGCTTTGGGCACTCAGACGGTACAGACTCAGGGTCTGTCTTTGTGGTGGTGTAGCCTCTCCAGATATGGAGCCATTGTGTACTCCCTCTGTAATGATTGGTAGACAGTGAGTTTCTTGGAATTCTTTATGCCACTTCTCCATTCCTCTATGTATCATTCCTTCCAGCTTTCTATAGTCCCTTTTATTTGGGCTTTTGTCAGCCTGTGTTGGTGGTCTTGGCTGGGCTGGCTGCTGATGCTTTGCTTGAGAGCGCGTGGTATGGCCTCGCCCCCCTGGCTTAGTGAGTCTTTATGGTGGTAAGTGCTAGGATTGCTGCTCTGTATATGCACCCAGTTTCCTATTTTCTGAGTGATAGGCGTGCAGCACGTTACAAGGCAGAATTCCATGCACTGCCTTTCATTACTATATCCCTGCCTTGTAACAATGCATAGTGCTGCCTGTCTGAGTCGGATACATCATTATGAATCATGGCAGGGTGAGAAATCTTGCCCTATATGCATACTGCCAATCTGACAACTGCTGTGGGCCGTAAGCCACCAGGCAATGTAGTGGGGGGTTACCTATATCTCTACACTTATAGCAATTTATCATCTCAAAACTGATATAACTATGATCAGGGTTGATAGGGAGACCTACTAACATGAAAAGCTCTGCTCACCTGGGAAACCACAACGGCAAATAAAACCCACTAGCCAGCGATCAATCAGCTGCAGCTACTCTTTAACACAATTGCTGGATGATTGACCCACTTTCACTTGTAAATGCTGTTTCCACTTTCTGAATGAGTAGAGATTTGCATGCTAGGAATATTATCCACTAAACCCTGACTATTATCATGTCAGCCCCCCCACCTCTCTTCCCCTTGGGGTTTACTCACTAAGTGGTCCAGTTGATGCAGGTAATGCTTAGATCAATAGCTATGGGTGTCCAACCTAAGTGGGGCATACCCATAGCTAGATGCAATTGATCTGAACATCGCCTGTAACTGGACCCCAGAGAAGGTAAACCCCAATTAAACAGCACATATTTATAAGAGTGTCAAAGCACACTGAGGTCTTCCAACGCCAGGCAATCTTGGAGATCCTTCAGCAAGTGTTTCCCTGTCTTCAGAAACAGGAGTTGGTAACTTCCCCATGTATACTCAAAATAATGTCTAAACTACGATGCCACGGGTGATGGTGATGTGGCAATCCAAATGAGGTAGAAGATGTCTTACTCCCATCCATCTGCATTGAGAGATCTGTCCGTGGGTGGCTAGAGTTACTTAGTCTGTTCACTTAGGCAGGGCCCTTTTCTTTCGCATTTTTAAATAATTTGTAATATACTCTCAATGACCTGGGTGTGCAGCAGTGCCAGACACCACAATGACAAAAAAAATGATAATTACCACATCATGTTTTTGTCAGATCGCTGTCACAGATACCTCCACCATTACAAAGATTTATAAATCTGATTGGTACTTTGTGGTAACATGAGGTCTACTGACATATGATAAAAATGTTCCTAAGTGTGTATGAGACAGGAAAATAAATGTGTGTGGAAGTTTGCTGGATAACCTCGGAGCCCAAATTACACTCAAATTTAAACAGAGAGAGGCTAAGCAGATGCAGAGCTGATGAAGATGGGAATACATAACCCATCTGGCTTTGTGTCTGCATCAACCACAACCATAGAGAATGAGAAAATCAACATAAGTGATACATAATAATCACTGCCCTTCCATAATCAACCAGTATTTAGGCAGGCGGTCCTGCACTGGGATTCTGGAGCTTTGGTAGTGATGACAAATGTCCTCTGTGTTCAGAAACAGATTATAAGGTGCTGAAACGTTCATCCTGAGCAATGTAAGCAGAAGTCTTATATTAGACAAATGCTAATGTGGCTTTCAAATGGGAAATTCTGGAATTACGGACTGCCTGCTATTAGGTATAGTTTTTTTTTCCTTCCAGCTGTATAATCACCCGATTAAAATGCCAATGAGATCTGTAGGAATTTGTCCATTTACTGACAGTTTTAAGCCTTTGACGGACATCAGGCTCTGCGCCAAAATCTGCTCAAGTTTTCTTTCAGCGGCCAATTGGAAACACATTACAAGTTCTTTCATGTGGCTATGGGCAATATCCCGTTAGTGCAGTAATTACGGTCTACTGCCTGGATGCAGAATGACCCCATTAAAATGAAATGTTACACTGAGTGAATGGCTGCAGATTCATATGCTCTGAATGACTGCTCACCAATTTCAATAAAATCCTAGGAGAACGCAGCGATACCAAGGTTTGGGAATACTAAGAAAAACGCTTTTACTCTCTCTTGTCCCGTCACAGCAGTGATAGCATTACATGCACAGTGCGCTATGATGCCACTACAGTAGCAAAAACATTCCTTATGCATACACACTGGTGCACTTTTCATGAACATAAATAGGCTTTTAATGACCCTTTATTAAATGGCCTGAAATCTCTGCAAGGAAAACAGCAATGCCCTTATCTATCTATCTATCTATCTATCTATCTATCTATCTATCTATCTCTATCTCTATCTCTATCTATCTAATCTAAACATTTTTTAACTATATCCACTTTGAACTTCACACTACATGGCACCATTGGTAGAGAGTATGTTAAAAAATAATACCTGGGGCCAGCATTAGGTACTGTAATTCTGAACAAGATAGTTATGAACATAGAAGATTGGTGTTTGGCTACATAGATACAGGATGTGCAAGAATCAGATCCCTTCACAATGCCTGGATGATCAGTTACACAGACTTGTTAGTAAAATATGGTTGTTCATCAACAGATTATGAAAATGTATAGAAGAGCATAATGCATAAGCAATAGGAAGGCAGAGAAGATACACCTCAAATGTATGTGTATCCTGCTCAAAAGAAAAGTCAGCACCTAAATTATTATTTAGGATACAATTTAACTTATAATATAGCGATATTTAGCCAAAGAGCACCTGAAAGTCTATCAGTTTACCCCTATTGAATAGGTAAACTTACATTTTTATACATGATAGGGAGAAATGGCAACACATCCAAAACCAGGCTGCATCTGAATGACTTAACAGCAAGAGGTGTGCACAGATATTGCATCTGAAACAGGTGCTACAAATTTCCTATTGGAAGAGATGACCTCACTGTGGTGGAAGGGTGTAGCGTGATATTTTTTGCATGCAAACTGTTTTGGAAGCTTACATCTTCCATTCATTTCAGATGCAATTTAAGAGGCTCTGCACACCTCTTGCTGTTAAGTTTCCACCTACTGCTTGCAATTAAAACATTTTGGTTGTTTTCAAGATGGACAGTGTCCCATTCGAAGAATTTCACCAATCAACATAAAACCTGATCAACAGAAAGCATCATTTTTATTGACTCAATGCACATTTATTGTAGCTGCGTTTGTGCACTTGTGGCATTAGTGGAACATTATTACTGGTAGGGATACTGCTATTTTTATGCCTTATGGAAAACACAATAAATAGAAGTAAAATAGAGCACTTACACTGGACTTCAAAGTACATGGCTTGTGTGTCCTGTCCGATGGTGTTAGTGGCAACGCAGAAATATTCACCAGCATCAGTATACTGGATGTCCTTCAGCGTCAGAGAGGACATCCTCATATGTTCTTTAACCACTATACGCCCATCCAACGTCTGCAGGTAGGAGAAATATTTTAACTTACATGAACAATTATCAAAAGCAACATTAATACAAAGTGCTGTAAAAGAATCTCATATCTAAAGGCTAAGGCCACAACAAAAGAATATTATGAAAACAATAAACCTAGAAAATGTTTAAAATGTGATTCCTACTAAAGTACATCTCTGTCTCTTAACAGGAGAACTTGTAAATGTAGCTGACGAAAAATGTCAAGTTTGAACGCAACAAAATACCACTTTACTGCCTACCGGCAAGGGATTCCCATCATGTGAGTTGAACATAATAATATATTATTGTATCTAGACAGAGTAAATAATATTACATAAGAGTAAGTAATATTAACAATTCATTGGCAGTTAGTAGCATTTTAGAATAACTGAATTGTGGTATGCTTCTGATAAATAAAAGGCTGGTACTATCTTGGATATATTCTGATCAATCCCAAACAGTGTAGATCAGCTGAGGCATGCCTCCACAAAACAATCCACACTCTTGTTCCTATGCCTCTTCCTAGAAGAGCTTGTGTCCCATAGTCCTTTGCAGATGCTGAGGGAACATCTCCAGTATTCCTAGCAATATTCCTGGGAACAAGGCACAGCTGAGGCTACCTGTCATTTTACCTAATAGTACATAAAATCGCCCACATCCCATGTTCTATATACAAAGGTGTAGCCCTGTCAGACAATGCAACTGCTTTGGGTCTCAGTAACTGAACTGCGAGGCAAGGCTTTTGGAAACCGAATGACTTAAGCTTCTTCCACACGCCTGACTTTAGTTGGCTGAGGCCAATAATGACCGCCTCAGTCGACAACCAGACTCGTGTATGGCACCCGGCGACTCCCGATGCCCAACCCATGATCAATCCGTCAAATGGATCTACCCTACCCCAGTGACGCTACTCCCACCACAGATCCCATTATTTGCGCCGCTCCCTTGCCCACTGAGTGACACTAGTCATCTCTCTGTCATACGCCCATATAGCAACACAGTGCGTCATCAGCTACACAGCTGATGCGTGTGTGCACCATGGATCAGTGCTGTTACCCAAGAAGATCAGGTCCTGATCCCCGATGGGCGACATTAGTCGTGAATGTGTACGAGCCCTAAAATAAATAGCTGGTGACAATTTTTAGTCAAGATAATGGCAGTATATACAATTTAAGAACCTCTACAACTTTACACCTCTACCTTTATAGGATTCCTTACTATTAAATAGATGTACATTGTAATTTAGGACTGTAGTGGGGGCCAGGTCAATAGGAAATGTCCTATTCATTGGCCACCACTGCTTAGAGAGCTATAGGAAGCTAACTAGAAAACAATGAATTTAGTAGCCAAGGTGCTAACAAATAGGTAAAAGAGATCACATGTGTAAAATGAACAGATACCTTTCTAAATGATGAACATTTATTATGTCTGATAACTTTTCTACTGCCATGTGGGACAATAACCACTTTGATAGTTCAACTACTTTTGAAGTTATTTATCACAGTCCATAAGTTCTACAGGCCAAAGTCTTACTTAATTAAGACGAGGAAAAGTAATATGTACTCACAGCAACCCGGTCAGTCTTTTCTTTCTCTATAACTTGCTTCAATTACAACATGCTGATACCATAAAGGTACCATCAACTGGCAAATGACTGTAAACTGTTTAGCAATCTAATCTAATTATACCTCAAGCTAATGTGCTGTAACCATTCTGAAATAGAAAGTGATTGCAAATTACATTTTTATGGCTTCCTAAATTGGGAGTAATTGACAGTCATATGTTGTTTCTTTTGAGCTCTTTCTCCTGTCCTTACAGTACTGAAAAGAGGTAAGCAAGGAATCTTGCACACGGTACATTACAATGCTGCATTGTACAATGAGCTTATAACATTACTGATGCTTTGTATGATTTTTTAAAATCAATACAAAATGTAAGTCTTATCTTACGGAAATCTCTGAGGCCGGTTTCACACTGCCAACTGGCAGTAAAAATGTGTTGCGGTGCGAAGAACTAAAAATAGCCATCGGGGTTTACCGCAATGAGTGGTAATCACCCTTCTGGCTGCAAGTTAAGCAGGAAGTGGGGCTCTCTAGCACTCAGTCACTGTGGCTGAAAATCAATTTGCGCGGATGTGTATTGAAGTAATATGCTTCTGCGCATTCACGCCGCAATGTGAACATCAAAAAATAGAAAAGAAAGCTGTCTAACCATAATCACCAGAAATAGAAAGCTGTGACCCCATAGACTTACATGACTTCTGGTTCACCGCACGGCACTGCGCATTTTACACAACAACGCGCTATTGCTTTTGTGGCAAATCAGGCAGTTATGGGGGATAGTGTCACACTGCACACGGTATGAAATGCCCTATAGGCTTTCATTGGTGTAGCATTACCCTGTAGCAAAACAGGGTAATGTAATGCACTAGTGTGAATGGGGCCTGATTGTAGAGTTGTGGGGTCATGCTCTCAAAAGTACCCACCTTTTCCTGATGAAAAAAAATGTAATTCCATATATTTACAGCACCACTTGCTGATAATGTCAGTGGGTATTGTGGTTTGGAATCACAGCTTGCTTTTGCAATCACTTTATTTCACGAATTGCCTCCTAATCCACTAAGTAATGCAAATAAAATCAAAGTGGCAGTTCTGGTACTTAAGGGCATTTAAACAAGTAAAATCAATTCATGTTACTAGTTAGACAGGCCACAATCATATATAAGGGTTGCCAGTCCTTTAAAATGTTTAAGCAAGTCACAAATGTGGCAATCACAGTCTGATCTCCACTCACTATTGTTATTCCTGAACAAAATCCGAGTAGTGATAAATAAAAAACAATTGAACACTCAATTCCAATCAAATCTCAGCAGTTTATTTGTGAGACAGAACCAAAGCAGTATAGAAATCTATCAGCAAACAAAGTGGCCAAAGAATTCACAGGTTTATTGTTTTCCTCTTTTGGGTAGACATTGCTGTAAACATTGTGAACCAGCAGGCTGCCATACTGACGACATGCTTTAGAAACAAACCAATGCTGAGATGCTAGTATGTTTGTGGTGAAACGTTTACATTTTCACACATAAACGGCTTAGCACTGACTTGTTAGAATGTAGATTTGTATGTATCGTTGTTGTACTTATCATGATGAAGCACTCTGCCATTAATAATATTTCCAACATTTGTATAGCGCTTTTTTCCTGTAGGACTCAAAGCGCTTGAAAGCTGCAGCCATTAGGGGCACACTCAGTAGCAGTGTTAGGGAGTGTTGCCCAAGGACTCCTTACTGAAGAGGTACTGGCTTACTGAATAGGAAGAGAACAGATTCAAACCCTGGTCCCCTATGTCAGATGTGGTGTCCTTAAAGGAAACATAAGGTGAAATTAAACTGATGAAATAAACAATTGTATATATCCTCATTCTGTTTAAAAAAGTTTTTTATTTTGTTTTTTAGATATCCCATTTTTATTTTATATTTAAATCCACTTTTAAAGTTTTTACTGTTTCATTGCCTTTGCTCGATGACATATTCATTGAATTATGTCTGAGCTAAAATCTGTGAACTACTGACCCTTTGTATCTCTTTTCTGCTCTCAGAAGCCATTTTCTTCCAGGAAAGTGTTTTAGGCCGGTAATTCCTTTTCAGTGAGGGTTACACTGTAGCCCTCCCCAGTCCAGACCCTGATAGAGACTATCCCTTACATGTCTGATGTTTAATTCTTTCAGGCAGAGAAAGAAAAAAAAAAGCTAGTACACTATAAACATAATGTAGGGCTATGGGCTGCACACAAATATTGCATAAGTGTGTGATTCGTAAAATATAATTTTATGTGCATTTTAAAATCACACAGCTATTTCCTTTTATCCACATAATGCAATCAGATGTAATCAAATGTCAATTAATGTTTCCTATGGATCCACAAAGGCATGCATTTTTGTCAAGCTTGTTTGTAAAAATAAACATAGTAATGTATTTGTTCTCTCTTGTCGAAAAGGCAGCTTATTAAAAATGCAAATGCATTAAAAACACATGAAAAATGCAACCGCAAATGCATAAAAAACACAAATCTAAAAACGCAAATGTAGAGAAAAAGCAGAAACACACATGCAAAAAAGTGTCCACATGGACAAGCGCGCTACCAGCCTGGCAGGTCTACAGAGAACTCTTCACAGTTACATTCCAAATGAATGTAGGTAGAAAAAAACAAAGTCTTGAAGTATTCCAAATGAATAAACACTACATTATTTATTCTATGCCTTACTGTGCCAAGTATCAGATGGAGGCAGATACAATTGTTCATTCATGTGAACATAATGGGAAACTTCATCCAGGTCTGATTTTTGCTTAACAATGTGTGACTCTATAAGCACAATTGGTGAACACTTTAAAGGGAACCTGAGGGGAGAGTGATATGGAGGGCTGCCATATTTATTTTCTTGTAAACAATGCCAGTTGCCTGGCAGTCCAGTTAATCTTCTGACAATGGCTAAACCAGTCAAACCTGAGTCAAGAGTACCTGATTTGCATATGCTTGTTCAGGGTCTATAGCTAAAAGATTGACACAGGATCAGGAGAGCCGCCAGGCAACTGGTATTGTTTAAGAGGAAATAAATATGGCAGCCTCCATATCACTCTCACCTCAGGTTTCCTTTAAAGTATAGCCAATCTAGGCAACAAATCACTTCATACGGTCACATGGCCGTAGTACTGTTTAAAGGATATTTGTAAAATCAAAAAAATAAGGACAGCAATAGTCTTAATTAACTGATTTGGTCTACTTCCTGCAGAGATGTTGGAGCATGTGGAGCCTGTAGCAGGCAGAAAGTCTTATTAAAGAACGGCAGCTCTTGCTCCTTCTAGCCTCTGCAAGATGAAAGTCTGGAAAAGCTACATAACAAATACCATGTCCTATTGATAGTTTTAATGCTGCAGTCCTGCCTATTTGAAAAACTGAAAAAACATTTTGACTGTACAATTATACTTTATCATCAACAAGTCCATCAAAATATTGACTTAGGTCCATAGTTGTTCATTCACAAAAGAGACATTGGAGCTGGAAAGTGGAGATAAAAGTCACTACTGTCTAAGGGTGACCATGATGTTTACCGTTGATATCCAGCCCATTTGATGACTCTGGTCGAATAGAAATTGGTGAAGCAGGCAGTCCGATCGACAAGTCGACCGATTTTTGGCCAAATCTAGGTCGATCGGCAGAAGGTCAAGAGCGATGGCAGGCTAAAAACTCATAGCGTTGCACTGGATCAAATAGCACAATGCTGAGGTTTGATAGATTTTTTTTATATATTTCATTCTGAAATCTATTGAAAACCTGTTCCTAATGTGTGTCACACATCAGATCGATCCCTGACAGATTTCACCTGACAGAAACTTATCTGATGGTCATCTTTAAGCCTATGGCCACATTTAACAAACTCTATCACTACTCATCATACAGTTCTGTTGACCCTTCAGGAAAATACACATGCCTACACCATTTACATACAGTAATTCAAATACATTTTAAAAACAGATACTGCCTACTTACATTACAAGAGGACTTTGCAAGAATGGTAACATGGCACTGTCTACGTGTAAGTAGATATTATTTCGCTACTAAAGGTTAATAGCTAAAATGGGATGAAACAAGCTGGGTTGGTGCAAGTTTAGTTAAAAAAAAAAATACTCCTTACATAAATGAGATGTTAACTATATAAACATTCACAAATACATGAAAACATTTTTTTTAAAATTATTGAGTTCTAATCTATGTAAAAGGAAATGCAAAGGCTTCTTGTAGAAATGCAAACAGGAGATTGTACTCTACAAGACAAGAGAATATGAGAGGTTGGTTGGTAGTGATCGGCCATGACAGATCACTAGCAACGTCATCGGACACTTGTACTCACTCTAGATTTCCACACATCCTTTCCTAGAACAAATATACTGGCGGACGGAAAGAGATCCTCTTCTCGTTGTAAAATTGTGATTATCTCCTCGGTCTTCCTCTTGTAAATCAGTCCCGTGGTTCCATGACCATCGACTTCTGCCACGTACCCCCCCCCCCCCCCCACCCAAAAAAAAAAAAAAAAAACACCATTTGTTTTCTGTAATCGAGATAGAGAAAACAAAAGGCATTTTCCACCAGAGAGAGGGGATACACGCCAGAATCAGACATGAACCCCGGGACTGATTTCCAAGAGGAAAACCTGACAGGTATATATAACTTTACAGGAGAACAGGATGTGTTGGATATGCGTAATACGTTGAAGAGCCACTTTAAGGTTTTTCAACAATTAGTCCTAGATTTACTGTCTTCAAAGCTCGGTCATCTTGTCTCCTTGACCTGCTGTGTGTCAACTCTTCAATAGCACCTTGTTCACCCTCTAAAAATGTACCCATGAGTGTATTTCTCCTGATGTGGGTGACATTATCTCAAGTACTCACTGACACACATACAGACTCGGTACAAAGGACATCAATGACAATGAGGTTGCAATCATACCACGTTGAATAAGAGCTTTTTGGCTGGTGCTGTAACTGCAAAGGCAGTGTTATACAGCTCACCACTGGAGGTAAGAGTCTTCTAACCACAAATGTAGGTCTCATTACCCAGATTGTATCAGCAGGAAGTATGGGAACAAAATCTAGCTGGACTCTATCTTTTGTCTCTCAGCCATCAACTATTTTCTCAGTACTAAGAATTTGTGATTGCTGCAAAGAAAGGTACATCATTATTTGTACTGGTGTCACTTTTTGTGTGATGATTTCCAATTACCTTCTGTATTAAAAAAGCAATACTGTAATTAGCAGAGCTTTTAGTGGAGCACTTTAAGGTTCCATTCTGTCCACTACACGCATCCCTGGTAATTCTCTGCAACCTAGCCTTGTGTAGCTACTTATACTATTTATAGTGACATTTTGATTTATGAGGTTGTACAGCATAGAAATCTTTAATGTGTTGTTGAAGCAAATAATCCAGTTTCAGAAACTTACTGTGGCAATATTAAAGGTTATGTAAAAAGTGTGGCTTTTGATTATTTCCCTTTATTAAATAAAGGAATGTACCAGCAAGAATATAATTGCTTTCAATAGATCACTGTCTTTGAGATATTGTGCCTTACAGCATGCAGCAAAGGGCTGGTCAGATGAAGGGTTACAAATAGCTAGGTATTGCGATCCCAAGAAAAGGCAGTGTCTACCCATAGTTAAACTAGGGGGTGCTACTACTTATATCACGTGGAAAGTTATTTGCATAACTGTATCTTTCAAATATATTATTAGTTGCTTGTTGTGGAGAAATAGGGTACACATACAAATAGAACACAAGTAATACTGGAAATTTCAATAATTCAGAGAGTCTAGTAAAAGTCTTGGCAAACTGTATGAATTATGGATGCTGAACAACCTACTTAAATAAATCATAAAACCCCATAACTGCACTGCAGTTATTATATGTGTGCTGCTAGATAGCTTGACAATCCATTTTTCTTAATGTATATTAAAAGCCTGCTAAGAACTATGAACTGTGAGGATGGGAATACCAAGCTCAACGTGTTTTGGTAATGTCTTCTGCAGTGTGAAAGAGGACCTGCCACTAAAATCTGAGTCACATGAATTAAAGTGGACCCGAACTCTAATACAGTACAGAGGGAAAAACATAGAGAAATGCACACTGTGGGCTCGATTCACAAAGCGGTGCTAACCCAGTTAGAGACTTTAGGCGTGATAACCATTGCACCACGCTGGTGAAAAGCCAGTTTAGGCATGATAAGTTTAGGTATGATACGGTTAGGCATGATAAGTTTAGATACGTTTAGATCGCGCGCAAAGTCCCGCACACAAAGCAGCGCCATTAAAATCTATGCGAAGTGCACCAGACTTTGCTAGCGCAAAAGTTTTGATCAGCTGTGCACTGCGGTGCTAACCCAGTTGGTGCTTAAACTTAGCATGCCTAAACTTATCACATCTAAACTTATCATGCCTAAACTTATCACACCTAAACTTATCATGCCTAAACTGAGTTTAGGCGTGATAAAGGGCTTTTCACCAGCGTGCTAACTGTTAGCACCGCTTTGTGAATCAGGTCCAGTATGTATTCAGTTAATTTAGACTGTCAAATTCACCCTCATTTGTGTCTATTCTCAAGTTGTAATTTGATCCTCCCCGTGTCACTTCACTGCCTATGGCAGATAAGCAGATAAGCCCATTTTTAAAGTACAGGCTGTAAACAATATGTCTGCTTCCATGAATCAGGAAGTAGAAACTGTGCAGATTTTTTTTAGGATTTGTAGGAGCTGTAAAAAAGAAATATTTTTTGTTTAAAGGTTATAATGCTGTTGTGTATCTTTTAGAGCAGAGAGGAGGTCTGAGTGCAGGTCTACTTTAACAGGATTAAGTCAGAGCAGCGATACTTTTGGATGGCATAAAGTGTCGACTTCAAAGCAATGCCTTTTACCTCCTTTAAACACTGCCCGACCACCCATAGGCAGCGGAATGCGGCTGCTCATGTGCACAGGAGTACGTATGTGCACCCCCCATGGCACCTGCGGGTGTATTGTGATCATGTCTCCCTCAAAACAGATCATTTTAAAACATCTGTTTTGCAGGAAGTGGTTAAAGAAAACCCGAGGTGGGTTCTAACAATGCTACCACACACAGAGGCTGGGTCTGCTTATACTGCCCAGCCTCTGTTGCTATCTCGATCCCCCTTAAGTTCCCCCCGTGCTCTGCTATGCCCCCATAAATCCTCAGCCGAACTAGTGACACACAGCGTGTCGCAGCCGGCTGTTTACATCTGCAGCTGTCAGTATTGGCGTTCCCCCTCCTCCTCCATAGCTCCGGTCCCCGCCCGTGTCCCTTCCCACCAATCAGCGGGGAGGGAAGGGACGTGGGCGGGGACCGGAGCAATGGAGTAGGCGGGGGAGCGTCGAGACTGACAGCTGCAGATGTAAACACCCGGCTGTGACACGCTGTGTGTCGACAGCTCGGCTGATGATTTATGGGGGCATAGCAGAGCACAGGGGGAACTTAGGGGGGATCGAGATAGCAACAGAGGCTGGGCAGTATAAGCAGACTCAGCCTCTGTGTGCTGATAGCATTGTTAGAACCCACCTCGGGTTCTCTTTAACCACCTTAGCGGTAATGACGAGCTCAGCTCGTCCATTACCGCCGCGGTGGATTTCTCAGGCCCTGCTGGGCCGATTTTCACTTTTTTTTTTTAAACACGCAGCTAGCACTGTGCCAGCTGCGTGTTGGATGTGATTGCCGCCGCTCGCTGCCGCCGCAACAATCCAACATACTAGCCATGCAGGCTACAAGCTATTTGTAAAGTTTCCAGAATACCCCAAACCACCACATTGAACCAGTCATACTGAAGTCCCCAAGCTCAGATTTCTACTGGCAAGAAAGTTCCATGAGTTACAGATGGTCCTGATGTACCAGTTCCGGAGAAAATGGTTAATGTACAGTAAGTTATCCATCTAACCTGTCCTAGATTTATTAAATATTGTCTACTGTTAAAGAGAGTCTGAAACGAAATTAGTTTTTAAAATAAAACACATTTCTGTGCAGTAGTTAATTTTTGGATGCTACTCGCCCCATTACCGCCGCTCTGAGCCCTGTAGTTTTTATTTTATAAGCCTTTATAAAAACCAGCACTTCCTGGTTAAAATGGCCGCGACCCCTCTTCCTTTTTCCAGGTCACGGCTCTAGCCTGGATAATTTATTTATTAATTCCTACTAATATATCTAGCATAATGAATTCACAAGACATCATAAAAATGTAGTTGAGTGGGGTAGCTAGACATCATGGGGCCCCATAGCAACATTTTCATGGGGCCATAAAATGTAGGCATTCTTGAGAAATTCCACCTACCTTTACCTTATGAATATGACCTCTACTCCATGGATATGAGCTAACTGGGAGATTTGCATTCTCATGGGATCTACACTGCCTAGAGTCCATATATAGTCCATAGGCACTTTAGATAAAATCACAGGGTGGAGGAACACAAGAAAGTTGGTGAATACATCAAGTACCACCTGGGCCCCCTCTGCTCCAGGGCCCCATAGCGGCTGCTATGACTATTGCTACACCCTTGGTTGATATACATTTCTCCAGCCTTTTCACTCCCCTGAGTACTTATCTACTTTACACAGGAGAGTCCAGCACAGCACGTCCCATATACATATAAATAATGTACCTAATATAACTTTATCCTGCCTTTTCACTCCCCTGTGTACTTCTTACCTTGCAATTATGTACACAGGAGAATATAGCTCAGCACATGCCTCAGCTTCTTCCTCTGCAGCTATGACTCACTCGTTCTGTGAGAGGAGTCTGGCAGGCATGGGGCAAGCATGAGGGGGCGGAATAATTAGAGTTGAATGAACAGAGGGGTGGAGAGAGGCGAGGAGAGACACACTAAGAGGCAGAGCTCCTGCAAACAGCTCTGCCTCCTCCTGTCACTGCAAGGCAGCACATTCTGAGACTAGGAAAGTAGTGGGATTTTGCCTGCCTATTTCAGGGGGATACACCATTCATTTTTTACCAGGAATGAGGCAATTATGCTTGGCTCATGAAGACAAAGGTGAGCCAAGAGAAAAAAACAGGAAAAAAAATGAGGCTTCAGTGTCTCTTTAAATGTCTGCAACCAAACTATTCCAATAACATTTTAGAAGCCCGTGCTATGGGCTGATATTAGTCAGATAAGAGTTACAAACTTTAGTCTCCTAAAGCAGACATGCTTTAATGAAATACAGCCCGCTGTTTCGAAGCGACATGCTTCTTCTTCAAGTTGCAAGCTCATAATGACAAACAATGCTCACATACCTCCTTTTATATGGCTACACATTCAAATGTTAACCAATCCACAAATAGGACTTGAGAAGTGACAGAGCGGATCAAAAAGCAAAAGCTGGTCTCCGATTAGAGTGCTGGGTCAGACTACTTTTTGCAATAGAATAAGAGAGGAATGCCCGCACACTAGGTAAATAAAAGTCAAACATTGGCATTAAAATGAAGCACCCTTCTGCAAATATTTAATATTTTACGTGAATTAATTAATCAATTACACTACAGTTACTACTCGACTTACACGGGCTACACTGAGTGCACACGCCCATAGCAAGAACATTTTTTATGAATGATCAATACCTGGCATTCATTATAAAAAAAAGTCACTTTGCAGGTGCCTGCACTCAAGAGCAATCAGTACTAGTCGAATATAACCTAGATGAGGGCTGCAAATTCTTCTCATTTCAAAGCAGGCACATTTTAATAAATTCAGACTAGGTTTGTAAAGCTAAATATTTTCAAGCTTGGGCAAGCCTTAGTAAATGAAGCATATATTCTCAGAATAGATGTGCAGGACTACAGCTGCACAATTACGTAGGCAATTAAAAGCATTAAAATCCTGCACAGATGATGTGGCTTCATCACAACAAACTTGACTAATAGACAGGGCCACAGTACTCGCTTCACCATGCCTCTTTGGGCATATTCTCAAACCTCACATCATGCCAACCTTTGCCTGCAACATCTCCTGCATTTTCCATACTCAGGTCACAGCTAAATTACCTCTACAAGCCCTTATAATTTCATGACTTTGTCCTCAGTGGCCTACCTGCTAACTATCTCGAACCTGAACCCTATTAATACACCTTTCCTCTCACTTCTCTAATGCTGTCCAGCTTTTTCAACCCCTCCCTCTGCCAGCTATAGTCTTTCATCCTTATTAGTCGCCACTTCTCATTCACAAAAACAGGTCTTTTCTTGAAATTCTTCTCTTCTCTGGAACTCCCTTTCAAAACATGTGCAGGATTCACCCACCCTTAGCATTTTAGGTGCAGAAAAAAAAACCTGACTTCTTCGGGTAGGCATATAATATTACTGTTTCAATTTCTAATGATAGCGCTACAGTAGGATAGGAGCAATCTATGTACCCCAAAATGTCCCCTTAGTCCCTGCTCAAATGTGTTTCAACACGTTGAAATTTAATATCACAATTCTTAGTATATAAATTAGTTCATATAAAAGTCTTGCAAATCTGTATGCGCCTCCAGAAAGGTGTCAGTTCCGCCGCAATCACAAAGTTCCAATATAATGGGTAGCACTCCAGGTCACAGCAAAGATTCAACAGTTAAAATGGTCATCAGTACATTCCATATGGTATCACAGTCACCCCGTCAAGTTGACTACTGCTACACTGGTCATAGATCGCTCGTGTGATATCCTGCACCGCCTGTGCTCTTGTTACTCATCTTTCTCCTCCAATCAGGTTGCTATCCCCTCCGCGTTATATGTACCTATCCAAGCCAAGGTGCACTGACCCATTGCTCCAACCCGTTGCTCCAACATTAAGTTTCCGGAGGTCCTGTGTGCAATTCCTCTTTCTAGCAACATGGCTGCCTGCTCTTAGTTCAACAGTCCATGGAAAAGAGGCCTTAGTCCCGGCAGCCGTGGTTGAAGTTGGACAGCAGAGGAATCGGGTTGGAGCAACGGGTCAGTGCACCTTGGCTTGGATAGGTACATATAACGCGGAGGGGATAGCAACCTGATTGGAGGAGAAAGATGAGTAACAAGAGCACAGGCGGTGCAGGATATCACACGAGCGATCAATGACCAGTCTAGCAGTAGTCAACTGGACGGGGTGAGTGTAATACCATATGGAATGTACTGATGACCATTTTAACTGTTGAATCTTTGCTGTGACCTGGAGCGCTACCCATTATATTGGAACTTTTATATAATATTACTGGGCACTCTAATTAGTCATGACTGGCAAACTATCACCTAGCACACAGCTTCCTTTACCTATTGTTCCTATCCTGTAATTCCTTCAATTCTGAGGTTGAAAGGGCAGAGCTCTCTCTCCTAGTGTGTTTCTGTACTGCTGTGTAATGTACAGTATGTATATATCTTCCACCACTGTGTACAATTTACACTCACTGCACACTTCGTTAGGTACACCTAGCTAGTAGTGGGTTGGACCCCCTTTTGCCCTAAGAACTGCATTAATTTATCATAATAACAGGGTGTTGGAAACATACCTCAGAGAGTTTGGTCTATATTGACCTAATAGCATCATGCAGTTGCTGCAGATTTTATGGCTGCACATCAATAATGCAAATCTCCTGTTCCATAACATACCAAAGGTGCTCTATTACAGTGTTTCTCAACATTTTATAAGTGTGTACCCCTTTTAAAACCCTGTACTCATCGAGTACCCCCTAGCATAGTAAACATGATCACAAGTACCCCTTGACAAATATATATTTAATCGTAGTACATGATAATTGGTTCTAAACAATGTGCAAGCATTTATTATTGCTTTTAAGTAGCTAAAATACTAATTTGATGTTGTTTAAATAAGAATTATAATTTTCTAAATCTCTAAATTTGTTATTCTTGGTTAAGTATATCAAGCCCGAGTACCCCCTAGACCCATCAGAAGTACCCCCTGGGGTACGCGTACCGCATGTTGAGAACCTAGGCTCTATTAGATTGAGATCTGGTGATTGTGGAGGCCATTGGAGTATAGAAAATGTATTGTCATGTTTAAGAAACCAGTTTGAGATGATGTGAGCTTTGTGATGTGAGCATTATCTTGCTGGAAGCAGCCATCACAAGATGCAGACAATGGTTATCAAAGCATGGACATAGTCAGTAACCATTTTTGGTAGCCTATGGCACTTAAACAGTGCTCATTTGGTACTAGGGGACCAAAAGTGTGCCAAAAAATGTGTAAAAAAATAGAGGCTATGTCACTCCCCAGTTTTGGATTTATGCCTCCTAAAATGGTAACAGCAAAGGGGTCATAAATTTGAATTATGTGCTAATTAAACAAACATGCTAATTTATACACATAATTTGCTGCTAAATCCACACAAAACTTTGCTTACGCTATTACTTTTTTCAGGGAATTTGAAAATAAGGTGAAGGTCGCAAAACCCTTTAAACAGGAGTTTAAACAGGTATTCATATCACCATACACGTTTGCTAAATCATCCACACAATATGGCCTCAATTCTGGTAGCTATGTGAGGTAAATATTTTTTGTAGGTTATATACCTCATGAGGTATTTTCCTCTTTTTTAGCAATTTTGAAAGGTAAATGTATAAAGTGAGGTAAAACAAGAGGTATTTCAGCAGTTAGCATGCAGTAAATGAATAATAGTAGTCTTTAATTGTCTTCCATAAGTTAGGATAGTCTTTGGAAGATATTTTTTTGAGGGGGGGGGGGGGGTGTATTTGATTATGTAGCAACCTATGAAAAGTACATTTATAGGCATCCCTTATAAAAAAAAAAAAACGTAAATATTTGGAGTTTTGTTTCTACTATTCTTTTCTATTACACAGCCTGAATAGGAACTCCACTAAAACAGCAATAGGAACTCCACTAAAAGCTGCAAAATGCATACGAATTGACTTTACCTCCAGGTACAGGCAGGTCTTAAATTGATCGGTAAATTATGTGCTAACATGTTCCCTTATTTCCATGAGAATAGCTATTTTCTGTAAATTACCTCATAATTTACCTCATGAGTTAAAACCTGACTAAAACCTACCAGAATTGCTAAATGTCATTACCTCATGAGGTAAATTACCTCGCATGAGGTAATTTGTTTGATAAACCTACCAGGATTGAGACCAATGTACTGAACTCAATAACAAGTTCAGGAAGATGCTTTGTGTGCAGTAGCTCTTTCGTATTTAAAAATAAATGATAGCAAATAGCTTAATTTGCTAACACTTGAAGATGCATTTCTCAGAAAATAAAATCTTTAATAAATGCTCTAAGTATGTAATACACTGTACATATACGAGGTCAGAGCAATTCTAAGATTCCACTGACATGGCAATTTAATACTCAAGTATCTGTACTGCATTAGCAAAATATATTGCTGTTAAGCTAATATTAAAAAAGGATAGGTTGTTAACCCATTCACGTTCCGTCATTTTCACTTGAGCAATATTCACCTCCCATTCATTAGCCTACAACTTTATCACTACTTATCACAATGAACTGATCTATATCTTGTTTTTTCCGCCACCAATTAGGCTTTCTTTGGGGGGTACATTTTGCTAAGAGCCACTTTACTGTAAATGCATTTTAACAGAAAGAATAAGAAAAAACGGAAAAAATTCATTATTTCTCAGTTTTCAGCCATTATAGTTTTAAAATAATACATGCCTCCATAATTAAAACTCACGTATTGTATTTGCCCATATGTCCCAGTTATTACACCATTAAAATGATGTCCCTATCACAAAGTATGGCGACAATATTTTATTTGGAAATAAAGGTGCATTTTTTCCATTTTGCATCTATCACTAGTTACAAGTTTAAAATAAAAAAATATAGCAATATTTCATCTTTACATTGATATTTAAAAAGTTTAGACCCTTAGGTAAATATTTACATTTTTTTTTATTGTAATGTTTTTTTTTTCTTTTATATTAAACATTTTATTTGGGTAGTTGTGGGAGGGTGGGGTGTAAACAATAGATTTATAATGTAAATGTGTGTTTGAGTTTTATTTTTTTTACTTTTAGTTGTAGTTATACTTTTTGGCCACAAGATGGCGGCCATGAGTTTGTTTACATGACGTCACTCTAAGCGTAACATACGCTTAGAGAGACGCATGGGGGACCCTACAGCCAGAAAAAGCGAAGCTTCCGAGAGAAGCTGTCGCTTTTTCAGCGGGGGAGAGGAATCAGTGATCGAGCACCATAGCCCGATTCACTGATTGCCTGGCTAACGAACTGCGGCCGGGAGCATGCGTGTGCACGTGCGCGATCGGCCGCGGGAGCACGCATGGTTCCTGGACGTAGTTTCTACGTCCAGGAACTAAAATTGGTTAAGCTAATCTAAAACTTCCAAGAACCATTCAGGGTGTAACATTAAGTCGTGGTACTCCGCAACAACACATTGATGGGGACTCCCAATGTTCACACATGGAATGTGGCACTCAAAAGCCTGGGGGCCTATCTTGCAAAGGTCATAAAACATTAAGCCTGCCCTAGACTAAACATCACTGGGAGGGCAGGGCTGCATACTATCACGATCCTCAAACCCATAACAAGTGTAGCAACAAAAACACCTGATCTGGAGAATAAAACCCTATATAAGAGGGAGCGAAGGTAAGTAGTTGTGGGTCCCCCCCCCCCCCTCAGTCATAGTGGCTGCACCCCTATAGTCACACACCTTGAACCATTCATCACTTTTTTTTACATCACAATGTGGTAACCTAGTACAGCCAAGTGAATGTCATTTTAAAGTGGTCTGAAACTCCGACATAACAATCAATAAAAATGTGTTTTCCTACTTTTTATTATTCATACAGTTATCATATTTGCTTTTGTGCATAAGTAATATCTGTTCACAAATTATAAGTTTCCAAAGTGTAGTTTATCTTTTCATGAAACCTGCCATTGCATTTTATTCAAACTGCTTTTTATTATATATTAACATCTTCTAATTAGCTGTTCTGAGCTGTTTGTGTGCTTGAAGCACAGAGAGCTTCACAGGGAGCTCCTTTTCACTTGTTACACTGTGTTTACACACATGTATCAACATTGGAATGCAAACAAAGATACTGTTATCTCCAGTTTGAATGCGGATTTGAAGCTGAATAGCAGGACAAAGTGCTTTGTTTAACCATTTCAGTGATGTTCTGCAAAAAAAAAAAAAATTGGGACAGTAGCTTTCAAGCTGTGAGGAATCTTTTAGAGCAGTGATCTGCAAACTTGGCTCTCCAGCTGTTAAGGACCTACAAGTCCCACAATGCATTTGCCTTTATGAACCATGACTGTGGCTGTCAGACTCCCGCAATGCATTGTGAGACTTGTAGTTCCTTAACAGCTGGAGAGCCAAGTTTGCAGATCACTGTTTTAGAGCAAAGTAGAAATGCTGGCTATCACACCACTTTAAAGGGTATCTATCTGACCCTTCTTACTTGGTTAAATATATTCAATTGAAAGCGGCTATTCCCTGTATACCCTGCAGCATACTGTTCTGCGGCAGGCCTATCACTCTTAATAAAGCTGAATGTTTGCTTCTTGTAACACAAATAAAAAGGCACATAGAATGACCCGAGCTTGCCATATTACAGCGCAGTTTCATATGGGGAAATCTTTTTAAAGAGAAGCAGTGAAATATGAGCATCTGAGTAATCCACAATTTGCCTTTGTGTTCACTCCTCCTTGATGGTAGCTCTTCCCAACTTAAGACCTACAAAGACCATCTTCTCACCTATCTGGTCTAATTAATACCCAGCAGTCTGTCTCTGGTGCTGCAGCAATGGAAATAGTCAAACAAACATAACAAAACCAAGAAGCTCTAACAAAATGTACCATATGACTCTTTACTCTGTGTGTGCTCAAGCCAAAGGCAAGGCAGCTAGTTTCTATCAAACTGTTCGAGGAAAATAGTTGGAATTATAAAATAAGGATACAAAACTAATGTAACAAATGACTATCCTTGACCAGTAAGGCTACACATCCTATCAAGTTAAAGTAGAACTCTTTATTTTTTTAGCTTTGCACCTAAAAAAAGAAGGAGTAAAACATCTCCGTTGTACATAACATTGCTGTGTCCACGTTGGTGACATTCCACTCTACTTCAGTGTCAACAATAACAGAGAGGGAATACCCCAAAAGGGCACAGACAGCAATAAATGTTCCTTCTTAGCTGTATGGGGATACATTTGAATTGATCACTTTTTATTTATTTATTGCTGTCAGTGTTCTTGTTGAAGAGATCCTCTCATTCTCCTGTGGTATCACCATTTACAGAGAAACAGAGGGGAGTCTTTCCAGTAAGGTAAGGCTCTACTCAAAATCAGACAAAGGTTCTAAAACATCTTTATTAACAAAACAAAACAAAAACGGAAAAAAAATGGTAGTGAAGGATTCTTATGACCAGTGCCAGTTTATGGCAAGTTTTCTTTGCATTACCTAACTGTCGGTATTTTTAATAGCATGCGGTATAAGTAACTGCAACTGCCTGCAGTACACACAAAAAGTCAAAATCAAAGTTTCCTGTTATTTTTAAAAATCCCTATGCCTGAACTAATAATTAGCTCTATAACAGAAAAGTACGGTATCTATTTTTTTTTAAACTTGTTATACCAACCAAGCTTGTTTGAGCATTGCAATATAAAAACTAAGGAGACTCTATATCTATCTTGTGACTATCATCATGGGTTTAGTCAGCGTGGCTCTGGAATACAGCTAAGGGTTATCTCTTTCTGATTATAGCATGTCATAACTAATTGGTTTTATACCTCTTTTTTGTGGGGCCGTGTCCACGAAGCCTGGAGAAAACAGATATAAAAACACAACAAACACAGAAAGCAATAAAACATTTTTGTATGGTCATTGTATGTGCCAAATTACGCCACAGTAGGCAGTGCGTGCAGTGCATGCAGTAACGTGAATGACTGAGGTAAGGCGTCTGCACCCTGCTACTCTCTGCACATTTCCACAGCATGCTGCCAGTCTCCATTTTGACAGATAGTGGCTGGTGGTGCATGTTGGGATTTGTAGTTTCATAACAGGCAGAGTGTAGTAGGATGCTAGCCTGGTTTTATTAGAATAAAGATTTATATACACAATAATTGGTAACTATCACACCTTAGGTATTATTGTGCTAATGTGTATAGCTAAAGCAGCAGTACTTACTTTATAGTTTTAACCTAACCTATACACCATTATACTCTACTCACAGATTATATCAAGCATCAGGCCACTAATCTAGTTTGAATAAAGCTAGTGTGTTTTAAAGTGTTATGAATGCTGCATCTGGTAGTGAGTACTGTGCTAGCACAGCCCCACTTGCTCCAGTGCTCAAATTCACTAAGTGAAATTCATTCAAGTGCTAACCAACATTGTCGAAGAAGACTAACATGAATATCTGACTTGAGGCAAAACTGCCCAAGGTAAGCAAAGAGGTGTTCCTGCATTTTCTGTTCCTCCCCTTATTATTTATGATCCTAGTACTTTAATCACTCCTTATAAAATCTGACTTTTTCGGCTAAAGGCTTTGCCTTTTATGACTGTATTTCATAAAAATGCAACCTAACAAAACCAATGTGCGTATAAGACTATACTGTAAACATCTTTAAAGTGTACTATATAAAAGTCTAAAGAGTTGTCTGTAAGCAGTCAGCTGTAAGCTGTTACTGTGCAAACATTTTGCAGCCTTCTTCCTTCCTACCTGCCTCCCCTACTAATCCCAGTGCACAACCCTAGGCAGGAACAAGTGTATCATGATGGGGAGAGGTGGGTCTGTGTATCACACTGAAGCCACACTTCTACACCAAAGGATAGGCTTTTGATCACTTGGGAGGCGTGGCATGGATGGAGGGGAGGAGGAGAATGTTAGGAGTATGGATGCTGCAACCAATAAAAACTTTGCAAATGTAAGCTTATTATATAAAAAATACTAAAAATTTCTAGAACTAGAACTAGAGCTTAAGGTTAATAAAGGGGCATTAAACTTGTCCCTGATCAATAATGTATTTATTTTGCATTGGTAATTAGATTATGGACTACTAGAAAGCATGCTTTTTACTTGTAGCCTCAGCTATCATGCTCAGCACTCCATACATCTGCTGTCAAATTATATTTAGTCACCTACCCAGTAAGGCTTAAAGAGACTCTGAAGCAAGAATAAATCTCGCTTCAGAGCTCATAGTTAGCAGGGGCATGTGTGCCCCTGCTAAACCGCCACTATCCCGCGGCTAAACGGGGGTCCCTTCACTCCCAAACCCCCCACTGCAACACTTGGTCGCAGACTTGGTCGCTCCTGGAGGCAGGGCTAACGGCTGCAGCCCTGCCTCCAGTCGCGTCTATCAGCGGCGCATCGCCGCCTCTCCCCCGCTCCTCTCAGTGAAGGAAGACTGAGAGGGGCGGGGGAGAGGCGAAGATACGCGCTGACAGACGCGCGTGGGGCAGGGCTGCGGCGGTTAGCCTTGCCCCAACCAGGAAGCGCTCCCCGGCTGTACGGAGGAGATTTGGGGGATCAGGGACCCCCGTTAAGCCGTGGCATAGCGGCGGTTTAGCAGGGGCACACATGCCCCTGCTATCTATGAGGTCTGAAGCGAGATTTATTCTCGCTTCAGACTCTCTTTAAGTCTTAGTTATTTGATTCTTGGTCAAATAAATGAGGAAGAATACAGGCATAGAATAGACAGAATAAGCGAGCAGTGAGCAAGGTGCTGAAAGACAGTCAGCTATCCAGCCAGCCTGCCTGTGACCAGCACGGGGGAAGGTGGGTGTAAACCTCCATGTGCTGCGTGCAGTCTGCTGATTTTAGTGTGTTTTAATAAATGGATTTATGCTATGTGAGGCCTCAATGCAAAAGACGCTTCCTGAGTATAGAGACATCGTAGATTGATGGTGAACAAGAAGTGTCAGGGGGCGGCCCTTAATTGCTTCAAAAGTGTGAGCAGACTTGACTCTGGGGTCTTTGAAATGGGATCAGTATCTGTCACACCTCTGCTTGGTGCACTTTGTGGAGGTGCTTGGGAGGCCTATTTTACAACTATTGAATAGTGTTAATTTAATGCTTTATACTGCTTTTAGCGATAATATTTATTGTATATCGACCTACCTCTATCGTCCTGTTTTACAAACAGTAGAAATAAAGGTCAATAGACATCTTTCTAATATTTCCCCACTGCCACAGAGAGCTTTTTTTGGCTCATACACATCCTGTCTGCAGATTCCCACATACATATCAGCCAAATGTGCTGGTAGTCTAGGCTAAACTGCATGTTATCAGGGTAAAGCATGCGTTTCTATGGTAATTTGTGGTGTGCTGTGTGCGTACTGTGCATTGCCACAGCATCGTGCGCAGAACCCTGGTAATGCAGGTTGCACTAAAAGGATGTGCGCTGCCCATCTGCCACTAGTACTGGTCTGATTATCGTGGCCTGTCTGCATTTGGCATTTGTATCGCTGCTTCAGGTATCAGGCCTTGTGTGCCTTGTGTCACATCAGCACCATGCAGGCGTAACACAAAACACACTCTGCATGGCATAACCTGCATGTTGAATTCACATAGTGTGAACAGTTACTATGCAACATGCTCATCATTAATCCAGAAACACACAGTAGAAAGTGCATTTGGAGAATGTGGTCCATTACATTGCAGAGACGTGAACAGGTCCATACAATTATATGGGCAATATTTTGACAAGCAAGACTCAGTGATACAGAGCACTGAGGAAAAATATGTTCGCTGTACATGACAGAATGTTTATTACTAACAAACTTTTAAATTGTTTTCAATGGCCTCAATTCACTAAGATCATGCTGGAGATAATAAGGCAAGAGAAAACTTACCACCACACAAAGAGAGAGTTATCTTATCTCTTCACTCCTTAAGTTACCTCCTCTGTAGTTAATTTACCTCCTCTGTAGTTAATTTACCTCCTCTGTAGTTATTTTCACATGCAGTAAATAAACCGCCTGTCTTTAACTGTGGAGTTATTTTAAGGATTGAAGAGTTAACTTAAAGACAGAAGAGTTAACTTTAGGTTTGCATGAGGTAAAATGTTTTCTGAATACAACATGCCTCATCACCATGGTGACCACTCTAGAAACGTTATTAAAGACAGGAGATAAGCTTAGTGAATTGAGGCCAATGTCCACATTAACATCACTGATGAACTACTGATCTAACATATAGGCAAGATGAATGTGTGGCTAGCATTGTACTGCCATCGGTACTCAGTTATGTGTGGAATACTGGCAGGGATTGCATGATCAAGCAGGGTGCATTCTGTTCTGTCAAAAACCAAACCAAAGGTGCATAATCACCCTCAGTAACTTTATTTGTAGCGCCCATAAAGCTCAAGCTTGATCCTTAGGGAGACACTGTGGACAACGAGTGCTGTGTACTGTTTATATGAAGTGGGGAGGAGAAGGTGCCCAGCAAAGCAGCTTATACTTGGTGGGGTAAAGAGGAAAAGATGCGCTCACTTGTCAGGTTGCTTTAAGATCTGCGATATCGGATATTTAAGTGACCTTACGGGCAGGGCCGTGCCAAGGCATAGGCTGGAGAGGCTCCAGCCTCAGGGCGCAGTGTAGGAGGGGGCGCACAATTCATTCAGTTGTCATTCCTAATTGTGTATGAAGCAGAAAGAAATAAGAAAAGGGGATACATAGCAGTGACTGCAAGCCAGATAACTAGAGATTAAGGTCTTAGGGGAGTTGGGGGCCCTGGGGCACCTCCTAGTCTAATAGCAATCAGTGTGTGATGGCTGGGGTGGGAGGGATGTAGGGGCGCACTTTGGTGTCTCAGCCTTGGGTGCTGGAGGACCTTGTCCCGGCTCTGCTTACGGGACACCTAATGCTAGATTCTCAGCTGAGACAGATTTGTCAGTTTTAGTACCTACTGTTAGTGACAGTGACGTAGGAAAAAGTCATTTATAGTACAGTTTACTCTTGGGCAAATGTACATCTTATATATATTTTTTTAAGTTATAAATAGTCATGCTGTAAGTACTAATCAAGTACTTTCATTTCAATCATATGGTCTAGTTGCAGTTTTAGTAGAAACAGAGGGCTAAAGAATGAAAATAAATAGTAAATGAAAACAGGAGTATGGTGTACTGAGTCTGATACCTATGGATCCAAGCAGCGTGCTCTTGCTGTACTGTGTTATCTCTTTGTAGGTCCATAACCACTACTGCAATGTTCGGTATTTCCATTATTGATCAGTAATCTTTTTTTGAAGTCTTTTAACATTGAAGTGCTGATGAAGAATGCTGCTGAGATGTGCAGCAATTTTCTTCTTCTGGTTGCTGATTTCAAGCTGACTGAACTAGGTCACATAATGTTGGCAACATCCTGTGATCAATATAAACGGTAAAAGCAGAGGATGATAAAAAACAAGGGCCATGATTGGTGGCTGTGGCTTGACCAAAAGATAGCCCTAATTGGGTGGCTGCTGTGCTCACTGTTGACTGCCAGACCTCTGTGGCACCATATACCTGAACAGCATTCACCATCTAAAAAGTGGCAAAGCTATTATTGAGCAGGGACGTGATGTTGCACTAGCAATGTGCCGCACTGTATTTTTCCACTATGACTTGGCATGACATTTTTTTGCATCAAAAATCTACACTAACAATTTGGATTTTTAAGGCAACTTTATTGACGTGCCTCTTTAAGTCCCCAAGAACACCTTCCCTTAAAGAACATCCAAACTGAAAGAGAAAAGTTAAACTTTACTTACTTTGGGCTTCTTCAATCCCCTAGAAGTCTATCTGGTCCAGCTCTGCAGTTCCGCCGCCTTCCGGTGTGCTGTTAGCCCCTCCAAAAGGAGGAACAAGTGGTTGCCTCTCTCATCGTGTTCCCATGGCAGGGTGAATTCTGTGCTTGCGCAGTTTAAAAAGACTTAAACTGTGCAAGTGTAGAATGCTCCTGAGTTCGGAAGCACAATTGAGAGAGGTGTATGGACATGCCAGCGTATGAATAGAGAACCATGACCACAACTGTGGTTGGGGAACTTTTGAAGGGTCTAGATGCACACTGGAGGGCAACAGGACTGCAGTGCTGGACCAGATAGACTTCTAGGGGCTGCAAGAAGCCCCAGGTAAGTAAAGTTTATTTTTTTCTCTTGCAATTCAGATGTCCTTCACAGTATGAGCAGATTATAATGTAACCAGTGCTCGAGGACTCCACCAAAGTGAATTAGGGATACAGATGTTCAGACTCTAAATCATTTGACTTCCCCTTTTATCCTACTTATCCAGTACAAATATGACTAGAAAGTCCTGTTTTCAGCAGAAATGATATGTGATAGAAATGAGTTTCCCTGGCAAGGCACACTACTAGTTTATGTTATCACTATAAGTCCACCTATGTCACTATTTTAACATTTTGTTGTGTTTAGGACTAGTCTTGACTTTTGAGGTTTGTCCATACCATCCACACAGTCAATTAACCTGCCCTGTTAAGCAGAAGAAATGTCATACAAATTTATGCACACCAAAAGCTTGAGTGAACTGAGTGAAATGGAAAAGACAAACTGTGCTATGTACTTTTTATTTAAAACAAGTATTTTGTCAGTACTGCTGCTTCATCAGATTCAGAGCTTAATCCATCATCTGCCAAGGCAATGAATGGATTAAGGTCCCTAAAATTAAACTCCTGATTTTGTCAGCCATAATGGATTACTGTAACATGGCAAAGGAACTTTAGCATGCACACACAAGATGTTACTTGTTACATGCAAACACCCACAGTCAATACACACAGTGATGGCATGCCATTCCACATTACATGCAAGAAATGCAATGAGATGTCAGATTTGTCTGTAACATAATACGTCATCCAGGTTATATTTGAGAGTACAGTTACAGCAGTGCAGTAGCTCTTGTGAGTATCTAGCAAAGAATCAATGGTAATATACAAATGTAGAAGAGGTAAAGGCAACAGCGTAAAGAGAATTACTTAGGAAAGGCTAGACTGGTAGCATTATGTCAAAGGGTTCTGTGAAATGAAGGGCTTGTAAATGTCATCACACTTACTGATCTCACATAAGGGTTTGCCAGGCCAGTGAACTGCTCTATGCTTCACACAAACCAGTTGGTTAATGGGACATAAAACATGGAAAACCTGATCGCCTGTTTTAAATGAGCACAGGTTCACTGGTTTGGCAAGCCTTTTTGCGTCACACAGTGCTTTATAGTTTGTGGCTAATGTGGTCATATTTTTACACAGATCATTTGTCAGTATACTCTTTCTGTCATTTATCGAGGAGTAAAATCATTCAACCTATCAGTTCATGGAATATATATGAACAAAACCCTTATAAAAGTAAATTAAAGTATTGTTGTATAAGGGAATTCGATGACTACCGCCAAATGGAACAGTTACGTGTGCTATAACCCATGGTAACCAGACATCAGCTTTAAATCATTAAATCCAGTAATCTGGCATTCCTGCAAAAATGGTGCCTGGAATTAGAGTGCAGGGTGAAGCCGAAAAACGTCTCACCCTGCTCCTGCACGGCAGCTATAATTACTACTCCTCTCCAGGCCACCATGGATTCAGGGGGCAAGACATAAGTCACTGTTTTTAAAGTAATTTGGGCTTCATCTTGTGATGGCACCCAAATTACTTCCTGAGAGCCTCTATAGCCGTACTTCACATTACGGCCTATGGAAGCGAATGGTGAGGTAAAATTTCCCTCAGCCGTTTTGCGCAGTTTCAAGTAATCTGACCTGTGATTGGTTATTGCAGGTTGCTGCTGTTCTTTGTCCTTTGTTTTTAGAAAGTCATCATTTTTTTTTATCAACCAAGAAAAGATTATTCTTTACAGTAACAAAAAGAGGCTGCTGATAGTCTTCAGCAAGGTCATCTGAAGAAATGGTAATTTGACCTTGTCAGAGACAGCCTGACTTTAAGTAGCTTTCGCTAAACGTAAGTGTAATGTAAGTTTTGAAGGTTAAAAAATGGCTCGGTATTTGTCTGGCCTATGGTAGTTATGGCCTTCAAGAAAAATGTAATGTGGAAGACAAATACAAGAATATGAAAATGAAGTTCATGCTGTGACAAATGCCATTGGATGCTGGAAAAGTACTAAACTAGGTCTCTTTTTCACTTTAAATAACATAGAATATGCTTCCAACCAAATCTTTAGTCTGTTATTGTAGGTTTTGGGTGGAATTTTTATTTAATTACGATTATCAACTTGACAGTAATTGCTGGTTTTCAAACACAAAGGAATTGCTGAATCAGTTTTCTTAATGTGTCTCTTTGGAGAGACATCAATAAAACCCGTGGCTGCCTGGAACAGGGAGATGAGCACTACTGGGGAACCTTCTGGTTGAAAGTGGTGCTGTGAATGCCATTCACCTAGAACTGAAAGTGAAAGCCAAAATTGCGTAACATCTTATTTTGATACGAGAAACACTCTTGGGGATTATGACAGTGCCATAACCCATTTATCACCTTAGTGAGTTGTCTAATCTTGAATGATAAGTGTGGATCAGAATCAACCTTCTTAAAATATTAACTCTTTATATTTTACAGTTGAAGGAAATATCACTCTGTTTGTAACACAAGAAAGCAAGCACCAGTTCTGGAACCAATGTGTCCCCTCCCTTATTTTCAACATTAGATCACTTTAATTGCATTTTTTAAAACTATATTTTATATTATTATTTTTTTTGCTTATTTTTGCCATGTCTTTTACATTTATTTATTTTTTCTATATGCATGTTTGTTTTTTCTCCATTCTCAGTCCAATTAAAAAGTATCTGATCAGTTGTTGATTGTGGTCATTCACCATTGCTATAATATGGATTCATTTTTTTATTGGATACAGTATGTGTGGTGACCTGACACTGCTAGTGCTTCTTTAATGCAGCCATGTAACTGAGGTGACAATGTGACATCTTTGATACCTTGATTTGATACTAAATGAGCTCTCCCTCAGTACTATTCTCCTGTGCATCTATTTCCCTTTTGCACTGGAGTGCAACTGGAGCGCACTGTAACTACAGGCAGTACTGCATTTTAGCCAGTCAGGTGAGATCAGCATACAGTTAGTAGCAATTTTCCAGGCTTGCTTATAGAGTGGGCTTTCCTGTGCTACAAGGAATGAGTCCTGTTTCTTATAGTGGTTTGGTATTGTTTTTGACTAGGGTGTGAAAAGTAGGTAACTGGTGCTGTACTGATTATTTTATCGATGGAGATTTGGCAATGGTGGTACCCTTGAAGTATTGCTATTTTACTGACTATGAAGAACTACAATTACTCTTTATATCACTACCTGGCACCTCTTCGGAAGTGCCAGAGTGATGCTTTTTAATGAAAATAAAAAGTGAATGTTTTAAGGTTAGTTTAGATCAACATTTAACATATTATTTTAATATAAACCTTGGGCAGTTGTTTCAGTGCTAGGACAGATAGAGCACAAAGCATGTCTGAAAAGTTTCTGCACTACTTCTAGCTATTTTTAACGCAAAGCTCCATATCATGCCATTCAATAACATGGGTGGAGGTAAGTGTAAGCATGATACTTAGTCAAGTGGCTTTCACCTGGTGCTCCGCAGCTGCTGGGTACACCTGGCTGAAGACTTTTCTAAGAGTCTGCAATTGACTTCCTAAGTGGATCAGCAGGAAACCACAAAGTGGAAGTATGGTGAGAGCATGTCCAACAGCTGCTGAAGACTGGGCCAATAATGTTTTTAACAGTGGGGATCCAGTGATATACTTCTCTTTGGTGTATATGACTATACCTGTTCTCACCTTCACCCAAGCCATCATATGGTGCTGGAAAGTGTTGTCCTTAAATAATGAAAAATGCAAGGGACATTGGCAGAGAGTGCAAGTCAGAAATGTGCCTTCTTAAAACAGAAGGTATTTGAGATTATTCAGGTTGGAGTGAGAATATGAGGTGTCCCACAATGCATTACTGCTGAATATGCAAATTGCCCTTTTGTTGGCATAAGCTTGCTGGGCAATCTGTTGCATAGAGTGCTTACTCATGGCAATCACTCTTATTTCACCCTCTTCCTTATGTCATTACAACAAAAATTTGACTGGCTAAAATATGTGCAGTTATTATGCTAAAAACCAGAAGATTCTATAGAGGTATTAAGCAAGTAAATGGCTTAATTTAATGACAAATAAATACATTTTTAAATGTTTCTCCAATTATCTAATGGCAATAGTCACATGCAAAGATTAGAATGTAAGGTCAGCTCTCATTGGTTTCAAACAAACAGCTTGAAAGAATGACTCCCACTGGGAGAAATGACTGATCGGTAACTAAAACATTTTAGCAAGTTAGATAAACTTGAGAAATTACAAACTATCTGATAAGTTTTGAGGCATCTGCTGATCTCTAAACCAACCAAGTCTACATACTGCAATATTTATTTGTTTTGTATTTGAATACACTAAGAATATAAGATGAGGCGCAACTAAAATATTTCTGCTTTAACAACTGAATGGTGTAGAAAAAAAAATAAAGGAAAAATATTGACATTTTATAAATCATCTATACTTCTCCTCCAGATGACTGATTGGTGATAGCAGAGTTCAGTTCACCAACTTTCCAGATTTATTTCCAGTCTTATTTGAAAATTTCTAATTCACTATGCATCTTTTGTACAGTGTTTTTATGTTGGTTACACCACTAGTAGCAGCACTGATCTAGTTTGTTGCCGCATGTGCATGCACCAAACGCTTTGCTGAAACGGGGTGAAGTCATAAAAATAAATGGTCTCAATTTTTCAATACAGATTTATAGTCATCCACAAAATTAAAAAAAACAAAAACAAAAAAAAATACTGAATTTTGATTTAGCATAGATAAGGCATCTTATATGGAATCCTCCAGTTATGGCTGTAATACACAAATTAAAATGGAAGGAAACACAGTATCAATCTGTCCAAAATATGGTGGCCAAGAACCATTGTGGAATTCATAAACTACTTAGAAGTTTGCCTCAGTGATCAGACAAGGGGCATTGGGATGGTTTACCTTGCTGTGAAACACCCCAACAGGATTGAGGAAATAATAATAAAAAGTACATGGATTAAAGGGTGGATCAGTCACTTTAGATATCATTCTTTTCAAACCATTCACTTTTACTTCCAAAGAGAGCTGAATATGAGAAGGAAAATGTGATCTTCTTTGTCCATGGACTCATCTTCGTTTTTCAGATTTCAGAAAAAATGATATTGCAAAATGATTAGCAAAAACACAAGATGTGCATTTACATGTGAACATGTTTGATGGAACAGGCACTCCATAAACACAGTACGCAACAGGACAACCAAACACAAGTATTATATCAAGACACAGGCTGCCACTATAACTAGTAGGGTTATACCTTAAGAATATCGTACTCTAATATGTAATTGGTTCAAAAATTTGCTCTCAACTGGCTCCATGAACCATATATTGCAGGAGAATAACAATTCTCTTGTAGATATTGATATTGTTCTAAAGACTGCATAAAAGCATCTAATATCATTTTTTGTACATTTTTTTTAGAAGATGAGAAACTAGTAGCCTATGATAACTACACTTATACAGCATGTACCACACCAACTATCTTTTTCCATTTTTTTGTTAAAATACTATTCAGAAAAACTCTGACTCAATTAGGCAAATAACAACAAATTCTGGGTATCCATGAAAAAAAGCTATGCCATGTAATGCTACTCCTAGCAAATCACATTTTGTATTCATATGAAGTCAATAGAAAATTTGTAAGAGCAAAATCCTAAAAAACGGGGAAAATTCTGTTTGCAGCACCTGCATAGTCATCAAGTAATCTATGAGTGTTAGTCTAATTATGTACCATACAAATAAAACAATATATTCCTAAAAAAACCTGATAGCGTGAAAAATAATTGGTTCTAGATGTCTCCATCAATGCTTTAAACAAGAAAATCAGTTTTTTGATAAACCTTCCTAAATTAAACTTACACTTTAATGGTGGTTTATTCAATTCCAAACAGAACAGGGTTTTACTGTTGATCTGACATACCAACACTACTTATTGTACTCAAATTGCCCCATTAAATATATCTTGCCCATATAAAAGCAACACATCGGCACAAGCTCCTGTAACTTCTATTGAAGTAACAGGACATAGTGGAATCTCAACAGCTGTATCAACAAAGGGTAAATTATGTTGGCCACGCAAATTGTGTTAATGGGATATCAGTTGAATCTGAATTGAAAAGAGCTGTATGGAGCTCTCTTTTAAGTAAAATTTCACATAACATTAACTTGGACTTTTTATTTGCCTTCTCAAATAACTCCAGAAGCAGTCAGAGTAAACACGACACTTGGCTTCAATACTTCATTAAATGTTTTTCTCCTCACAAGTATAAAATAATTCAATTAATTAATCACACAGATGTCCTTTGCCGACTATTAACCCTGAATAAACATCACTAAACCTATCCACAAAATGCATTGTGAGTCTTCAAAAATTCCTGACTTTTTATGAGATGAAGTCAAGTAATTGACATTACAGAAATCAAATTTATTTTGACTTCCAGTCACTTCATTGAAAAAATGCCAAAAGCTTTACTGAAAATAAAAAAGATTACTGGGCATATTTTAAGGATGTAGTGTCATTGCTGGTATACTATCTAATTATACATACTAAAATAAAATAATGTTTATTTATTCAGGCCCCAATATTTCCAATATGGACAAATTTAAACTAGAACACAAGGGACTGTAAGATAAGAGACCATAGACAGTAACTCAAGCAGAACATGGAGCAACAAGCATCGTATAGATTTGTCTGGAACAGGTTTCTATCTCACAGTTACACCTGAGCCATCATTTGGCCAGTAAGACGACGCCAGACAGGAGAGGTGAGAGTTTCAAAAATAGTCAGCAGTTTTGCAGATTTTCCTGGCATCTGATGAAACTTCCAGCTTTCAACATTTGATATGTGTAAACAAGTATTTTGTCTGTAAAGTAGGTAGCCAAGTCCAATAAAAATGTCCAGCATATTTTCATATTCCCAGCTGAAACAATGGACAACTACCTGTTACTCTTAAAAACATTTTTAGAGAGAGATGCTTTATATTTAAATTAAAGGTATAATTGGTAATCGCTAATCACAAGGTCCCATAGCAAGATTCTGATGGAGCCCACAATCTCTTGCCAAAAGACTACTCTATAGAACCAGAGGGTGGGCTCTTACTACAAAACAGCCCCTTTAACATTGGTGGTCTTCATGGTCTTTTGTGCTCCCATAGTAAGACCTTTCTTTTCGTTTGTGGCCAGTGTGTTCTTAATGCACCCCATTTCCACTAGTGTTTACACCAGAGGTGAGCAAACTTTTTTGGGATCGGGCCGCATTCTCTTTCCCTTCCTCAGGATTTGGGCAGCGAGGGTGATTTGTTAGAACTTATCCAACTGCTCACTCCAGTGGTGACCTTCATGATGACAGCAGTATCACGTGACACACTGGTATGAAATGACGGCATGTCACACAACACCGCCATTGCCATGGCGAACGCCGCTGGAACGAGCGATTGTGTAAGTTACTTTTATGTTGCATGCAGCACACAAATTTTAAAGGACTCCAGGAGGGAGAGAATAGGAGCACAGGAAGCACCTCCATGTTTGTGTTGTGTTGCATTAGCAACAAAAACAGCATTTTATTAGAAATATGTGAAATATTACAAGTAAACACTATTTTCTTCTCCTTTCCTTTGTGAGCAGAAGAGAATATTATTTTATTGTTCCAGTTAATCGTTTTCTAGTTTTTCAAAAATAAAAGCTTCAGACTTGGTGCACTGAAGAGAAACAATGCTTTCCTTGAGCTTACAAAGTATGATGGTCAAAGCAATCGATAGAGCTCAAAGTAAATATTGCTTGTCGGACCCCAATAATCTATAAACAAACTTAGTTTTTAGATTATTGTGATCTGACACGGATGCCTTTCTCTTATATGATTGTAGTATGCCACTACATCCATAACGGCACATTTGTTGTTTATGCTGTTTATAGCATTTTGACTCAACCTTTGTAGCTGTTTCTGTGGTGACTACTTGACAAAATATACAATGCTGGTTCTTATGCCCATAAGCTATGCCAGCTCCTGTCCCCTGACAGAATAATTCCCTACAACACCTAACAAATGAGGTCCAAGGAAACTCTTTCCCACAGCAGCAGTCACTATAGCTATAGATATACCCCTGTATACACAAGCACAAGAAAGGCAGCCCTTTTCTCAGATGAACCAACCTTTAGGATTCAACAATATCAGAAGCAGGGAATGTGGCAATAGCCAAAATTGTTGCTATGAGACCTATGGGTGGGCATGGCTAAACATTGACTCTTAAACTGTTCACTGTCTTTTTGTTGTGTCCCCTTACCCAGTCACTGGACTCTTCTACTTAGGTAAACACAAGACCTTGTCAACGAGGAAACATTTCCTCAAGGGACTTTCTGCCTGTTACACCTGTCCTGTGTGCTTTGCGACTGTGGAAATGTAGTGGTGTACAATGCATCTCTATAATCACACTGGGGGAGTTGCTATTCAAGCGTTCCAAAGATTGAGGGTCACATTAAAATTTTGCAATGCAGCCTTATGAATTTTAAGCTGATCACTAGATACCAAATAACAGGTTAGTTTCAGCTTCAGAAAAACACTGCACTTTTATTGAGTGCATAAACCCTAAATACAGTGAAAAAAACCAAATCACCTGAATAGGTATTAAAATTACTTTATTAAAAATGTAAGGCCACACCAAATTATCATGTTTGTTACCGAGGCTAAATTGGTTAAAATGCAAAGCCTTTTTATAAGGTGTCGTTAGATACTAGACGATAATATAGTGTGTCAATAAGTCCATTTATTAATGTTATGCTTGAAACTGAAAAGCAAGTTAAAAGCTCATATTTTGAATCACCAAATGAAGGTTTAGGTACTGGAAGTGCCATCAAAACTACTGATTATTTTTGCCTTTGTCACAGCGACAATTCATCCGCACACAATTGCTGTGGTGCTCTCAGTACATACTTACATTTTATGTGTAAATTAAATGGCAGCCATTGAAGGGCACCTAGATCATATAGGTGGGTTCCAGTCTCGGTCCATCGTTCATTCACCAACTTTTCCCTCCTAAGACCCAGTGATGATGTCACTGCACACTGATTTATTGTCATTGGCCAGACCCACTTATGATGTCACTGCACGCTGCTTTATCATTAACAGAAGTACGACATACACCTCGTAAATCATAGCATAGTTTATGTAAGGCTTCCTAAATATTGAGGACTCACAGGCCAGCTTTAGTTACCCTAAAATGTAGGTCTTTAAGCACATGGGCCCATATGCAATTAACTTTTTCTCCTGAGTTTTCTCCTAGGTGATATTTTTAAACCTGTCAATAAAATGCCTTTTAAGCCACCAGAAAGTAAGACAATACTCATAATAATTTTGATAGTACTTTTTCATGTACTTTTTTGTGCTTTTTTAGTTAAAAAATGCGTGAAAGTTATTTTAAATAGATAAAGAAAAATTATCTCCTAGGAGAAAACGCAGGTGAAAAAGTGAATTGCATATGGGCCATGGATCCATATGCAATTAACTTTTTCTCCTGAGTTATCTCCTAGGAGATTTCATATTCTCTTTAAAATAACTTTTTAGCATTTTACAATTTAGAAAGTCCCCACAAATTATTTTGAGTATTTTCTTGTCTGCCGGTGGCTTAAAAAGCATTTTTTGACAACTTGTGAAAATATCACCTAGGAGAAAACTCAGGAGAAAAAGTGAATTGTATATGGGCCACGGAGAGTAAATTGACAGAATTAATCAAATAAAAAATGTTTTTAAGAATATATTTAAAGCTAGTCTTCAGATCATTTTATACATTAATGGGATTTTTAGTAAAGTGGAAAAAGATACATTAAAAGGACATTCTTGCATGTAACACAAGCAAGTTTTTTCAGCTGTGTGTCATCATCTTTCAATGTTTTTTAGCTGTCATCCAGTGACATCATAAGCTAGTGGTCCAGTGACATCACAATCAGTGCCCCATGGGAGTTAATCAAGACAAGCATACCTTTTCCTCGTCACTAATGTTGCGGGTGGCGGTTCTCCAGGTGATACTGGGTAGAGGGTCTCCAGAAGCTTCACAGGTCAAGGTGATCTCATTGTCCAGCTCCACTGCAGTCTTGTTTTCCACATAGGTGATTTTAGGTTTTGCTATGTGATGTAAAAACAAATTATAATATTATTCCTTAAATAGCAGTGTCTACAAAGTAATCTTACTGTTATCTTAATATGCTACGATTGACTGCTACAATTTACTGAATTCCAGAGATACAGGCCCTTATTATTATTCCATTCACTTTTTCTCTTAAGTTTTCTCTTAGGAGATCATTTATCATCTTAAGTTTAAACAAACTTTCCATGTTGTTGAATGTTGAAAAAGTACCAAAAAGAATTTGAAAAAGTACTGTCAAAATTATATTGAGTATTTTCTTGCGTGTTGGTGGCTTAAAGTGTACCCAAGCTGGTTTTAAATCTAAAAAAAGTAACACAGAGGCATGTTCTCATCTGAAGTACACGCCTCTGTGTGCCCTCCTCGTTAATCTCAACCCGCCCGCTCCCAATCTGCCGACAAGCAGCTTCTCTGCAAACGAATGAGGAAGGGGCTTCCCTTGCAGGAGAGGAACCCCTTTATTATGTCACTTCCTCGCCTATCCGATCCTTCTCAATGGCTCTCCGCTGCCTGCTCCCCGGCTCACCCCCTCCATGCCGATCAGCACTCTGTGCTCTTGGACAGCACAGAGCTGCATCATGACCGCAAAGATCACAGAACTGAAAGTGAACAATTGCAACACATAGGAGCAGCGGGAAGAGGCGGTAATGGACGTTAGCTGATCCAGCAAGTATACATTGTATTGAATAACAAAACAAGATAATGACAGTGTAATGATTACAAAAATAGTGGGGTCTATTTATATATAATCTTCAGAACTGAGCTGTATCTTGGGTGCATATTCAATGTTTATTGGATAACATAGTCTATGAATCCTTGGCACCTGCTTGGAACCTGTATAGTACTGTATAATGACCAAATGTGGTTAAAGCCAACATGCAATTAGTATTAAACAATAACGGTGATCAAGGCAATACTAACTAGGTGAAAAGGTCATAAACTATGAGAGATGTCACAGACTTACTTTCACAAGTATCTTAAAGAGAATCTGTACTCTAAAATCCGTACAATAAAAAGCATACCGTTCTATTTATTATGTTCTCCCGGGCACCTCTTTGCTGTTTCTGCCATTCCCTGCTGCAATCCTGGCTTGTAATTGCCCGTTTTAGGCAGTGTTTACAAACAAAAAACATGGCTGCTATCCAGCATGTGATAGGCTGAGAGAAGCTCAGTCTGTGACTCATACAGAGCCTGGAGGGGGCATGGAGAGGGTGCGTATAGCTTCTACCTACCACAGCAGAGCAGCACATTCCTGCCTGAGCCGACAAAGCTAACAAAGGAAAGAAGATTAGATTATATAACAGAGATAATACAGCCACTGTGCACCTAGGAAAGGCTGCAGTAAGACAGATCACATTAGAACAGGTATAGGATAGAAGAAATAAGGCTGAAAATTGTGTTGCAGAGTCTCTTTAAGGAAACCACATAGGTCACAACATATCATCCATTTTGTTTCTGCCTCCATTGTTTTCTCTTGTTTTAACCCTCTGGGGGATAATCCCGAGCTGAGCTCGGGGTAAGCCGCCACAGAGGATTTCTCAGGCCCTGGTGGGTCGATTTGCATAATTTTTTTTTGTTGCACGCAGCTAGCACTTTGCTAGCTGCGTGTATATACCAATCGCCGCCACTCCGCGCTGATTCGCCGCTACCCGCCGTGCCGCGCCGCTCCCCCCCCAAGACCCCGTGCGCAGCCTGGCCAATCAGTGCCAGGCAGCGCTGAGGGGTGGATCGGGACTCCCTCTGACGTCACGACGTCGATGACGTCATCCCGATCGTCGCCATGGCGACGGGGGAAGCCAAACAGGAAATCCCGTTCTGAACGGGATTTCCTGTTTGCTTTGATTGCCGGAGGCGATCGGAAGGGGTGGGGGGATGCCGCTGCACAGCGGCTATCATGTAGCTAGCGCTAGGCTAGCTACATGATTAAAACAAAATAATAATTTTTAAAAAATGTGCTGCGCCGCCCCCTGGCGATATTATTGTATCGCCCAGGAGGTTAATGAAAACTGACAGTATCTAAACCTACAGTAAGTTAATGACTTATCTGAGCTATGTGTTTTCTACTGAGTAGCTAATGGTCACATGCTGAATGCACAGATGCAGATTTGTGGTAGACTGCCCTTACTGCCCTTACGAAAAATAATTTGAAGAACTGACTCAACATGACTATTGCCAGCAGGTACAAAATATTCTGCTCCTGAACAGACTTCTTCCTTTTTTTACTGATTAAAATTACCTGGACAAGGTCACAATTTTCTGAACAGCATACCAGTAATTAAAATCTAATTGTTAATTTTAGCCAAAAAAAAAAAAAAGTATCAACATTAGAATTGCATGCTTGAGTGAGTAATGTTGAAGGATTTGTTGGGCCTTGCCATTTCTGCACACTCCGGACATTCCCAGTGAAGGCTGGTTTTAGGCATAGGCAAATTACACACTTGCCTAGGACACCACCAGCTAGAAAATGTCAAACAACTAAGCATACTTTTTATGGAATTATTATTTACAAATACTGATGTGACAGGCGGTACCCCAGGGCACCAAAATGATCAGAAACCGCCCAGTTTCCATCACCATTGTTAGTAAAATCTACAGTATATGATACCTAAACATACATAGGAATAACATGTTGATTCTCCAAATGTTTGTAATAAGGCAATATTATAGTATGATGTATGATAATATCCTTATTTACTGTAGGCATTTTAGTCCAGATTTCCCAATCTAACAACAAAACAAGCACATTGCCCTTAATGGTTTAAAAGTCACAGGGCTAGATTTATCAAAGCAATTATGACATTCATTTTCTTCTTATTTCCTACCTCTTTTATCAGAATTGTAACCTGCATGTGTTGTGAGGGTAACATTCTGTAGTTAAAAAATAAGACTTCTGCACTAATTTTGCATGAATTTCTAGAAATGTCATACAGTTAGAACAATGCAAAACCAGTGCTAATCTGCCATAGAAACAAGAAGTAGTTGATACCACTTCAAAAACTCATGCAAACCTGCCACACTGAGGGATGAACTGTCAGCTTGTGCTGGATGTGTTCTTTTATTCCCCACTTGACTAAATTAAAGTTCTAACAGCTGTCAGACACATATCTTCCTTGTAAAGCCAAGACCAGCTAAACTGTGAGATCTTTTTTTATGAAGCATGAATATCTGGACTGATTGACATCATTCAGTCCATCCTACCATAAGAAGGGCTCTGACTGTTCTACTTTTTCCTATTGAAAATACTATTGTGAATCATCATTTTCTGTGTAAAGTGTACCAGAGACAACATAAAATAAAAGTTTTATACATACCTGGGGCTTCCTCCAGCCCCATGCGTGTGGACTGCTCCCACGCAGCCGTCCTCAGCCTTCTCCAGCTCCGGTACCGGGTCCCGTAAGTTCTGCCAGTCACGGGTAGTCTGCGCAAGAGAAGTGCGCTCTCAACCTATCTCTCTGGCGGCACTTTCTTGTGAAGACTGACCACGGCTGGCCGAATTTACAGGATCGGCAATACAGAAGGCTGAGGAAGGCAGCGTGGAAGTGATCCGTGCGCATAGGGATGTAGGAAGCCCCAGGTGTGTTTTAAACAGCTTTTCATCAGCTTCAAATTGTATATATTTCTGCTGTGCTATAAATAGGCTTCTAAGCAAATCTAAACAAAGAGAATCCCGCGCTGCATGCAGGACCCAGCCAGTTTATGATTTGAGTAAATATAGAGAATCTCAGTCCTGTACAAAAAGCATGCAGGTTGTCTCTCAGCCATTTTCATCAACATGCCTCGTGATTCACTTATTCAGAGTTCTTACCATAGACTTTGAGATGAATGGTAGCTTCACTGTCACCAGCCTTATTCTCAGCAACACAAATATACTCGGCTTCGTCGTCTTTCTCTACTCGGTGGATGGTCATTTCGGACATGTTGTCACTGAATGTGTACTTGTCACCAGCATCCTCGATCATTTCTCCTCTACTGCAGCAGAAAAAAACAAAAGAGAGTAAATTATACTTGAATGCTTAAAGTAGAGCAATGTACTGTATATGTCATTGCTGTCCAAAATTATCAGATTATGTTGAAGTGCACTAAGCTGTGTAAACAATGCAGAAATGCTTCTGCTGTATCTAGGGGGAGCAGTGAACCTTCTCTCTATTATTTGCTCAATAATTACTTAATTACAAGTCAATCTGAGCATTTGCTCTGTAATGCTGGGTACACACAATTCAATTTCTTAGAAAATAGGTCCCGTTATTGATTAGAAACAGATTGGACATGGTGGAAATATTTGTCCGATTCCCATCAATCGGATGGGAAATTGCATTGTGTGTACTAAGCATAACTGACAATAATATCAATTAGCTGTAATGAAGTGTAAACATGACTTTCAGTGGCATAATATTTTTATGTTTTTTTTTTGTTTGTTTGTTTTTGTTTGCTATGTCCATAAAGGCAAAAACTCACAGCTCTGCTGCTCATGTCTTGCTTTCAAGTAGTACATGACATCTACAGAGCCTATGTCTGAATGGGTCAGAGCTGTTTCGAAGGCTCAGTTTATCTACACAATATTAGGCAAGCAAAGCTTTCACTAGAGAATGACTAGGGTTTTACAAAATGACATGATTTCGGCTTTCAAATGAATGTTAGTTTAACATCCGGTTTCATCCATTTTAACTTCAGATTGCCATTAATAAGTGGAATATCTATTTATGTTAAACTAAATGCAAACTGAAACCAGTGTGATGGCAAAAGCCCATGCAATCTAACTCCAGTGACACTTTTCCATTGTGTTTGTGATTATGCAATCTGCTTGTAGCTGCAATGACATCACTGCAGTGACGGGTTCCAAAAACTTTTTTTGCAGAATATAACGTTTTTTTAGTGCTTGTAGAGTGATTGGTGTCAATACGTTTAAGGGTTCATCAAGAATATGGGAAAATGTAAAGAAGTATGAAAAAAGTCCTCAATTGACTGCCCCACATCACACAAAGTCTCCTTCTTTGAACTCCAGACTCCTAGAACTTTATTTGCTAAGCGGAGTAATCCAGTTATTTTTAAATATCAATATTCTCATGGCTGGATGTGATTTTCATAAATGAGCCTAAAGTAATGGAGCATCATGACATTATTGCTGTCAAGCTCTATTTTTTTATTGCCTATCCGAGAGTAATATTTAATGCAAATGATGGTGAACATGAACACACTAATCACTCACTTTGTCCAGCTTATTTCTGGCTCAGGAAAGCCATCAGCTTCACAGCTTAAGGTAACCGATTCTCCTAAGTTGGCTGTGGCATTTACTGTCACTTGTCTGGCTCGCACAGTGGGAGGAACTGGAATGAAGAAACACAAAAGCCAAATAACGTTATCCAAAAAGAACAATATGTGAAAAATGACTATTTTGTTCAAAGCTTATAATATGCAGCATTATCCATCTACATTATCCAGCAGCATTATACATCAGTGTCCTTCAACAGCTAACAATAGCTCAATATAAGAACAGTAACCATGCCTTACAACCAGGAGCATTACTAGAATTAATAAGACCCCCTGCAAAAATGATAGCACGGGACCCCCTTGGTCCCGGATCCCCAAGCAGGTCACGTTATCGGGAGTCGGTGAATGGCAGCAGCATCTAGAAGCAGGAACACATTTACACATGCTCCCGCTTCTCGCTACTCTGCATGGCGGGGGAGGTGGCGGGGATGGTTTTTGTGAGCAAAAGGGGAAGTTTATTTGCTAATTGGCTGCACTTGCGGTTGGGGAGAAGGATGGGCCCTCAAAGCCCCCTTGCAATAGTGGAACAATCACCCCTCCTCACACGGATGGGTGATTGTTATGCCCATGCTTACAACTAGAATAAACTGCAAAATTGGGGGCTCTTATTTAAGGCATTACAGAGACTTGAAAGGAATAGTATAGGGGACAAGTTGCAGATTTTATGATATTGTATAAAGACAAGGTAAAAGTTATCTCAAAGGACATCAAATGTTTAAATTTTTTTGGTACAGCAGTATTATTTAAAAAGGACTGCAGGATGTAATGACAACAACATTTGATTAGAAGTCTGCTGCCTTCTTACATTCCATGCAGTCAACAAATACTAATTATAAGACCACTACTGTGAAACATTCAAAACCTTAAATACATACACAGGGCCGAATTTACAACTCGGTAGGCCCACAGCAGTTCTGATGCCCTAAACTCAAGCCACACCCCCAATTAAAATATTCTGAACTCTAATCCCTTCCTTATGTCACTAACTGTCCTTTAAATCTTACACTCTAATCACTGTATTCTATCATCCTTAGTGACATAAGACAAGGATTAGGGTGTAAGTGCCCGAGGTTAGTGATATAAGGCAGGGGTTAGACTGTAAGCTCCTGAGGTTAGTGATCTGAGGAGGGGGGCTGCCTGTCCCACATAAGGGCCTGTAGGCATGTGCCTACAGTGTCATAGGGTAAATACGTTGCTGTACATACATATAAGATGTACCTTTCTCCGATAGTAAAATGCACTATACATTACTTTTTCATTTTCCACGTTGCTCTCACTTACAGTAGTCAGTAAAAAGCTGACATATTTGACAGATTTTGGACTCCAAACTCCTGATGATTATGTGCAAGCTGTCGGTGTATCAAACAACATCAACAAATTATGGGGCGAATATTAATAATTTTTTGATCTCTCTTCTATTTTTTTAATTTTCACTTGCAGTGTATTTTTTATTTTTTTCCTATTACTATTTTTCGGTATAGTTCCTGTGTTAGTGCTTATGTAAATCCAGAAATACCTGAGAATACCCCATAAGGAGATGGACTTGTCCAAAACCTGTCAGATCTGTGATATTTTCACTACCTATTGTAAATGACAGTGACATGGGAAAAAAATAATGTAAAGCAAAAAGCTGACAGATTTGCCAGATGTTGGACTAGTCGGTCTCTTTATGGGGGATTCTCAGTATTTCCTTTATTCTTTACCAAAGCACTTCTTAAAAAGGATCTATACAAAGACGCGGGCTAGCCGCCTTACCTGATTGTATACTATTTAGCAGTTCGACTGAGCTACTACCACAAGGGGAACTTTAACCTAGGATTGAACTTCATCTTTACCTTTTCTCAGATAGATCATCAGCGATGTCTGTATGGCTGATATTGTGGTGAAAACCCTCCCACAGTGTGATGTCATGAACATTTTCATGACAGTTTCCGGTCCGTGAACCTTGTTGCATTGTGGGAAATAATGGCTCAGTATCTCCCTCTGTGAAATATATACAGTATATATAAATGTATAGTGCATTTTACTCTGAGCGAAATGTACATTTAATATGTATGAATTGTACATTTTACTATTTTTATTTGAAAGTTGTCCTTTCAATTTACCTTAGAATCTTTATTCTGGGAGAAACCCATGGGAGCATGAAAGTCTCAAGCTTGCCCCCTCCATCTAGGAAGTCTAAGTTAATGAAACAATGTCCATTCATTTGTACAGAGTGCAGGAGAGTGAGTAGCTCTCAAAAGAGGAGCAAATGGACATGTGACCACTCGTCTTGTTATGAATTTTGCCCAGTAGATTATAATTCTTGCTGAAAAGCATGAAAGATGGAGCAAAGACCAGGCCTTGAAGGAAGGTGTTTCTCATTTTAAGGAAGGTCAGACTTCAGAACTCTCTGTCAAAAGAGGTAGCTATAGCTGTCAGCCAAAGTGATTTTTAATGTGAGTTGGTATAAAATATTAATGGAATAATTTATTGAAAGAATAAAACTGACTACCTGCCATGGACCAGGAGGATTTTTATTTCACTGTGTAAGTAATGTGCTCTGTTTCTGTGTTTGATTTTATTTTACCTAGCTGAACTTTGGTCTTTTTTAAATCTTCATTTCATATTGTTCTATATTAGTCTTGGGTTTGTCTAGAGAATCTCCAAACTCTTTCAATAATATAATGTATAGAAGTAGGTAAACAACTGAACAACAACAATGAACAATATACTGTCAGCTAAATTAAGAACTATGCAAACATTAAAGCAACGATTTGACAAAGGTCACTACCTACTTAAGAAGGTAGCCATACACCTAGCGATGATGGGCAGATTTGACCAAAAGACAAATCTCTCTCTAATCGAATCTGATTAACTACTTAAAGACCGCCCCACGCCAATGGGTGTGGTCACGGCGGCAGCCCCAGGACCGCCTAACACCAATTGGCGTCAGGTCCCGGGGCCCGCCTACTGCAGGAGATTGTGCGCAGGCTGCGCGTGCATCTCCTGCTTGAGGGGCGGAGCTCTGCCTTCAGTCTCCGCTCGGGAGATTGTTAGACGGCGAAACCGCCATCTTTACACACAGTACAGGTCTGCGATCAGCAGCAGCGCTGTACTGGGGACAGCCGTGTGACACAGCTGTCCCCCTGGGGGACAAGAGAGAGATCGGCTCTCATAGGCAGAAGCCTATGACAGCTGATCGCTAGGATTGGCCGGCTAGGGGGAGGGAGGGGATTCAGATAAATAAATAAATACAAAAATAGCCAAAAATAAAGAAAAATAAGTAACATAAATATTTGCACACAAAAAAATAAACACAGGGGTGTGATCAGACCCCACCAACAGAGAGCTCTGTTGGTGTGGGGAAAAGGGGGGGGGGAATCACTTGTGTGCTGTGTTGTGCGGCCCTGCAGCTTGGCCTTAAAGCTGCAGTGGCCATTTTCACAATAAAAGGTCTGGTCTTTAGGGGGGTTAATCACTGCAGTCCTCAGTGGTTAAAGAGGTATCTGTCAGCTGCCCATACACCACAGGCCGATTTATAATCGATTCCAGCATGAAATCTCTCAGGAATCGATACATGCAACCAACTTGGTCTCATCGTCGATCAGGTATGCTCTTAGCAGCACTGATGTTCATCCAATCCGATAATGGCTGATCAGTTACCAAGTCACGTAGTGTATGACCACCTTAAGTCACCCACAAGTTAATCCAACTATTTCCCTGTACATATTCTGTATCCTACATCTAATAGATCATTATAGTAGTGTCATAGATAAGGCCTGGTTGACATAAAGATATGTATCTTAATATTACCATTGACTATGACTTGAATGTCCTTAAAGTTTATCTCTCCCCGTGCCAGAACCCGACCTTCACATTGATAGGTTCCTTCATCGGTCTTCTTGATGCCCCGTATTTGAAGGTAGTTGTTGGTCAGCAAATTAAATCGAGCTGTGGAGAAGAAGACCAAGTGAGACAGAAATCACAAACCGCACTTCATGTGTAGAAACCTACTGAAGCAAGAAACATGCAAACCAACTACTGTCTAAGGGCCTGTCTCAACCCATCGGTTTTTCTGTGCGTATGTTTTTCTGCATGAGTTGTATGACAGTTTTGCATTGCTGTCAATTGTTTTTTAGCATGTGCCAAACGCATTCAAGTGTGAACTAGCCCATTGATTAACATTTGTTGCAGTTTTCCTGTACAGAAAATGCACAGAACAACTGATGAATGGAGACAGGCCTTTAGGGCCTGTTTCCACTACACGCAGATTGGATGCAGAATGGATGCAGAAAAACTGACTCCAATGAAAGCCTATGGGCCTGTTTCCACTAAATGCAATTTTTCTGATGCAGATTTTCCCATAGGCATTCATTGGGAGTCAGTTTTTCTGCATCCAATCTGCGTGTAGTGGAAACAGGCCCTTAACTTTATAAAGCTAGCAAGTACATGGTGGGTACAGTAGAAAAAGTAAGGGTAATGTAGCTTAAGGTCTAACGATGGGATTTTTTTTGTATAAACTGTGTGGAAAATTAGAAACATTTAAGGGTTATTATTGCTCTCTGTATTGCAGAGACTTCCATGTCCCTGGACCTCCATGGAGCTTTTGGCTTTAATATGAAAACTGTTGGTTCCAGGGACAGGAAATGAAGAACATCAGTAAAAAATGATCAGAGTTTACAATTCTTCCTTGCACTGCAAACACTGCCTTAATTTCTCTTTGAGATATTTCCCACTTCCTGTCTGGAGAGGAAGTAAGGAAAAACCTTACAGTTGAGGCCACAGGACAGTGGTGAAAAAAAAGAGGGTGTAAACCTTTCCCAAGCTAAAACTGTTCCTAGGTTAGGCCCTAAGGACAGTCTAAATTGCCACAATATAGGATTATTCTTTCTGCACATCAGATCTCTGGGCTTGTTCTGCAGTCGAGGCTTAACACACGAAATAGAAGTCAGGAAAATGGGTGACAAATAAATACTCTGAATATTAAAGTTATTTAGCATGCTGACATGTATCCCATTGGTGGAGATTGTTTGATCAATTCATACATTTTACTATTGCTTATGACTCCAGTTTTAAATATAGCTGACCAAATATCTAATATTAGCGATGACTAATTAACTGTATTAGGAAGTGTATTTTGGATTTAGATAAGAACAGTCATGGTATTGCAAATGGATTATGGGATTACCAAGTAAACATGCTGGAGCAGGAAAGTCTGTAACTTAAACAGATGCTTAAAGAGACTCTGTAACAAAAATGTCATCCTTTTTTTCTACTATCCTACACGTTCCTAAACCTATTCTAATGTGCTCTGGCTTACTGCAGCACTTTCTACTATCACCATCTCTGTAATAAATCAACTTATCTTTCCCCTGTAGGATTTGTCGCCCTGTGTCTGGAAGGCTGCCAAATCTTCAGTGTTGTTGATCTGTTATGCACGCCCCCCCCCCCTCCGCGCCCCTCTATGCACACTCCCGTGTGTGTTATTTACATTAGGCAGCCTCTATGCTCTCTGATATCAGTGAGAGCTGCCTCTGAGGCTGACCAGGGAGAGAGCTGCGTATAGAGTGACAGGCTGGTTGTTTCTTCTGAGCCTGCAGACTCGGGCAGGCTTTTTATAGCTTGGCAAAACGCGACGTTTCCCGTACTGCCTAGTGTGTTTCCAGCTTCTAACTGCACTCTTTTTAAATCCAGATCACATATATGCATTGCGCTCACTTCAACTGCTTGTACTGTCACACTGGAGGTAACATGCTGGCATCTTGAAGCAATGTCAGATGAACCTGCTATTGCTTGGCATTGTTGATCAGGGACACGTTTTAAGACAATTCAACACATTTAGGTAAAAGTGCACTGACACCTTGACGTAAGCATATGATGTAACAAATCAGTTACATGGTTCACTGACAATAACCATTTGCAATAATCTTTATCGCTTACCATCTTTCTTAAAAGTCACGTCTTTTCCTCTGTGTTTCCAGATGACAATGGAGGGCATAGAGCTTGATACATCACAGACGATAACAGCATCAGAGCCCTCAGTGAACTCCTGTGGAGTGGGCGCATTCTTGAAGGTCAGTTTTTCTAAAGAGGAGACAAGGCAGTTTATTAGTTTTGTTTATTAGGCTGCAATGGATCTATAACTAGATGTAGATGTAGATACCTTAAAAGGAAATACAAATAATATTAACCCTTAAACAGCCACTATTTTTTTTACAAAAAAGCTACAGACCTGTGCTAGGCATACTGGTAACTGAATGTTTTGACATGCTGTACATGTTCCAAAGTCCACATTAGTCAGTAGGGATTGTGTTTGAGGGGCAAATAATTGAGATTTGATACAACATTATAGTAATTATGATGAAAATCTAAGCAGCTGGTGAATGTACTAATCCAATCTTGGAAGCATGTGATTGGCCTATTTTCAAGCTGCATAGATTTTCAACAACATTTGCATAGGTCTGCAACAACTCGGAATTATTTGCATATCACTAGCCAAGTGAAAAGAGTGCTCTAACCCCCAACTCCTTACTGTAGTGCAATATAACATATAAAGAACTAGAGGAGCGACATTCATGATTCCAATGGCCAATATACTAGGACCATACTGAGTGTGTGTATGTGTATGTACACACACACACACACCACACACACACACACACACACCACACACACACACACACACACCACACACACACACCACACGCACACACACACACACACCACACTCACACACACCACACGCACACACACCACACGCACACACACACACACACCACACACACACACACCACACGCACACACACCACACGCACACCACACACACACACACCACACGCACACACACACACACACACACACACACACACACACACACACACACACACACACACACACACACACACACACACACACACACACACACACACACACACACACACACACACACACACACACACACACACACACACACACACACACACACACACACACACACACACACACTAGGACCTCTCTGTACTGTGTAACCCCCTACTATTGGGTTGCATGTTGTTACCTGGTGACGGAGTAATGTTACTATTGTTTATTTCATTCCTGGATGTTGCTCCTCTGTCTCTACATATGATATATCAGAATGATTTGTCTCTTCCCATCACTCAGTTTCCAAACTAGAAATGGCAGCTGAAGCAGAATGAATTTTTTATGCAGCAACACACAAGGCAGCTCCACATGGCTGGCACCAGTAAGTGGTTGTTCTTATATTCTTTTCTTGACAAATTGCACACTTTTGTTTTGGGTGCATTTTTAGGTGTTCTGGGAATCTATGATGTAAGTATCAGCCAGCTTAATTATGCGGTGAAGATACTGCATAAAATTAAGCTGGCTGATATTTATGTGCGATTCTTGCTTTGTGCCATATTAGTCTGTGCAAACTGTAAAACGGTAATTATCAAGCTGGCTGATATGTATGAGGGATTTTTTCCCCTTGTGGCATAATGTTATTGTCTGCTACATGGCATTATACACTCTTTTGCTGATAGTCTATTCTATTATATACATTTTTTGATCCATATTTTCTGATATTTCTGTATACTTCAGTACATTGATGTGACCGTTATTATAAGGGCTGCTTTATACTATGCACTGGATGGATTCCACCCTCTGCAGTGTTTTAATAGTTTTTTTACAAGGATAAATCCTGAGTAAACTTGGATTATACTTTGGACATGTCATTTGTGGACATTATTTGATTGCTATAGGTATGGCTTTTCTATGTATTTAAGTTTATTCCAGTTCATCCGTGACACTTTATTTGTTGTGGCTCTTATTTTTTTGGGGGAATATGAGATATCTTTACCATGATTACTGCTTCCATGCCCTTGAACTCTGGAGTGAATCATGCCTGTATGGCTTGCTCCTGGACTGCTCAGCTATTAATAATATATGGCATATGGGGTATCCATTTAACTGGGAAGAGCCAAATAATTCATTTTTATGTTTTTTATAACTGTGGGATGTGTCATGTGGAAATTAGGAAGGGTGAAAATGAAAAAAAAAATGGGTATTTTCTGCATATACGCCTACATTTTCCCCATAAAATGACTATAAAATAGTTTGGGGAGAGAAAGATTACCTAAAGAAAGCCTAAATTGTACAAGATATACTGTATATCACTGATAGTTATGTCGCGAACTTGAAATTTTCGGTTTGCAAACACAACGAACCACACGAACCGCTATAGACTTCAGTGGGCAGGCAAATTCTTACACCTTGAGGGGCTGTTTCTGGCCACAAAAGTGATGGAAAAGTTGTTTAACCCTTTGGGGACCGCCACATGTAAATCCTATGCCGCATTTGTGGCTGCCCTAGGCTAATGCGGAGTAGGTTTTATGCCGCCTGCCGTTTCTGGTCCCGACGCAATCGTGCGCACCCGAGAGGGGAGATTACACTGTCATATGACAGGTGACATATCCCCTCAGTGATCAGGAGCCAGCACATATGCCGGTGGATCATAGTGATCACTGTAAGAGCTGTGGCGGTAGGGGGGAAAAAGAGGATCCACTCACCTTCATGACGTTTCCCCGGCTATCGGCCCTCCCCTCCATTCTGGCCGGCATCCCCGCTCACTTTGACGCAAGTGTCGGGTCCCAGCTTGATGACGTCATCAAGCCATGACCCGGAACTAAACATCAGTGCGAGCGAGGATGCCGGGGAGAGCAGAGGAGTCTACAGTTGCTCATCGCTGGAGCCTGGGCAGTGAGTAAAGGCTGCAGGCTATACGGTGGTCACCTGGCCACACAGGGGATACCATATTGATACAGTCAAACTGGGGATCTGGCTGCCTGACCCCCCAAAATGTGCCCCCGCATGTAAAATGGCCTGGTCCTTAAGGGGGGTTAGGCAGCCAATCCCCAAAGGGTTAAAGGGGCCTAACACCTGTACCATGGCATGCTGGAGGGGGATCCATGGCAAAAGTACCACGAAAAATTACGTAATTTGCCCAGAGTTGTGTTTTAATCTGTAAAGGGCAGAAAATACATTGCATTCCTAAATTTGTAGAATAAAGTGCTTTAAAACATACAGCATGTGTACATGTCAATCAGGTAGTGTAAGGGTTAGGCCCGGTTTACACTGACAGACAAAACGCCATAATTACCTCACCGCAAACAACCACAAAAAAACTTTAGTGAAAACGTCAGGTGAGCGAATTATTGTTTTTACTAGTTGACACCTCCAGGACAGCACTCTTTGTAGTGATTACGGTCGCCGTGCTTATGCACACACTAGTGGGAGTGCAGGCGATCGCGGTTTTCCAGACTTATGATCAGGTTGAGGTAGTTCAATGATGTTGTGGAGTGCCCATATCAGAGGAGGATGAGGATGTTGCAGCAAGGTTGCCAGCAGAAGCGGTAGAAAATGGGGTGTGCTGCTATGTAAGCCAGTCAACTACTTCTGTGGCATTTTGTAAATTCACGGTACGTGGCCTCTGAGCACTGGGCAACATGCTAGGGCCACAGGAAATCACAGCAGCACAACCCCTACGATCCCCCTGGGGTGTGGCCTGCCCCGCCTGTCATTTTTTCTTTTTTTACAATATTAAAATATAAAAAAAAATAAAAATAAAAGAAGAAGTAAAACTGCCAGGGAGGAAAGGTTTATGCTATGTGCAACAATCACCTTGAAATATAGCCCCTGCCAGTGAGGCCTTATGCAGGGTAGTAGTGGATATTAGGTGCCAGTAGTGGTGGTGAAGGATTATTGGGTTATCTAGTCAGTGCACTACTAGTACCAGCAGACTTGTCTCCAACAGCTAATTTATGCACTGGACACCCAGAACTGCAATACAATCGCAAGAAAAACAATATGTATATGTATTGTATGTATCTTAGTCTAGGGCCAATTTAGGGGGAAGCCAAGCAACTTATCTGTATATCTTTTGGGATGTGGGAGGAAACCAGAGTCCCCTGGGACCCTGTGCTGCAAGGCAAGAGTGCTAGCCACTGCGTCACTGTGCTGCCCATACAGTGCACAGTGCCACAAAGCAAGTAGTGCTCGAACACGGCAATTAAGCCGCATGGAGAAATGGGCGCGACTATTCACAACATGTGAATTATCGTTTTAAAGTTGCTATCGGGGCGCAGGAGTTAAATTTTGGCGCAGCGCACAATTTTAACAGATCCATTAGCGGTAATCTGAAACCAACAGATCTTACAACGTTTTTATAAAACAAAGTGCACATCTTCCCATATTCAATTTGCGGCTTTGTTTCACTTGTTAATTGTTTCAAAGTTACTATTTGTGAGCTCGAGATACATTTTGGGCGCAGGGCAAAATTGAAACGTATCTTGTAAATAGCGGACTCACGTTAATTAGGTTGTGGCTTATAAACTGTTTTTTAGTGAAACTGGTTTCTCGGCCACAATATTGGTTACAAGTGTTGGTCTGTGTCAATTATCGTAATAAAGGTGGTTTGTGTGACTCTGACTTTAATTATCGTTTTATCAATATATCTGTAATAAGCACCGGTTTTATCAAACTAACTTGTCAGTTATCGTAATAAAGGAGGTTTGTGTGAAATTGACAATTATTGTTTCAAAGCTATATCGGTAATAACTGCTAGTTTGTGTCAAACTAAATTGGTAATTATCGTAATAAAGATGGTTTGTGTCAAACTTAATTATTATTATTATGTTATTACCAATATAGCTTTGAAACGATAATTAATGTCAGTTTCACACAAACCACACAAACTACCTTTATTACGATAATGACCAAGTTAGTTTGATACAAACCAGTACTTATTACCGATGTAACTTTGAAACGATAATTATCTGGAGGTAAATTTTGGCGCAGCGCACAATATAAATTTGTTCATTATAGTAATAAAGATGGTTTGTGTCAAACGTAATTATTATAATTTATTATTATTATTATGTTATTACCAATATAGCTTTGAAACGATAATTAATGTCAGTTTCACACAAAATACAAAAACTATCTTCATTACGATAATGACCAAGTTAGTTTGATATAATCCAGCACATATTACTGATATAGCTTTGAAATGATAATTATCTGGAGGTACATTTTGGCACAGCGCACAATTTAAACATGGTCATTATCGTAATAAAGATGGTTTGTGTCAAACTTAAGTTAATTATCATTTCAAAGCTATCATTTTTACCAAAATGTTCCTTCCAGAGCACAAATATTACCAATATAGCTTTGAAACGATAATTAATGTCAGTTTCACACAAACCACACAAACTACCTTTATTATGATAATGACCAAGTTAGTTTGATACAATCCAGCACATATTACCGCTATAGCTTTGAAACGATAATTATCTGGAGGTAAATTTTGGTGTAGCGCACAATTTAAACATGGTCATTATCGTAATAAAGATGGTCAAACTTAAGTTAATTATCATTTCAAAGCTATAATTTTTACCAAAATTTACCTCCAGAGCACAAATAGTAGCTTCGAAACGATAATTAACTTACGTTTGACATAATCCATCTTTATTACGATAATTATCAAGTTAGTTTGAAACAAACCAGCAGTTATTACCGATATAGCTTTGTGTTGGTTTGTGGCAATTATTGTAATAAGTGCTGGTTTGTATCAAACTAGCTAGTCAATTATCGTAATAAAGGTGGTTTTGGTGAAACTGACATTTTTAATGGTTTTAAAGCTATATTGGTAATAAGTGCTGGTCTGTATCACAATATCTTGGTAATTACCGTAATGAACATGCTGTGTGTCATACTCCCATCAATTTAACTTTTGCGCTGAGCAAAATAAAAAAAAACGGAGCACCACCATTTTGGAGTTATAATGATAATTAACATTAAATGTACACAAAACATTTTTTACGATAATTAACAAGTTAGTTTGATACACACCGGAACTTATTACCGATATAGCTTTTAAAAGATTGCGGATCGGTGAAGTTATATGTGTTATTTTAGTTTCATTGCGGTGTAATTCATATTAGTCAAATGTGATGGAAAATAAGTGATTTTTTTATTTTGAATATGTGGTTTTAGTCAAGCTGGGGCTTCGAGGCCACAATTTCGGTTACTATTGGGAACGAGTATTCATAATGTTATATATCGTATTAATTCTGTTATCGGGGCGAAGGAGTTAAATTTTGGCGCGGCGCACTATTTTAATGGATCCATTAGCGGCGGCACACAATTTTAACAGATCCATTTGCGGTATTCTGAACTGACAAATATCGTTCTAAAATACAAATGAATGAGGCACCGTTTTTATCCCGTCAGCTCTGTGGCGTTAATTACCGTTTTGCAGTAAATTATAGTATTAAAGGTTTTTTTTTCAAAATCACGTTGATAGAAAAATTTATACTATCCAATAAATAGTAGTTCCAGCTTTTATCACGGCTCCAGTTGATAGCTAATATAATTTTTGTCAATCTGCGGCTTAACGAATCCAATAACTATTACTAGTCCTAGTTTGTGTCAATGTTACATGTTAATTATCGTATTCAGGTTGTTGACATCAAACTAAAATGTAATTTATCGTTTGAAATCTACTGCCGCACAGTGCGTTCCAGGTGATTTCACCATGATACAAAGGCTATTTACTGAATCCGATAAAATGTGGCTATGCAAAAAAATATACCCTGAGCACACCGGTATTAGATTTGAAACAATAATTAAGATATGAGATTAATAACACAAACCACCTTTAATACAAAAAGCCGGAGTTTGAAAAAAAAAAACATTAAAAGCCGCACCAGCAGCGACGCCAACATTTACCAAGAGCACACAACCATTAATACGATAATTAACAATAACCGCAGTATAGAACTACGGTACTATTTAAGCACACCACCGTTAATACAATTATTAACAATAACCGCAATATAGAACAACGGTACTACAGCACCCGATAATTGATATTAACGGGTAGATTCGCGCCCATTTCTCCTCGCGGCTTTTTCTCTCGTACGCAGTAGTGCTTGCTGTGCTAGATATAACGCGTAAATACAAAAGCTCCATACTTCAGTATTTCCTACCTGCCAGCATTGAAACATACCTTTTTCATTTGTTAAACATCATTAATATTCCAAATAAAATGCTATACATTTCCTTTAATTGTTCACTAATACAGTATAACTGTAATGAATTATTAGAAAAGCTTACGATAAATCTGCAGTCTGACAGTGCTTTCAGCCCGCCCTTCTTCTTGACTGGTAGCAATACACTTGTAGGTGCCGGCATCTTGGATACTAGCATTGTATATTGTTAGGGTTGATGAGTAGTCATCACTTTTCACGACTGAGATCTGTTGTTGGTTGGTCAGCCTTTCACCAGCGGGCGACTCCCAGTAGATCTCAGCTGGCTCACCGGTTACTACGACACAGAAGAGACAGAAAGAGATACAAGTAATTAGTGTTATTCTGGAAGACTCAGTTTGGCCTCAGAACTAGTAGAAAGATGTTCCAAGTAACTGTCAAAACAGGAAGTGTCAAGTGAATACAATGCCATCTTGTAGCCAGGACAGTGAAGGAAGAAATACAGCCAAGGATTTGGAAAAGAGAGAAATAGTGGGGAAAAACGACTACTATAATGAAGTAAAAATGCAGCCAATGTAAAAATGTTTTGATCTGAAATCTTCAGAGCAAGCATTCAGACTAAACCATTACAGATTCTGCATGCAACACACCGGTAATGCAATGCCCCAGTGTGAATCTAGCCTTAGGACAAATATCTGGCAATCCAAAAGATCATTTTAGAATTGCTATCAAAGCCAAAGGCCTTTCATCAATTCACTTTTTCTCCTGCGTTTTCTCCTAGGAGATCATTTTCCATCTTCTGTTATAATAACTTTTCTACCCTTTGCAATTGAAAAAAGTAGATTATTTTCTTTTTTTGCTTGTTGTAAAAAACATTTTAATGATAGAGGCCCATATTCTATTCAGTTTTTCTTCAAGGTTTTCTTCTAGGTGATAGTTTTACACCTTGGCCCATATGCAATTCATTTTTTCACCTGAGTTTTTTCCTAGGTGATATTTTTAAACTTGTCAATAAAATGCCTTTTAAGCCACCAGCAAGCAAACAAATACTCAAAATAATGTTAAAACTACTTTTTCACCTACTTTTGGTACTTTTTTTAGTTAAAAAGTGCTGGAAAACTATTTTTTATTGAAGCTAGATGAAAAATGATTTCCTAGAACACTCCCCTTGGGCCATATGTAATTCTTTTTTTCTCCCTATACATGACTACAGGGATATGGATCGGTAATGCATTTTTATGCTGCATGCCGTCCATTTTTTCCTCACATGTGAATCAAATGGCAGCCTATTGATTTTAAAGCCAATCGGATCGGCAGACTATTGATTTTAAAACCAAGCAAAATCAGGAGGAAGTGAATCTGATTGCCCTTTAAAGCTACATGCAATTTGTATTAATTTTGCATGCAAGTCAGAATTGCTTGCATCACATTGACCAGGAGGTTGAAAGCACAGGGCTATCCTTAAAGGAAACCTGAGGTGAGAGTGATATGGAAGCTGCCATATTTATTTCCTTTTAAACAATACCGGGTGCCTGGCAGTCTAGCTGATCTATTTAGAAATAGTATTATCTGAATCACACACCTGAAAAAAGCATGTGGAATATCTAGTCAGACTTGAGTCAGGGCACTTGATTTACATGCTTGTTCATGGTCTATGGACAAAAGTATTAGAGGCAAAGGATCAGCAAGACGGCCAGGCAACTTGCATTGTTTAAAAAGGAATAAATATGTCAGCCTTCATATCCCTCTCATCTCAGGTTTACTTAAACTGTATTCTGGTAACTTAGTAGTTACCGGTATATACTGAGCAGCATTAGTCCCATTTGCAATAGCAGGGTATCTACTCTATCAGCAGGATATCTACTCTATCTGCAGCCTCCATTACTGTATCATTGCACAATGAAATCTTGTAAATGTGCTGTGATCCAATATATGTGCTGCATTACACTAGGCGACAATCAGCCAAGATCTTGGTGCGTGATGTGTCATTTTTGCTGCTACAGCTATCATGCCTGGTACACACATTCAATTAAGATTGTCCTATCAGTGGCCAATTTTACCACCTCCATGTAGTATAAGGCTCAACAGATATTAAATATCATGAGCCAATTGTGTAGGTAAACCATCATACTACATGGAGGTGATAAATTTGGATAGTGGTTGGCCAATCATAATTGAAAGTGTGTACTTGGCTTAAGGGTGTGTACACACATCCAATTTTGATTGACCAATAACTGGACAATTGTATCACCTCTATGTAGTGAAAGGGCCAACAGATTTTGAATACTATGAACACATTGTATATGTAAACTCTCATACTATATGGAGGTGGTAAAATTGGTCAGTGGTGGACCAATCATAATTGAACGTGTGTATCAGGCTTAAAGTGAACCGAGCACCTTTTCTTAGCACTCAGGACATTTCTATAGCACATGAAAAATGCATGCCAACAATCTGTTTCATTAGTAAAATAAACTTTCATTTTACCTTGTATTTTACATTTAAAGTAGTTTTATTAGCCTGTTTCAGCAGGCCTGCCCAGCCGTCCCCGGCCACAGAGATTTCAGGAAGCTAATTGTATAATTGAGCTAATTATCAAGAAGTAAACAATACCTTTTCATCAACAAAGGGGTTGGGTAATTAGGACTGTTTCTTCAAAGACATTGTGAGTGTCAATGTGTCAAGATCGCATCTCTGACCTCTGTAAATAAGGAATATGAGAAGGGGAGGGGGAAACATGGCAGCTTCTATGCCAGGAGAAATTCCAGTGAAAGAGAATGTGCTCAGTTCCCTTTAAGGATGTGTACAGACTGGCCATTGACTGGAAAATGTTACTACCTTTATGTAGTGTAAGGGTCAACAGCTTTTGGATACCATGATCAGATTGTGTATGTAAGCTCTCATACTATGTGGAAGTGGTATAATTAGCTAAACAGTGTCCAGTCAAAATTGGATGTGTGTATGTACCTTAAGGGCCCTTTCACACTGGTGCAGCCTACCGCCAGGTCTATGAAAGTCTATGTGGTAGATCACACTGGGTGTGGTGTGGGGCGCCGGAAGTACCCTATCTAGCATGAGCGCATACCTACGTTACCGTGCGGCTCCTGCGGCGACCTGCTGCGTATCGGAAGTCATGTAAGTCTATGACAACACGCAAGTTTTAAAACATCCTCCGCAAGTGTTAGACCTTGCACATGCTCAGAACTGTATTTTACCAATACTCTTTATGCACGTCATCAATTTAGAAGTGAGTGCTAGAGTGTATCACTTCCTGATTGGCCTGCTGCCTCATATTAACATAGTAATCCCCGAAGGCTGTTTTTGGTGTTGCGGTGCGGTCCTTGAACCGCTCTGCTAATGCCAAAATCCAGTGTGAAACCAGCCTTAGGCTTTCAATGTACAATAAGGTGTGTGGAGGTGAACTTTCAAATGCTGCACTGCTCATGCCTTGAATAAAGTCACCGGCGGCAGCAAAACATATGGGGATCATAATTCCATTGATGGCAATAATATGGCAATATTGTTTATAGGTCTCAGAATAACCCTTGTGCATTAGGGAATGCAGTATGTATGACTAGGTGAAATCAGTGCCCAACTGGTAGGGTAGTTTTAAGGGAACTTTTGTAGGGTTGGTTTAACTCCTATTACCTTATATGAAATAGGCCAGTACATACCTTGACATAAGAAGAACTTGGATTCCCCGAGGCCTATTTCTCCTTGATCAGGAACAATGGTAACTTCTAAAGCAGCTGCAATAGAAAACAATGTGATGTTAAAAGAAAAACATACATCATGCATATAAATGCCCCTTTATATTCACATTACATTGATTGGCAATTCATTTCTGAGAAGCTAAAGGCTGTTCTCGTTAAGGAACGAGTGCACTTTGAACACACCTCAGCCCTCTTAATACATCTAAGCAAAGCAAGGCAGTTAGCGGATCCAACCGTGCACCTTCTTCCTTATTCTCGCTGATCCTGAGCAGCTCTAATGGGAACTTCAACAGTTTTGCCAATTAAATTTCCTCATCTGATAAGTGAGACACAAGTTCTATCAAAAAAGAGTATTTCTGTAATCTTTCTGAAAAGGTTCTCATTTATCTAGGTCAAAAATAAGGAAGTTGTAACTGGTCAAAAGGTGTCCCGTTGAAGCTACCATATTTTCTTTGGTTATCTCTGTAATCTTTTGCAGCAACATATTTCCCAGAGAGAAAAGAAAAAAAAAAAGAAACAGCGCACCACCTAATCATATGGAATCCACTAGTAGCAAAATAAATTGTGGTAGTCTCAGAATGAACAAATACAAAAAAACCACAAGGGCCAATTTCCACAAGGGGACAATTTCCCCAGAGACACCCCCCCCCCCCCAGTGGCCCCCAACGTGTGCCCCACGGGGTCCCTGAACCATTTCAGGCAGGTTTGCAACTCACGTGTCCCGCCACACTGCTTTCATGCTCCCCATCTTCATCCCCGCTGGATACCTCTTTTCCATGACCTGCTGCATGTCATTACGCACATGCCAGGTCACTGAGAAGACGGCGGGAGCAGGGATGAAGACGGAGCATGGACTGAGGAGTGCATTGGACAGGTGAGATTCAATGCTACAATCCACAAATAATGCAGGTGCCTTGGGGAGCATGGATCAGGGACCCTGGAAGCTGAATGTGCTGGGCGGGCCACCCCCTTCCCAGGTTAGTTTTCCCCAGGGCCCTACTGGAGCTAAAGCCCTGCAAAGGGGAATAACACACCCTACAAAAAAAAACACCACTTACATGCCTAAAAACATCTGTCAATATTTAACTATAGCTGAACTATTCAATAAAAGAAAGCAAGGAGTAGTTCAAAATTAAATCCATTGAAGCACTCACCAGCATCCATCCCTTTGTATTGTAAAAACAGGGAAGTGTATTCAGAGCTTGTTCTCTCATAAATTGCAACAATTCAGCAACATACAGTATATCATTACTACTATTATGTCAGAGCTATATAGCGCATTTACACACATGCTGTGACACCCCTGAGTACACATCCAAATGAAGCGTTGCCTGGCATGGCAATGGAATGTAGTTTCTTTTTCACCATATCTTTTCTCTTATCTCCTTAGCTTTTCTTTGCTATCTTTCCTCTACTTTATTACTTATTTTAGCAAAGATATAAGAATGGATTCAGAAGATAAATGAAAACAACCTAAGTTTAATATTCACTGAAGAATACTGAATACATACATTCCTATTCTTGTGCACCTTAAACTGAATAGTGTAGTTGAATGAGTGCATATTATGGCTTTGGCGCATGAGTCGGGTGCTATATGGTGCCACCAATAAAGATACTGGCCATTTACATGATCAATATTTTACTATGCACCTACCTAGCACCCCCCCCCCCCCCCCCACACACACACACACACACACACACAGCACCCAAATGACCGCTATCGTAGTTGACTGTATACAAAATAGGCAATCAGCTCCTATGATGTTCCTTCTCTGCATAATATCTTATCATACACCATTTGGTTAAACATTGATCCCAGATTCACTTTTTAAAGATTTGGGAAATAAAATGTTGCTGTTTTAATCAAATAGTGGTTGTGAAGCGCCTGAATACCTTTCTGAGGAAAACATATTGATTCTATTGTTGTAACTTGGATGCTGCTCCATCCCTTGGTGACTAATCCGGACCCAGGCATCTCAAGTAGATGTGAGCAGCACTATAACATTCTCTATTTTACACAACAATATCTGATCAGCTTCTTCTGTAGCCAGTCATTTACTAGTAATATATCAGGCGCTGATTACTGATACTTTCTAAAGCCATTTGTTAGACAGCTTCCAATCCCTGCACTCAAATCACCTGTGAACATGCTAACTATATGAAGCCCTTAAGGGCTCTTTCACATCAGAGCTTGCGTTGGAGAACACTCAAAGCATACGTTTTGTTGTATGCGTTTTAGTGCGTTTTGATATGCGTTGCACTGCAGTGAGTGTGCGTTTTTAATGCGTTTTCAATGCGTTACAGCACATAGGAAAACGCAGGTAATTTTTTTTTCTTTTAGTTTTCAACTTTCTACATTGTTCCTCGGTTGCATTCTGGGACTGATTGCCTGCGTTAACGGATTAAAAACACGCATAGTGTGCGTTTTACATTGACTAACATTGTAACGCATAAAGCTAGCGTCGGCCGAAAAACTGCCCCTGGGTGCAGTGTAACGCAACGCACAAAAAGGCTGCGTTATATGTGAAAGCTAAAATGAAAGTCTATGGACTTTCATTTCACCTTGGGTAACGCAAACTTTACCCGTTGCGTTGAAACGCAGAAAATCTGCCCTAATGTGAAAGAGCCCTGATAGGTCTATCAGGATGTACTTTCTAAAGTTCCCCTGCCTTGTGTGAGTTTCTGTCATGCACCTCCAAGTTTACTATAAAGAGTGGCTTTTGTGAGCATAAACCAGGAAGTTTCCCGTGTAACACCAGTGCTGCACTTGGCACTAGAGGAGATAAGTGTAAGTATAATGCATCACCCTAGAGGAGGTCCCTGGAAATGTCACCAATAAAAGTAACATTAACAAGCAAGTGAGACCTGGAACATCTGGTGGGAGGCCAGGAAAAAGTACCTCATGGAGCAGGGCCTGGGGACACCATGTCTTGTGTCTACACAAACATGGTTCCTTGGCTAGTTAATATAACTTTACTTTTTTAGGATGATATAGTTATGAGGAAAAAACTTAGATGGGTGATATAATAAAGTGAACTGATAGGAATATTGCTGTGACCTGATGTTATTGTACTTCATGAAAACATTTAATCTTCTAGCTTTCTTCAGTGCCTGATGAATGGCTGCCTTTTGCCATCAGGCTGAGCGTAATTTAGCTAAATTATCAGGAATCCCCTTAAACATAAAAGAAATGTGAACAGAAAGTAAATTGGAAATTCAGAATGATTGAAATGGTTCGCAGAAAGTCATTCTGTAGAAATGACTGCAAGCTGGGTCACCTTTGTGAGGCTCATCAGAATATTGCTAAAAAGAAACTTACTTCAACAAATCCTTTCCTATAGAGTCACTAAGACAAATGCATACCCCCGCTAGCAAGAAGCTAATTAAAATGACTAAAAACAAAACACTTTTTTGGGGAGGAACAATCAAATTCAGTAAAGAACATTAGTAGAAACGCAATTAGTAGAAACTCATACTATTGTTTTATTTTCAAATACCTCTATTTTACATCAAATTAATGCTTTTTTACTGACCAGGAAATCAGATTTCTGGAAGGGGGGAGGGCAATGACCTTCCCCTTGCCCCTCTCTGCACATGTCCATGTATACAGGGCATAAAGATTATACTCCAAAAATAAAAAATTCAGTAACTACTTCAAGTTACACTATCCAGCCAAAGATGTACTCTACCCAGCCACAGCTGAACACTATCCAGCCACAGCTGTACACTATCCAGCCACAGCTGTACACTATCCAGCAACAGCTGTACACTATCCAACCACAGCTGTACATTATCCAACCACAGCTGTACACTATGCAGCCACAGCTGTACTCTATCCAGCCACAGCTGTACACTATCCAGCACAGCTATACACTATCCACCACAGCTACCAGCTACACACTATCCAGCCACAGCTGTACACTATCCAGCACAGCTATACACTATCCAGCACAGCTACCAGCTACACACTATCCAGCCACAGCTGTACACTATGCAGCCAAGACTGTACACTATCCAGCACAGCTATACACCATCCAACCACAGCTGTACACTATCCAGCCACAGCTGTACACTATCCAGCCACAAGAGTGATTAACTTTTAAGTTTCTTCTTCTATTTGTATTAGTTGATCTCATTTTATCCTGCTGGTATATGAAGGACAGTATTTATTTCATCATCATTATGTCTGATTGAACGAATACATTTATACATAATCATAACCAATATGCTGGATATCCGTTACATTAGCCAACGTTATCATTCAACAAGGACAATGGAAACATTATCATACTCAAGCCTGTTGTTTCACTAATTGATTGCTTTTATTTCCTATGAGTCATTGATTTCATCTCCGCCATCCTCCATGATCCATATTCAATGACGGTAACCTCACAGGTAAGCAGCAGTAAAAGCAGGAAGAGACAGAACTAAACTCTGGAAGGGTCAAGGTTGCCGGGACATAGCTGTGAAAGGGCCCAGACTATGAATTATACATTGATGTTCTCCTTTATGTAACAGAAGGCACACACAGCAGAATCATCAATTCAATTGGTTAGTCAAAGAGGAATCTCGGCATATACAGGGATTTCAAACAATGCAAAATGCCAAAAGAGTCATTTCATTATAAGGTGGAAAATAAATACAGTAACAGCAAGATATTAGCTGAATTACACCCCCATTCATTGTGATTATCTGTGGCCTTAGTCAACTTTTCTTCTTGTGTCTAGCGGCTCAAAGTGCACTAAAGATACTGTATAAAAGTCGCTCCTGGCCAGCATATTGATTCTTTGACGGCAAGCATTTACATTACGCAGCATCAGTGTAATGTGTATTGCTGTCCCTAAGCATTCCTGAAAGGTCTAGGGAAAGAGAAGGTATAATGTATCACAAGCCTGGGCCCAGCCTACCTAGACACCATCATAAAAAATGCAAAACAAAAACAAAAAAAACGTACAAGCAAACAAGATGTTTGAGTTAAACGCTAAATAGCGTTATAAGTGTTAAAAATGCAGGGGGACTAGTGTTAGACAGCGGCGTCGGGGGGAGGCAGCGGGACACTGGTGTTAGGCAGCGGGGTGGAGGGAGTAAGATTAGGTGGCGGGAGGATGTGTGCATATGTATGCATTACCTTGTCCCGACCAGCGATCTCACTTCCTCATTTAGTTTGCTGTATTCCTGCACCCAGCCAATCACCATGTGGCTTCAGTCCCCGCGTGATGATTGGCTGGATGCAGGAATACAGCAAACTAACTATGAAGTGAAGGAGCGATCAACGGCCGGGACAAGGTAATGTATGCCTCTGCACACATCCTCCCTCCACCTAATCCTACTCCCTTCACTTCAATTAATTTGACCCTTATTTTCAAGAATTAAAGTTTGCGTTTTTGCATTACTTTCTTATATTCGTTTTTAGTCTAATATATTTTGAAATCGAAAAGAGCACCTTCGATAGGAAAAGGACTTTGGCGAATATTCACAGTCAACATTACTTACAGACACATTTATAATTTCTTATTAGGATGCAGGATTGAAATGGAAAATTGCTTCATAATAACATTAAAGGGACTCCGAGCAGTGCAGAAACTATGGAAAGATGCATATCATTTTAATGCTCACTTTCTCCTCTTTCCAATGATATATAAACCGCTGCCCTACGCCTTTTAGTTTTTGCTATTTTCGCGATTGAAATTGTTCCGGCTGCGATTTCGATCGCGAAAATAGAGAAAACTAAAAGGCGTAAGGCGACGATTTAAGGGTCGCCAGAAAGAGGAGAAAGAGAGCTTTAAAATGACATCCATCTTTCCATAGTTACATTGTATTACACAGGGCGACTTTTTCTGCTGAATGGAGCTGCTGACTTTGAGAAAAAGTCGCCCTGTGTAATACAATGTAACTTTGGAAAGATGGATATCATTTTAAAGCTCTCTTTCTCCTCTTTCTGGCGACCCCTAAATCGTCGCCCTACGCCTTTTAGTTTTCTCTATTTTCGTGATCAAAATTGCGGCCGCGGCAATTTCAATCGCGAAAATAGCGAAAACTAAAAGGCGTAGGGTGGCAATTTATATATCATTGGAAAGAGGAGAAAGAGAGCTTTAAAATGATTTGTATCTTTCCATAGTTTTTGTACTGCTTGGAGTCCCTTTAAGTTGCAAAATAACTTCTTTAACCACTTCGTCCACAGGTCAGTAGATAAACGTCCTCTGGGACTTCATCTAAGCCACAGGTCAGTAGATATACGTCTTGTAGCAGAAGCAGTGTTGTGCAGGATTGGTCTTGCTCCTGTGCATATTTTTGGCACTATTTGATGCAGGACTAATTGGTGAATGGGAATATAAGTTTCCTGAGCTAATGAGATTGATTTTTACTATTAAAAATACTTGTATTTTCTCATTTCATAGTGAAAAACACACTTTGTAGCACTATTTCAGAATCAAATATCTTCACCATAAATTGTGACAGGAACATAATCTAAGTTTTGTGATAAGCGGTAAGAATAGCCAAACAAAATGTGTGTTTTTTATCGACAGTAGCACTTTTTATTTTTAAAGTGGAATTCGTAAAACTGAGAAATATATGTTTTTTCTATTTTTTTCTTTGTTTTCCCATTAAAATTCATAGAAAACAAAATAGTTTGAGGCAAAAAATGGCATACAATGAAAGCCTAGTTTGTCTTGAAAAAAACAATATGTATTTCATTTCTGTGTCATAAGTAGGGATAACGTTATTTCTGATTAAATAGGGACATAGCTAAACTGTCAAAACTGCTCTGGTCAATAAGTTGAAAACAAGGTCTGGATGCGAAGTGGTTAACAGGGATAAATGTTTTTGTCATTTTTATAATAGTAATGGACAAAGTGAAGCTTTTGCAGCAGCTCAGCTCTGCAGGTGGGATGATTTTGTTATTCAGCTACTCTACTAAAACTTCCAGGCTGGACTTTCATGGTGTTCTGGCCCCGGGACAGACAAGCTTTTTTGTTGTTGTAGAGTTCTGGAAAAAAGAGGTTTGTTTTCTATCTTGAGAGATAGTCAGAGCACGCTGACCAGCAGCAGGCTGAGGTAGCCTGCAGAGACAGATTGCTTCTGTTTATCTAGCAGACTGAGTGGCAGGATTTCTTTTTGCCGATTTCTTTCACCAGTTTCTTGTAACAAATATAAGCACTGTAAATAAATATCATACACGTGGACATTATTGCAGAATATCGTGCCTTTCCTGTTTGGATTAAAGGAGCACTATGGCGAAAAATTGTAAAATGTACAATATGTGCAAACATATACAAATAAGATTTGTATATGTTTCCAGAGTAAAATGAGCCATAAATTACTTTTCTCCTATGTTGCTGTCACTTACAGTAGGTAGTATAAATCTGACAGAAGCGACAGGTTTTGGACTAGTCCATCTCTACATGGGGGAATCTCAGGGATTTATTTATTTTCAAAAGCCCTTAGTGAATGGCAGTTGCTCTGTCTAACTGGCAAAAACTGTGTAGGGAGCAGGGAAGCTGGCCAGCATCATTGTTTAAATACTTTTTAGGGAATATCTTTATAAAGAATAAAAGCCTTGCTGAGGATTCCCCATGAAGAGATGGACTAGTCCAAAACCTGTCGCTTTTGTCAGATTTCTACTACCTACTGTAAGTGACAGCAACATAGGAAAAATGTAATTTATGGCTCATTTTACTCTGAAAAGCCATACTTTTTATTTGTATACGTTTGCACATATTTAAAATTTTACAATTTTCCGCCATAGTGCCCCTTTAAAGACCCATCCCTGGAATCCCAAACATCCTGTTAGCATGCCCTTTCCTAAAGGAAACCCGAGATGAAGGTAAAGTGATGAGATTAACAATTGTATCTATCTTCCTACTCCTAAAAATTAGGCTATTCTTCTTTTCCAGGAAAGAGTTTTATTGCTGCATTTCCTCATCAGTGAGCATTAGCTATAGGCGACTAGGTCCCGACTGAAGAAAAAATGTCACTTGCGTACCTGATTGTTAACCCTTTTAGGCAGAAAAAGCCAAGGAACACAGTCTAGTTATTTGTGTGCTTGGCACTGTACATACACTAACACATGTCTATATCCTTATGACACCGTGTGTACCCTTTAAAGAGAAACTGTGACCAAGAATTGAACTTCATCTCAATCAGTAGCTGATACCCCCTTTTACATGAGAAATCTTTTTCTTTTAACAAATGGATCATCATGGGGCTCTGTATGGCTGATATTGCGGTGAAACCCCTCCCACAGTGTGATGTCAGGACCATGGTCCTGACAGTTTCCTGTCATTGCATTGTGGAAAATAACAGCTGTTTACAGCTGGGTCCAACTGCCAAAAAAGCAAGCAGCATCTCCTTCCACTGACATCACCTGCCAGCAGTAAAAATGTCAAAATGTCAGAATGTAAATCAGGGAGAGGAAAGATTTTACAATGGGAAAACACTGACTAAATCATTTATACATAATTATTGTAAAAATGAAGCACTTTTGTTATTACATTATTTTCACAGGAGTTCCATATATATATATATATATATATATATATATAGCTGATACGTTGATGTTACAATTTTTGTAACTTTCTCTTTTTTTGTCACTTTGTTAATTTTCACTTTTTTTTAGATGAGCTTGACAACTTGCTAGAATAATACTTTTCTGGTAGCAAGACAAAGATCACTTCTCTCCTGCTTTTATTTTCCATAAAGAAAAATGTAAAAAAGGTAGAGTATCCTGGGACGGATTCCAGCACAAGACCTCCGGACTGCATATCCATGAAATAGATGTTAAAGCAGGTAGCGTAGCAAAAGGTCACAGTGAAACAAAATGACTCATCAGTAGAATCTAAGTAGAAGGGAAAGGATTTGGAAGTGTAGAGCGCAGCAACGGCACTGACAGCTAGTGAGGCTCCCCTCAGGTCGGAATAATGGGGATCACCATGGTGATGGAACATTGAGTTAAAGGTTTTCTGTCTGTACTGCCTCTCTGATCTCATCTCTAGCTGACTGCAAGTAATTAAGGTTGTACCCTGTGGGATGCTGCCGAAATGACAATATCATACTAACACTGCTCCTGGGCTCACAGATCACTGCTAGGAAAATATTATATGTTACAGGTGGCTCTTTATTCTGTTATTTTCCATCCTAACACAATACGAACCTGTGTTCCTGTACAACCCACACAGTGCTAGCGTCACATGAAATTAAAGGATATTATCCTTATCATCGCTCCGTAATTCAATATGTGATACACAAAAGATGGCACGACGTTATGTGCTTATTACATTTGACGGATGCTGGTTTGTGTTATTCTGGATTGATGGCGGAGTCAGCAAGGAGCGGAGAGCTGTCTGCATACTGTAATTTGTAATGTTCAGCTTGGGGCAAAAATATACTTTAATATATAATAGAGAGGGGGAGGATTAAAGTGAACTCGAGGTGAGAGTTATATGGAGGCTGCCATATTTATCTCCTTTTAAGCAATACCAGTTACCTGGATGTCCTGCTGATCCTCGGTCTCTAATACTTTAGCCATAACCCTGATCAAGCATGCAGATCAAGTGTTTCTGAAAAAAGTCTGTCAAGATTAGCTGTATGCTTGTCTCAGGTGTCTGATTAAGACACTACTGACTAGAAAGATCAGCAGTATTGCTAGGAAACTGGTATTGTTTAAAAGGAGATAAATATGGTAGCCTCCGTATGTCTCTTACCTCTGGTTCCATTTAAAGGGAATCTAAAGATAGTAAAAAAAAAAAAAGTTTACTTACCTGGGGCTTATGCCATCCCTCTGCAGCTGCCCTGTGCCCACGCCGGTTCTCAACAATCCCCTGGTCCCCCGACGCAGCACAGTTTTGGTATTGCCGACTTACAAGTCGATGGCCATTGCGCACTTACATCCTTGTTTGTGCTCCCGGTGCTGGGAGTGTCCTGCCGCGGCGCAGTACAAGACAATCTCTTCGGCGCAGGATGCTCCCAGTGACGGAAGCATGAACGAGGATGGCCCGTGCCGTGCAGGCGCAATGGACAGCGACTGAAAAAAGTGAAACTGAGCCGTGGTGGGGGAACGGAGGATCGTTGGGGACTAGTTCGGGCACAGGGCAGCAGCAGAGGGCTGGCATAAGCCCCAGGTAAGTGACACTTTTTTTTTTTTACTATCTTCAGGTTCCATTAAAGAAGCTGCATCAGGTGTCCATGGCCATCTTTGCACACAGGGTCAAGATAAAAAACAACATCTTCAAGTCAATCATTTTTCAAGATCATGACTGATCTCCTGTTTTTTCATCAGCGGCTTCATCCGGTTAATGTTACATGTAAGAAAAAACTACGAAAAAATTTCTATTTTTTGGTCTTTTCCATAAAGAAAAAATCCAAACAAACCATAAACTCAAATGTTGATCGTTTTGATTACCGCTTTTATGGGATTGCTGGAAAATATTTCACGTTTTTACACAGCTGCACTAAAACAGCATGTAGAGTCAGAACTACAGACCTATCAATCCATTTTTATTTAGCTTGTTTTTCCTTAGGTATATTCCTGACTGAAAGCCAATTAAGTTTGATAACATCGGGCAGGTAATTCCACAGAGCATGGGCTAATTTTGAAGTTGGTTTACTACACTTCTGCAGAAAGGTAACCTGCAGCAATGTGATCGATGTGGGGACAACGGGTCAAATCTCTGCAGCTATGTGATTGATTAGTTAATGAGTTACTTGAGACAAGTGTCCAAAAACACAGGAAGATCATTTCTGATGCAACTGACTTAATTAACCCACAAAAAGACACTGAAGAGAAATCTCCTCACCCTGCTTCCCTTAAACTGGATTTAAAGGTGGTTAAGTGACATCTATAACAGAAGCATAATGACAAATCCTAAACCGAGTTCTAAGACTGTCAGGTGAAAAACATCACTAGATTTACCAAGAGATGTGTTTAAATAAAATGGCTCTCCGCGGGGCATCATGAGTTTATAACAGAACGTCACCCAACGCATCTCCATCTGTAAAGCACACTTTTCACCTCTAAAAAATAAGTGAATCAGGCAAACTGGGCACATGAGGCTTCTGGACAAATCAGCTGTAGTGATTTGCTAGGTACATACCTTACAATTTTCTGGCAGATTTACCTGCCAGATCGATTATTTCCAACACGTCCGACCTGAATTTCGATTGATTTTCTGATCCATTTTCTAATTGATCTCCGTTCACTTCTATGGAAATCGATCAGAAAACCGATCGAAATTCAGATCGGACATGTTGGAAATAATCGATCTGGCAGGTAACTCTGCCAGAAAATTGTATGGTGTGTACCTAGCAACAGACTCTGGCCTCGATTCATAAAGCATTACCGCATGCAGTAATGCAGAAAACCGCTGACTTTATGGATCATTTAGGAAAATGTCAAATCATAAAAGCTATTAAAGCATGGCAAGCTGAAATTACCGAGCAGTGAGGTAAATTACCGACTTGTTTGGTAAACATCTCAACACATGTCAGTAAATGTCAATTCATAAAGACTAGAACATGCGGTAAAGCCCAGAAACAGTACCAGCAGCTTTGGTCTGTAGGAAACAGTGTGGAGACTGTGACTCACAGAAACAGAGAGGGATTAGCTATGACTGACAGGAGCAGAGAGGCAACAGCCTCTGTCTCTTGCAAGTCCCTGTGATAGGATCCAAAGTCTTCTCCGGAGGGTCAAGCTTTTCTACCTCCCAGGCAACGGAGTAGAGAAATCTCAAACAAAAGAGGTTTCCCCATGGCCCTACAGACTTTTAACCCTTAGGTTCCTACTTGAAGATGCAGAGGAGCTAGTGGGGAAATCACCTAAGCATGGCATGTGTAATGTCTCCTGGAAGTTCATTTAAGTGGTGGCAATGTAATAAAATGTTAAGAAAGAAAAATAGAAATATTTAGAGGGAGCAGAGGCAGTATAACAAACATGTACATTCTAAAGGGATGTCTGGGGTGCCTTTTACTTGTGTAATGCCCTCACTGCAGGCAACAGCATGGAAAAAACAGAGACAACTCCACACTGCTCTGCTGTTACCAAACAGGTTTTTGAGAATTTTTTCAGTAAATTACCGAACTTTTACTGCACCTGTGAACATTTTTATGAATTATCATAAGTCTAAAATACCGAATACGGTACTTTAACGACCTGATTTTTTTTTATCGCACAGCACTTTACGAATTGAGGCCAAAGAATTGAAAATATCGGCAAGCCAGTATCATGTAAGTCTATGGCAACGTGCGACTTTAAAAAAAGACAACTGCAAGTTTTACCCATTGCGCATGCACGGAAGCGTATTTCAGCAATACACTTTCATGCATGTCATTGATTCGGTCCCAGGAAGTGAGCATCGCTTCCTGTTTGGCCTGCAGCCAGATGGGTATTACCGCGTATTAATCCCCAAAGGCCTTTTTTCAACCGTGACTGCAGAGATGCTGTGTGAAACCGGCCTTAGACTAAGGCTCCCTGCTCAGGTGAAGTCACACCACATGTTATGCAAGCATTGTGTCGCATACGGTAAAGCATACAGTCAACTATGCAAGCATTGCATCACATACAGTAAAGCATGCAGTCAACTGTTAATGTGTGTTATGAAGTACCGCATGCACTGCGTTTGGATACTGTAGTCCAATGGATCGCATTGCACCGCATGCCCTCTGAAGATTGCATAGACTTACTGTTACAGTGGGATTTTGTGTTGAAATGCCCCCTACGTCGCACCACAACGGCCCACTGTGAACTTTGCCTCATTGCTGTCAGTTATTTTGTTGTATGCAAAAAAAAAAAAAAACCCAAATCTAAAGGGACCCTTGTCACAGGAGCCCTCAGTGGCTGACCGCCCTTAGCCTTCTAAACGGTGCCAGCGCACAGATCGTGCGAACTCTGGTCGCAGTCAATGCGCAGGAACCGTTAAGAATTAGCCGCAGACAACTCAGAAGGGAGCCTGTGAGACACGGGTAATTACAACGTCACCTACTGGTTCAGAGTAAACTGCCACCACCGCGGTTACTATGGGACCGTGGGGCCCACTAACTGACTGACTAATCCTGCGAATAAAACGGTTAAACACACGATATTCTGTCTAGCCAACAACAAACAAACAGTAGCGTATCTTCAGAGACCCGGGATCATTTCTGTGTGTGCTGATAAGCAGGGTAGCGAAACAGTGAATGACTTGGGAAAAGTCGTTTATTCACGCAATATAAATAATTAATATATACAGACAATTATGAAAATCAACAGTTATTAAAACAGTAATAGCCAGTATGAAAAATAAAAGAAGGGAGAAAAATACTTAGTTCCTGGAAAGATGTCCTTATTGTGGGAAGAATCATAAAGTCCTTGGTTTCAAAGTCCAGAGTTCAGAGTTCAGACCAGGTGGATGCCAGCATATCCTCAAGCTGGCATCTGATGAGTGCAAGATGTTTCAGTGTGGAGGACCCTGAGTTTGGGTCCTCAGCCATTCTTATGCCCCTGCTTCAGTAGGAGGGAGTGAGGGCGGGCCCACACACCCCCTTAGAACATGAGATGAGTCCTGCCCTTGTCCTGGAGACCAGAAATCATGCCTTAACCATATATGGGCTCTATCTCACAGAACCGTACAGGTCAGGGCAGATTTACTAATATTTTCAGGTCTGCCTCGATGTACCCAGCAGTCTGATACCAAACATGAGGGGTGGGACCCCTGTGGTACCATTAGGGCACTGTTGAACTGCCTAACGGGCAGTCTTTACCTCAGAAGGTTCTGAAATGTTCTCAGAACCAACGCCAGGCAGGGCCCTACCTGCTCTGTTAGTTTGGAGGGTCTGCCAGCCTGGCAACACAGAAAATATGATACATATAGCAGTTTATGGAATATGAGAGACCCCTGGGATTTATACCAGGTCATTCCCAGGCAAAGGTTCTTTGAAGTTGGCAGCAGCAAGCCACATGTCGGCTCCCTGCTGGGAAAAGGAGTCGGAGTGTCTGAGTTTCCTCACTCTAAATTGGTTCTGTCATGGTGTTTGTCACCTTATACCTGATGGATGGGCCATCAGCACAGCTTGAAGCCAGGGACTCTCTGGGCCCAGGCTCATTAGCATATCAAAAGGGCCAACCAGTATTTAGGCTGGGTCTCTCTCTCTGCTGAGAAAAGACTGCAGCTGCCCCTACACACTCAACCCGGATTGTACCGTTTTGAAGCGCAATCGATGCAGGGAATCGAGTGCGATTGCTTTTTCTTCACGGTCGTCCAGGACGCGCCTGCGTCCCCGCAATCGTCCGTGACAGCCCTCCCCCTTGTCCGTGGCTTAGCCACTCATCCGCAAGATGTGTGGCGGCGCCGCTAACCTGGCTGACGGGCCTCGAGTTGCCGGTACGGCGGGAAAACCTATTGGAGCCTGTGGCTCGGTTCCCCTGGACCGGTCGCGGTCTGCTACCCTCAGGGTTGACCCAACACGGACCGTTCTGGACAGGGCGTTTGCGCCACTGCAGTCGGACGTGGTGCCTGCCGGGACTGCTGACAACGGGCAGTGGGTTGGTTAGGTCAACAGCCAGCCCACGCAGGGTTCCCCTGCTAAGTGGCTGTGGACCTAAGGGAACCCCGCGGGAATCCATGGACCTTCCCAGCTCCTGACAGACGGCACATGCCCTGCAGTAGTTTGCTACATCCCTGTTCATCCGGGGCCAATAAAACTGGTTCCGAATACCGGCGAGTGTCTTGCGGACACCCGAGTGCCCTGTCAGAGGATTACCATGTGCGGATTTCAGCACATGTCCCCTGAACGCACTCGGGACCACAAGCCACTTGGTATTCGCATGGGATCTACCTGTAGGGGGCTGTACAGACTCACTGTACAGTCTCCCACCTTCCCAGTACACCTTGAAAGCGGCCCCGTCTGCGAGGGGCTCAGCGGCTTGCTGCCTGAGCACCTCCAGGCTTGGGTCACTTTGTAGTGCAGCTGAGAATACGGCGCTGTCAGTTTCAGCCAACTGGCTCATGTCACACGAGGCCAGCGGCTGAAAGGTCTCATCCCTGCGGTCAGAGGAGGGGGAGGAGGCCGGAACCCCCTCCACCTGTTCTGAGCCCAGGTTCTGAGCAGTGCAGCTGCGCGGTACTGCTAGCACCGGTACACTGTCAGAATGGCACAGACGGACAGTACTCAAATCATCATTGCATGCAGTAATGATATTGACAGGTATAGACATTTTTTCATTACAGATAGGTTGTACAGTAAACTCAGGTACAGTTACAGCATCATCACAACAGACAGTCTGTACATCAAACTCAGGTGCCTTTGAAGCAGGCACTATTGAACCTGGTACCCTTGAACTGGGCACATTCAACCCACCTCCCCCTGGTGCTCCCCCAAGTGTATAAAGTACCTGGTGGTGGGTGGAGAGTCTGTCTCCTTCCGTGAGCGACAAGGCGGTCGTGGCAGGTTCATAGTAGGACACAAGCTTGCCCAAATCAGTCCCTAGCAACACAGGGACTGGGAGATCCTTCATAACCCCAACAACCCTTTCGTGGACCCCTCCCACTCCCCAATCCAGCTTCACTCTGGCGTGGGCTATGTGGAAAAGGGTGCCCTCTACTCCAGTAAGGGCAAGGGATCGGCTGGAGCTGATGCTCTCCTTTGGCACAAGATGTGAGTGAACTAACGTGATGTCAGCTCCGGTGTCTCGAAATCCGGTGACAACTTTGCCGTTCACTCTAACAAGTTGCTGCTGGTCGGTTCGGTCGCGGATTTCCTTTCCGTGGGCAAACAGGACAAAATCGGATGATCCAGGCTGTGGTTCGCTGGCGGGTTGCCTCTGCTGTGGGTGAGGTGCAGGTGATGCAGATGATCCAGGTGCTGGTGGTGTCTGTCTCCGCTCCGGACAGTCGAATTTCATGTGTCCGGGCTGGCGGCAGTAGTGACAGGTGACCTCTCCAGGCGCTGCAGGCCTGGGTGCAGCAGCTGCGCTGGGTGGCCTCTGTGGAGGACGGCTCACAGGGGCAGGAGGGTCTGCCGAGGTATTGGGCTGACCTCCTCTCCAGCTGGATGGGACAGTTCTGCGGGTATCAGCCACCCGGGTAGTTGCAAAAGTCTCAGCAAGGTCTGCAGCGACAGTGGCTGAAGCCGGCCTGCGTTCTAACACAAACTGTCGTACATCAGCAGGGCAAATGTTCAGAAATTGTTCGAGGACTATCAAGTCCTCCAGGACATCATAAGACCCTTTGGTGAGGCCTAGTGTCCACTGGCGGAGTGTGGTGAGCAAGCTGCTGACCACATCTCGGTACGAATCAGAAGGCTTTTTCTGCCAGGCCCTGAATTTTTTCCGATAGGCTTCTGGCGTCAGCTGGTACTTAGTAATGATAGCGTCTTTTATAGCAGCATAATCATTATCCTTCTCCGCAGGCAATTCTGCGAAGGCATCAAGCGCTTTGTAGCGCAGCAAAGGTGTCAGATGTCTGGCCCACTGGTCTGGGGACAGACGATACTGACGGCATGCTTTTTCAAAAGACCGCAAAAACAAGTCAATGTCTGTGTCTTTTTCAATATTAGCAAATTTAAATTTTGCACTTACGGGTGCTGCAGCTCCTTCGGCAGGGAGGCTGGGCGGTGAACTCCGGCTGGCCTGTTGAACCTTTGCCATGTTGAGCTCATGCTGTCGTCTCTCCCGCGCCTCGGCAGATTGGCGCTCCCGTTCCTCTCGTGCTTCCATGTACTGCATGTACTTGTCCAGGTCAGTCTCCATCAGCTTTTGTAATGCCTGCTGCATTACCGGGTCAGCACCCATGGACAGTCCAGTACTGGCCAGTTCCGGGCGAGTAATGTCAGAAACTCTGGGATTGGGGTCCATACTGACAGTCTCTGGCGTAACTGTTGCAATAGGGCCCGCAGGATGCTCAACCTCTGTACGCCTAAGATCTTCAGCCTCTGGTTCCCCTTGATTGTCAGATGGGCTGGTATCCACCTCAGCGGACACTCCCGGCTCCCGCAGTTGCTGGGCATCCCATCTGGACAAGTCTGCTATCAGGTCCCGTTTTGTCTTGCGGAGGATGCCAATGCCCCTCTCTTCGCAAAGATTTTCCAGGTCTGCTAGGCACATGTTCTGGTAGTTCCCGGACATTTCCATGCCAAATAAAATAAAACTTTGGGGAAGGGGTACTGGCTACACAGTCTCTCTGTATATATAAAAAATATATTGCCTTCCAGCTACACCAACGAATTAGTTCGTTTCTCGATAGCGCTAGCGCTATCGCAGATACTTTCAGCACAACACAGATCCCACCGCTGCCACCACTGTCACAGGAGCCCTCAGTGGCTGACCGCCCTTAGCCTTCTAAACGGTGCCAGCGCACAGATCGTGCGAACTCTGGTCGCAGTCAATGCGCAGGAACCGTTAAGAATTAGCCGCAGACAACTCAGAAGGGAGCCTGTGAGACACGGGTAATTACAACGTCACCTACTGGTTCAGAGTAAACTGCCACCACCGCGGTTACTATGGGACCGTGGGGCCCACTAACTGACTGACTAATCCTGCGAATAAAACGGTTAAACACACGATATTCTGTCTAGCCAACAACAAACAAACAGTAGCGTATCTTCAGAGACCCGGGATCATTTCTGTGTGTGCTGATAAGCAGGGTAGCGAAACAGTGAATGACTTGGGAAAAGTCGTTTATTCACGCAATATAAATAATTAATATATACAGACAATTATGAAAATCAACAGTTATTAAAACAGTAATAGCCAGTATGAAAAATAAAAGAAGGGAGAAAAATACTTAGTTCCTGGAAAGATGTCCTTATTGTGGGAAGAATCATAAAGTCCTTGGTTTCAAAGTCCAGAGTTCAGAGTTCAGACCAGGTGGATGCCAGCATATCCTCAAGCTGGCATCTGATGAGTGCAAGATGTTTCAGTGTGGAGGACCCTGAGTTTGGGTCCTCAGCCATTCTTATGCCCCTGCTTCAGTAGGAGGGAGTGAGGGCGGGCCCACACACCCCCTTAGAACATGAGATGAGTCCTGCCCTTGTCCTGGAGACCAGAAATCATGCCTTAACCATATATGGGCTCTATCTCACAGAACCGTACAGGTCAGGGCAGATTTACTAATATTTTCAGGTCTGCCTCGATGTACCCAGCAGTCTGATACCAAACATGAGGGGTGGGACCCCTGTGGTACCATTAGGGCACTGTTGAACTGCCTAACGGGCAGTCTTTACCTCAGAAGGTTCTGAAATGTTCTCAGAACCAACGCCAGGCAGGGCCCTACCTGCTCTGTTAGTTTGGAGGGTCTGCCAGCCTGGCAACACAGAAAATATGATACATATAGCAGTTTATGGAATATGAGAGACCCCTGGGATTTATACCAGGTCATTCCCAGGCAAAGGTTCTTTGAAGTTGGCAGCAGCAAGCCACATGTCGGCTCCCTGCTGGGAAAAGGAGTCGGAGTGTCTGAGTTTCCTCACTCTAAATTGGTTCTGTCATGGTGTTTGTCACCTTATACCTGATGGATGGGCCATCAGCACAGCTTGAAGCCAGGGACTCTCTGGGCCCAGGCTCATTAGCATATCAAAAGGGCCAACCAGCATTTAGGCTGGGTCTCTCTCTCTGCTGAGAAAAGACTGCAGCTGCCCCTACACACTCAACCCGGATTGTACCGTTTTGAAGCGCAATCGATGCAGGGAATCGAGTGCGATTGCTTTTTCTTCACGGTCGTCCAGGACGCGCCTGCGTCCCCGCAATCGTCCGTGACAACCCTTAACAGAGGATAAAAATGGAATTTTAACTTCTACCTCCAGCCCCCTGTAGCCCATGAGGTCCCTTGGCGTCCTCTGGGTCCCCTCCATTCTCAGGCTAGTGGCTCCAGTAGTGTGCAACTTTGCCGGGAGTCATGCGCAACTGCACGGGCCATCTGCGCATGCTTGGTCCATCTGCATGCCCTGCTCGATCACACACCCATCATCGTGAGCACTCTGCGCATAAGTGGTTCTCAGAAGACTAAACTGTGCTCGCACAGAATGCAGTTGCACACAACTCCCGGTGAAGTCGTGTGCTACTGGAGCCGCCAGCGGGAGAACGGAGGGGACACCAAGGGACCTTGTGGACTACATGAGGCTGGAGGAAGCCCCAGGTAAGTTCAAATTCTATTTTTATCCTCTGTTCAGGGCCCCTTTAAGTCTGAATTGTTTAAAGGACAACTGTAGCAAGAGGGATATGGAGGCTGCCATCTTTATTTCCTTTTAATCCACACCATTTGCCTGGCTGTCCTGCTGATCCTCTGTCTCTAATACTTTTAGCCATAGACCCTGAACAAGCATACAGCAGATCAGGTGTTTCTGGCATTATTGTCAGATCTGACAAGATTAGCGCCATGCTTGTTTCTGGTGTTATTCAGGACACTACTGTAGCCAAATAGATCGGCAGGGCTGCCAGGCAACTGGTATTGTTTAATAGGAAATAAATATGGCAGCCTCCATATACTTCTCACTTCAGTTGTCGTTTAACATGGGTTCTCAGTTTAAGCTTGTTTTTGTTTATGCAGAAATTGTGCACGAAAACAGATAATTGTGAATGCTGCCCATTCCTTCTGAACACCATTCAAAATGATTCAAAATGAATGAAAAGGTTTGACCGGACTTAGGTTTTAATACATAAATGACTTGTATTTTATAACAAGTTGAAAAAAAAATATAATATTTATATCCCAGTTTGCAGTCAAATAGAAAGTAATGAAGCTGCCTGATAGTGATGGCAGGTGCAGCGCCAGATACAGATGAAAATACAATCCTCCTGGAAGCGACAGTAACTAGATATTCTCATTAGCAATAGTCAGAGAATTTACAGTTTTCAAGCTTCCTCCTTGAATTCCTCATCCTCTAGATTTATACTTGGAAGTGACAGAGCTTTGTGCTTGTTCAAGCGACCTGCAAATGAGATCATTATATGGCTGACCTTATGGGTTTTAATGCCTGGGAAAGGAATACAGCGTACAGCGTAACTCCGGTCTAGAACAATATACAGTAAAACATTCCAAGCCGTTGATAATGCAACGTGGAAGCACCAGGAGATGACCGGCATGGGCCAGGCTGATAACGGTAATTAGAAATGGTCAGTGATGCACAGTAAGCAAAGCTTTTCTTTGTGTCCATTGTCCATAATTATAGTTTAGATAAAGCTGTGCAAATCAAAAATGTTAAATGCAGAAGCAAGCTTCCTCTCAGTGTGCACTGCAACTAGAAGAATTCTACACCACAAGTTAACTCTCTGCCGGCCATTTTGGATTAACTTTCTGTCTTTCGTACCACCAGCGCTATATCATGCAGGTTTTCATAAACATCTATTCCTGCCTTAGCGGAGCAGGAAATTTGGGCGCCGTCATAAGCACCCATATTAATATTGGATAAGGGCAAAAATAGCCGATATTAATATTGGCACCTAGGGTGGCGCCCAAACTTCCACCGTGCACCCAATCTTCTTCATTTTGTGCAGAGGATGTGCAGGCGGCGGGGATTTGCAGCATTATGGATAACCGTGCAGGGAGGCTGCTGAGGTTAGGCATGGTGGGACTGTTAAGATTAGGCGTGCAGGGGGGGGGGGGGGGGGGTCATCAGAGGGGTTAAGGGTAGGCATCAGAGAAGGGGTGGTTAATTTCGGCATCAGTAGAGGAATGGTTCTGAGTGAGAATAGGGTTAGGTTTAGCTGTAGTAAAATATTGCTATCATTTACCGGTGAAAGCATACAATATCTGTGAATTTTCCGATATTCTACCATCAGCCATTTATGAGCATCCAAATTTCTGGGTCCTCATTTTGCATGTACCCCTGATCCTAATATCACTGTTAGAGGTACTTAAATGCATTATATTGAGATAGTCATAGACATGCAACCTTCATCTACCAAAGACATGCTGGCAGATCCATCATGGCCTAAGACTGGGCAGATACAGCCATACAGGTTGCAGACTGCTGTCTGTCAAACAAATTCCCGTTGGCACTGTATCAGCAGCATAAAAAATGAATGTTGTCTATGACCACCTATGTGCAGAAGTCTACTAAAATACCCACAGAGAGCACACAAATGGTACTAATTCTACATTGTAAAGTATAGGTGTAATTCCATATTAAAAACTAATATCACACCTCTCAATATACCAATGTCCTGCGAAAAGTACTAAGTGTTACAAAGTAAGAGTGCTATCCATCTGGCCACTACTGCCTAGGAAGGTTCTTTGTGGGTTAGCTGGGATCTCCAATAATAGTGCAGAGCAAGGCTATCTGTTGGCCAGATGGATAGCACTCTCACTTTGCAACACTAGGTGGCCCAGTTTTGATTCCCAGCCTGGACGCTATTGGCAGGGAGTTTGTATGTTCTCCCTGTATTGGTGTGGGATTCCTCGTGTCACTCTGGTTTCCTCTGTGGGAGGAAAATTCTGCATAGCTAAACAGCCTAGGCTAAGCATTACTGGAATGGTGCCTTTACAATTATCTCTTGAGATTTTTTGTTATGTTTTTCCATTTTTTTTTGTATTTGTGTATGTGTGATTCTGCATTTTATGCATCTGAATCTCTTTTTTTAATTTTTATTTATTTTTTGAGGTTTTTATGCATTCCAATGAAGTTAAAGAGACTCTCAGCGAGTCTAAATTCACTTTTTTAACTTGTAGCCAGAAGCAGAACTGTAAGCCGTGCTAAACCGCCGCTATCCCGCGGCAAAACGAGGGGTTTATACCCCCCAAATCCCCTTTCCTAACTCCGGGGAGCACTTCCTGATGAGGCAGAGTTTATGGCTGTAGCTCTGCCTCTTAGCGCCTCTTTTCCACCATACTGGGCCTGCGCAGTATGCTCCTGGTGACCTCAGCAGGAGCGAGGACACGGCAATGCAGGCTCAGTGGTTTTCAGACTTTAAAGTCTGAAATTCCAGAAGTGAACCGGAGGCGGGGCCGGAGCATCGGTGAGTGGCTGCGCGGGCACAGGATGTATGCGGGGGGCCATTAGAAGCCCAGGTAAGTTTAACTCATTTTCCCCGACCCCCTACAGTATTCCTTTAATGTATATGCATTTGTATGTAATTAACTTTACATTCACATGCAGAGCTTTGCATTTGGAATGCGAAAATTCACATTTCCACTAACTTGCATTGCATTAACTTGCATTGCATTACACATCCAATCTAAAAAAACAAAAAAAACACATATAGGCCTTTTTTCCCCTGTATAAAATTTGCACAGCACCGCATGTGAAATGCAATGCTGTTGACTTCCGTTAGATGTGCGGCAAACATGAATTTTCAAAAAATGGAAAATCCACACAAATTCTGTCATGTGTAAAAAGGACCTAAAAGTGGGCATTCTGAATAATTTACTGTATTCTGTACGTCATGATAGTGCCTCTTTAAAGTGTACCTGAGACGAAAACCGTCTCATGTACCATATTTGCCTGAGGCTTTCTAAAGCCCCCTTAAGGCCGCTCGGGCCTTCCCCGTCTTGCTCTTGTCCCTTGCAGGATGGCCTGATAGCCCGGCCGAGTCGTGCTTCGCCATGCATGCACAAAACACTTCCAACCAAGGGAGGGTGCCCAGAGAGTGCAATGCACAACAAAGCACAACATCCAGCGGGGGACAGGAGCCACCCAGGGAGACAGTGAGGGACTGAGTGGCCTTAAAGGGGGCTTAAGAAAGCCCCAGGTATGTATGGAACCTGAGACTTCTTTCGTCTCAGGTTCTCTTTAAAGAGGAACTGTGGTGAAAATAACAATGAATAAAACTGCTTGTTTACAATATTAATTTATAGTTTATCTAGTCAGGGTTTGCCTATTGTAAAATATTCCCTCACCCCGATTTACACTCTTAAAGGACAACTGTAGGGAGGCTGCCATTTTTTTTTTCCTTTTGTGCAATACCAGTTGTTTGGCAGCCCTGCTGATCTATGTGGATGCAATAGTGTCTGAATAACACCAGAAACAAGCATGCAGCTATTCTTTTCAGTTCCGACATTAATGTTGGAAACACCTGATCTGCTGCATGCTTGTTCAGTGGCTATGGCTAAAAATATTACAGGCAAAGGATCAGCAGGACAGCCAGGCAATTGGTATTGCACAAAAGGAAAAAAAGCATGGCAGTCTCCCTACAGTTGTCCTTTAAACTTATCACAGTTGGTGATTAGGGATGGCCCAGCCTTGGGGAACTCATGGAGAAGCACATGATCAGTTTGATCAGCTGATAGATTTGTAAGGCTCTGATTTGCTGGTCATGATCATGTGTTAAACCAGAAAGTCATCACAGCAAATCAGAGGCTTACAAATCTATCAGCTGATCAAACTGATCATGTGCTTCTCCATGAGTTCTCCAAGGCTGGGCCATCTCTATTGGTGACATATTTAGTCCTGTTAGATGATCTGTACAAAATGTTTATTAGGGAGAGTGAGATATAGCTTGCTTGGCAGTTGAAAAAAAAAACATTATTTCCCATAATGCAACGAGGTTCACCTACAGCAAACTGTCGGGACCATGGTCATGACATCACACAGTGGGAGGGGTTTCACCACAATATCCCCCCCCCCCCCCCCAATCTATTCAAGAAAGGGTAATGATTTCTCATGGTAGAGCGGGTATCAGTTACTAATTGGAATAAAGTTCAATCCTTGGTTAAAGTTCCTCTTTAAACGTCACAGTGTGTTGTAAGGACCAAAAGTGGAATATAAACTGCTGTCACAAGTAAAGGCAACTTTTTATTAAATCCAGAGCAAGTTAGCAAGAGGAATTATATTCTCTGTTGGCCCTGGATGAATCTTTGTCTGCAATTATTAGACAATAAAATATACAGAGTTATAAGGCTATTCTGTCTGGATCTGGACACAAGAACTGGGGATCACTATGGTGTTGCACATTAGAAGGACCTTGGGTACTGCTCTGCTGTTCTTTAGCAAGGTGAAACCGATTATTTGCAACTTTAAATGCTATTTATGATTTAATTTTCTACTTACATGGTTCTTTTGCGTCATACAGAAACAGGAACTATTTAGCATGCTTATTTGGAAACAAATTGCTCTGTAGTGCCATTTTCCTCTACTAGCCACTGGAGGGCAGTGTGGGAACGCCAATGCTTTGTAATGTGATACTGTAGAGGAGTGGTAGTTGCAGCTTGCTAGTGTTTCATTCTCAGATGCAGTCAGACAAGGACAAGATTGGCTCCTCATCAGTTCATGAAAACAGCCTTTTGCAGAGTAACAAATATTAAATTCCGCATGAAAACAGCATGAATTCTGAAGGAAAAGTTTGCAATGTATTTTGTTGTTTCAGGCCATGGCTATGGTAGGAGTCCTTGTCACAGCAGATTTATTTTTAGAACATAGGAAAAAACATAACTAGGTGGTATCTGATAAGTTCAGAGTAATCAGTTCTGTTGCTAGGGAAAGCCTAATGGAAATTTCTGCCGCCCTAGACCTATGCAGAGGGTGAGCTGCTGGCACTGCAGAACAATCCCCATTATCAGTGTGTGTCACAGTGTACAAATGAGGCAGCCTCTCCACTACATGGAGGTATGTGAATCCAGCTGTAACCTATTGTGCAGAGATCAATGGAAATTTGTCTAGCCTGAGCTGCACAGCAGGGAAGTAATTTGCTAATTCTTCCCTGTCCACATGAAATGTTTTGTTTCCTCCCAGAGAACTGTTACCTGGTAACATCCAGAATAGTCACATAAAACATTGCCAGTAAATGACCGTGTCTCTGCCAGGTGCACCTGTGCCCTTTCCAGCACAGAAGACTAGACACCTATTTCTAATTATTTTGCATAAGCTGCTGAAAGCAACACATAAATTAATGAGCCTACTAGAACTGATTATACAGGTGGAGTCATGCCCAGGTCAATAAAACCTGAGTCCTAATGCTAAGTTAAGTAACCTCTAGTCACACCCCTGCAGGGCCGGTTCATTCTTCAAGCAAGGTGAACCATTTGCATCAGGTGCAGAGATTACAGGGGCAGCATTTTTGTAACAGCATGCAGTCAGAGTAGGAGGAGAAGCGAGAGAAGACCAAGGTGATGGGGTCATTATTGTGGAAAAGCAGCTTGTTGTGCTGTGTGGGGAGACTGGCAGTGAGTGAGGGGGGGGGGGGGGGAAGGCAGGAGAGCAGCAGTGTTTCATTTGACTTGCACAGCAGAAGGGAGGAGGTGGCACTGTTGTTCTGACTGAGGAAGGGGCGCACAGCCTCCCAATTTTGCCGCAGGCAGCAAAAAAGTCTAGAACTGGCCCTGCACCCCTACCACATATATTCACTTCTCTGACACACACCTCCAGTCTCCCCTTAACCATACCACCAGCTACATCCACACACAGCTCCAGTCACACCCCTGCCACACATTTACTCACTTTTCAGCCACACCTCCAGTCACCCACTCACCATACCACCAGTTACACCCACACACCACTCCACCAATTACACTCACACACCACTCCCGTCACACCCCTGCCACACCTTTACTCACTTTTCTGACACAGCTCCAGTCACCCACTCACAATTCTACCAGCTACACTCACACACAGCTCCACTCACACCCCTGCCACACATTTACTCACTTCTCTGCCACACCTGGAGCAACCCCAAATCGCCATACCACCAGCTACATCCACAAACACCTCTAGTCACACCCCTGCCAGACCTTTACTCACTTCTATGACACACTATCCAGTCACATATCAACCATATATATTTACACAGCCCTGCCACTTGTTCACTTACAGTATTTCCATGCCACACCACCAATCACAGGCCTGCATTACCTTCTGTCACAACTACACCACATCTTCACTAATGTACCTGGTATATCTGGACGTAACACCTACCATATTTCCATCCACACCCATGACGCATCTTCACTTACCCTGTGATACACATTCAGTTACACCCCACCACACCTCAAGTCACTTCTCTGTCAAAGTTTCACACATTTCTCTGCCATGCCTTCAGTCACACCACTGCCATACCTTCTGTCACACCCACATCACATATTTACCAACTCTCGTACTGCATCTACAGCACACCCACCATACCACTGTCCAGACCACCACCACACAGTACATCACTTCTCTACTGCCAAAATAGTGAGTAGGGTGGCTGGCTGCCATCTTTCTATTTTGGCAGTTAGACTTAGCAACTGCTATTCAGGAAATGCTTTTGAAAATAAAGAAAACCCTGATAATCCCCTATTAGGAAATTGAGTAGCCCAAAACCTGTCGGCTCCGTTAGATTTTAACGGCTTACTTTTTTTTTTTTTTTTTGCTATAGTGGTCCTTTAATCACACCTCTAGTCACACCTCCACCTTACTTTTAGTCATTCCACTGCCACAGCTTTATTAAGCTTTGGATCACCCCCACATCATACTGCTAAACAAGCTTGTAGTACCTCCAGTCACAATCCCTCACCTTCCAGCCTTACCTTCAGACTTACCCCCAGCATCCCAGTCACACCCACACCACACGTTCGGCCACACCACATTATTTTTCCAGTGACAACTCACCATAGTTTCTGTCATATTTGCACCACACCTCCAGTCATACCTCCACTATGCTTCTAGACACACCCCACCATGTTTGTAGCCATACCCACACCACACCTCCAGTTACACCACACCTCCAGTTATGCCTCCACTATACCTTCATTCAACTCCCTGCCACACCTCCAGTCATACCTACAACACACCTCTAGTCACACATTCACCACATCATCAGTCACACCTCTAAAAATGTTTTTACCACACCTCCAAGCATACCATTGCCACAACTTGCACCATTAGCACTACACAACCACATCCTTAGTGGCACTCACAGCACACTTTTAGTCATGTCCCATTACACCTCTACTCTACTACCACACACCTACAGTTGCTTCCCACCACACCTCCACTTATATCCTCTATCATACACCCCCACCTTCCAGTGACACCCTACCCAGATATGCACAAAAAAATTATACTGGTACTTACACAAGTGATGCAGCATGCATTGTGCTAATAACACAACCTGTGATATGTACACAAAGCATGCTGTGTTACTATAACAAGCATTACGCAAATTCCAATTTTACCACAGCTTCATGGCTCTGCCCCATTATCCTATATAATAAAACCCCTGTGTCCCTGTTTCCTGCTGTGTCCCTGTGTCCGTGCATTTGGGATAGCAGGAGGACAGGTGCAAGGGGCTGGTGGGTGGCTGTGCGTGCGTGTAGGGGGACGCAGTCGTGCGTTCGTGCATCGGGGAGTGTGGCCGTACACGCATGAATTGGGGAGTGTGGCCATGTGCAAGTGCGGGAGCGCGGTGGTTACGGCATGGGTAAGGTGAGAAAAGGGGGTGAGGTGGTTCGCGGCCGAGCCTTATCCCCCGTTTTTAAACAGACGGGCTTATTTCTAGTTCCTAATTTAGTATAAATATTGCATTTTATGAAAATCTTTGAAAACTATGGCATTTACAATCAATATTAGGTTTGCAATACTGAGTGAACATTGAAGGGACATGTCCATCATTTTATTGATGAATGCCAGCAGAAGTTTCGGAAGAGAGGGACGCATTAGCATGTGACTAAGTTTCACTTAGCTCTGTAGTGTCTGATTATAGCAGCAGTGTTATGATTGAAAGTGGACCATTTGGATGAAGCTGAGGTGGGATTCAACCGGTCCAAGTTGCATTCATTAGCATAAAAAGTTAGCATAGTTCTGCATCAGCTTTGAATTGTTGCATCTTCCCTAGCGCACTAGACCTGACCTACCACAAATTGTGTAGTGTATGCCTAGCATTAGAATTAATAACCAATCAGGCCCCTCTTTCTGTGCATTTTTTCCTCTTACCTCCTCCACTGCTTACGCTCTGAAAAATATGCTTTTATTTTGAAAAAATAATGTTTTGTTTTTTTTTACCTCCCCAACAAGATGGCAGCTTGCCCCTCTATAAACAGAACCCCAAAATCTCCAGTTTTGAGCAGTGAGAAATACAAGTTATTTCAGAATATAAGTATCTTGAGGGCATATGCACAAAACTTTTGTAGAATTGTAAAATTGTCACGCGCAAAGCGTGCACAGAAAATGTACTGTTATGCTGACAAAGGCGAACCATTAGCGCAGCCAACGTTACCTAGATAATGCAAAAGTTGCTAGGGCAGCTCGCATTGTGCTACTTGCATAATGCATGTTATGTTACCTAGACAATGCGTATCACACTATTTGTGCAATGCACGTTACCTTTTTCAGCATAAGCAACACTATAATTTACATAACTGAGGTTTTGTGCATATGCCCTTTGGCCCCACCAGGTGCAGATAAACTGGGTAATTAGGCTGCTAACCAGGAGCTGGCGTAAGTCAATTCACAGAGTGTACTTTATAAGTAAACCTATTTTTAACTGCTACACTGGTGGCAATTATATTTTATTCATGCAACATTATGACCAAACAACAGTATAATGAGTAACATTAAACACAGTCTCTTGAAGTGAATAAATAGTTCTGAGCTGTCCTGCATTGATTTCTTACACCACCATTAGTGGTTAGTAGGTCTTGAAATGTCAGTTGGTGAGATGTCCTTCTAGATAAATTGCGAAACGCCTAGTTTAATTATAACATCAAGGTCATCATCCTTCTTTTTGCTTGAATTGCCGTAGCTGGTGTGACATCTGTGCTCCAGCTGCCAGGCTCAAGTTTAGGGTCAAAACTTGACCGCCTTTCTGTGCAGTCCAGCAACTTCCATCTGTCAGCAAAGTTACCATGAGAGCGGCTGAGAATCATAGAACTAGTGCAGAGGTTTAGTACTTTTGAATTCACCAAATGTACTTTTACCACATCACCCTATCTAGTTGAATCATTATTTCTCAGTACAGGAGAGTGTGAATTGCAGGAAACGGGTGGAGAAGGTGTTACATTTCAAGAGCCAGTAACCTGGAAGTGTGTTCATTAATATACAGAAAGTTCGTTTAAGGGGGTTTTGGAGCCAATTATACACGCATAACGGTATCACTGTTTTAATCTTGTATCTTTGTTTACCATTCAATATAGGTAATGGAGAGGTCCACAAAGCAGATTTCCAATATAATAATGCAGCCTGACCTGTGTTTCACGGCTCTAAGCCGCTTCTTCAGAGGCACACGGTATACATATGATCAGGAGTGCACCAGATAGTACAGTGGCTTGCAAAAGTATTCGGCCCCCTTGAAGTTTTCCACATTTTGTCACATTACTGCCACAAACAGGAATCAATTTTATTGGAATTCCATGTGAAATACCAATACAAAGTGGTGTACACGTGAGAAGTGGAACGAAAATCATACATGATTCCAAACATTTTTTACAAATAAAGAACTGCAAAGTGGGGTGTGCATAATTATTCAGCTCCCTTTGGTCTGAGTGCAGTCAGTTGCCCATAGACATTGCCTGATGAGTGCTAATGACTAAATAGAGTGCACCTGTGTGTAATCTAATGTCAGAACAAATACAGCTGCTCTGTGACAGCCTTAGAGGTTTTCTAAGAGAATATTGGGAACAACAACACCATGAAGTCCAAAGAACACACCAGACAGGTCAGGGATAAAGTTATTGAGAAATTTAAAGCAGGCTTAGGCTACAAAAAGATTTCCAAAGCCTTGAACATCCCATGGAGCACTGTTCAAGCGATCATTCAGAAATGGAAGGAGTATGGCACAACTGTAAACCTACCAAGACAAGGCCGTCCACCAAAACTCACAGGCCAAACAAGGAGAGCGCTGATCAGAAATGCAGTCAAGAGGCCCATGGTGACTCTGGACGAGCTGCAGAGATCTAAAGCTCAGGTGGAGGAATCTGTCCATAGGACAACTATTAAGGTGGCCATACACTGGTCGATGTGCCATTAGATCGACCAGCTGACAGATCCCTATCTGATCGAATCTGATCAGATAGGGATCGTATGGCTGCCTTTACTGCAAACAGATTGTGAATCGATTTCAGCCTGAAACCGATCACAATCTGTTCAGCTGCTCCTGCCGCCTGTCCCCCCCCCCCCCCCCCCGTATACATTACCTGAGGCTGGCTCCCGGGCGTCTTCTCCGCACTGCACCGCACCGCTGTTCTTGCTCCATCCCGGCGCTTCCTGTGTTACTCCGTGACCAGGAAGTTCAAATAGAGCGCCCTCTATTTCAACTTCCTGGTCACCGGAGTGACACAGGAAGTATAAGCGTACACTGGGACATGCGGAAATGCGGTGCAGCGAGGAGAAGAGGACCCCGGAGCCAGCTTCAGGTAATGTATACATGCTCGGATCGGGCCCGAATCGTACGCCGCAAGCGACGCGCTCCTACCGCCGGGCGATCGAGGGTAATTTCCCGCACGGCGCGATCGACGGACCGATCCGATTTCGGGAGGGAATCGGATCGGCAGGTGCGTTTAGCGCAAGCGATTGGCAGCAGATTCGATCCCAGGATCGGATCTGCTGTCGAAACGGCCGTGAATCGAGCCAGTGTATGGCCTGCTTTAGTCGTGCACTGCACAAAGTTGGCCTTTATGGAAGAGTGGCAAGAAGAAAGCCATTGTTCACAGAAAAGCATAAAAAGTCCCATTTGCAGTTTGCCACAAGCCCAACTGGGGGACACAGCAAACATGTGGAAGAAGGTGCTCTGGTCAGATGAGACCAAAATTCAACTTTTTTGGCCAAAATGCAGAACGCTATGTGTAGTGGAAAACTAACACTGCACATCACTCTGAACACACCATCCTCACTGTCAAATATGGTGGTGGCAGCATCATGCTCTGAGGGCGCTTCTCTTCAGCAGGGACAGGGAAGCTGTTCAGAGTTGATGGGAAGATGGATGGAGCCAAATACAGGGCAATCTTGGAAGAAAACCTCTTGGAGTCTGCATAAGACTTGAGACTGGGGCGGAGGTTCACCTTCCTGCAGGACAACGGCCCTAAACATAAAGCCAGGGCAACAATGGAATGGTTTAAAACAAAACATATCCATGTGTTAGAATGACCCAGTCAAAGTCCAGATCTAAATCCAATCAATAATTTGTGGCAAGATCTGAAAACTGCTGTTCACAAACGCTGTCCATCTAATCTGACTGAGCTGGAGCTGTCTTGCAAAGAAGAATTGGCAAGGATTTCAGTCTCTAGATGTGCAAAGCTGGTAGAGACATACCCTAAAAGACTGGCAGCTGTAATTGCAGCAAAAGGTGGTTCTACAAAGTATTGACTCAGGGCAGGAGCTGAATAATTATGCACACCCCACTTTGCAGTTATTTATTTGTAAAAAATGTTTGGAATCATGTATGATTTTCTTTCCACTTCTCACGTGTACACCACTTTGTATCGGTCTTTCACGTGGAATTCCAATAAAATTGAGTCATGTTTGTTGCAGTAATGTGACAAAATGTGGAAAACTTCAAGGGGGGCATATTTTGCAAGCCACTGTATATACCAGTAAGTGATACCAAGAGATAAAACTCCAGTGGACACGTATCCTAGAGTCGGAAGAACGCAAGTCTGGCTTTTTCCAAATACTGTTTCCTGTGCATTGAGGCGTGGTTCTTTGTGTAACCATCGTTATCTACAGCACAAGTGCAGTTTTGGGGAAATAAATGGTGGGGGTTCATGCTACATAGGTAAATTGCAAGAACATTGTACAGTACCGCACTTGCCCTCTCGTAGACTCCAAACTAAATAGGAATGCAGGAAAAACTGCTGAAAGCAGTGCTAGCATAGCTATGTTTGACATGTCCGTATTTTGTCCGCTGCTTGGAATTATATCACACAACCCTACATCTGTTCACCACAACGTTCACAGCCAACATAATGCCCACATCCACATCATGTCAATGTTTCAAATCATCCATTTCAGCAAAAGTTGAAATGAGCACAAAAGCTCTGTGTGAAAAATAATCATAAAATGGTGTTATTGTTTGGCTCCGACCGTTCTTATTTTCCTCTGTCATTTACAGTAATGTAAAGAATAGTTAACCTCTTGAGAACTGCAGTGCTAAACCCCCCTAGTGACCGAGCCATTTTTAGTAAAATAGGCCACTGCAGCTTTAAGGCCAAGCTGTAGGGCAGCAGCTGACCCCCCCCCCTTTTCTCCCCACCAACAGACCTCTCTGTTGGTGGGGTCTGATCGCTCCCCCATGTTTATTTTTGTTTATTTAAACATTGTTGTTGTGTTATCTTTTATAAAAAACCCTGTCACTTTAAATATGTCCCTTCCCTCCCTCTCTTCCTCCCCACAGCCGGCAAATTATTGTGATCGGCTGTCATAGGCTTCTGCCTATGAGAGCCGATCACTCTCTTGTCCCCCAGGGGGACAGCCATGTCACACGGCTGTCCCCAGTACAGCGGTTTCACCGTCTAACAGTCTCCCGAGAGGCGATTGCCGCTTGGAGACTGAAGGAGGGGCGGAGCTCCGCCCCCCCCCCCCCCCGGGCAGGAGATGCGAGCGCAGCCTGCACGCGATCTCCTGCACTGCAAGCCCCAAGGACTTTACGCCAATCGGCGTTAGGCGGTCCTGGGGCTGCCGCCGCGGCCACACCCATCGGCGTGACGTGGTCGGCAAGTGGTTAAATATGCTGGTAGGTGGTTTTTTTGGGGTTATCTGCATTTACCTCTCTTTCTATTCCTATAACTGTTGACAACTAGACAGAGTCTAGCTAGATCTCAAAGTTTTGTGGTCATCACCAAATCAAGAATAAATCAAGAATAATGCTCTAGTGAAGAAATAAATAAAAGTGATAGCTCTTAGAACTTTATTTTTTTCCTAGGGAATTATTTTGGTATCAGTTTAAAAGTGCACCAGAGCCATCTGTGTTAAAAGGGCGTTGTCATAGACTTCTATTTTATTTGCCGCGATTTGCAGCTATAAGCGGTAGAAAAGTTTGCCCATTTTTTTTTTATGGCTATAGAAATGTGTCTACAACCGGTAGGTCTAAAGATTGGTTATATCATCTGGTCACAAATGTGGTTATATTTTCAGAATAAGGTATGTTAGACTTGAAATGTGGCTACAACTATAATAAATTCAGTTATATCAGTTCATAATAACCTATATACTGTACGTTTAACATGTAATGCGGCTATAACAAGCACATCTAAAAATCAATTATGTTAGGTGTCTAAATTTGGTCACATCAGTTAATTCGGTTATATCAGTTCAAAATATCATATGTTTGACGTGAATTGCACCTTTTTATAACTGAGATCACTTTTCTTGGCTATATCAGGCACCCTTTTATAACCCAAATCACTTTTTTTCGGCTATATCCAGCACTCTTTTTTTTTTTCCCGGCTATAAATGGTGCCCTTTTAGAACTGAAAGCACTTTCTCGGCTATGCACATCTGCCGCCTTTTTTCCAGGAACCCTTTTCAAATAAAAGCATTATTTTCTCCTACTTCATAAAAACCCACACAGAGGCTCTAGCTCTACTCTACTTTATCTAAACCTAAAGAAAAGTTTTGGTGACCGTTCTATACGTTATGGAACATTTATAAGATTAGGAATTCGGAGTGTCACATGAAAAGTAAAGCACACTGAAGAATACATCAAAGTTGTAGGACTCTGGGGCATGGTAAAGGTTATCCTGCAAGATCCAGCAGCATGCATTTACATTAATATTAAATAGACAAATAAACAACCAAGTAAAGCCTTATAGGTAAAGGTAATAGCCATGCATTTTCAAAAGCCTAGTGGATGCTTTTTCCATCAGGGCTTAACTTAGATAACTATACTTAGCAGAAGCAGCACAAGTAGTAACAGCCTGCTAGGTACATTATGCTAAATGGAACCATGTGAAACAGAGAGCCTGATGAAGAAGTTGTCCACAGACCTCTCAGGATACAATTGTACTTCTGCCTTACCAATAAAACATCATACAGAATGCAGCATGGGGATTTGGTTTTTATGTGTCCCTTCATCCAATATTGATGAAAGCGCATGAAGCCAAAGAGCGAAGACAATTAATGGTGCATCACTAGCTGTTTCTGTGCCTCTTTTATGTTTTTGTTTTTTTAGCTTAGAATCTTTGGTGCCTATGGATCATCAAAACAAGTGTCTCATTGGTTTTGGCCTCAAATGTAAAGTAAAATATTCATTTTTGCATTTGAACAAACTATGTTCAGATCCACCAGGGTGTCTATGGAGCTTGTATGTGCTTTTTCTTAGGGTACAGAGGGATAGTAGAATATCAGTAAAACTGCCAATACTCTACTATAGGGGATAGTAGAATATCAGTATTCTTATGCTGGGCATACACGGCTCGATTTTGTGGCTCGATTCTCCCACTTGATCGATTCCCTGCTCGATTCCGCAGGCAATTTTCTTATCTTCCGCTCGTTTTTCTTATCTTTGTACATTGTCCTCAATGCGGAATCCAGCGGCGAAACGTTCGGGCAGGAGATCAGACATGGCGGAAATTAACTATCGAGCCATCTAAATGGCTCAGAATCGAGCTGTGTATTCCCAGCATAATTCTCCCACCAACGCTCCCCTACCTATGCCTAGCACTAACCACACCCTCCTACTCCTAACACTAATCACCCCCTATATACATTAAATATTAACCACCCACAATCACTCCTAACACTAATCACCCCCAATCTACCCCTAAAGAGCCATACATACTATTAATGTTGCCTAGCAGGGATTGAGACCCGATCCCTCTGGTGACATTGCAGGGCCAACCCTACACAGATGTGTTACTAGCCTGTTGAAATGTGGGGGGAGGGGCGGTGGAGTGACATCATGCAGGAGCTGGGTGAGTGGGGAGAACAAAGCTCTTGGACATTACTTGGACAAAGTGAATGGGAGTCGAAGGGCGAATAACTTCAACAGGGGGTCCTATAGGAACAGCAGGATGGAGCGAGCATTGGGATGGCTCTATGACCTTCAGAGCCTTCCCTCTACTTAGGTAAGTAGGCAATGTGAAATGAGTTCACTTTTAATGAAATAATTGTCCCATTTATACCTGCATACTGTTAAGGGGGCTAAGTATTGCTTATTCTACAAAGTAAATCTAATTTGTCCTGGGAAACCCTAAAAAAGATCATAACTAATTGGATTAGCCTAATTTTTGAAAATATCTGTGTTCTTTAATTAGTATGATACATGGATATATTTCAGCAATCAGTCATGCAGCCTGTTAAAATGGATTTTTGGTATCAATGTTTGTCCTACACTAAACATGGCTCAAAAAAGGCAAATTAGATAGTTTAAGAAGATCAGAACATGCACAACAAAAACATAGTCTATAAGATCATTTCCATGCAGCGGGCTGTTTCTGTGACAACAACTGAAAATAATATTAAGAAGTGTAAAACCCATGGAATTATAATTGTGCTCCTTGGGCATTGCTGCAAGAGAAAATTGACCCCAGAAGGAAGACACAAAGCCAAGAACTACTTCCAGACAAGTACAAGCTGAACCTCAAGGTCATGGCCCAGCAGTGTGATCACACCATCTGTCACTTTTGGAGTAAGAAGACCAGGAGAGCTACACTGCTAAGAGAAAAAACTAAAAAAAAGTCAGACTGAAATTTTCTAACATAAATACAGACAAGCACCAAATGCTCATGTTGCTCACATAGTGCATCTTGTATTATGGACACTGTGTGACGTGTTATACTTGCTACATGCACAATGTGTGCCTAATGCGAATTGTGCTCTGTGCGCAACAGATGCTACAAGACTTGTGTAAATACCAATAAATGTACAGAATTTTTGTGAAAGGCCAATGTCCTTTTGATAGATGAGATAAAATGGTAACATTTTTAATTGTTACATCATTTTTAATATTTATTTATTTTTTGGTCCTCAAGTTAAAAAACAGAGTTTTCAAAAGAGAAGAAAAGAAAAAAGAAAAAGAAAAAAAGAGAGACAGAGAGAGAGAGAGAGAGAGAAAAATTGCCGTGAATCCTGGAGGAGGCTCAGTTTTGTTTTGGGTTCTTTTTTTTCACCTGGCATGGGGTGCCTTGAGGCTGTGCAAGGAAGAATAAAATCCCAAGACTACCAACACATGTTGCCCCGTGTCAGAAAGCTATGTCAGTCAGAGGTCATCGGTCCTCCAACAAGATAATGACCCAAAACACACTGCTAAAAGCACCCAGTATTGGCTATGAACAAAACACTGGCCTATGTTATAGTGGCCGATAGAGCACTCACTTGAATTCTACTGAACATCTATGGAAATAACTGCAAACAGGCAGCCTGGAGAAGGCACCCTCAAACCGGAGACAGCTGGAGAAATTGGAGCAGGAAGACTGGGTCAAGCCACATCTTACCCTATGCAGGACAGCCACAGGAGTAGCTTATTTACAGCGACTGCCTCTAAAGGTTTTGCAACAAAACATTACCTTAAGAGTTCCATTATTTTTTGTCCATGTCTTTTCATTTGAATTTTTTAACGTTCTGTTGGATCAAAACACCAAGGCTAGGTTCACAGTGGGTGTTGTGTTGCATCCCCTGTAACAGCAGGAATACAAAACAACGGAATAGTAAAGTCATGCTGCACTGTCACTAGGTGTGTTTTGTGGTAATGCACTGCATGGATTGCGTTGGGATATCGCACCCCATCGAACCACACCAGCTGCACTGTGAACGTTGCATAGGTGGTGCATTCCAGTACAGAAAGACGTGTAACAATGTTGGTGTTATGCCGCACCACAACACACCACTGTAAACATAGCCTAAAACAAATCCTATCAGCTTTCTTGGCGGTAATACCAACCTAGGGTTGGGGCGCAGCTAAAATCAGTAATCCCCACCTCTGCCCGGGGTAGCCGCCGGAGGCTGTATGCAGAGCAATGTGCACAGCGGGAGCGTTTCTACATACCTCCTGACGTCGGCCAGTATTATTCTTCCTCTCTTCCAGGGCTCTGCTTCAGGGATGAGCAGAAACTACGCCAGTGCGAATTTACGCATCGTAGTTCGCATCTACGCATCGTAGTTCATAGGCGAAGTTTCAAACCTACGCTTACGAATTTACGCGTAGCGAAGTACCGATACGCGTAGCTTACGCCCACTATGCGTAGTTAACATGTGTAATGCGTAGTGAACTACGAATGCGTTACTCGCGTCTAATTTTCCGCATGCGATTGTATGCATACAAATTTACGCATTGGAAAGGGGAATGTACGCATAGAAGGGTTCCCATTATATGGTGAGGCAGCACGCAGCCCGGCTGATCTGATCTGATCTGCTGCCGCTGCCACCAGCACATCCACCCGTGCTGACCCCATCACAGAACCGAAGCCTGGACCAGAAATCTTGGATGGCTCCCAGCGGGAGGCCCCTGTCCCCCCTCGTTTCCAGCCACGGAGGACGATGCCGTCACTGGCCACCCTGCCGGTCGGGAGACCTTGGCTTCACACACAGTTGAACAGCTGTTCGAGCGCCCGTGCTCTCATCGCCGCATGACTGCTGCCCTGAGCCAGCCCCCTCCAGCCACCGCCATAACGATGGTAGGCACCCCATCGGCAAGCCACCTCCGGAGCTGCATCAGCTGAGGCCGCCACCCACGTGGCCCAGACCACCGCATCGGGCCAGACCTCCGCATCGGGTAAAACACCGCCGCCGCTATCAGGGTAGTTGGGGAGCCAGCCACCTCAAAGAACATGCAGGGACACTAACTGGGGACACTGCAATCCTAAGGGGTCTCCAAAGGAACCTCCTGCCCTCCACCACCGGGGCCCCCTCTGCTCAAAACGCCACTAAGCTGCAGCTGGGGGATAGATTTGTGCAGCCATGGGATCCCCCAGCCTCACCATCAACCAGCTGGATAGCAGGACTTTTTGAACCCTGTGTCTCTCTCTAGCCTAATAATCCTTCTTCTTCTCTCTCTCTCTCTCTCCTTCTTTCTCTCTCTCTCTCTTTCTTTCTCTCTCTCTCTCTTTATTCCTTCTCTCTCCCTTTCTTCCTTCTGCTCTCTCCTTCTCTATGTACTGTCGGACATTACGGGGGCATCCGAGCTGCTGTGGAGCTGGTGAGCGCCGCCAAGGAGGCAGGCAGCTCCGCTCACACAGCACTAGGACCCCTCCAGTTTTGCTGCTTTGTATATGCTTTGTATATGCCGTGTTGCTTTGTATATGCCTACTCTTGTATACTATGCTGCATGTGCATGTCTCTCAATCTACTGCATGTCTGATACTGTACCGTACCATCACCGACCCTGTATGTGCCAAAAATAATTCCGGGTACAACTCCCGTTGTACTTGGCGAAATAAATTGATTCTGATTCTGATTCTGATTCTATATACAGTTCTAAAGAAATTAATGCGAACAATTTTCTGCATACGGGCATAAGTATCCGCATACACTACGCTTCGCACTACGCGTAATTGCGTATTTTAACGCGTATTCTATGAAATGCATACGAAGTGAATATTTGTTTTCGAAGCCGTAGTTTGGCAAATCGTAATTGCGTAAAACTACGCGTATTTCCAGCGTAGCAAAGTTGTCTGACTACGACCATCCCTGCTCTGCTTCCTGTTGGTGAGATCGCCGGCTGTCGTTATGACGACAGACGGCAATTTCACTGTAGTGTTGCAGCACCACCTGGAGGATGGAGGCATAACTGCAGCGCTGGAGCCAGGGAGGTGAGTGATTGTTAAACTACTGCAACTCTCCCTGGCAGCATGATTTTTTCAGGTTTTAGGGTCTAAAAGGGTGCAAAAAAATTGCACCGCTTTTAGACCCTAAAATCTGGAAAGAATCATAACGCCAAGGGGGTTAAAAAGCAAACAAACAAAAAACTGATAAGTGAAGGTTATTGTTCTCAGTTTTAATTCATTTCAGAGACCATTGTGGGTTCCTCTGTTTTTTTCATGGAGGGGTACCGACAAATCTGTCCACTTTTATCTACTGCCATAGAGAACAACAAAACCCCATTGCTTTGCCGCATCTTATCATTGTCCTATATTTATAAAATGTCAAGATATTATGCAGAGCTGATCTATGTTCTGGTACGGTGACTGTGGTTGGGACTTTAGACTGTAAAATTCTTTTGGCAGCAAGGACATAGATGAATGGCTCCTTGAACTATGAAAAATGATGCATAATCTGTCTGCTCTACAGGAATGCTGAAAATAAATAAATAAATATGGATGTCACAGCCTTCTATTTAAAAATTACTGCCATCCTGTGTGAGCGACCCATTTACAGCAAGCTGTATATTCTGGAAAGATAAAAAGCTTATGTACCACAGCAATTAAACAGCTAATTATTTATACCTACAACATTTCTGACAGGTGCAGCTATGAAACTTTAACTTGAGTTGGGGAAAAAAAAACCAAACACCAAACAGTGAAGGCCTGAGGTGATTTATAGAGCAGAGCTGGTTAAGCTGCAACAAGCTCTGAATCTCTAAGCAGGGCTCTCTGAATTTCTCTCTGTAAAAGCTCCTGTCTGTCTTCAGAAATCGCAGCGCAGTATTCCATCTGGGTGAACCAGATATTTTACTTCATATCTGTCTTTTTTCCCTCAGATGCCTTTGCAGCTTCGATCGGCAGACTCAGAAGCAATGAATTTTACATTGGAGATGTCACATTAGGGAAAAAAAATCTTGAAGCCTTGTCTTTCCATAACCTTGTCATCTGCAGACATGCTCCTCAAAAAATAGGTCTGTGTAATGGCTGAGTTTACATGCAGGCTTCTAAAATGAAGGCTTAATTTCATACGCCTAATCGTGCAGTTACAGTACTGCTGCTAGACTGTTAACCAACCAACCCTATCACTGCCACATAATGCCAGTCCTGCATTCCTTTCACTGGCTACCTATAAAATGGAGGGTCTTATTCAAGATCGGCCTCCTGACATTTAAATCACTAAATAATCTGGGCCCTGGTTACATGAAATAAATGTTACAGTTGTGTAGCAATCCCTGCAATCTCAGATCCACAGGTTCTAATATTCTAGTCATACCCAGAGTCCACTTGGAAACTTTTGTTCCCAGAGCCTTCTGTCATGCTACTCCTATGTTTTGGAACTCCTTTCCTTGGCAGATCAGGATAGCTCTATCCCTAGACGTGTTTAAATCCAGACTGAAATCCCACCTGTTCAGTTTGGCATTTGCAGAAATATAACTTTTGTTGTGTGAATACTTCATCCTACAACCAACTACTGAACCTGAGAGAGCCTAAGCGCTTTCAGTCCTATGGGAGAAAAGCACTATAGAAATGTTATTGTATTGAATTGTATTGTATAAAATAATTCTATTCACTGTTGAAAAATGTAACCAAGGACTGAACTTCATCCCAATCAGTAGCTGATATCCCTTTTCCCATGAGAAATCTTTACCTTTTCTCAAATAGATCATCCGGGACGTTTGTATGGTTGATTTTGTGGTGAAACCACTCCCACAGTGTGATGTCACAACCTAGGTGCTGACATCACACTGTGGGAGCCTTGTAGCATTGTGGGAAATAATGTCTGCCAAGCAAGCAGTATATTCCTCTCTGAATATCTATAGCTATATATAAAAAACAAGAACAACAAAACAACTTTTTGCCTATCACATTGTTAGCGGTTGTGGTTATAGATAGTGGCAGTTGAGTTGGTGCTGTCTGTTTTTTTCATGTCTTCCAGTAGTAAAGATGATTATGTGCAGGCTGATTGTGGATCAAACAAGATGAACAAATTACATAGCAAATATCATTTCTTGATCTCTTTTCCATTTTGATTTTTTCCACTTTTCGCTAAAGTTCCTCTTTATTAACACTGGGCGCATGTGTGTGTGTGAGAGATTGTGTGTATGTGTGTATTTGAAGGTAGGAGCCATGTCTCAGCTGGTGCCCACTGGTAGGGGAGGGGGATTTAGGGCCAGTTCTAGCTACAATGGGGCCTGACAGAAAATAAACATGGAGCCCCCCGACATCCCCTCCCCCCCGGCCCCAGCCTCTTAATTTCTGACAAATCCCTCCCCCTTCTCCCCAGGTCTTCCAACAACTTTCAAGCAAATTCACCTGTTCAGTGTGTTATTACTTAATAAAATGCCACCCAGTCATGGAGAAGAGGCTGCCCGCAGGGATAAAGACAAACTAATAAAGAGGCAGCCCAGCTTGGCAAGTAAGTTTGTTTTGCTGGAAACTCTGCAGGGACCTCGGGGACCACAATAAAGTTGGGGGGAGATCTGGGGGGCCTATCAGCCTATTTGGGGGAACTGAGCAGTTGCCCAGTGTTCCCCTTTGGAAGAACTTGCCCTAGGGGGCATGAGAAATATATTCCCTTACTTTCTGCCATTTCAGTTAGACAATTTTTCTTCTAATGTTGAGGTAGCACTTCAGGTTGATGTGGGCAGAATGTCCTCAGTATTTCACGAGTTTGTAGAAAAGCATGAATGGATACAATTGTCACGGCTTCTGCATCTGGGATAACATTTAATGCTTGGGTGAGGGATCAGCTGCTTAATGATGCTCCATCTGTACACATTACACAGCCAGCAGGTTGACACCACAATTTACTAATGCAGATCTACAGCTTCAAGTTGCACTATGAATAAACATGATCTCACTTTTGTAGTCGGCTTGTGCTCTCCTGCTGAAAGCTAGCTAACCTCCAGCCTCTGAAGCTGTATACACACTTAAGATAATAATTAGGTCATGCTAAACACAATCCAGCTATTAGCGTAAGTTTATCCATCTCCATACATACATGCATAGTCATCTAACTGGAGCAGTATGCCCTAGCAATCCAACATGGCAGTCTGCTTCACCACAATCCTCATTAGGCTGCATAGGATGGGGGATGTTACTGAAGGGAAATCTTAAACCACTGGACAACTGAAAGACAGAAGGGGCAGAGGAAGCAGCCCTTAAGGGCCATTTCTGTCAAGGGCAGAAGCATTCTCTCTTAACATCTGGTAGATTAATCTGGCACAGAGGAGCATGCGTCAAGCATGAGAAGTAATGTCCTAATTGTAGTAAAGAGTATAACTCGTGAAAGTTCATGATACATAGAAGATAACCAGTAACAGAAGGTCTTATAATGCCAAAGTCCTAATCTTCAGCTCACCAAAAGCTTGCATGCCAGTAAAAATAAGTCCCAAAAAGTACTTCGGGTGAACCAGAGCTTAAGTTCGGGCCAAAAAGGAAATACTTACCTAAGAAGAGGGAAACTTCTGAATCCTATAGAGGCTTCCTGGGTCCTCCTCGCTCCCGCTGACACTGTCTGGGACACTCCTTAACATTGGGGCCCAGCTCATCTTCTGGCACAAGCGTGACCATGCTGCACCTGCGCGAGCATGGTCACGCTTGTGCAGTAGCACAGCAGCTCATGCTTACTGCGTAGGTTGGTCCGGAGGAAACCCACACAGACCCAGAAGAACACACAAACTCCACAGTGGTTAGGCAGGAGTTAAGGCCAAAACTGAGTATAATGTTCATTTCTTTTTCATTTTTTTTGAAGGATGCTTGCCTACTATATTCAATCAAGCATTATAAATGTGTTGTGTGTATGTATATGTTTTGTGTGTATGGCGAGGGGGGGGGGGGGGGGCATGTCCTGTGGAATGTCATGGCAAGATCCCAACGGTCTTGCTTTGCATGAGTAAATGGGGACTGGGCTCCAGCAATGGGGAAAGCGGGAGGACATGCATAGGATGGCACTGATGATCCATAATAGCAAGTAGTTTTTATTTAGTTAACCAATATAGCAAACCAATTGGAAATATTATGTGCATAAGGAATATGCATGGATCTTTAACTTGATGTCAGCTGTAATTTTAACACTGTTTGCAGTGGTTGACTGCAGTTTGATCTGTTTGTTTTAGTTTGAATTCAGACTGACCCTTGGTTGACCCCAGAATTTCCTTCATTTGTATACCTAGAACACAAACTGATCTCAAGGTCCATGTAATGTATACTAGCCCTTACAAAGCTTAAACATAATATAGACTGAATGTAAATTAAATAGAAGGGAGAAATATGTCTATCCTTATGTTACTTTGTGTATCAACAGTTACTGCTAAGATAATTAGCTAAAACCATCATTCATTTTGCCAGCCTTAGACTGTTGCACCCTGCTAATCATTATTTTTAATGGATACATAACAGAGTGAAATGCTATTTTCTCAAATTTTCATGGTGTTTCACTTTAAACTAAAATGCTCTGAGTCCTTACAAAGTTCTATTTTCCATCGACAGATATTTTAATTCAAGTGTTCAGGCTTGTTAAATAAAAGGGTGCAGTGTCTAAACTTGTGTTCAAAGCCTGCCGAAACACAGGCAAAGAAGAAAATCAATCATTTTAGAAAAAGAATATTGATGTCTCAGGGGAGAAGGGAAGAAAGATTGATCTGCAGGCAGAGTATGGAGCAAAAGCCTCTACTTTTCTATGGCTGTATATATGGTGGCGATGTTTACCGAAGGCTATTTACATCTTCTTGCCACTCTGTTCTCATAGCAACACTATAGCTATCTCCTGGGAACCGAGGAGTGGACACAGGGGGGATAATTGAAAGGTGAAATGCAACCTTTTATACTCACAGTGGAGAACTTATCATTGCAGAGGCTTTTAAGAAATGTTCTCAGTTACAAAAGAAGAGTAAATAAATGGTGGAAAACATATAAATCTTAGCAATGGTATAACCAACACTCATAGAAGCTGGTTACCTAATGGAGAGGAAGGGCGGTTACTCTGGGCAGCAGAACCGATGAGAAACTAGGTTTAATTGTATGCCGTACACTAGGGAATGACAGCTAGCGGGTGCTTGTGAATAGGAGAAACAAGAGTTTTCCTTTCTGTAGTTTCTATAACAGTAGTTGCTAGCAACAAGAAACAAAGAATAGTAATATTGGTACCAACAGTCTCAGCGTGTTGAACAAATGTGTTTTTAAAATAGACTACATGGAGCATACTAACTGTAAAAACGCCTTCCTGTTTATAGGATATTCTGCAAGAGATGAAACTGACATTTTGAAGCAGAAGGCACCATTGGCATGTGTCTAGAAAGTGGGATCCATACTGCAGCCATTCAAGACAGGTTTGCTGTGCAGATCAACTCTTTATAAGTCAGACAAGTCAGACATGGGTTTTTTTTGTATGTTTCTGGACACGAGGAAGTGATAACTGGAAAATAGCCCTATACACTTTACAAGTTGTTCTGGGTCACCATGTGCTATCACAGGAGGCCAGGAGCGATAATTCTAGGAAGATCGCTTTAAGTCTGCAATCATTGTGAAACAGTACAACGGAATACCACTGACTATATAAAGCAGAGGTGGCCATGCTTTTTCAGCTTGCAAGCTTCTTCTCAAATTACAAATTGAAAATGATCTGCCAGGTAAAATCTACCAAAATCTTACCACAACCACCAGTCAATTAGCCGCATATCAGCGATTCCTCCTCAGTAAGCCAAAAAGAATGGTGCAGACCGCATATCGCACTAAGCTTGTCAAAGAGAGAGACTATAACGTACATTAGGCAGATAAATCTACCCAGAAGTCCTTTGCGATCTTCCAGTAGATCAGGATCTACCTAATGGGCACTCCTGATATAAAGGAAGCAAAAAGACAACTCCTAAACACTTGCAATTATGGAGGTAAAACTGTGAGATATCATGTCAGATTGAGCCTACAGAATCCTAAATAAATCGCTGTATGTTACATTCTTTGTTGTATGGTTCTGATCTAGTTCTGTATAATGCCTGAAGAAGAAACTTAACGCTTCGAAAGGAATTAACCATGTACGGTTGGTCATTAAACTTATTACCTGAATCAACGTTTGTTGGTTTGATGTCTGCATTTCTGCTCCACGACTAAAGGGGCTCATACACTCAGCCGATTTTCTGGCCGATCGATCCAAATCGATCGATCGATCCAAATCGATCAATCGATTGATCGATTGCAAATCGGTTGCCCAATCGACCGACCGACGGCCGATTTCGATGGATTTCCATCGAACTGTCAGGGTGGAAAATCTAGGTCGATCTGTTGAGATTGCTTATCATTTTGCATTGGCCCTAATGGAAATCTGATGGCAAAAAAATGCCATCAGATCGTTTTTCAATAGATTTCAAACTGAAATCTATTGGAATTCTATTCTAGTAAAAAATTTGCCCTTTTACACATCAGATAGATAAGAATTCCATCTGATGATCTATCTGCTGCTAATCTGACGAGTGTATGGGTACCTTAACACTGAAGAATACTTTAGCTCCTTTTGATCTACATCTAATTAGTGCTATCTTTAGTGGCAGTGATACCACACTTATTTTTGAGGTGTGTAAAGGGTACATGCAGAAAAAAAATCTCTAATTTATAATCCTATCTGTGAAGGATTGGCAGTTGTTGAATTGGGTGTTAGCAAATATTCCCATAGACAATAAAGGTAGCCATACACTGGTCGATTTGCCATTAGATCGACCAGCTGACAGATCCCTATCTGATCGAATCTGATCAGAGAGGGATCGTATGGCTGCCTTTACTGTAAACAGATTGTGAATCGATTTCAGCCTGAAACCGATCACAATCTGTTGAGCTGCTCCTGCCGCCTGTGCACCCCCCCGTATACATTACCTGAAGCTGGCTCCCGGGCGTCTTCTCCACGCTGCACCGCACCGCTCTGTTCCAGCTCCATCCCGGCGCTTCCAGTGTCACTCCGTGACCAGGAAGTTCAAATAGAGCGCCCTCTATTTGAACTTCCTGGTCACTGCAGTGACACAAGAAGCGCCGGGATGGAGCCGGAACAGATCGGTGCAGCGCGGAGAAGACGCCCGGGAGCCAGCGTCAGGTAATGTATACCTGATCGGATCGGCCGCCGCTAGCGACGCACACCCTACCCGCGGGCGATCGAGGGTAATTTCCCGCACGGCGCGATCGACGGACCGATCCGATTTCAGGAGGAAATCGGATCGGCGGGTGCGTTTAGCGCGAACGATTGGCAGCAGATTCGATCCCAGGATCGAATCTGCTGTCGAAACGGCCGCGAATCGGGCCAGTGTATGGCCACCTTAAAGGGAAGGTTCAGGGACTGTTTTAAAAAAATAAAAATCCGCATCCACTTACCTGGGGCTTCCTCCAGCCCGTGGCAGGCAGGAGGTGCCCTCGGCGCCGCTCCGCAGGCTGCCGGTGGTCTCCGGTGGCCGACCCGACCTGGCCAGGCGGGCGGCCAGGTCGGGCTCCTTCCGCGTTCCAAAATGCGCCTCACGGCGGCGCGCTGACGCCATCGGATGTCCTCCGGGCTTTACTGCGCAGGCTCAGTAGTTCTGAGCCTGCGCAGTAAAGCCCGGAGGACGTCCGATGATGTCAGCGCGCCGCCGTGAGCCGCATTTTGGAACGCGGAAGGAGCCCGACCTGGCCGTCGGCCTGGCCAGGTCGGGTCGGCCACCGGAGACCACCGGCAGCCTGCGGAGCGGCGCCGAGGGCACCTCCTGCCTGCCACGGGCTAGAGGAAGCCCCAGGTAAGTGGATGCGGATTTTTATTTTTTTTAAACAGTCCCTGAACCTTCCCTTTAATTGTAATTTGTGTATATGAGGCTCAAGGTGTTTAATTTTGCTGCCAGTGTGTAGTTTTAGTAGAGCTAAGAGACAGTTATCAATAACAAGTCATGCAATGGCTGCCAAAACTTGGTTTCCTAATAGCCAACTGCTGCTGCCCAATTCCTGTTTTCTAGCCAAAAACCTTTACCCAAATTAAATCCCTACAAGCAAAGGCAATGGAAGATGACTATTAGCTATGGTAAGCAGTTAAGGTTAGGGGATAGATTAGGAGAGTTAGATAGAAAAGAAAGAAGGTATGGCTAAGCACAAGGAAGAACTGTGCATTGAGAAAGGTAGGTTAAGGATAGGAAAGCTCTGTACATTAGGGAAATGGGGTTAGGATCAGGCACTATCCAGAGGGTTACAGTTAGACATTCTAAAGGAATAAGGCAGTACATTTATAACTTTGTTTACTAAGAAAATTATGTACTTTGCTATCTTTAAACTTCTTCTACATGGATACATTATACGTACAATAACTGCCAAGCGGTTGGAAATACACTGTTGTTTAAGGGGACCCCAACTGTAAACATGGAGATGCCTGCAAAGGCCTTCTCGGTTTCTGATTTTACAAAATCCAGTCAGATAAAGTAATGTACAAGAACTTCGTTCTGCCCCAATCTTACCGCTAATGGACTTCCTCTTCAAAACATTGCATGTGTACAGAAATCCCATTGCCACATCTAATACTTTGAAGGCATGTGGTGACCAAAAAAGAGTGATGAGCGATACTTAGAAGGCCTTTGGAGAGGTCAGCATACCTACACTTAATGGTTAGTGTGCTTCCAAACTTTTGACAGGCAATGTACTGTATGTGTTCAGGCATAAGAAGTTAAATAGACAACCCAGTCGAAATGAGCAAAGATAAGAGGCTCGCACACAATCCCTGGAAGAGCAAGGATTAGGCCAATTGAACACACAATGTCCAAACACCTGATCCTATGATACATGTAATGGCACCTGAATTTATGTCCTGTTATGTAGATGTTTAAGTTAAAGTTAGATTATATGTATTTGTTTTTGTATTTGCTTTCCTTTCGGTTCTGTCTTAGGACAATTAAAATCTTCTCATTAATCTTATACTAGGTACTTGGTCTGACCTGTCTAATTCCAAGGTCTCCCAATTCGTCACCCTAGACCTCTAGTGGGGGTCCGTTCTGGCCCACTGGTACCACTAGTCCATAGTTAAATATAGGTTGTTTATTGTGATATTCCCTACCTGGCTACCTATTAGGTAATGTAAACGCCTGGCAGGAGACTATCATAAGACCTATGATTAAGCACTCCTCCTCTACCCCTCTCCATTACCTTGGAAATATATACAAACAAAAAATGTTATTATTATTTTCATAAGCTTTCCCTTTCTTGGCCTAGTATTAAAATTAAGCACCTTCTGTTTAAACATGATTCTGTACTTGCTTAAATATGATTCTGTATTAGTCCAATTGTATACTTCATGTACACATTTTGTTCAATATGTGACTATGTAAACTCATCTTTTTTTAAACTTCAATAAAAAAGTTTTATGATAAAAAAAGAAGTTAAATAGACAAAATGTAGTAGACTAATTCCTTGGGAAAATAAGATCCAGACAGTCATACCCCGTCTTTTGTTACATTATCTTCAGGGGCGTAACTAGAAATCACTGGGCCCCCCTGCGAATATTTGGATGCCCCCCCCCCCCCCATAGGTGCCAAATAATCGTAATGGGGCAGTGTTTCACTGTAAATTAATTGTAAAGTGGGCAGCATTTTACCAGACAATCGTAATGTGGGCCAGAAAATCGTAATGTGGGCCTTTAGAAAATCATAATGTGGGCAGAGTTCACCAGAAAATCGTAATGTGGGCACCAGTCACCAGAAAATTGTAACGTGGACAGCATTTACCAGACAATCGTAATGTGGGCAGCGTTCACCAGAAAATCATAATGTGGGCAGAGTTCACCAGAAAATCATAATGTGGGCAGAGTTCACCAGAAAATCGTAACGTGAGCAGCAGTCACCAGAAAATTGTAACGTGGACAGCATTCACCAGACAATCGTAATGTGGGCAGCATTCACCAGAATATCGTAATGTGGGACAGAAAATCGTAATGTGGGCAGCAGTCACCAGAAAATCGCCATGTGGGCAGCAGTCACCAGAAAATCGCCATGTGGGCAGCAGTCACCAGAAAATCGCAATGTGGGCATCAGTCACCAGAAAATCCTAATGTGGGCAGCAGTCACCAGAATATCGTAATGTGGGCAGCAGTCACCAGAAAATCCTAATGTGGGCAGCAGTCAGTCACCAGAATATCATAATGTGGGCAGCACACACCAGAAAATCCTAATGTGGGCAGCAGTCACCAGAAAATCCTTATGTGGGCAGCAGTCACCAGAAAATCGCAATGTGGGCAGCAGTCACCAGAAAATCGCAATGTGGGCAACAGTCACCAGAAAATCGCAATGTGGGCAGCAGTCACCAGAAAATCCTAATGTGGGCAGCATACACCAGAAAATCGTAATGTGGGCAGCAGACACCAGAAAATCGCAATGTGGGCAGCAGACACCTGAAAATCGTAATGTGGGCAGCAGACACCAGAAAATCGTAATGTGGGCAGCAGACACCTGAAAATCGTAATGTGGGCAGCAGACACCTGAAAATCGTAATGTGGGCAGCAGACACCTGAAAATCGTAATGTGGGCAGCAGGCACCTGAAAATCGTAATGTGGGCAGCAGACACCTGAAAATCGTAATGTGGGCAGCAGACACCTGAAAATCGTAATGTGGGCAGCAGACACCTGAAAATCATAATGTGGGCAGCAGACACCTGAAAATCGCAATGTGGGCAGCAGTGACCAGAAAATCGCAATGTGGGCAGCAGTGACCAGAAAATCGTAATGTAAGCAGCAGACACCTGAAAATCGTAATGTGGGCAGCAGGCACCTGAAAATCGTAATGTGGGAAGCAGTCACCAGAAAATCGTAATGTGGGCAGCAGACACCTGAAAATCGTAATGTGGGCAGCAGGCACCTGAAAATCGCAATGTGGGCAGCAGACACCTGAAAATCGTAATGTGGGCAGCAGTGACCAGAAAATCGTAATGTGGGCAGCAGTGACCAGAAAATCGTAATGTGGGCAGCAGACACCTGAAAATCGTAATGTGGGCAGCAGACACCTGAAAATCGTAATGTGGGCAGCAGGCACCTGAAAATCGTAATGTGGGCAGCAGACACATGAAAATCATAATGTGGGCAGCAGACACCTGAAAATCCCCCTGCAGAATTTCAATGTGTGTGGGCAGCGGGCAGCCGGCAGCAGCGGGATACATACCTTCTTCCTTGCGTTCCATCGACGCCTTCTCGCTCTAGCGGCTGACGTCACTTCCGCTTCCGGAAGTGACGTCAGCCGCTAGAGCGAGAAGGCGGCGATGGAACGCAAGGAAGAAGGTATGTATCCTGCCGCCGCTGCCCGCTGCCCGCACACATTCACTAGCTGGAGGGGAGCGCAGAGGGGAGAGCCCCGAGGGGAGACCAAAAAAGAGTGATGAGCGATACTTAGAAGGCCTTTGGAGAGATCAGCATACCTACACTTAATGGTTAGTGTGCTTCCAAACTTTTGACAGGCAATGTACTGTATGTGTTCAGGCATAAGAAGTTAAATAGACAACCCAGTCGAAATGAGCAAAGATAAGAGGCTCGCACACAATCCCTGGAAGAGCAAGGATTAGGCCAATTGAACACACAATGTCCAAACACCTGATCCTATGATACATGTAATGGCACCTGAATTTATGTCCTGTTATGTAGATGTTTAAGTTAAAGTTAGATTATATGTATTTGTTTTTGTATTTGCTTTCCTTTCGGTTCTGTCTTAGGACAATTAAAATCTTCTCATTAATCTTATACTAGGTACTTGGTCTGACCTGTCTAATTCCAAGGTCTCCCAATTCGTCACCCTAGACCTCTAGTGGGGGTCCGTTCTGGCCCACTGGTACCACTAGTCCATAGTTAAATATAGGTTGTTTATTGTGATATTCCCTACCTGGCTACCTATTAGGTAATGTAAACGCCTGGCAGGAGACTATCATAAGACCTATGATTAAGCACTCCTCCTCTACCCCTCTCCATTACCTTGGAAATATATACAAACAAAAAATGTTATTATTATTTTCATAAGCTTTCCCTTTCTTGGCCTAGTATTAAAATTAAGCACCTTCTGTTTAAACATGATTCTGTACTTGCTTAAATATGATTCTGTATTAGTCCAATTGTATACTTCATGTACACATTTTGTTCAATATGTGACTATGTAAACTCATCTTTTTTTAAACTTCAATAAAAAAGTTTTATGATAAAAAAAGAAGTTAAATAGACAAAATGTAGTAGACTAATTCCTTGGGAAAATAAGATCCAGACAGTCATACCCCGTCTTTTGTTACATTATCTTCAGGGGCGTAACTAGAAATCACTGGGCCCCCCTGCGAATATTTGGATGCCCCCCCCCCCCCCCATAGGTGCCAAATAATCGTAATGGGGCAGTGTTTCACTGTAAATTAATTGTAAAGTGGGCAGCATTTTACCAGACAATCGTAATGTGGGCCAGAAAATCGTAATGTGGGCCTTTAGAAAATCATAATGTGGGCAGAGTTCACCAGAAAATCGTAATGTGGGCACCAGTCACCAGAAAATTGTAACGTGGACAGCATTTACCAGACAATCGTAATGTGGGCAGCGTTCACCAGAAAATCATAATGTGGGCAGAGTTCACCAGAAAATCATAATGTGGGCAGAGTTCACCAGAAAATCGTAACGTGAGCAGCAGTCACCAGAAAATTGTAACGTGGACAGCATTCACCAGACAATCGTAATGTGGGCAGCATTCACCAGAATATCGTAATGTGGGACAGAAAATCGTAATGTGGGCAGAGTTCACCAGAAAATCGCAATGTGGGCAGCAGTCACCAGAAAATCGCAATGTGGGCAGCAGTCACCAGAAAATCGCAATGTGGGCAACAGTCACCAGAAAATCGCAATGTGGGCAGCAGTCACCAGAAAATCCTAATGTGGGCAGCATACACCAGAAAATCGTAATGTGGGCAGCAGACACCAGAAAATCGCAATGTGGGCAGCAGACACCTGAAAATCGTAATGTGGGCAGCAGACACCAGAAAATCGTAATGTGGGCAGCAGACACCTGAAAATCGTAATGTGGGCAGCAGACACCTGAAAATCGTAATGTGGGCAGCAGACACCTGAAAATCGTAATGTGGGCAGCAGGCACCTGAAAATCGTAATGTGGGCAGCAGACACCTGAAAATCGTAATGTGGGCAGCAGACACCTGAAAATCGTAATGTGGGCAGCAGACACCTGAAAATCGTAATGTGGGCAGCAGGCACCTGAAAATCGTAATGTGGGCAGCAGACACCTGAAAATCGCAATGTGGGCAGCAGACACCTGAAAATCGTAATGTGGGCAGCAGACACCTGAAAATCGTAATGTGGGCAGCAGACACCTGAAAATCGTAATGTGGGCAGCAGACACCTGAAAATCGTAATGTGGGCAGCAGACACCTGAAAATCGCAATGTGGGCAGCAGTGACCAGAAAATCGCAATGTGGGCAGCAGTGACCAGAAAATCGTAATGTGGGCAGCAGACACCTGAAAATCGTAATGTGGGCAGCAGGCACCTGAAAATCGTAATGTGGGCAGCAGTCACCAGAAAATCGTAATGTGGGCAGCAGACACCTGAAAATCGTAATGTGGGCAGCAGGCACCTGAAAATCGCAATGTGGGCAGCAGACACCTGAAAATCGTAATGTGGGCAGCAGTGACCAGAAAATCGCAATGTGGGCAGCAGTGACCAGAAAATCGTAATGTGGGCAGCAGACACCTGAAATCGTAATGTGGGCAGCAGGCACCTGAAAATCGTAATGTGGGCAGCAGACACCTGAAAATCGTAATGTGGGCAGCAGACACCTGAAAATCGTAATGTGGGCAGCAGGCACCTGAAAATCGTAATGTGGGCAGCAGGCACCTGAAAATCATAATGTGGCCAGCAGACACCTTAAAATCGCAATGTGGGCAGCAGACACCTGAAAATCGTAATGTGGGCAGCAGACACCTGAAAATCGTAATGTGGGCAGCAGACACCTGAAAATCGCAATGTGGGCAGCAGTGACCAGAAAATCGCAATGTGGGCAGCAGTGACCAGAAAATCGTAATGTAAGCAGCAGACACCTGAAAATCGTAATGTGGGCAGCAGGCACCTGAAAATCGTAATGTGGGCAGCAGTCACCAGAAAATCGTAATGTGGGCAGCAGACACCTGAAAATCGTAATGTGGGCAGCAGGCACCTGAAAATCGCAATGTGGGCAGCAGACACCTGAAAATCGTAATGTGGGCAGCAGTGATCAGAAAATCGTAATGTGGGCAGCAGTGACCAGAAAATCGTAATGTGGGCAGCAGACACCTGAAAATCGTAATGTGGGCAGCAGACACCTGAAAATCGTAATGTGGGCAGCAGGCACCTGAAAATCGTAATGTGGGCAGCAGACACATGAAAATCATAATGTGGGCAGCAGACACCTGAAAATCCCCCTGCAGAATTTCAATGTGTGTGGGCAGCGGGCAGCCGGCAGCAGCGGGATACATACCTTCTTCCTTGCGTTCCATCGACGCCTTCTCGCTCTAGCGGCTGACGTCACTTCCGCTTCCGGAAGTGACGTCAGCCGCTAGAGCGAGAAGGCGGCGATGGAACGCAAGGAAGAAGGTATGTATCCTGCCGCCGCTGCCCGCTGCCCGCACACATTCACTAGCTGGAGGGGAGCGCAGAGGGGAGAGCCCCGAGGTGAGGGAGAGGGGGGAACTTCCCCTCTCCCCGCCGACTGTGGGCAAGGCTTTCCCCTCATGCTGCCACCCCTCCAGCCCCCAAAAAACGGCCCCGAGCGGGCCCCAGGGGGGGCCGGGCTCCCCCGCGGGCGCAGGCGCTGCAGGGCCTATTGCTACGCCCCTGATTATCTTGAATTGTTGTATACTATTCTGCTTACTGTGAACATTTATTTCTCAAAAAAGGCCATTGTCCACAGGCAGCTCCAACTCTTGTTACATAGTCACTGGCAATCACTAGTGGCCTCAACCATGGTGGGAGCAATGCTGCTGTTTTTACCTAGAACACTGGCAATATTGTATAAGCTGGATACGGAGCAATGTCATTCATCATCAGTGACACCATTACCTATAATATATGGTTGCAGAGTCCCATCCTATTAATGATGGTGTAACAGGGTTTGCTCACGTGCCAAAGCCATTCGTCTACCAGCAATGGTCTTACTGTGTTGCAGAGTAGAGTGTCACCACAGGTGCAAGGAATAATTCTCCGCACACAGATGCCAAAGCCCCAGGTGGCCTGTATAAAACATAAGTGAATCTTTCATTCTTCCATGGTTAGAACCTCTCTAGGTCTTTTAGAAGATTGCATTAAAGCCTGGTATGTGCACAACACCTTTAATCTTGCAGATGCACAATAGTTTACAGTATCAATGAACATCTGAGCTGTCAGAGCATTGCATTCTGTCCCATACACAAGCACTAAGCTATAATTGGAAGGCGTATGGTTTGCTGGTTATAAAACACTCCAGACTCCCTTGAGCTGTCAAAGAACCCATCGATTCATTTGTTTGTTTCCTCTATGCACTTGAAATTTACACTTTAAAGAGGGATTCGGTTTTATAGAGAACTACCTGCAAAACAGCACAAGTGACAAACTCCAAACCTGTGAATTAAGGTTTCAGGTATAACTGGACTATACTCGTATTATACAGTATGTCACTGATATAGGGATGCATAATAATGGCAATAATAATAATAATAATACTTGTAGTACAGTGAGATCTCAAACCATGGCCAAATTAACAATGCCCCCCCCCCCCCCAGTCTTAGATTGTAAGCCTTTGGCAGAGTCCTCCCTTCCCTAGTGTATTCTACATAATTGTGTGCTCCTTTCCTATGACTACCTCATACTTGTATTACTGGACCTACCTAACCAGCCAAAAATCACATAATCATGTATCTTGTACCCTGTTTCACATTGTGGCAGGGATTTGAGTTAAATAAAACTTGCCCATTCAGCAGAGAAGGGGTGGGGCTTGGGTCGAGATTGGAATTATGTGGCTTACTTGTATATGCATAAAGAACGAGAGGTAAATGTTGTGCGGTTGGTTGTGCATTATGTTGGGCGTGTGTATGAGCCTTTAGAAAGGGACATTCAGACAGGATTGGTCAAAAGCAGCTTGAACTGTACATGCTCGGCTAAAATGATGTGGCCAGTGCTCTTGCATGAAGCCACATGATCAGTAAAAGCTGTATCTGGAACAATGAGCAGGTTAACCCTCAGTGATCTACCAGTGTGAAACTATAGCCAAACTGGTATAATACCCGATTAAGTGGGTCAGACCCATGAAACACATTGTTACGAGTCAATAAAATTCCAAATCAATACGATTAACATAGATCTCTTGAGAAGTAAGTGTAATACTTCTTATTGCTATATAGCTATAATAAGCTATATAGCAATAAGAACTGTAGAGCCAGGTTTTTTCTTTTAAACATTGCAGTTGGTCCCCGCTTTCCTCCTCTTCTCTCCACATCAACGACCCCAACTTCCAAATTGAGATGGGACCAGCGGAACTAAAGACTCAAGTGGAGATGTGTTACGTCCACAAACAAAACAGTTGCAATTGTACAAACACCGAATGTGAATAAGGGTGATTTCAATTGCACACAAAAGGTTCCTACACATACTATTATCGGTAAACTACAGTACACAGAACACTTAGAAGCTTGCCCTGTTTTGTCCCTCTTTTCTCTCCTCTCTGAGGTTCTTCAAACATAGGGATGTGATCATTACCACTTTACAGCACCGATAAAGAGCTAATGCATCAACTGGTACAGAGTTCCACTTGAGTCCATTAGGTCAAGGGACCCTGGTGCAGCTGCAACCTCTCTATCCCCAATTGCTACGCTATTGACCTGCAGTGATCATTAAAGATGTGGAAGGTGAATATAGAATATACTCAAAGACATAGGCAAACAAAACGCAGGGGGAGATTACAGCTGCCCAGAATCCCCCCTCAGACCAGGGCCAGTGCAGTGTGGGACAATCACAAGTTGAGACACCAGAATATCTGAAGGTATCCTGCAGCTCACAGCGCTGCCTCCTTTCTTTCCCTGCTACAGTTGACTGTAGCAGCAGGGTGTACAGAGCATGGAGCAGCAGTGTGTGTACAGAGCATGAAGCAGCTTTGGGGAACTTAACAGAGTTAGTTATGAGCACAGCCCTGTGCCCTGCTAGGTGAATAATTCACTTTCCCCTTCATTACCAATTACCAATTATCTGTATCCAAACTGCTCCTGATCGATTCCGTTGTTGATCGGTGGCAGATCGGACATTTAAGGTAGCCACTAACGGTCCAATTTCTAGTGCAAAATTGTTCGAGCGATCACAAATTCTAATCGGATTGGTTGTAAATAATCTCCATTGATGGGACAATCAATTACATACGATTATAAAATCAGCCGTCCGATTGGATTTTCGTCGAACAAAAATTTGGATAGATAGGAAGCAAAGATTGGTTCGTTGATGGTGTAGTGACCGATTTCACTTCTGATCAGAATCTCTGATCGCTTGAACGATTTTTCGCTAGAAATTGGATCATTAGTGGCCACCATTAGGACATAATTGTCAGATCCTATTATGTGTACCCAGCATGATGTCCTACCATATTATTATACTGTACTGTGCGTGGCTGGGGGAGACCTTTCAGCTACCCCCCCCCCCCCCTTTGAAAATCCTGGGTTTGCCCCTAAAAGTGTGTAGAGTTTTGTTAGCAATGCATTTATACAAAATATTAAATAGTTTAGAGCAGCACACTAGTGGAATCTCTTTTTCAATAGAATGAAGCAATGGAAATCTATTACACCCTGAGGGTCATAATAGCAACAGATGTCAAATCTTATTGAATCTTTCTCTGGTATCATTTTGAGTCTCTTTAATTTTTTTTCTTAAAACATAACTACATTAAATCTAGATTTCACTTCCATTTACTGAAAAGGCAGGGGATCTCCACTTGGATACAATATGGATCTGACAATCACTGATATGAAATTAATCTGTGTGTAGGATTATTGATCTTGGTGTATTTATCACTAAGCAACAGAACATAAGGATTTCTAGAAAGAGATGGTTAGAAAAAAATATCAGAAAATAGCTCAGCTGGCTGGAGTCAGTCATGCTACAAGTAAGATACCTACATCCGCTATGGGGTGTAGTTTCAGCATCGATGCATGCCCTACAAACTAAAGAGAAACACAGATACTGTATATACAAAAGGAGTTGAGCTGGAACAACAATACGTTCTGGAGATAATCTAGGAGGGCTCAGTGAGAAATATCTGATGATTACCTTTACGTATTGCTGCACAGCAGTACTGACGTCTTTGTTTAACTGACTGAAGATATAAAATTCTTCCCATCGGGTAGAAGGTTGAATGAGAACAGAGAAGGAAGATGATATAATCCCACATTTTGTAGACAGTCTAAAGGTGCCCATACATTAGACAATGTATGGACAGATCGACCAAGAGACAAATCTCTCTCTGATTAAATCTGATCGGATTGAGATCTGTTGCCTGCCCATACAGTGCAGGCCAATTCCCAATCAATTTCATGCTGAAATCGATCAGGAATCCGCCCAGTGATGCCACATTCACCACCTTGCGGCCCGATGCTGCCCCCCCCAATGCAAAATGTGTCACCCAGGTGCCTGGTGCAGTATACTTCACCTATCCGCGTACACTGCTGGCTCAGAGATCCACCGCAATCCGCATACACGCGCTCCACGTGGTTTCCTGCATATACGTAGATGCATGTGGGACGACCAACACGCTCCCATGTTACTTGCAGCATGTTCTATTGACACGCTCAGTCCAAAATTGGTTGCATCGTCAATCGAGCATGCACTTGGCGGCACCAATTTTCGATGGTCGAGTGGCCGCCAAGTCGCTAGATGTATGGGTAAATGAGCCAGCCGAAACCTGACTAATGGAAAAGATTATTTTATTGCACAAAGGAAGACTTTGGGCCTGATTTACGAAGCGGTGCAAAGTGTTTGCACGCCTGTGAAAAGCCCCTTATCACGCCTAAACTCAGTTTAGGCGTGATAAAATGAAACTCACGTGAAATTCCCGCACGCAAAGTTTTGCGCGGCGCAAGGTGCAGTGCGCGCGATGCGCCCATTAAACCCTATGGGCGCTGCGCGCGGAATTACGCGATTGCGCGTGATAAAGAGCACAAATCAGTGCTAACTCAGCGATGCAAAGCTTATCACGCCTAAAGTCTTTTAGGCGTGATAACTGAGTTAGCACCGCTTTGTGAATCAGGCCCTATGCGTTTTGCAGGTTGACCCTGCTTCTTCTGGTTAGTAACAAGTTGTGGCGGGAGGTTTGTCAGAGTCAGGAACCAGTGAAATATAGAGGTCTTTTCCATTAGTCACTTTGCGACTAGCTCATTCACCTAGAGAGGTAGGCCAAACCTTTTCTTTATTTTTTATTTTTAATGCATTTTATTGTCCTGGCCAACTTCTCCCACCAGTTGTTTCATCATACACCCTAGTTGGAAGGTTGTCATTTAATATCTCCCCCTGTTTGAGAGTTAGCCTGTACTTACTCCATACACCAAGGAGTCTAATCGCCTGAAGAGCAACCACTAGAGGTGGTGAACACCCCAACCGGAGTAGAAGCGGGAACCTTCTGTAGGCATTGATAGTGATTGCCATCTAATAGCAAACCTGAAAACATGAGTATAACACCTAACTAATACTACTACTTAAGTTGTCATTTACAGTTTGCAGTATCGGCTCCTGGTCTATTCCTTTAGTTTTTTTCTTGTGGTATCCTGGGAGCCCTGGGACAACCCACCAAGTCATATTGTGTTATAAATAATTTAATAATGCATATATGGATGGAAGGTATCATGTAACCTGAAAGAACTGACAGCAGGCTCTTCTTCTCTTGTGCTGTTGTTTAATTCATGATGCTTAGAGTGCATGGAGGTGGTGCATAGACAGCTCTCTGAAAACCTTTCAGTCAGAAATTCTGGAGGTCTGTGCTGCAGGAAGTGTAGCTAGTGCTTGGGCTAGTGCCTGGCCAATCAGTGTCAGGCAGCGCTGAGAGGTGGATCGGGACTCCGTCTGACATCACGACGTTGATGACGTCAGTCCGATCGTCGCCATGGTGATGGGGGAAGCCCTAAAGGAAATCACGTTCAAAACGGGATTTCTGGACGGGTCTTCACGCCGGCGGTGATCAGAAGGGTGGGAGGGATGGAGCAGGGAGGGGGGAAGCATGTATCTAGCGATATGCTAGCTACATGGAAAAAAAATTAGTTAAAAAAAAAACTCCCGCGGAATCAGAACGCCAGGGAGGTTAACAGTGTTAAAGGCAGCCATACACTGGTCGATGTGCCATCAGATCGACCAGCTGACAGATCCCTATCTGATCGAATCTGATCAGATAGAGATCGTATGGCTGCCTTTACTGCAAACAGATTGTGAATCGATTTCAGCCTGAAACCGATCACAATCTGTTCAGCTGCTCCTGCCGCCTGTCCTCCCCCCGCGCATACATTACCTGAGGCTGGCTCCCGGGCATCTTCTCCACGCTGCACCGCTCTGTTCTTGCTCCATCTCGGCGCTTCCTGTGTCACTCCGTGACCAGGAAGTTCAAATAGAGCGCCCTCTATTTGAACTTCCTGGGTCACTGCAGTGACCCAGGAAGCGCCGGGATGGAGCGGGTGCAGCGCTGAGAAGATGCGGAGAAGACGCCCGGGAGCCCGCATCAGGTAATGTATTTTTCATCGGATCGGCTGCCGCTAGCGACGCGCACTTTACCCGCGGGCGATCGAGGGTAATTTCCCGCACGGCGCGATCGACGGACCGATCCGATTTCGGGAGGAAATCGGATCGTCGGCGGCGTTTACCGCGAATGATTGGCAGCAGATTCGATCCCAGGATCGAATCTGCTGTCGAAACGGCCGGGAATCGGGCCAGTGTATGGCCACCTTAACAGTGTTTTTTTACATCAGCCAATCAAGGGGCGTGTACACAGATAAAGTCAAGCTCTACCACTGCCTGACTGGACAGAAGCAGGAAAGTATTTGTATCCAAATTTGTGCTGAAAAGTAAATCTGTCAGAGGAGAAACCTGGAAATCACCCTGTAATTAATTCATTATCTAGTCAATCCTTAACCTCCTTGCCGGTTATCCCGAGCTCAGCTCGGGGTAACCTGCGCAGGAGGATATCTCAGGCCCCGCTGGGCCGATTTGCATAATTTTTTTTTTGTTACAAGCAGCTAGCACTTTGCTAGCTGCTTGTAACTTCCGATCGCCGCCGCTCGCCGCCGATCCGCCGCGCCGAGTCGCTCCCCCCCGCCCCAGAGCCCTGCGCTGCCTGGCCAATCAGTGCCAGGCAGCGTTGAGGGGCGGATCGGGATTCCCTATGACGTCCCGACGTCCATGACGTCGGTGATGTCATCCCGCCCCGTCGCCATGGCGACCGGGGAAGCCCTGCAGGAAATCCCGTTCTCAACGGGATTCCCTGCATACTCTGATCGCCGAAGGCGATCGGAGTGGGTGGGGGGATGCCGCCGCTTAGCGGCTATCATGTAGCGAGCCCTTGGCTCGCTACATGATTTAAAAAAAAAAAAATGTAAAAATGTGCGGCGCTGCCTCCTTGCCGGATTTTTTAGACCGGCAAGGAGGTTAAAGAGACTCTGAAGCGAACAAAAATTGCTACTTTTACCTGCTAGTTCGCTTCAGAAGTCTCATTAGATGTAAACTGCCACATCCCCACCGCAAAACGAGGGCTTTAGACTCCTCAAATCACGGGGCAAACATCCACGACCATCTTGGTCGTGGATTGTGCTGCCCTGAGAGGCAGAGCTTTCAGCTGCAGCTCTGCCTCTCCTGAGTCCTGATGTCAATCGCCGTGCGGATCTCCGTCTCTTCGCTGCCCCTCTCGGTGAAGGAAGAGTGAGAGGGGTGGGGAGAGGCGGCGATCAGCGGCTACTGACATCAGTAGAGGCAGAGCTGCAGCTGAAAGCTCTGCCCCTTCCAGGAAGCGCCGTTCGGATTGCCCCCCAGGGATTTGGGGGTCTAAAGGTTTCGTTTTGCAACGGGGATGCGGCGCTTTACATCTAATGAGAGTACTGAAGCAAACTATAAGGTAAAAGTAGCAATTTTTGTTCACTTCAGTCTCTCTTTAACAACCATGCAGACTGTGGACTCTGTATGCTTGCTCCAGATCTCATTAGATACTGAAACCAAGGTCAGGATAACCATATAAAAAAAGTAGTCAGGAAAAGCTTTAATATGCTGTCTTTTGAAAGTACAAGTTCATGTTCCTTTTTTTTTTTCATTGTAATTTTAAGGATATCGGAGGCGAGGAAAAAAAGTTTTGTTTAACTTAACTGGGGCTTCTTTTCAGCCCTCCATAGTCAATCAGGTCCTTCGCTGTGGTTTCCGATCCACTCCAGTGTGCCACTACCCCTTCCAAAACATCTGCAAGGCAGGCTAAGTCACGCTTCCTTGATTACGCAAGTGCAACTTGTGGATCTTTTGGAGGGAGCAGCGGCACACTGGAGTGGATCCGAACCGCAGCAAAGGATCTGATAGACTGTGGGAGGCTGGAAGAACCCCCAGATAAGTTAAACTAAACTTCTTTTTGAACAATCGTAGTTTCCTGCTGCACCAGTTCATAGCTGTTCATTTGCATCTCCTAGCTTGCTGCCACTTTCCTAGGCAGTGTGAGCCATGCTACCTGATAGGCTATGCATTATCAGTGAGGCGTGGCCTCAGCTGACAGAGCCATCATTTTCCTCCATGCATGACCATTTGATTTAACTGAAAGTGGTTCATACTAACTGCATTGGGCGAGGCAGCTCTAGGTCTCTGAGGAGACAATTAGTATGGAGATTTTGTATTTTCCTGTTATACTTTGCAAAAACAACAGTGTGTCACACCAGCTAATAAACAATATATATATAAATATATATATATAAATATATATATATATATATATATATATATATATTATCCTATATAACAAAATCTCTGTGTGGCTGCATCCGTCTGCGTCCAGGTCAGTCAGGCTCTGGGGCTGATGCTGCTCCTAATTGGTGGCAGGGACAGAGGGGGAGGAGATAGACAGCAGAATGTCTGCGGCAGGGGGGATGATGCTGCTGCCTTCAGGGTTGGCAGATTAAGCTGCCACAGGTTTTAATAACTGTTATTCTAACAGGCCTAATGTCTAGTTTAAATATATTGTAATAGTTTCTGAACCAGTATGGCTTGTATGGTGAGTGAATGTGTGGGCATTACAGGGCTCATTTTTTGCACAGATCTTCTGGCCTGAAGAGTATAAAGCTACAGTGTAGCCCTTAATCATGACTAGTTTTTGCATTCTATGTAAGACTGGGTTCAGTCAACGCTTGTCACCTTGTCTCCTTTTTGCCTTTTGTTTTTACTCACTTTTGGCCCTAATCCTTTGGATGCTGCAAATATAATCTGTGTTTCTTATTTAAATAAACTTATATTATCTGTTAACACATTAGCCATGTATTATCTTTTTTATTTCCTACATATACTGGTAATTCAGTCTTCAAGACAACAACGGAAACAAGGCCACAGAGGATGGAATGTGGGCATTTTGTGATGCTGAGCAGCCTCAGTGTGCGTGAACAAGCGCAGGGCTTCCGCTCGGCCTCGCCATGCAAGAAACTCAATTGTTCTTTTAATATATTAGGCTGGCAGCTCTGCGTGGAAAGGTTTTCAGGAGCTCCAATACAGACACTTCAGTGAGCTATGATGATTGCTAGGTAAACCATCTGTGGTAGGAATATGCCCTGCTTTCTGTATACTGGAGATTTGGCTTCATAAAAAAGCATTTACAGGCAATCAGGTGAAGCCATAAAATATAACAAATGAGCAATCTGCGAACTACAAATATGCTAGCCTATCAGTGAGTCAGTCGCTTGAGCCGTTAAGTCAGGCCAGTGACTAATGCAAAGTCTTTAGAAAGCCAACGCTGGTGCTGCATAAGGGGACAAAGCACTCATTGTTTTATTTTCTAAACCATTAATGGAAAAGGGATTTAAACATTTTATTTCCTGTGTAAATGAATCCCAAGCTCCATTCTGTACGTTCCATTGGGAACAAGGATAATATAGATATCTAGGAACTCTGTATAGATTGACAGTACTGACTTCCTTTAAAAAAAAAAAAAAAATACTGGGTAACTAGTTAACAGTCTGCTGTTAACTTAGTTTCGGAGCTTTATACCATCATTCACAGGCAATTGGGTGTTGCATGCTGGATACATTGCATCATTTATCATAATACTCAGAAGCAGTGTGTATATTTTATACATCTGGGCATTTCTACAATAAACATATGATATATGTGGTGGCTGGATGGTGTACTGGTTAAGGGCTCTGCCTCTGACATGGGAGACCAGGGTACGAATCTTGGCTCTGCCTGTTCAGTAAGCCAGTAATTCAGTAAGGAGTTCATTGGGCAAGACTCCCTAACACAGCTACTGCCTACTGAGTGCGCTCTAGCGGCTGCCTCGCAAGCGCTTTGAGTCCGACAGGAGAAAGGCGCTATACAAATACTGCCATTATTATTATATATATTTCTTCCAAAGTGATGTAAATTCCGATCATGCATGCATGTAAAATTATGCAAATGAGCTATGCTGCACTATGCAGTCACTGCCTACAGATTTAGTAATAAGTGCTTTTACAAGTTTCTCTATCATAGAGGAAGAGTTAACAGATAATCTATGAGCCCAACAACCTCACGAACTATACATCTGTGCAGCCATGGCAACAGTATTCCACAGACAGGACTTTCAAGAAATCTAACCTCCCTCAATCTTGTAATTGGCTTTCCGAGGTACCCAGAGGTCTGCAGAGAGCTTGAGGTCAAATTACAGTTGAGTTTTGTTCTTGCTGAGCTTGTTTGAAAAGCCTGGCGTGCCTAGAGGGATGCAGAGGTAGCAGCATTTCTAAATAACACAGGAGCTACTCATGTACTCACTGCTCAGTGCTTCAGCAAACCTAGAGGTCTCTGTAACTTTAAAAGACAAACTTTTAAGTTTGTTATGATATTGAACATGCATATAGTTGACCTGGATACAATTATTTTGTATGGAATTTTGCAGATAGTCATTTTTCAACACGTACAAGTCCTCCTCCAGACAGAGGGGAGGCCGGGCACAATAAGAAGACTGGAAAGGTCTAAAGAGTCCATAGATCATTAAGGTAAGTATACTGTATATTTTATGTCTTTCCCCTAAGGTACACATCCCCTCCGTAAGATCACTGACCACAGCTGTGGCTGTGGACTTCTGTGCATGCATGGGCACGTCCGCATGCCTCTCTTGGTCGTACTCCAACTGCCTGGTGCACTCTGTGCTTGTACAATTTAAGTCTATGTAAACTGCACAAGCACAGAATGCTCCCAGCCATGGGAGCGCGATCGAGAGAGGGGCACGGACATGCCGGCTCATGCGCAAAAGCCAACAATCACAGCTGTGCCTTTAATCTTACAGAGGGGCTTGCGGCACATTGGAAGGAATCAGAACTAAAGTGAAGGACCACATAGACTGTCAGGGGCTGAAAGAAGCCCCAGGTATATCCTTTCAAGTTCCAGTAAAGCAAAGAAACATCGCGCATGGTGGTGCAACCTAACAGATCTCCAAGGAGGCGGCTCACAACATTGGGGGAGAGATTCCCAGCTGAAATGATTGGCAAATATTGTTTTGGTGGAGGATGATCTAAAGTGAGCATGTAGCTCCATGGAATATGCCTGAAAATAACATATATTACTGTACTTATAGAATGCAAGTGTTCTTTAAGCATTTTTAAGGTGTCAAGCATCTTAATCAAAGCATTTAACTGATGAGTAAGGTGGAATTTAATGGTGAAGAAACCGGTTCCTCTCACTAGAAACTAATATAAAACCCCAGGAACTGCTTTCATTGATTTTACAGAAAATGATTAAGTGCTATACTATGCACTTTTATGCCTTGCTATGCCTAGGCGTGTTCCTAGTAGAAACTGCAAAATGCACAAGAAGATTGATTGATTGTTTTTTGTAATCTTGCTATATGTTATTATAGAGCATTTGTACACCCCGTTCACACTTCACCGGATGAAAAACTGATCCTGTCAAAAGTAAAAAGTGATGTTTTCCTTTTAAACAGATCAGTTTGTTACATTATGCACTCGTTTTTCATCTGGTTTTCCATTTCGTTTTCACATTGTCATCCACTTGGTACCTGTCGCCACATTCCTCTTCCACTGCTGTCCATTTGGATCCCTGCATGCTAGAAATACCAGAGTACCGAAGCCAGAGCCCCATCAGAGGGATTAGGTTTCCATTGGTTTTCAAAAGACCAATGGGAATCCTCCCTGAACACCAGGGATGATTTTCATTGGTCCACTACTCAATGAACCAATGGAAATCCTCCCTAGGGAGGGACGATCCTCATTGGTCTATTGCAAATCAATAGTAGCGTGAATCTTCGGTGGGGTCCTGGAATCGGTATACCAGAGTTTTTAGTACGCAGGGACCCAAATAGACAGTGGCTGGGTACCCAAATAGATGGCGGAAGGTATTTTGCGAAACATACTTGGCCAGCAGCCTAGTGAGAACAGACACTAGGCTTGATTCACAAAGACGTATAGCATGCCTTATCCGAGTTAACATGCCTTATCAGAGATAACATGCCTTATTCGAGTTAACACGCCTTATCAGAGATAACACACCTTATCCGAGTAGCATAGCAAGCGCTACAAACTTATGCCTGCCTGCACTGAGCCCCTGCAGGTTCATAGCGCTCACTATACTACTCTGATAAGGCGTGTTAACTTTAAAAGGGTGTGTTATCTCTGATAAGGTGTGTTAATACAGATAAGGTGTGTTATCTCTGATAAGACGTGTTAATTTGGATAAGGCATGCTAATTGTCTAAGTGAATCAAGCCCACTGTCTGTCCTCATAGACTAGCACTGATTTTATCAGCATCAGCCAAACCAAAATGATCATCGACTACACATTCATGCATTCTGGTTGACTGAAAGGAACAAATTGATCTGTTATGAACTGACGTGAATGGATCCTATTTCTTTGCATAGGATTCGTTCACATCTGCTCTGTTATGATAAACAGAACATTATATACTGATGTATAACCCCCTTACATGCAGCATGCAGTGCATTCCCTCATCACGCTGCATAACAACGCAGCATAGCAACACATCAGAGCTTTCTGTGAAAGTGATGCATCTTGGGAACATCCCACCTTGTAATTACTGAGCAGTATACCATTTGACTTCCAAATGTAGCGATTGTTAAATGTTTCTATGAACGCATAACATTTATACCTTAAATTTACACTTAAAACATGAACATTCTACAAAATAAAAATGAATGGAATGCAGCACAGAGTCATAGTGTTCTGTAAGTGTCTAGGCGCAGCAAGGGTTAAGCCTCTTTAATTGTAGCAGCGAAACAAGAACAGCTGCATAAAATATTCAGGTCTAACGCTTCATTCGTAACTGGCTTAGCTTAACTTGGGATGATTAATCAATTATTTACTTAGGGTAGGCCATTCTTCTGTCATATAAATTACATTTAATACCAATCCATTACTCTCCATTATGCCAGTGCAGTTCTGGCTTCCTGGTTTGCTTGTGACAGGCATTAATATAAATATATGTGTATAGGAAAAGCATAAGGCACCTCAGGCAGATTCATACACAGCTTTTGTTCCCCCTTCCTGACAAATTACATGGTGGAAGGAAGAAACATTCCCGGCTGTCAATCACAGCCTTGTCACTGTGCAGATATTCCAAGACTGTTCCATTTTCTGCAGAGCAGGCAGCACCATCAGCATTCTGAGCTGGTTAAACTGCGCCTGCAAACAGCTGAAAACACGGAGATAAACAGTGTTCCGCAAGAGGGTCTGAACACACAGATGAGCTAAGCCCTTATATTCTACAGTACATGGCTGAAACCTCTTGCAGCGCGACAAGCTGCAAACATCCAAAGTGGATTAAACCATTCTCTGCAGAGCAGGGGGTGAGCAGCCTAAATAGGTCACTTGCTTGCCGATAGCAAGCTGCAATGCAAACCTGAAATTAGGTGAAGCTGGGTGCATCCACCATTATTACTAGCAGCCAGAGACTAGTGATATGAAAAGCATATCGGAATGGAAAGAATATACATTTAATAAAATATACAAGCATTCACTGGTACTAATATACTGCAAGGCATTGCAAAAACACCAAAATGGTAGGTGTGCCTTTTTGTCGGTGTGCAGTGATGTAACTAGGGAGCACCAGTGTGAGTTTTACATGGGGCCCCAAGCACTCTATGGATATGGAGCCCTAAAACCCACCAAGGACAGCTGCAGTATCAGAAAGGTGTATTTAGAGTAAAGAAACGTAGTTTAGAAAGTGTATTATGTATTACCACTATGCAATGCACATAGAGCACCAATGGAAAGCTAATCAGATGGATGAAGGAGGGCCTCTAGTGGGGCCCTCTAGTCCAGGGCCCCGATGCGGTCGTAACCTCTGCACCCCCTATTGCTATGCCAAAATGTGTTTTGTTAACAGGATGTGGTTTCAATATTTATTGTGTATAACACGTCGTTCCATTATGTCCATCCCACCCACATTATAACAAACACTGCCATTCAGGTAAAAACAAGCATGTCCATTATATTCCTAGGAAGTGCTGCCCCTTCACCCTTTATAACAAGTTCAGCAAATAACCAGTGGAAACCATGGCCCCATCTAGCAAGTGGTGACCACCTGACCACATATAGCATGTGTAGTCAACATGCCCCCCTGTACAACCTGGGCTGCCTATTCTCTCATCCTAAGGGGTTATATTTTGAATACAAATTGCACACAGTCGCCATATCAATGTGATTCTAAATCTGGTGCATTCATCTCCCAAGAAAAAGAGATACATGGCTTTTATGCCTTTCAGCACTGTCTTAAGGTGTGTACACACCTTTGACGGATGTTGCCCATCAGGGGTCAGTACCCGATCCCTGACAGTCAACATTGCTCAGCCAGACTGGACACACGCGTGCCAGCTGTGTTGCTGACGACTTGCTGTGTTTTCTTTGTGATATCGCGCAACATAGTTTAATGAGAATTCATTAAACAATGTTTTACAAAGCACTCTACATGCGGCGATCGTTCGTTTTTGAACGACCACCATGTTAAATGGTGGAGAATAGTTCCGATCCCTGTTGACTTTTGCGGGTTTGGCTGCGATCGGGTAAACAATAATTTCCACTATTTTTTGTTTATGACAGTACAAACGATGCTTGCAGATTCGGCCAGATGGATCGGAGATCTCCGCCAACGACTGATCATCCCCCGATCTGGCTGTGGGTATGTAGCTTTAGTCATAGACCATGAACAAGCATGCAGATCAAATGTTTGACTGCTTTTGCCTCATGTTTGCTTCAGGATTCAAGCAGTACTGAAGCATCATTTGTCCTTTAAAAAAAAAAAAATGATCAGCTGAAAAGATTGCCACTTTAAGCCTGGTCACCACTTTTGCTGTCATCACCATTTAACTGTTATTTAACAGTACTTTAGTGCTGATTGCGGTCTTCATAAAATGGTGATCAGCCTGATTGCCACTTTATAAAGAGCTCAGGCTGTACCACCACTTGGAGAGTGGTTAACTCCTCAGGGGAGAATGGAGAAAAGTAGGGAGTGATGTAACAATCAGTTTGCTACTTTTGCTGCTGTTCCCCAGGTGACATGGTAGCCGTATGCAGAAAATCAATGGGCCACTTACCACAATTTGTAAAATAACAGTCATGGGAAGAACTAACAGTTGTGATTGGTGATCCGTTACTCCATTCAAGTAAATGTGGCCTCTAACGACCATTTTAGGGCACAAAGCAATTCACAGTTTTTAAAACCCTGATCCTTATGGGAAAACATCTGCTTCTACATTAATAAATATAGCTTTATAAAAGAGGCTATTTGAAAGCAGAGAAAAACAAAAGAATTGCAACATTTCTGTCCTCCCCTTTGTAAGCCCTAATGTAAGCCCTAATGTATACATTGTACTAAATGTTTACACTGTGTAATTACTTATTTAAATGTCCTAACTAGAGGCAATGTGCCTGGATTTATGTGTTTTTTACGCTGTGTAATAAGTCATGACTACTTCAAATAAATGCTTACATTAAGGGCATCTACAGTATATTGCTCAGCACTGACTATGGGATTTTTCTCCTATAACAGACAATACTGTTTTTTTTCTACACTTCACAAGGACACAGCAACTTATTATTTCCAGATATACTGGATAGCATCTCTAAAAATATCACTATTCCCAGCTGCTGGAAGGAATCATAATTTAAACTGTATTTATATGTCCACCAGGAGAAAACTCAAGGCCAACTATGCTCCGGTCGAGACTGAAAATATGTACTACATTATGTGAAGGAATTCACATTGGCCTCAGACAACGGGGTACAATGGGGAAATACACATATACGTGCAATCTCTCACTGTCTGTAACTATATGTACCTCTCTGTAATAAAAATGCTATATACAGAAGATACAATGGGGAAATACACGAAATGTGCACACTCTATCTGTAACGATATGTTCATAACACACACACACACACACACACACACACACACACACACTTCACACACACACACACACACACACACACACACACACACACACACACACACACACACACACACACACACACACACACACACACACACACACACACACACACACACACACACACACTACACACACACACACACACACACACACTACACACACACACACACACACACACACACACACACACACACACACACACTTCACACACACACACACACACACACACACACACACACACACACACACACACACACACACACACACACACACACACACACACACACACACTACACACACACACACACACACACACTACACACACACACACACTACACACACACACACACACACTACACACACACTACACACACACACTACACACACACACACACACACTACACACACACACACACACACACACACACACACACACACACACACACACACACACACTACACACACACACACACACACACACACACACACACACACACACACACACACACACTACACACACACACACACACACACACACACCACACACACTTCACACACACACTACACACACACACACACACACACACTCACACACACACACGTAACTACAAGTAAAACAAAGGACCTATGCAATTCACTTTTTCTCGTAAGTTTTCTCCTTGGTTATATTTTCAAATCTTCTCAATAAAATGCCTTTAAGCCACCAGCAAGTAAGAAAGTAATCAAAATAATTTTGACAGTACTTTGTCATCTGTATTAAACAGAACATTAAAAATGTATCTTCTAGCAGAAAAGTGAGGAGAAAAGGTGAGAGTGGCCCCAAAGTGTAAAGACTTTCCTAATGCAAATCTTCACTGCACTCATGAAAAAAATGCATTATCTAATGAAAGCAACTAACTGACTCTCTCTTGGCTAGCTGTGTTAACTGCTAACTGATCAGCAGCTAGTGCTTTTCATTTGCTAGCATGGCTTCCAGTTCTTGTGTCAGAGGCGATTATCATGTTAGAAGATATTTCTGCTCACCACTAGTATATAATCATATACTTGGGAGGGATGGGGGAGGGGATTTATTAGAGACAATAAAGATTTCTTACCTGTGTGTGGACAAAACGATTCACCAATTGAGATGCAGAGGGAAAAGAGAAAAGAAAAAAAAAGACATTGTTATGGTTTGTATATTACAAGTATACACTTGCATGGACAGCTGACCTGTATACTTAAAGAGGAACTCCAGTGAAAATAATGTAATAAAAAAGTGCTTCATTTTTACAAAAAATATATATAAATGATTTAGTCAGTGTGTGCCCGTTGTAAAATCTTTTAAATCCCTGATTTACATTCTGACATTTATCACATGGTGATATTTTTACTGCTGGCAAGTGATGTAGCTGCTGCTTGCTTTTTTGGCAGTTGGAAACAGCTGTAAACAGCTATTTCCCACAATGCAACAAGGTTCACAGACAGGAAACTGCCAGGAGTACCACGGTCCTCAGAGTTTCTTGTGGGAGGGGTTTCACCACAATATCAGCCATACAGAGCCCCCTGATGATCCGTTTGAAAAAAGGAATAGATTTCTCATGTAAAAGTAGCAGCTACTGATTGGGATGAAGTTCAATTCTTGGTCATGGTTTCTCTTTAAGACCTTATATTATTCAAAGAAATTGTACAGAATATCTGTTTAATTTATGTATTATTGTGTTCAGCACTAAAAACATGTACAGTAATGTTACAAATTACATTTTCTGTTCAAAGCGCCCCCTACTGATTAGTCTTGTAATGTTTAGGGGAGCGAAAAGAGTCTCACTTTACTGTTGCAGCACAGTTCTAACATTGCATGAGCAGAGATTCCAAATGATGGATGCCTCAGCTCTATTGTTCTCTGCAGTGCTATCTTATATTTACTACACTGCGGTAATTGAAACTTATAAATCAAGAAACAAGCAGTTTGAGCAATTAACACTTTGTAATCTGTGATATTTTATATTTTGAGTAGCACGGTGGTGTAGTGGTTAGCGCCCTCGCCTTGTAGCACTGGGTCCCCAGTTCAACACCCAGACAGGTCAACATCTGCAAGGAGTTTGTATGTTCTCCCCATATCTGGGTGGGTTTCCTCTGGGCACTCCGATTTCCTCCCAGATCCCAAAAACATACAGATAAGTTAATTGGCTTCCCCTAAATTGGTCCTAGATTACAATAAATACACTACATGATATAGACATATGACTATGGTAGGGATTAGATTGTGAGCCCCTCTGAGGGATAGTTAAAGCGGAATGAAACCCAGCATTTCTTCTTTGCTCTAAACAATTATTTACAGCATATTATATACAACCAGAATTTTTTTTTACTAGAACAGCATTTAAAGGGTTACACACAGGACTTAAAAGTTCAGTGCAGAGAAATCTGGACGCATCCAAAGTGGAGATAATGTTATCTTGTGTTTACTTAATTGTATCAAGTGAGGAATGTGACACATTCTCTGACTGTGCAGAAGCTCCTGGACACTCAAAGCATTTCTGCCTTCAATACATAATGAATAAAACCAGTTATGAATAAAATGCAAAGTCAGCTCTCAAAGCAAAAAAGCACAAATGCAAATATGGTAACCGTATGGCATATAAAAAGTAGGAAAACATGTTTTTACTGAATATTATGTCAGGGTTTTATACCGCTTTAAGTGACAAGACAATATACTCTGTACAGCGCTGTATAAGATGTTGGCGCTATATAAGTACTAAATAATAATAATAATAATTTTACTGATAAAAATACTTTATATATAATAAGGATTAGATTGTGAGCTCCTCTGAAGGACTGCTAAGGCCTGTGTCCACTGTGAATGGTATGCTTCTTGTGAGACACGATGGCAGCACAGATGCGATGTGAGAAGTGTTGGATCCCTCTAGCTGTGCCATGCATGACGTGAGGGATTCATATGTGTTCTCCTTTCTTTCTTTCTTTTTTTTTTTTTTTTGCTGCTTGACGTTTGATTTTTTTTTGCAAATTAAAAAGGCAGCCTATTGATTTCAATATACTGTGTTTCCCAGTCTGTATTTGCATGCTGAGAAATGTAGCAAATCGGCCCTAGTGCCAACGTAGTGACAAGACCATACACTTTGTAAAACACTGCAGAAGATGTCAGCACTATATAAATAATAAACAATACGATTTTAGCACTAAAAGTAATATATAGATAAAAGTAAAAAAAAAACAAAAAAACTTTACATTACATTCTGTTTAACCATTTGAGGACTACAGTGGTAAACCCCCCTAAAGACCAGGCTGTGTTTTGCATAATTGGCCACTGCAGCTTTAGGGCCAAGCTGCAGGACCGCACAACACAGCACACGAGTGATCCCCCCCCCTTCTCCCCACCAACAGAGCTCTCTGTTGATGGGGTCTGAACACCCCCCAGTGTTTTTTTTTTTTGTATAAATATTTTTTTATTGTTTTTTTACTATTTTTTATATATTTATTTATTTAAAACCCTCCCTCCCTATTTAAAACCCTCCATCCCCCCTCATAGTGATCAGCTCTCATAGGCTTCACCCTATGAGAGCCTATCGCTCTCTTGTTCCCCAGAGGAACAGCCGTGTCAGTACAGCCCTGCTGCTGATCGCTGCGCTGTACATGTAAATAGACGGCGATCCCGCCGTCTAGCAGTCTCCCGAGCGGCTATAGCCGCTCGGAGACTGAAGAGGGGGCGGAGCTCTGCCCCCCGAGCAGGAGATGCTCGCGCAGCCTGCATGCGATCTCCTGCAAAATGCAGCCCCAGGACTTGACGCCATTGGTGTGGGGCAGTCTTTAAGTAGTTAAACATGCTGGATAAGAATGTCTATAAAATTCACACGGGTTTATACTTTCAGTTTCTGTGCAGTGCATGAATCTGGACAAATACAAAAGAAAAAAAAAGTGCCAATCATTAAATACTACATGCTCAGTAAAAAATATAAAAAAAGACAAAATGCACTTTTAAATACTGCTGGTATATTTGATATTGTGCTTCTACATCTCCAGCACAAAATGACCAGCACTGCAGCATCTGGACAGAGATACAGAAGTCCAGCACTGTGAGCCAGTCAGGATTGACACAGTGATGTCAGGAGTATGAGCTTGGTCACGGCAGAAATGAGCAGAATGATGACGTCATCAGTGTGCTGTCATGTTACGCTACCAATCAGGAGCCTGAGGAGGGCACTGTGACTGTGCTGGTAACCTCCAAGAGGGGGGAAATGTTTCACAGAGCTGCCTGTGATAGCTTTGATGTTTTTCTGAGCTATCTGCATCCCGGGCTGGACAAAATGAAACAAAATCATTTGGCAGATGTATTGTAACTGTGCCATTGGATTAGGTGGAATGGGCCCTGAATAAGTATACCGCAAGCTCTCTACCACAGTTTACAGTATATGATCTAGTAAAATTCACAATAAAATATACAAGGTATTCATTCTTTAACGTGCATCTAGTAGGTGAACCTCTTCTTTCTCTGCATCGCTTGCCATGTGACTGCAGAACTCCATTTACTGCTTGTTCAGCAGCATTACCATGTAACAACCACCGCCCCCCACTGGTTCATTTTACTCAGCCATTCTACTCAACTAATAGCCATTTGCTCTTATCTGTCACGTGACTGCAGAATGCTGGTAACTGTTTGTCCAGCAGCATTAACATGAAGTTCCCCCCATTAAATCATTCTATCCATAGGTGATGCTACTACAACAAAAGGATTGAAAGCCTTGTAAAAATATGTACGGTAATACATGCTTAAACAAAGGCGAAAGAATCAGTAAATTGTATTCAAACTAATATAAAGGAAAAAGAAAACAATTGTCTTCAATCTCTCCATCAAAATTTCATCAGCAGTATCATGAATTGTCTGGATACACATTTGAATACATTTTCCTCTTTCTCTCCATTTCCGGGATACCAAACATGTGGGTGTTCTGAATAATGCAGTTTATTTAAATTGTTCACAAATAAGCATGCACTTATTTCTATAGATGAATGCACTTCAGTGTTCGCAATAATAATAAATAAATATGTTAAATCTGCTATAATTACAATGCTGGCAGGGGCGGACATACGGCCGTGCAGGCCGTGCCGCCGCACGAGGGCCCCTGAAGTTCCGTTTTCTTCAGGGGCCCATTAAGTATTTTTTTTTTTTTTTTTTATATTTTTTTTTTTTTATTATTTTATTCCCGGGGGCCCCCCGACTCCTATCCTCCCTCCCTCCCTCACCTCGGGGGGCCCCCTCCCGATATGCGCGGCGGGAGAGCGAGCGAGCGGCAAATGCAGGAAGGGCTCTCCAGGCATCCGCTAGAGGCCCAGCCGCTTGGTCTCCAATATGTCTCCAGTTGGAGACATATTGGAGACTCAGCGGCTGGGCCTCTAGCGGATGCCTGGAGAGCCCTGAAGACTTCCTGCATTTGCCGCTCGCTCTCCCGCCGCGCATATCGGGAGGGGGCCCCCCGAGGTGAGGAAGGAAGGGAGGGAGGGAGGATAGGAGTCGGGCCCCCCACCCGGATAGCTACCCACCCGGCTACCTAACCACCTACCCACCCGGCTACCTACCTACCCACCCACCAGGCTTCCTACCTACCTACCCGACTACCTAACCACCCACCAGGCTTCCTACCTACCTACCCACCCGGCTACCTACCCACCCACCAGGCTTCCTACCTAACCACCCACCCAACTACCTAACCACCCACCCGGCTACCTACCCACCCGGCTACCTACCCACCCACCAGGCTTCCTACCTAACCACCCACCCAACTACCTAACCACCCACCCGGCTACCTACCCACCCGGCTACCTACCCACCCGGCTACCTACCTACCTACCCGGCTACCTACCTAACCACCCACCCGGCTACCTACCTAACCACCCACCCGGCTACCTACCTAACCACCCACCCGGCTACCTACCGGGCTAGTTACCAACCCACCCACCAGGCTACCTACCCACCCACCCGGCTACCCGGCTACCTACCTAACCACCCACCCGGCTACCTACCTAACCACCCACCTGGCTACCTACCTAACCACCCACCCGGCTACCTACCGGGCTAGTTACCAACCCACCCACCAGGCTACCTACCCACCCACCAGGCTACCTACCTACCCACCCACCAGGCTACCTACCCACCCACCAGGCTTCCTACCTACCCACCCGGCTACCTACCTACCCACCAGGCTACCTACCCACCCACCCGGCTACCTACCTAACCACCCACCCGGCTACCTACCGGGCTAGTTACCAACCCACCCACCCGGCTACCCACGCACCCACCAGGCTACCTACCTACCCACCCACCGGGCTACCTACCTACCTACCGGGCTAGTTACCCACCCACCAGGCTACCTACCCACCCGGCTACCTACCCACCCACCCACCAGGCTACCTCAGGCTACCAACCCACCCACTCACCCACCCACCCACCAGGCTACCAACCCACCCACCCACTCACCCACCCACTAGGCTACCTATCCACCCAACCACCCATGGGAGCTGCGCGCCGGATGGAGGCTGGGACAGGAGGTCTGCTGCTGCAGGTGAGTAAATGTTTTTGTTTTATTTATATTAGCAGGTGTATGTTCTGGGCAGGTCTGCCACATGATTGCATGTATTTTCTTCGCAAATCTGCCGACATGATTGCATGTATTTTCTGGGCATATCTGCCGACATGATTGCACGTATTTTCTGGGCATATCTGCCGACTTGTTTGCACGTATTTTCTGGGCATATCTGCCGACTTGATTGCATGTATTTTCTGGGCATATCTGCCGACTTGTTTGCACGTATTTTCTGGGCATATCTGCCGACTTGATTGCACGTATTTTCTGGGCATATCTGCCGACTTGATTGCACGTATTTTCTGGGCATATCTGCCGACTTGATTGCACATATTTTCTGGGCATATCTGCCGACATGATTGCACGTATTTTCTGGGCATATCTGCCGACATGATTGCACGTATTTTCTGGGCATATATGTGTATTTTCTTGAGAAAACCTGCACAATTATGTGAATTTTCTGGGGAAAGGGTCACCAAAACTTGGGCCCACTGTCTTTGCGTTGCACTTTTCAAGGGAACCTGAGGTGAGAATAATATTGAGGCTGCCATATTTCTCTCCTTTTAAGCAATACCAGTTGCCTGGCTGCCGTGCTGGTCCTCTGCCTCTTATTCTTTCAACCATAGACCCTGAACAAGCATGCAGCAGGTCAGGGGTTTCTGACAATATTGTCAGAACTGAGAAGATTAGCTGCATGCTTGTTGCTGGTGTAATTCAGTTTATTACTGCAGCCAAATAGATCAGCAGGGCCGCCAGGCAACTAGTATTGTTTAAAAGGAAATAAACCCTCACCCCGGGTTCGCTTTAAGTTACAGTTAGCTCCGCCCTCATCCGGTCATTGCCACGCCCATTTTTTTGCCGCGGCGCTACGCGCCGCAGGTTCTATCCACTAATTTTTGCCGCGGCGCGCCGCAGGTTGTATCCACGCCCATATTTTGCCATAGGTCATAGGGGGCCCACAATTACAATTTTGCACAGGGGCCCACTGCTGGCTGTGTCCGCCACTGAATGCTGGGTACCTGTATCACGTATAAATGGTTTGAATTGAGCTACTTCTACTCCCCCCCCCAAAAAAATGCTGGTTTTATTGCTTCCCATATTCATGAATTTATTTACATTTTTTTTTATCTGTTTTGGGTTTTTTTTATATTGTATTACTTGAAAATCATTTTTTTCATTCATCCTGTGTTCTTCTACTATTAAACCTAACAGAAAGGGACTGATGCACAGCCAAAGCTCTGGAGCCTGGTCCCATGGAAGCTAAAGATGGGAAAGTGGTGGCACAACATAGATTAATGGGCTTCTAGCTCGTGGATCTTCCTGGGAGCCTCTTAATGTGTGATAGGACCATACCAAAGGGATAACAAAACAAGCCAAGCCTGTGTTTCTTCATGTTTTTACTTTTGAATAACATCTTTTCTAGACTTCACTCCAGTATTTGATGCGCATTACATACAGTGGGATGCGAAAGTTTGGGAAACAATGTTAATCGTCATGATTTTCCTGTATAAATAGTTGGTTGTTATCATAAAAAATGTCAGATAAATATATCATATAGGAGACACACACAGTGATATTTGAGAAGTGAAATGAAGTTTATTGCATTTACAGAAAGTTTGCAATAATTGTTTAAATAAAATTAGGCAGGTGCATAAATTTGGGCACTATTGTCATTTTATTGATTCCAAAACCTTTAGAACGAATTATTGGAACTCAAATTGGCTTGGTAAGCTCAGTGACCCCTGACCTACATACACAGGTGAATCCAATTATAAGAGAGTATTTAAGGGGGTCAATTGTAATTGTAAGTTTCCCTCCTCTTTTGAATTTCTCTGAAGAGTAGCAAAATGGGGGTCTCAAAACAACTCTCAAATGACCTGAAGACAAATATTGTTCACCATCAAGGTTTAGAGGAAGGATACAGAAATCTGTCTCAGAGATTTCAGCTGTCTGTTTCTACAGGAACATATTAAGGAAATGGAAGACCACGGGCTCAGTTCAAGTTAAGGCTGAAAGTGGCAGACCAAGAAAAATCTCGGATAAACAGAAGCGACAAATGGTGAAAACAGTCAGAGTCAACCCACAGACCAACACCAAAGACCTGCAACATCATCTTGCTGCAGATGGAGTCACTGTTTAACCATTCGGCGCACTTTACACAAGGAGATGCTGTATGCAGAGGAAGCCTTTTCTCCGCCCACAGCACAAACAGAAGCGCTTGAGGTATGCTAAAGCACATTTGGACAAGCCAGCTTAATTTTGGAATAAGGTGCTGTGGACTAATGAAACTAAGACTGAGATATCTGGGCATAACAAGGGGCATTATGCATGGAGGAAAAACACAGCATTTCAAGAAAAACACCTGCCACCTACAGTAAAATATGGTGGTGGTTCCATCATGCTGTGGGGCTGTGGGGCCAGTGCAGGGACTGGGAATCTTGTCAAAGTTGAGGGACACATGGATTCCACTCAGTAGCATCAGATTCTGGAGACCAATATCCAGGAATCGGTGACAAAGCTGAAGCATGCACCTGGGCTGGATCTTTCAACAAGACAATGACCCTAAACACTGCTCAAAATCCACGAAGGCATTTATGCAGAGGAACAAGTACAATGTTCTGGAATGGCCATCTCTGTCCCCAGACCTGAATATAATTCAAAATCTGTGGTGTGAGATAAAGAGAGCTGTCCATGCTCAGAAGTCATGAAACCTGAATGAACTACAGATGTTTTGTAAAGAGGAATGGTCCAAAATACCTTCAACCAGAATCCAGACTCGCATTGGAACCTACAGGAAGCGTTTATAAGCTGTAATTTCTGCCAAAGGAGGATCTACTATATATTGATTTCATTTCTTTTTTGTGGTGCCCAAATCTATGCACCTACCTAATTTGTTTAAACAATTATTGCACACTTTCTGTAAATCCAATAAACTTAATTTCCCTTCTTAAATATCACTGTGTGTGTCTCCTATATGATATATTTAACTGACATTTATATAGTAACAACCAAGGATTTATACAGGGAAATCATGACGATTAAGAACGTCACCCAAACTTGTGCATTGCACTTTACATAAAGGTTTATGATACACTACCAAACACATATTGATTTTTGATAACAAAGAAAAAATAACCATAACCTAACCATAATTGCCCAGTTGTCCACCAAAACAAAATTTTTCTACAATAAGTGTCACATAATCATCTAAATACCCCCTTCCTGATTGCAAAAAAAAAGAAAAGAAAAAAAAAAGAGATTCTGTTGATCTGTTGAGTTAACACAAATATATTTTTAAAAACGGAATTTTTGCATATTTTGGTGAAAATCAAAAATATGCTGAACTGTAAACAAACATTCTGTAAGAAATAGTTTGAAATAATTATATTAATTATTTTATAATTAAGTGGTTTCACATACAACGTTGCATCCTAAAGTGTGCGTGCGGAGTGTTGGTGGCAGGAGTTTGTTATGTCAGTGTAGGGGGGCGGGGCGGGGCGAGGGAGTGGCAATTTTTACCAGGTACCTAAGTAATAACTTCCATTTCCTGCGCACAGTAGAAATCATTGCATCAGGGCTGTGGAAAATATTAAACTGGCCAGGTGAAGTGCATGCCCCCCGCTGAGACACGATAGGAGAGATATCCTCCCAGATCACTCCTTCAAACAGACAAAAGCAGGCATTATACAAGTAATAACAAGACTGGGGTTGCTGTAGCAGATACAATCTTGGGTTTCACCTTTAAACTACTGTGAAATACATACCATGTCACTGGCACCAAAAGGGTTCAAACAGATAAGAAGAGAACACAGATATTCAAAATGTGGTTGTCCAATCTACACAATAAGTGTAGATGGTTTGATATAATAAATCCTGCAGCTCTACTTTAAAGTGGACTGAACTCTTGCACAGTACAGAAGAAAAACAGATGTATTTAGAGAGTTTAGCCTGTCTAATTCCCCCTCATCTGTGTCTAATTACAAGTTGTAATTTGATCTCTCCCATGTCACCTGACTGCCATGGCAGATAAGCTCAACTGAAAGCTCAGGATGTTAACAATATGTCTGCTTCCATGAAAGCAGGAAGTAGAAGCAGTGCAGACTTATTGTAGGATTTGTATCAGCTGTAACAAAGAAATATTTTTCTTTAAAAGTTATGCTGTTGCATTTCTTTTAGAGCAGTAAGGAAGATCTGAGTTCAGGTCCACTTTAACAAAATAGAACATCACATTTAACGCCAATGTATCGTATTAAAACGTCATGCTTTTGCCTGTTAATGGCAACATGACGTTTTAATACGTCGCGCGTTCCAGCCGCTCCGCATGTGTGCGCGCCGCTACCGCCGCCATTACCATCGGGATCCCGTGCTGAGTGATTGGGGAATAGCCAATCGCACTGCCTGGAGTGAATGGACGCGACCGCAAACAGCGGCTGCGTCCATTCATAAAAACAGGAAGCTGTTACGGTTGAATAAAGTGTAAAAAAAAAAGTGATCACTTCCTATACGGGAGTGTTCACTAGCGCCATGTTGTGGCCAAAAAGTATATTACACATACATACACAAGTACATACCCACTATTAATAAAATTACACTTCCAAATCTCCCCCCCCCCAAAAAAAAAAAAAATAATAAAAAACACTTGTAAATAAAAATCAACTTAAAATAAATAAATAATTGCCTTAGGGACTCAGCTTTTTTTAATCTTTATTTTATGGGGGGAAATTAATTTTAATTTATTATATAGGGGCTTGTAATTATGGCCAGAACAAAAAAAAAACCAAAACAGAAAAATAACACCTATATTTCAAAATAATATATTGTCTCCATACATTGTGATAGGGACATAATTTAAACCGTTAATAATCGGGACAACTGGGCAAATAAAATGTGTTTGTTTTAACCACACGAGAATGTTTAATTTTAAAACTATAATGGCTGAAAACTGAGAAATAATATTTTTTTTCATTTTTTTAGTTTTTTTTCCCATTAAAACGCATTTAGAATAAAATAATTCTTAGCAAAATGTACTACCCACAGAAAGCCTAATTGGTGGTGAAAAAAACGAGGTATAGATAATTTTCTTGTGATAAGTAGTAATAAAGTTATTAGGGAATAAACGGGAGGAGCACTGACAAGTGAAAATTGCTCTGGTCCGTTAGAGTAAAAACCCTTGGGGGTGAACTGGTTAAATAAAAAAAGTTCTTGACAAGCATATCCCATACCTTGCCCTTTGCTGTAGAAAAGGATGGATCTACAGCAGAAATGTAAAAGTATGATAAATCTCTTTCGGTTTTAGATACATTTCTAAAATATCTCCTTGAGTTTGGATTTTGCAGCATGAGATTCTGGGATTTTATAAATAAACTGCAATTACTTTGGTAGGCCTGCATCTGTGCCACAAGATGCCACGAAGATTGGCACGAGATTAGCACAAAGCCTAATTAGCACCTGGGGGTATCTATAAATACCAGGAACCTTCATTTGTGCAATCAGTTTCAAGAAACTATTTGGGGAAAATCATTTCTTGCTTACGGGTTTTGATTCTGTTTACTGATGCCTGTAATGGTGATTGAAGCTGACTTAGAACTAGCCAGCACATGAGCGACCCTGTTAGGAAGAGTCATGTGCACCAGTAGCTGCACAGCAGACACAGATAGCACAGCCTGACAAATAGCAGCTATGCTCAGTTGTTGGACAACTAATATGTTGGCCAACCTTTAAACAAATAATTTGGCAAGTGCATGAGTGGCAGTCTAAGCCAAGGCACCCTCTGTGTGCCAGCTGTGAATAGCGCTACTTGTGTGCTGCTTGGGTGTCATCATGAGAAATGTGGCCCAGACAGATGGTGTATCGAGGGCTACCTCTCCTCACGTACTTCCAGTATATCATACATTTCTTTGAACCACTTCATACTATTGCAGTGATGGTTTTCATGTGTTGGTAAATCAAAAATAGTATGATGCAAGGCAGAATTTTCATTGTGTTTTTTTTTTTTCATAAGAAATATAATTTTATCAGGAACACCTATTTATTATGCTGCTCTAAGAAAATCATCTTATGGTTCATCTTTCACTAGATGTTGGTGGGGAGAAAATAAAGCTCTCAGATCATAAAGGTAGCCACACATCTAGTGATGATGGGCAAATGTTACCAAGAGACAAATTTCTCTCTGATTGAAGAGAGATCTGTCAGCTGCCCATACACCACAGGCCGATTCCTGGTCGCTTTCATGGTGAAATTGATCAGGAATGGCCTTGTGTTGCCACATCTGCCGCCTCGCCAGCCTTACGCTGCCCCCCAATACCAAATGTGCCCCAGTGGATCTTGGGCACATTTGACATTCGGACAGACTGGGGGGCGGGGGGAAGTGGCGGAACAGGTCAAGATCCTAATTTGTCCCGATGTCGCTCACCATTACCACCGAGCACCTGATTGACCACAAAGGCCCGACATCCCAACATCCAGCAGCTTGCCCAATCAATACATGCAACCAATTTTGGTAGGAAATTTGTTGCACCGTTGATCAAGCATGCTCTTGGTGGCACCGATTTTCATCCGATCGGATGGTTGAATGACAACCAAGTCGCTAAATTTTTGGTCACCTTAACTTTTCAAAATGTAAAAGAGCTTGCCTATTTATTTGACTAACCCATAATTTACTCCATACGCAAGGTGAGACATAAGGCCCTTTCACGCCAACAGCATTCCGATCCGATTTTCCCAATGCTTGCGTTTTACCAATATCAAGGTCAGCACCTTTATAATGGGAATCATAGGGCTGAATTTTCCAAAGAGGCATTGGCTGAACTTGCTGCATTTTTTCTGCATTTGCAGTTTAGGCCAATATAAAGAAAATCTCAAAATCACAATTGCAATTTATGGTGTGGAAAGAGTTTAAATCCGTTACTTTCAACTGAGGGAACTTGACAAGATAAGGCAAAGAAAAAAGCTTGCTTAGTTAAATACTGCTGTTACTTTTCTGGGTACATACCTACCCACAAGTCCTGTATCTATGCAATGGCTATATTCTTTGACATGGGGTGTTGAAAAACTATATTAGTCTGTCCATTATAATCCACTGACATGATTTCAAATCTGCCTAAACATCAGGGCTGTGAAGTCGGAGTGAAGGAGTCGGAGCAATTTTTTGATACCTTGAGTTAGAGTTAGTGGTTTCATAAACTGAGGAGTCAGAGTTGAAATTGGATAATATTTGTACACACTCTATACCCCTGCAAGGGCTGTGGTTGGAGTCAAGGAGTCAGAGCAATTTTGGGTACCTGGAGTTCGAGACTGTGATTTCATAAACTGAGGAGTCGGAGTTAATTTTGTACAGACTTCACAGCCCTGCTAGACATACCTATACACATCTATGCATTACATGAAGGTGACCTACCATATGTACTTCAGGTGCACGCATTAGATATGGAACAATGGCATGAATATACAGACTTTCAAAAATTAACATATTGGAAAGTAGCAGCAAAGTGCTCCAGGAATAAAAAATCTACTTTGCTAACATTGCCCCACCATAGCATTTGTACTAGAGAGAAATACAGATCTACTACAGTCCCGGGACTTATTATGGTCACCAATCCTATTCAATCTGTTATTCACATGTGGCGGTGTCACATATTCACATTATCTTGGTATTTGTTCTCTTTCAGTGCCTGTCTGTATATTAAACAGTGTAAGCAGTGGCTGTGATGACTTCAAAGAGGAACTGTAACAAAGGTTTGAACTTCATCCCAATCAGTTGCTGATACCCCCTTTCCTATGAGAAATATTTACCTTTTCTCGAATAGATTATCAGGGGAGTCTGTATGGTTGATTTTGTGGTGAAACTCCTCCCACAGTGTGATGTCAGGACCTAGGTCCTGATGTTTTCCTGTCTGTGAGCCTTGTTGCATTGTGGTAAATAACAGCTGTTTCCAACTGCTAAGCAACCAGAATCTCCCTCTGTGCAAAATGTATATCTATATTTAAAAAAAAAAGTTTAGCCTACCGCAGTGTTAGTGGGTGTGGTTATAAATAATAGCAATTAGCGCTGTCTAGCTTTTTTCATGTCTGCCAGTAGTAAAGATGATTACAAGCAGGCTGATTGTGGATCAAACAGCATGAACAAATGACATGGCAAATATCAATCATTTCTTGATCTCTCTTCTATGTTTTAACTTCTCACTATGCAATGTATTGATTCATTTTTTTCCTCTTTTCGCTAAAGTTCCCCTTTAAGTAACAGGAAAACCTACAGCCTGATCTCAGAAAGTATAGCGTAACACTCTCCCTTCCGATGATTACTGTGCTAGAGGAACTGAACACAGACCTGTACACAGATTGTAGGGGGAAGACGTGGCCATTAGGCTTTACTACCACCATGAAATATTGCATGCATAATGATGGTCTCATTTGCCTGATCTATGCATAATTAAAATTACAATTAAAAATGAGGTCTGCTCTGCAGTTTTTTTCTAATTATGAAGCGTTACATTGGACTGTGTCACAGAGGTCTGGTCTTACTATAGGTCACAAAACACTTTTGTGCTGTAATCTATGACTAATCAGTCACAGATCAGCCTCATTAGTGTAACTGATTAATGATTGGCTGCAGTGAGAACTGTATTATTGAAATCTTTTGTTAATATAGTTCCACTGTATTATACAGCACTGTACACAGAATAATAATATGGTGCAAATGTACAAATCCCAAGCAGGCACATACAAGTTTGGACACAGGAGGAGTAAATTGGACAGGAGGAGAAAAAGTGGTCAATTCACTAACAGCCGGTAATACAGCTGGGCGCAGACAGTGCATAGCAATATTACAGGTACTTATTGCCAGCAGTGTAGTGCAGGTGGCACAATTAGTGTGACCCACAGTACATGTGTAACATGAGCATTCTATGGATACTTGTGCAGTACTCTAATGGCATAAGTGCCGGTTATATCGCCGTGCTCTATCCATGCATGGCTATATTAATGGCTGTTAGTGAATACACCCACATGTCACACATGTAGCTGAGTTGCAAGTAACTAGTTGCTAATTATAATGAATGATCGCTAGCAACCAGTAGCCAATGCTAGCATTGCCATGAAAATGTATTAAAGTCTAGCCACAGTTACTAGTCACCACGACTGTGTCACCTGTGATACATGACCTTAAAGGCAAATCGGACAATTTGGGCACCAGTAGCGCTTGGGAAATGTGGGTGCCTCCATTGGTGTCTATATTAAATTACTGAAATCCCAGCTGCAGCTCGAATTTGAGATGCCCACGAAAAATAGGGGCAACAGAGTTCCATTACAGTGTAGTGTAACTCTAGAGTTACACTTTTGGTGACAAAATAGTGACAAAATGTCGCTATAGTTGCAGTGTATATATTGTGGAGATTCTTGTTAGCGGATTTCCGCATAGATAGGGGCGGTTCTTGCTAGGCACAGATAGGAAAGGGATAGGCATAGTTGGGGATTTCCTGTTAGGCACAAATAGGGGAGGGTTCATGTGAGAGTGAAGACACAGAGGGGAATAGTAGAATTTCAGTATAATCATATTATAGTATAACAGATAGCAAAATATTGGTAAAATTACAGATATCTACTATAGCGTATTTTAGAAAAACAGTAAAAATACAGATATTCTATTACTGCTATTTTGCTCCCCTTTTTCCTTGTGCCTCTTTTTTATAGACACCCTTAAAGAGGAACTCCAGTGAAAATAATGTAATAAAAAAAGTACTTAATTTTTACAATAATTATGTATAAATGATTTACTCAGTGTTTGCCCATTGTAAAATCTTTCTTCTCCCTGATTTACATTCTGATATTTACCACATGGCGACATTTTTACTGCTGGCAAGTGATATCAGTGGGGGAGATGCTGCTTGCTTTTTTGGCAGCTGTAAACAGCTGTTATTTCCCACAATGCAACAAGGCTCCCACAGTGTCATGTCAGAACCATGGTCCTGACATCACACTTTGGGAGGGGTTTCACCACAATATCAGCCATACAGAGCTCCCTGATGATCTGTTTGAGAAAAGGAAAGATTTCTCATGGGAAAGGGGGTATCAGCTACTGATTGGGATGAAGTTCAATTCTTGGTTATGGTTTCTGTTTAAGGTGTCTTTAGAACTAACATATCATTGGTTATGAGTATATCTATATAAAATATGTATCTTCTCCTGATGCTTGCAGCCCAGTTTACAACAACCTGAATTATCTATCTTTGGGGTTTACTTGGCCAAGCCCTATTACATAAGTAACATACACACGAGCGTCTGGCTGCTCACTGGGGAGTATTATTATTATTATTAAGTATTTATATAGTGCCGACATATTACGCAGAACTGTACAGAGTATATATATATATATATATATATATATATATATTGTCTTGTCACTAACTGTCCCTCAAAGGAGCTCACAATCTAATCCCTACCATTACCATATGTCTATATTATGTAGTGTAAGTGCTGTAGTCTAGGGCCAATTTTAGGAGGAGCCAATTAACTTATCTGTATGTTTTTGGAATGTGGGAGGAAACCGGAGTGCCCGGAGGAAACCCACGCAGACACGGAGAGAACATACAAACTCTTTGCAGATAGTGCCCTGGCTGGGATTCGAACCAGGGACCCAGCACTGCAAGGCGAGAGAGCTAACCACTACGCCACCGTGCAGTATGTAGATAACCCTGTTCAGATAACCCTCTAAGTGCCAGCAGCGCTATGACTTGGAACCCTTCCTTGGATTTTGGATTTGTTCCTGCAATTCAGGAGTGACCCAGACACTGTTGATGACTGATTTGGGGCAGACATCATTATTCAAAGTGTTCCATTCTGCCTGGCTTTGTTCTTTTCTGACATCGGTCAGATAATATTTATTGGAAATCTATGGATATGAGACCTTGACCTGATTTGCCCCAAAATAGACAGAGCATCTGTTATCTCTAGTGGCATATAGGTGCTGCAGGCTCACCTTTAGAAGGATAAGGAATTATCTTACTACTTTTGAGGTTTAGGGGTATATACAGAGTCAGTGTCGGACTGGGAGCTGAAAAAACTGAGGAAATCCACTTGCTGGCCAAGCAGCAGTAATCAGGTGTTGCTGCTCACAGTGAAGACTTGCTGCAGGTTTCTATTGGGAGTGATAACACAGGGTTTCTGCTGCTTGGCCAGCAGGTAGATTTCCTCAGTTTTTCCATCTCCCAGTCCAACACTGTACAGAGTGTGGAGGGATGGGGGTAGTAGTCAATTAAAGTGGAACTGAACTCTTCCCAGGACAGAAGGAAAACAGAGAGACATGCACTGTGTATGTATTTAGAGAGTTTATCCCGTCTAATTCTCCCCCTCATCTGTGTCTAATCACAAGGCAATTTGATGTCTCCCGTGTCACATGACTGCCACGGCAGATACGGCAGATAAGCTTATGTGAAAGCACTGGATGTTAACAATATACGTCTGCTTTCATGAAAGCAGGAAGTAAAAACAGTGTAGATTTATTTCAGGATTTGTATCAGCTGTAACAAAGAAATGTTTTTCTTTAAAGGTTATTATGCTGTTGCGTATTGCTTAAAGCAGAGAGGAAGTTCTGAGTTCAGGTCCACTTTAAGTCAGTAAATAAGGTAATGGGTAGGAGGTGTGAGAAGTAGGTTACTGTGCAGTAATTGCCACTAGAAAGCAGGAACATGGGTGTTGCTAGGCTCTTTCTGCCATGCAATTAAGCAAGTTTGTCCATGGCAAAGGATCTGCACTCAACTTGCACACAAATATTTTTTTCCCAAGTCTCATTAAAAACAACTCCGCCACTTAATTAGCACCATTCCACTCCAAGAAGCCAAGATTTATGACACGGTAATTAGCATGGCCCATAAATACAAACCATATTTAATGCCTTTCAAATGTTTCTGCCTGAATGAGTTAATTAGCTGTTTGTCCATTTGGCCCTTTCATAAATCTCTGTATAGCCGCTGACTTTAGTGGGCAGTAAGTGACTTTAATGTACAGTCACAGCAGTGGACAGTCAGTTATCATCCAGTCTAATTAGAAGGCTGGGTACAGTTTAAAAAGAGATGCTATGGAAGATATCATTAAATAGATGCAGTTTTAAAGAATGCAAGGCAAACTGCTCGGTCCACAGCTGAAATATTTTCTCTGCCAAAAGGAAGTGTAATCCCGTCCAGCTAGTCTTGTGATTCACACACCCGTGCCGCACTGCATAGCCAGTCAAGCAACACCACATTTTCCATTGCATCATTTCAGATTCCTATGTTATCTGCCTGCACATATGATTAACCTGTACCATTACCCTGTTCAGATACTTGAAGGGGTAGGATAAGATACATGGGACAAGATTCACAAAACTTAGCATTGTGCTGTGCAGCACTCACAACACATATGTTAACCTCTATGAAAGAAATACAGATGTGCCATGATGTGAACACAGGGTACAGTGCCAATCACACAAATAACAAGGCTGTGTTCCTTTTTTTTCTCTATCTGCCTGACAGAGTTAATATTTAGGTATGTAAGTTACAGTTTCTCTCCAGTCCAGTACAGTAGAACTAGTCGGACTATATTTAATCCTCACTGATAAGGAATTACAGTCATAAAGTTCTTTCCTGGCAGAGAAAAGCTTCAGCTTCTGAAAGCAGGAAAGAAATAAAAAAGGTCAGAAGTTCATAGATTTTAACTTTGGCATACTACAAAAACTGTGTGATTGAGCATAGACAATGCAACATTAAAAGCTTAAAAAGTAGATTTTAACATAAATTGAAACTGGGGGATATCTAAAAAATACATTTTAGGAGTAAGAGAATCAATAAAATAGTATATTTCATGAGTTTATTGTCACCTCTGTACTCTGTTAAGTAGGGACAACATATGTATTCTATACCTGCAAACTTATATTATTTGCATAACTCCAGGACACAATTTGCAAAATGCCTACTGAACTTTACAATTTTACATACAATTTTGTGAATTTAGTCAAGTGCTACATAAAGTTCAGTGAATCTAGTCTATGGGGTTATATTTAATATAGATTGGTAAGCAAAGTTCTGCTTACACAAGGTAACATTCCAATAATACGTCCTTCAACAAATACAACATCCTGAAGGCAAAAAAATACCTTGAATACCCTGGGCCAAATATCTTTCAAAGGAAAAATCCTTCCCGACTCTACATGCCAATCAGATAAAATCCCTGAATCAACGAGCAACTGGTTGATATTGAAAATATAAATACCCCAGTGCCTTTTTTTTTTTTAGAAAACATTCTCTCCATTTTTTAAAGTTACATACGGCGTACTTATCAGCGCTCACAATGGAGAACCCTTTACTGTAAATTAGCATTTTCAGCAATGGTAAGCTAGACATATGTATCCAGTCTGCCATTTTATTTACAAAACAAATGTTCAAGTGAGAGGTTCACTTTTAAACATGACAGTTGAGGATCAATGTTTTACTACCCATAGGTAATAAACATTTGCCTGTGATACAGGAAGAAATCAACCTGACCATCTAACTGTCAGGCATTGTTTTCTGTTATAATACCAAAAAATGGCCAACATCTGCCAGTAACTCATTCTGCTAGCTTGGATCCAATCTGATGAATATCTACGATTGTCTATGTCAACCTCCAGCTAATGATTCATGACCCTTTTCTATGGTTTTTACTATATCGCCTGCAACTGGCACATGCATATGTGCATGGAACAAATATATTTTCTGTTACAACCAGCAGAAATGGCATTCGTTGTCAATGTTTGTAGCAGCATCTCTTTAATGGAAAGAGCTGATTAATTATATGTTACATATGGTTGATCTCTACAAACATTTCATGCATAAGTCATGTTAAGAGGAGGAATTGGTTATACACAGGAGCTAAAATGTAAATGTATTCCCAATTATCTTCCAGCAAAGAGATGACACAAACATTAATAGGTTTTCATTTCTCTTAAACTGCTTTGACTTTTTCAGACAGACAAATAATCCTTAGTAAGGTTTGCTTTAATCATGTTTCACAAATATTAGCTCGATCGAAGGTTCAACTCATTTTTAAGTCTTGTCCTACGGTACAAATGAGCCTTCATAGATCAAATAAATGTATGGCATCTAAGACCTTGATACGCAGACACCTACATCCTTACAGCAATACACCGCAAGCCCAGACTTAGAAATAATTGCTTCTGCCCAGTCTGCTAGGTATGCACACAAGTATATCACTCTGGATATACTAAATCCTAACTCAAAGGTCAGCTTGACACCACCCCACTCATCTCATCTGACGCTGGCACCTTGGGGCAGGAAAAAAAAGAATGCCCTTAATCATGCTTGGAAAGGTATTGTGCTGCAGAGAGTACATACAAAGAAAAATAAATTATAGAGAAACATGTGGACCCTCTAGTCCTCTGTGTTTAATATGCTGCCTCTGTGCTTGGCATAGGCACCTGAGGGATAAGGACAGATGTCTGCACCCCATAAAATTAGCATGTGTTTATTTATGTGACGGTTTGGGCTGATCACATGGCTGGTCTATTAATCTAGAAATCCTGACGGTCCTTCCTCTAATTATAAGCTTCCTGATTATTGCCTCTGGGCTCCCGGAACGCAGAACAGCTGTAGTAATGGAATGTTACTAAGTTAAATTGGGTTCCAGACACTGCTTACACTGTACAGTTGCCCAGAGCAATCTAAAATACGAAATGCTTATAAGCACAGTGTGTCACACATGGCTAATCATCTGACATCACAAGAGTAATATTAAAAGGTTATTAAGAACTGCGGGAGACTGAAGGGAAAAACAAACCATATATATCTGCTTCACTTACTGCAAGGGAGTTAACACATTCCGCTTGCAATCTGCATTTCATATTTTGCCCACTGGAACATTTTTCTTGGTCCCTGAGGTTTTCTAACTGTGCTGGGTTTATTCATTATGCTGCAACTGGGAGAAGAATAACAGGCAGCAGTAAATGGAGCAGCTTGGCCTAGACACATTCTGTGGGTCTCTTGAGTTTCTGTGTCTTGATCATGTGACCAACCTAACTCCACAGTACAATGGCTAATTACAGTATAGCCACCAAGTGTAGTCATTGGAAAGTCAAAGTTACCACCACTAGCACCTCACTGACCAATACATTGTTGTGTTCTGTACAATATAGGAAGTCAACAGAAAGCTGATCTGCTTCCAGGTTATATATATATATATATATATATATATATATATATGTATATATATATATATATATATATATATACAGTGTATATATATATATATATATATATATACATATATATATATATATATATATATACACAGCTCCAGTGCTGCGTGCATGCTCTGCATAGTATTGCATATAATTTGGTTTGCGCTGCTCATCCCCTGGTATATATTATTTTCCCCTGTGAGCGTGCATAACCACGCCCACCTCTAGCACAGTTAAGCATATAAATGAGCGGAGCTCATAGTTCAGTTAGTAGCTAGTAGAAGGTGAGGTGTTTTTAATTTCCTTTCTCCCGTTTAGTTGACCATTGGGCTTTTGGCATGGTTCCCACTTCCCACTACAACGCTGATAAAAAAAAACTAGCATTTTTGCCTGGTTATAGTAGGACTCACCAGATTGGTGACACTTTGGCGCAGTTGGTGAGCTTAAACGCATTACAGCGTAACCAAGAGCCTTCCTGTTGTGTGCTGCAGCTCCTCTGTATATATATATATATATATATATATATATATATATATATATTTTTTTTTTTTTTTTTCTTATATATACAGTATATATATGCATTTTGCGGTACCACAAGTTAAACAAGGACATCTTTACAGCTTACAAAGCACCACAAATATGTGGCTTATGTTCCTTATCTTAATGTACCCATACACTACATCGATTTCCCGCCAGTATACAACAGATTTGATTGCTGTGTTTGAATCCGATGTGAAATCGTTAACGCAAATGTTGACCAATCAACCTTTTACCATCCTAAATCTAGGCGGAAAATTTTGCTCGATTGCCGGCGGGTCGAGAGCCTGTCGTTAGCAGTGTTCAATTCGGCGACGCAGCAATTATATTTGCCGCCGGCCCAAATCCAAGAGTCTGTGCTGTCTCTTTCTCTGGCTGGCCCTTTTCTCCATCTCCTCTTCACTTCCTATCCCGCCCTGTGAGAAGGGGAAATTCAAACAGTAGAGGGCTCTCTACTATTTGAACTTCCGCTCGGGACAGGAAGTGAAGAGAAGATAAAGAAGAAGGCCAGCCAGAGAAAGGGACAGCACAGACCCAGGGACTTGCGCCAGCGGACAGGTAATATCATTGCTGCTGGTCGGGGGAGGCTAGGCAGTCCAGAGGCAGCGGCACCTCCACAGGTTGTGAATTGATTTCATGATGAAATTGATTCAAAATCCGTGTACAGTGTATGAGCAGCCAATAGATCCCTCTCTGATCACACTCCATGACTGAATATATATATATATATATATATATATATATACTGTATATGTACGACAGCTGAAACACTGAGCAGAGATGAGTGGTTGATCATGATATTTAGAAACTTCATGGTACTGTAGTTTCATTGTCTATCCAAAATCAGATTGTGACTTAAATACCCCAGGTAAAAAGGTGAGAGAAAGAAAAATAGAGATAGAAACAGAATAAGAGGCTTTGTCACAAAAAATAAATGAGCTGCATTGAAATGTATTAAAATATCAAAAACAGTTATTTACTACAGTACCATTGCATGCATGCTCCCCAGACCATGAAATTATACAATTAACCAGTCCGGGGTCAAACCATGAGCATAGCCCGCTACCCAGCTTATATATGCTTTCCCGCAGACATATGGGCATGATGGAAAGTATATATCCAACCGTTTAGTGTGAACGTTATAACCACTTATAGGACTAACCAAATATGATCTGTTATTATAAAGATTAAAATGTACTGTGTAGTGTACTGATTCTAAAATAGTGCTAGATTTGAATAATGGTTTAGTAAAAAACAACACTAAAAACTAGCTTAATGAGAATCATCTTAGATATGGCATGTTTCAATGTTAATAACTTGTAACATGAAATGCATCATCTATATAAGAGAAAGTTATTACAAAATAAATATACAATGGGGAATATGCAATGTAAAAATAAAAATGCATACTTCATGCATACATGAATCCAAAATGCACAGTCTCATTGTCAAATGCATTTAGTATCCAAAAAGAGTGACAAGGGGTAGTGACAGAGACATTTTGAGACTGATGCACAAAAGGTCAGTATTTTTTTCCAGTGGGGCACCAGCCATTACTCATAGCTCATTATCGGCATAACAAATGTGTGCAGCCGCTTGTTCTATTTGCTTTAAGGTTTGCGTTTTGATTCCTTACTGCTGTATATCACTTGTGAACTTCTACCTTACTGTCTTGAAAAAAGGAGGCCTGGATAAGCGACACAATCATAAAATAAATATACCACTGCTTTATACTCTGCACCAGATTAAGCTTCAGGTTGTGTTATGTACTTCTGCCATCTGGGACCAAGCTCAGCTGTGCTCCTGCCCAAAATGAACAGCAGGACATAAAAGTCCATTGACAGCAGCCAGATCAGCACAGTAGGTGATTTAATGGTGGTTATACTTTCTTTTGTGTTCTCACAATATTCCCCATACATAAATACATGTGGAGTAATATCGCTATTCAGCTTCTGAGTGGGAGGAAGCAAGGCAGAATGCAATGGAAGTAATAAGAGGATTGGAAAGCAAGGTTACAGTTAGGAGGTATAAGTACAGTGGTACTGTTGACTACTTTATATGCGCAGTAATTGAAATCTACGCCCTGGGAGGGAAAACAGGTGCCAAACAGGACATAGATTTCAATTACCACTGTCTGTAAGTGGTTTAAACACACCTGAACTGAGAAGGATATAGAGGCTGACATATTTATTTGTTTTTAAACAATACCAGCGCTGCTTAATATGTTGGCGCTTTATAAATACAATAAATAAATAAATAAAATCTGGTGTCCAGCTGATCTCTTTGGCTGAAACAAGCATGCATTGCAGCTAATCCAGTCTGACTTCAGCCAGAACACCTGATCTGCAAGCTTGTCCAGGGTCTATGGCTAAAAGTATTACCGTAGAGGCAGATGATCAGCAGGACTGCCAGGCAACTGGCATTGTTTAAAAGTAACAAAATATGTCAGCCTCCATATCCCTCTTACTTCAGGCATGCCTTAAACAGCACCCTGGAATCCGTCTGCACTTCCTGCTCTGAGAACCATACTGAGGGTACCACACTATGGTTTTCAGAGCAGAAAGTGCAGAGTTCTTGGACAGATCCCTGCAACACTGTTATTGGAACAGGATCTATTTGCATGCATGTGTATAGATGGGACCCAAAGGAGCAGCATATATAAGTATGAACTATGTAATCACTGCTGGTAATCCGCTGGCATTCGTTTGTCTGGAACCCACAGCAAAGGCTTTAGTATTATTATGACATCATCTTAAAGGGGAACTGAAGTAAGAGGTATACGGAGGCTGCCATATTTATTTGCTTTTAATCAATACCAGTTGCCTGGCAGCCCTGATGGTCTATTTCTCTGCAGTAGTGTCTGAATAACACCAGAAACAACCATGCAGCTAGTCTTGTCAGATCTGATTTTAAAGTCTGAAACACCTGATCTGCTGCATGCTTGTTCAGAGGCTATGGCTAATAGTATTAGAGGCAGAGGATCAGCAGGGCTGCCAGGCAACTGGTATTGCTTAAAAGGAAATAAACATGGCAGCCTCCATATACCTCTCTCTTCAGTTCCCCTTTAAGGCTCATACCCACCACAAGATTTTGTCCACGATTCTTCAGTGATTTTTTGAGCAGTGAGTGACCGTTTCCACAATCTCGGGAGATGGGTACGAGTGTGCGATTTAGCGATGCATTTCGATAAGGACCGTCACAGCAGATTGGATCTTTAACTACTTGCCGACCCCTCCACGCCAATTGGCGTGAACGCGGCAGCTACCTCAGGGCCATTCAACGCCAATATGGTGTAAAATCCAAGGGGCGGAGATTGCAGGGCATCATGCGCGCACATCCCCGCTTGAATGAAGCTCCGCTCCATCAACAGCGGAGATCACCGCTAGCAGACTGTAAACAATAAAAAGAAAAGAAAAACAGTTTATTTCCATGTACAGCGCTGCTATCTATAGCAGCGCTGTATGGGGACAGCTCTGATACTGAGGTGTCCCCTCCATTGGCCACAAAAGTGATCAGCTCTTATAGGCTGATGCCTATGAGAGCTGATCACACTGACTGGCTCTCTAGGGGGGAGGGAGGGATGATGGGTATTTAAATTTAAAGAAAAATAGGCATTTTTATTAAAAAATGCAACAAAAAAAACCCCCAAGCATAGGAGCAGCGATCAGATGCCACCAACAGAAAGCTCTGTTGGTGGCAAGAAAAGGGGACACAATTCATTTGTGTGCTAACTGTTATGGCTCTGCAGCGAGCCTTTAAGGGCTGGTTCACACGCGTTTTTGTGGAGTTTCAGATGCAGCGTTTTTGCGGATCTACTGCCGTCCCATTCAAGTGTATGGGAGCGCTTAGAGCTGGCTTTTGCAGGCCTTCATGAAAGCCTGGTGGTAGATCCCGGCGTTGCATCTCGTCTCGAAAGCAACGTGTTGCATCTCGTCTCGAAAGCAACATGTTGCTTTCAGAGGCGGTAAACACCGGGAAACAATAGCAGAGACCAGAATTGAACGCTTCCTTGAATGCTTCCTAAAAGCCTTCAAAAGCTAGCGTCTAAACGCTGGCATTTAAACGCCAGCGTTTGAGCGTGACGCTGAGCAAAGGCTTGGCAGAAGCCCGTGTGAACCAGCCCTAAAGCTGCAGAGCCCTAAATTGTAAAATATAGCCTGGTCACTAGGGGGGGTGTAAGCCTACGGTCCTCAAGTGGTTAAGATCCCTGATAACTCCCGCGCAAAGTGGCGCAATCGTTTGAACTCTTGTTCGGAATACTTGTGTGCTGTCATGTGTTACCGTGGACAGGAAGACGGATCGGGGAACGCCCGTCATTGGGGGACGTCACTGTGATCCATCTTCCTGCGTCGTTAAGGTGAATATTCAGCTTTGATGTATACTTCCCACTATAGGTTCATGCTTAACTTTTGCATGTGAATTTGCATTAGAACTAGAAACCAATAAAAGTCAATGGGCTTGCTTGAACCAATTCTATCTTCTGCTTGCAGAAAAACCATTCACACACTTCATGCATTTTAATTCTCACTAACTATCCTGAGCTACTATAGCAAAACGTGTGCATTGCAATGGTTTTAATGCAGTCGAGTATCCACTGTTGTCTGAAAATTTGCACACATGCATAAGAAAATGCAAATATACTTTTTCAGCATTTCCAAGCTTCGGAAGTTATCTGATATATAGATCATCTATTTCCCTTTTAGATAATGTGTGTGAGGAGATGCATTACCACTGGCATCCTTGTAATATACATAATTTGTGATGAATGCTCAGAGACTGAGATTTTCTCTTCTCAGGCTTTCATAACCAAGAGAAACATTTATCATTATTTCTTCAGGTAAATTAGGCAATCAGTCTACCCTGAAGATTTCTAACTTTGGGGAAATCGCTATACAAAGCGTTTTTTCAAGCGCTTTGCAATTTCCCTATACCTTCCATTGAGGCAAATCACCTCAAAAATGTTACAGGCAGAGCTTTGGTGAGCGGATCGGAATCGAACCGCTCAGATGTGAACACTCTCATAGGGAACCATTGCACAAGCACTTTTAGGGCTATTTGCCACGCTTAACCCTCTGGGTGATATAATTATATCGCCCAGGAGGTGGCGCAGCACTATTTTTTTAATTATTTTTTTTCCAAATCATGTAGCAAGCCGAGGGCTCGCTACATGATAGCCGCAGCGCAGCGGCATCCCCCACCCACTCCGATTGCCTTCGGCGATCAGAGTAAGCAGGAAATCCCGTTCAGAACGGGATTTCCTGCTGGGCTTCCCCGGTTGCCATGGCGACGGGGCGGGATGACATCACCGACGTCGTGATGTCAGAGGGAGTTCCGATCCACCCCTCAGCGCTGCCTGGCACTGATTGGCCAGGCTGCGCAAGGGGTCGGGGAGGGGGGGGGCTGCGCGGCACGGCGGGTAGCGGCGGATCGGCGGCGATTGGAAGTTACACGCAGCTAGCAAAGTGCTAGCTGCATGTAACAAAAAAAAAATTATGCAAAATCGGCCCATTAGGGCCTGAGAACCCCTCCTGCGCGATATACCCCGAGCTCTGCTCGGGATTATCGCTCAGGAGGTTAAAAAAGGCGAAAATGACCGAGGAGTGAACAAGCCCTGAGAGAGAGTTGTGAAATGAGAACAACAGTCATCTAAGAAAATATCACCTTGTTTCACACATGTGTATAAAAGTGAAAGCACTAGCACTGTGCTGATGATGTTATCCCATGATAAATTAATTGATAACAATTATAATTATATTTTATAAATAGGAACAATGATAAAACATAACATTCACTTGCTAATTTAATGAGAAGTGGATTGCCAGTTTATTGCTTTTTCTATAAACAAACCCCTTTAGAATATGCATGCAGAGTGGGAAAATATACTATATATTTGTCAAAACTACTGATGCGAAACTACATTTCTTTCTGTATAAACACAGTTAAAAAGTTTGAGCCTGCAATGCAGTGGCGTTTCATACACCTACTAAGGGGAAAATACTTCAGTATTAAACCAACAGCCAATATGTTTTGTTAACGCTTTAGAAAGCTCAGCCTCTCGAGAGGTTTGCATTGCCAGCTATCCCACAAGTGGAAATCCTGCTCTTTATTTTATTGCTGCCACAGTTTTCAATATTTTTTTTATTAAAGGCAAATGTCAAGTTGAACTGGGACAAGCCAGAAAATAAATAATGGTTGTCATAAAGAACCTGGGAGTGAGTTTGCAGAACTTGGCCCTTTTTAAAGTTTGTCTGTAAAAAACATGTTCCTATAGAACGAGAAAGTCAATTAAGGAAGCCTACATATAGAAACAGAAAAGCCTGATTAAAGCAAACCTGAACTGAAAATTAAAAGTCAAAATAAGCATACACACGTCATACTTACCTTACATGTAGTCTACTCCTCAATCTCTTTCTCCTCTCCCGTGTCCTGTTTGTTCACTGTGATCAATGGAATTATCCGTCCTCCATTTTGAAAATGGTCATTACCCCAAAACAGCTTCCTGGTTAGCACACTGTTAAACTGTAATATTGTCAGAACTGGAAGGGATCGTTGTTAGAAGAAAATGGTGAGCTTCTGAGAGGAACTGACGGCGAGGTAAGTATGTAATATTCATTTGCAGGTTCATCGTGTTTATCTATATATATAAAATCGGATGTATGTGTGTGTGTGTGTGTGTATGTATGTGTGTATGTATGTGCCGCGATCACTTGAAAACGGATTGACCAATTTGAACGAAACTTGGTACACAGATCCCTTACTACCTGGGATGATATGTTCTGGGGGTCTCGTGTCCCCCCTGCACACCTGGATGGAGCTACAAACAGCCAATCAGATTCCACCCATTAAAGTCAATGGAAAAAATGGAAAAGGCTGCCATTCTCACAGTAATCGAGCCAGAGTCCCCACACTCAGCACAGTTGGTCACTAGGTGACCAAGGTTACAAATCCAGGAGAAGTGGGCGGAGCATAAAACAGCCAATCAAATTTCAGCCATATATTTTAAATGGGAAAATGTAAACTGCAGCCATTCTTAGGGCCCTTTTCCACCAGCGCGTTTGCGCTGGCTGAATCGCAAAACCGCAAACCGCTAGCGATTTTACAATCGCTACGGTTTGCTTTTTAACATAGGAATCGCGGTAGGTCATTTCCACTACCGCGATTCGCTTTTGTCGGGAACGCGAACGCGCGGCGGAGCGATAATTGCCGCGATTTTGCTATGCAGTGCATAGCATAGCAAAATCGCGGCCGCAAACGTCGGGGGAATCGCCGGTTTTGCGATTCAGCAATCGCTAGCGTTCAGCGTGAACGCTAGCAATTGCAGGTGGAAAAGGGCCCTTAGACTGTTAATCGCAGGGGTCTCAAACTTGATACAGTTGGTCACTGGGTGAATGCGATTAAAATTCAAGAAAGTGAGTGGAGCCTACAACAGCCAATCAAAATTCACCTATTGATTTTCAAGGGGAATATTTAAACTGCTGCCATTCTTACACTGTTAATAGCAGAGGCTTCAAACTTGCTACAGTCAGTCATTGGGTAAGTGGGGTCCAAATTCACTAAAGGGGCGGGGCCACGTACAGCCAATTAGATTTCCTTGGTGGATAAACTGCTTCCATTTACACATTTTTGATGCCAGGAACCTGAAAGCTCACAAACTTGGTCATTGAGTGACTGTGTGTCCATGTTACAAAAAGTGGGCGGAACCAAAAACAACCTTTTTTATATATAAACTGCAGCCATTGTTACACCGTTAATGGCAGGGTTCTCAAACTTTGCACAGTTGGTCATTGGGTGAATGAGATTCAGATTTTGGAAGGTGGGTGGAGCCTACAACAGCCAACAAAAATTCACCTTTTGATTTTCAGAGGGAATATTTCAGCTGCTACCATTCTCTTATACTGTTAATAGATGTTAATAGCAGATGCCTCAAACCTGGTACAGTTGGTCACTGGGTGACTAGGGTTCAAATTCAGAAAGGGGGCAGAGCCACAAACAGACAGATTTGCTTAGTTTTCAATGGGAATATACAAAGTATTAATACCAAGGACCCCAATGCTGATAAACTTGATAATTGAGTGACTGTATGTCGAGATAAGAAAAAGTGGGCGGTGCCAACAACTACATTTTTAACATGGCAGGGTTCACAAACTGTACACAATTGGCCACTGGGTGACTGGGCTAAATATTCAGAAATGTGGGTGGAGCCTACAACAGCCAATCAAAAGTTACCTTATTGATTTTCAAGGGGAACATTCACATTGCTACCATTCTTACACTGTTAATGCCAGAGGCCTCAAACCTGATACAGTCAGTCATTGGGTGACTGGGGTCCAAATTCACTAAAGGGGTGGAGACACAAACAGCCAATCAGATTTGTTAGATTGATTTCAGCCATTCTGTTATTGGCAGGGTTCTCAAACGTGACACAGTTGTCCACTGGGTGACTGGGACTAATATTCAGGAAAGTGGTTGGAGCCTACAGCAGCCAATCAAAATTCACCTTTTGATTTTCAAGGGGAATAGTTACATTGCTGCCATTCATACACTCTTAACGGCAGAGGCTTTAAATCTGGTAAAGTCAGTCACTGGGAGACTGGGGTTTAAATTCTGAAGGGAGCGGGCCAAAAACAGCCAATCAGATTTGTTTAATTTCAATGGTAAAATGAAGGGAGATTCAGATTGTTCTGGAGCAGGGCTTCCCAACCCTAACCTTAAGTACCACAAACATTCACAGGTGAGGTAATTAGTGTCTCAGCAGAGCTGATTATCTACCTCTGTGGATTTCCACAAAACATGCACTGCTGGCGGTACTTGAGGACAGGGTTAGAAAGCACATTCTTTTCTCTAAAACTGCTCTCATGTTTTAACCTCCCTGGCGTTATGATTATTTCCAGATTTAGGGTCTAAAAGCCATGAAATTTTTTCTTAAGCTTTTAGACCCTAAAACAAGAAAAAAAACAAAAAACAAAGCAGCTCCTGCATATACTGTAACTCACTCAGGTACAGGATTACCGCTCTGAGCTGCAGATTTCTGTCCCGAGCCTGACCCGGGATTACCGCTAAGGAGGTTAATCATGCTAAATGTAATGCTGGGGGGTCATACTTTCTGACCACCCAGCGCAACAAGGCTAAGAGCTGGATAATGGAAGAGGCTCCATGGATGGACACAGGAGTAATGAACAAGGAAGCAAAATTGCTCAGAGCAAATGCAGCTCTGAGCCTCCTATCAGGCTAGATGCTACGTGATACAATACACAACAGACATAGTCAGTAACAGGCTTGGGTCATACACGTTAATTCAGATGTCAGTCGTATTGGAAGGTTTAGGCAGATTCGTAGTCGAGAGACAGGCAAAGGTCGGTACACAATACAATATTACAATAATACAATACTGACTGACTAGAGTACATATATGTTGTGCTGATGCGCAATATATGAAATGTAGCTCTCAAATAACTCACTAGCTAAAGCACGAGTAATGATAATCAACAAGACAGACAACAGACAGACAGACGGAATGCTCAGCCAATGTAGTCGCTGTTTCAGCGATGGCGACATTCACACTGAGATAGACAAGACTAACAGGTAGGAGCGAACTAATGGCAACCGCTGCTATAGTTCATCCTCAAGAACAAGGCAAGAACAAGGCTAGAAGGAATACTACCAGTCACCAACGTGGTGCTGGCAGAATCTAACTATCAGGATCAGAAGGACTTCACTGACCCCCGCAGGTCAGCAAACGTCCAGCAGACATGACAATACAGAACAAGGCATTATACATTTACAATAACAACTTTCACAGCATAGACTCAACGACAACTCAGAGAGCTGAACGTTTTGTTGGGCGGGGTATGAAATGGGAGGCAGACTTTTATGCTGGCATCAGCCAATGGATGCAGGTATGCAAATCCGCACACAGCTGAATGGTAATCATTCAATCCTGAGCTGGCTTGATTACTATTTGCTAGCTGGCTGTGAATGCAAAGGACTCCCATAAGAAATACATGCAGTATTATGTAACAACATGCCTGCAGGAAATCCAGAGCTATCTGGCCGCAGCTCAGCTGCAACAAGCAATTGGTGGAATGATGACAGCATTCTGAGCTGCCCAGAACTGCAGAGCGATTGCAAATGACAATGAGACTTATTGCGAATGCACAACCGAATGCAAGCAGATAAGCCAGAACTGTCCGTTTGCAGTCCACTGCGACGGACAGAACACGCTACAGGAGGGATCCTTACACTAAATAAGAATGTCACTAACTATGTATTTGGATATGCAAAGACAGCGAGTGTCATAATGCCGATTACTAGGGATGGTCAATGAGATGGGCCAGGGATATTAGTTAAAGTGGAATATAACCCAGTATTTCTTCTTTGCTCTAAAAGAATATTTACAGCATATAATATACTAACACAATGTTTTTTTTTTTTTTTTTAGTAAAACAGCATTTAAAGGGTAACATCACAGGACTGACTTTTTCTCCTGCAGGGGCTGCCGCATCCGAACTGGTGATTAGCTTAACTTCTGTATACATTCTCTACTTGATACAATTAAGTAAACATTCTCTGGCTGTGCAGAAACTTATGCTAATGAGTCCTGGAGTGAAACACAAGTCAGAAATCACTGATGGCTGCATTTAAAACAGAATTACAACAGTTATGAATAAAATGCACCAGCAGCTTTCAAAGTAAATAAACTGAACTTTGGGAAGTTATAATTTATACATAAATTATAATACTTGTGCACAAAAGCAAATATGATAATTGTATGGGTTATAAAAAGTAGGAAAACACATTTTTGTTGAATATTTTGTCAGCGTTTTAAACCACTTTAAGGTGAGTAATGGGTAGAGATGGTCAATGGGATGAAAATAATTTCTAGTTGATGCAGGATTATGCAAATTTTGTATACAAATTCATGTAGCTTGAAAATGGACCAATCAAATTTTACCTCAGCAGGATTTGATTGGTTCATGTTGACACTGCATACATTTGCATGCAAAATGTGCATAATGCATCAACTCAAAATGATATGCATCTTATTGACCATCCCTTCCCATTACTCACACTTAATTCATACTCCTGACCCACAGACTTGTGTTGCTTAACTGTGCTCCTTGAACTGCTTACAAACACAGCATTAAAGTCAAAGTGCTGGGCCTCGCACACTTCTAGGCCCTGCTTGTCTCATTACAGTCTCCCCAGGTGCAGCACTACAGCTAACATGGAGAGACAGCGGAATGGAGGACAGTGTCGGAATGGATTATAAAGATGAACACCTGTGGTTCAGAGCTGTGGAGGAAAGTGTATTGGCTTCATTATGCCTGCCATGTTCTGTACTACAGGGAGATCGTTTGGGGAGTTTTGAGTGGTGTAAGGAACTGAAGTGACTGATGCAGGGCAACATCTTTTGTATACTCCTTCTGATAATCTCCTGCTGGAAAGCAATACGTTTACCATGTTATTTGAGTGATCTAATTTTATTGATATAGGAGGAGTCGTACAAATTGATGGTATTAATGTAGAATTACAGGATGGAATAAATACAAATATTTGCTTTTTTTAATAGTTATTGAAACTTATATTTTTGAATGCTGTGTCTTTCTTGACTATAATGTGTGATAAAGGCTCTAGTATCTTTGAAGTTCCTAATCAAGAAACCTGCTTTTCTAGCTATCTCAGAGACCTGCTGGCAGACTTCCCAATGTTGTATTGCTTGGCCAATTTAGAGGGAAGCCTCTGCATGTTTCTTTTGTACAGTTCTGATCCAGTTCCGCAATAGCAGTATAGGGGGTGCTATTGTGGCTGGGAACGCGAAGAATCACTCACGTTCCCATGCCTGTCGGCCAGTGACGGAGAAACCGGAAGTCGTCGCCGGTGGGTCCAGGAGCATCGGAGCGGGGCTGCGAGGGCACCGATCAGCTGCAGGGGGCTGAGGGAAGCCCCAGGTGAGTTAAACTTATTTTTTCTCCCTGACTTAAGGTTCCCTTTAATCATTAACAAAAAAGACAGAGAGAGAGAGAGAGAGACGTTAATTAAGATTTTTTGATAATAATTGTATCATTACTGCAATGTTCAGAGAAATTACTCCTGAGCATGCTTGAAAAATTCTAAATCTAAACAAGGTATGAAAAATTGAAATTGTTGGCAGCAATAGAGTTTGGTATATAAACTTGCAGACTGATTTCTCCAGTGATATTTAAAGGAAATACATACAAACCATCTGATTGGATATTGTTTTCCCTAATCACAACCATGTATATAATATGGCAAACAGGACAAACACGCATACAAAACGCAATCTCTATAGATTATTGCAGTGTCTGTATTCGTAAACAGAACATGCACTAGGTTGAAAACCACAAAAAGCACACATGCAAAATCGCACACACAATCACACATGTGTACACACTCGCTCGCGTGTATAAATTTGTTGGCATATGTGCGTATATTTATATACAGACATATCAAAATGTCATTTTCCTTTTCAAGCAAGCACCTGTTTCTACTCTGTGTGGATTAAATTAGCATCTGAAAGCAGTTATGAAGCTCACAGATGCAGACAATAAACACCCTGTATGTGTCTTGGGGATACACAACCAGCTTATCCTTTTGTTCCCCCTACCACCAGGCTGCCCATTGTTATTCAGCAGGCCTCTGCAGCTTTCTTGTTGCCATGGCAACTCTCCAGCATCCTCCCATCAGTGAGGAACAAGGCTTCGGCTATAAGCTCACTGCATCATAAAAGCACTGGGGGCATCGAGACCTGAGAGCGTCTTCATTATAAGGTTTTCTCTCTCTCTCTCTCTTCAATGGCATATTTTTAATTGTCTGACTACTGCAGCTGAGTTATTTTAACTGCCTTACCAGGAACAGAAGCATATATGCCAGTAAAGGAAGCACACAGGCTCTCCTAGGCTGTAAAGATTATTTTGAAGCCCTTCCCCCATCCTTCCCAACAGAAACACATGATTTTTTTTTTCTGTGATGCATTTATGTATGCTACGTATGAAATCTGACATGTTCATTTGTTATTTAGTATTTATTTTACTAGAAAATCAGCAGCCCTATGAGCCTAGCAATGCACATGAAGAACCATCATTTTCCTCCATAATCAAAAAGGGCGTGCTTCTTTCAGATCTTGCAGTTGCAGATCTACCTAGCTGTACCACCTGTCTGAGACATCTGGTGTTGAGGCCTCCCTGTAAAATGCACAGACTGGTTATGAGAACCATTGCATTTCAACTCTCATACATTAGATATTATAAGTTAACCCTGAGCCTTGGTTTCCACTCTTGGAAATGGAAATACCACATTGGCCTCAATTCTGGTAGGGTTATCAAATAAATTACCTCATGTGAGGTAATTTACATCATGAAGTAATGACATTTAGCAATTCTGGTAGGTTTTAGTCATGTTTCACCTCATGAGGTAAATTATAAGGTCATTCATGAGGTAATTTACTGAAAATACCTATTCTCATGGAAATTAGGGGGCATGCTAGCACATAATTTACCGATCAGTTTAATACCTGCCTGTACCTAGAGGTAAAGACATTTGTATGCATTTTGCAGTTTTTTGTGGAGTTCCTATTGCTGTTTTAGTGGAGTTCCTATTCAGGCTGTGTAATAGAAAAGAATAGTGGAAATAAAACTCCAAATATTTACTGAATTTTGTTTAATAAAGGATGCCTATAAATATACTTGTCATAGGTTGCTACATAATCAAATACACCTTCCCCCTAAAAAAAAACATCTTCCAAAGACTACCCTAACTTATGGAAGACAATTAAAGACTACTTATTTATTTACTGCATGCGTACCGCTGAAAAACCTCATGTTTTACCTCACTTTATGCATTTACCTGTTTTACTTCATGTTCGGAAATGGAGAAAAATCTTTCAGAATTGCTATAAAAAGAGGTAAATACCGAATGAGGTATTTTACCTCCAAAAAATATTTACCTCACATAGCTACCAGAATTGAGGCCATTATCTCTCAGAAGCTCTACAAATAAGGTATTGACATGTTTCTCAATAACACATTAAAGAGAACCCGAGGTGTGTTTAAAGAATGTTATCTGCATACAGAGGCTGGATCTGCCTATACAGCCCAGCCTCTGTTGCTATCCCAAACCCCCCTAAGGTCCTCCTGCACTCTGCAATCCCTCATAAATTACAGCCGTGCAGTGAGGCTGTGTTTACATCTGTAGTGTCAGTCTCAGCTGCTCCCCCGCCTCCTGCATAGCTCCGGTCCCTGCCCCCGTCCCTTTCCTCCAATCAGCAGGGAGGGAAGGGATGCAGGCGGGGACTGGAGTTCTGCAGGAGGCGGGGAGAGCAGCAAACTGACACTATAGAGATAAACACAGCCAGCTCTGACAAGCTGTTTGTCAGCAGCGTGGCTGTGATTTATGAGGGATTGCAGAGTGCAGGTGGGCCTTAGTGGGGTTTGGGATAGCAACAGAGGCTGGGCTGTATAGGCAGATCCAGCCTCTGAATGCAGATAACATTCTTCAAACCCACCTCGGGTTCTCTTTTAACATGCATGCCAACAATGTGATTCATTAATACAAAAACACAATTTTACCTCTTCTTTTTACATTTAAAAGTTTAGCAGATGGTTTTATTAGTCAACTTCCTCGTACTTCCGAGGTCTGCCCAACCACAGAAGTTTCAGGCAGATAAGGACATACATATGTTTTGCACACATTGGCAGAGAGCAAACAAAATACCTTTTATCAGCAGGGGGGTGCATAGATAGACACTATGCTTCAAAGAGTTTACAGAAGTCACAGATGCTATCTTCACACCTTCCCCTGGATAAATAATAGGCAGCTAGAAGGTGTCAGCTTCAAAGGGAGCCAAGAACCACTTTTGTTTCCTGGTTTCTAATAGCTATAGGAGCTGCCATATTCCCCCTGAATATGGTACGGTTTTGTGATAAACCATACTGGCAACTTTTGGCTAGGTTTCTGATCATGAGACTATGCCTACAACATAGTACCCAAGATGCATGGTGGGAGATTTACATAATCAATCACTGCAGTCTCTGTATCCCTACAACAGAAAGACCTGACAAGCTTTCAAATATGTGTTAAATCAGCAATCTGAGCAGAAAGTAATTTTTCATCATTAAATACTGACTGGTGTACTTGTACACCCTTCAGATCTTCCATTGCTGAAGCAATTGCTCTATTGTCACCACAGATGTGAAATAAGTACAGGTATCCACTGATGTCACCATCTTCATCCTCCACAATCCACTAGAACAAATTGCCTTACTTGATGTGCTTTCTATTAATGTGCATGTGCTTCAATGGCAATTCCCACAGTGTGGTTCCCCTCCCATTTTTTTTCACTGAGCAGAACTTGTTGTTCAGTTGGGACCAAACAGCATACTTTACAGGAATCACTCAGAAACTGCTTCCCTGAAAATCTATACAGATCATTTATGGTGACAGATCTCTAAAGTGAGTACTAGGCTTTACAATAGTACCAGAAGGATTTCTACTTAAAGAGGAACTCCAGTGAAAATAATGTAATAAAAAAGTGCTTCATTTTTACAATAATTATGTATAAATGATTTAGTCAGTGTTTGCCCATTGTAAAATCCTTTAAATTCCTGATTTACATTCTGACATTTATTACATGGTGACATTTTTTACTGTGGGCACGTGATGTAGCTGCTGCATGCTTTTTTGGCAGTTGGAAACAGCTGTAAACAGCTATTTCCTACAATGCAGCAAGGTTCACAGACAGGAAACTGCCAGGAGTACCACGGTCCTCAGAGTTTCTTGTGGGAGGGGTTTCACCACAATATCAGTCATACAGCGCCCCCTGATGGTCTGTTTCTGAAAAGGAATAGATTTCTCATGTAAAAGTGGGTATCAGCTACTGATTGGGATAAAGTTCAATTCTTGGTAGGAGTTTCTCTTTAAAGAGACACTGAAGCGGAAAAAAAAAATTATGATATAATGATTTGTATGTGTAGTACAGTTAAGAAATAAAGTATTAGGAGCAGAGACATAAGTCTATTATTTGTTTCCAGTACAGGAAGAGTTAAGAAACTCCAGTTGTTATCTATGCAAATAGCCATTGAGCTCTACGACTTTGAAAGTCGCAGAGAGCTCTGACTTCTGATTAACCACTTAAGGACCGGGCTATATTTTGGAGATCTGTGCTGCATGGGCTCTGCAGCCCGCAGCACAGATCGTGTTAATGGCAGGGCGATCAGACTTCCCCCCCCTTTTTCCCCACTAGGGGAATGACCTGCTGGGGGGGTCTGATCGCTGCCGCTCTGTGTGGCCGAGCGGGGTGGGGGGGAAGGCTCCTCAAAGTGCCACTCCGCAGCGTTTTCCGTCCTCCCTACCTCTTCCTGCCTCTCGATCTTATGTGCGCAGGACGGATATCTGTCCTGCGCCTGATAGGCTTCAGCCAATCAGAGGCCGGGGATCGCTGATCTGCCCTATGGCGTTGCTGCGTAGCAGCGCCGTTTTGATGTAAACAGCTGGGATTTCTTCCCCGCGTGTTTACATTATGCGTGCGAGCCGCGATCGGCAGCTCGCACACTGTTCACGGTGACACCCTCCGTGAACTGACATGGAAAGGCCGCTCGTCCATGTAAATCCACTTAAGACCTGCCGACGCCTATGGGCGTTAGCTGGTCGTTAAGTGGTTAAGTTATCTCAACTGTATTGTGTTTTATTTTTGCAGAGAACAGTTCAGGACAGGTCAAAAGTTCACTGCCTGTTCTATAAAAACATTGAAGCTGGCCACTAACGGTCCAATTTCTAGCGAAAAATCGTTCAAGCGATCAGAAATTTTGATCGGATGAAAAATCGTTCACTACACCATCAACTAACCAATCATTTCATCCTATCTATCACGACCACCAAGAAAATCCAAATTTTCGTTCGACGAAAATTCATTCGGGCGACATTTTTTTCACTCGTTCATAATCGATTGTGTCCACTAATGGAGATTATTTACAACCAATCTGATCAGAATTTCTGATCGCTCGAACGATTTTTCGCTAGAAATTGGACTGTTAGTGGCCAGCTTTAGAATGCTGAGTAGTGTGTAAACTGCAAATATTAGAGAATGATGCAATGTTATAATTATATACAATGTTGTATAACTGAAAATAAAAATATGAGAAATTTTTTTTTGCTACCAATGTTCTAGTAATTACCCCTACTACACAACCAATTCATTATATCATAATTTTTTTTCGCTTCAGTGTCTCTTTAACACTGTAGCAAGAGGGATATGGAGGCTGCCATATTTACTGTATTTCCTATTAAACAATACCAGTTGCCTGGCTATTCCGCTGATCTATTTGGCTGCAGTAGTGTCTGAATAACACTAGAAACAATCTTGTTAGATTTGACAGTAATGTCAGAAACACCTGATTTGCTGCATGCTTGTTTGAGGTCTACGGCTAAAAGTATTAGAGACAAATGATTATCAGGGCTACCAGGCAATTAGTATTGATTAAAAGGAAATAAAGATGGCAGCCTCCATATCCCTCTTATTACAGTTGTCCTTTAAATGTAATTTTGCCTTACTCCTAAATATGCAAATTATCTCTGCATGCCAGTGAGAGCAAGGCTGCACATCCAGAACCGATGGTGTGTAGTGAGCCTGTACAGTACATCAAGATGGCGCCGGGTGCGGACGCCACGGCCACAGGGCTCCGGCCTTTTTTATTTTATTTTCTTTAAATTTCTCCCAACTGCTCTCACCTACAACCTCCATCTGCCTGGTGAGATGCAGGGGACACAGGCGTGCAGCGCAGGCTGCCTCGGCTGGTCGGGTTGCTCTGCCGCAGGAGACCGACTGCAGGGGAAGCTTACCAGCATGTGTACCATCCGCTGGGACCTGTGAGCGGGGAGAGACGCGCGCTGACACCACCGGTCCGACCTCCGCATTCTGTGCAGGCTGTTGAGAGGGGCCACTGCACCGCCGTTGCCGGGAGACCAGGACGCCTCGTGGAGGTTGAACGGGAGACCGCTGGGATGGACGAGATGTCGGGGGCCGGCCGCCCTCCTCCATTGGCCCATCTGCCCGAGCGGGAGCTCCCATCTGCCGCTACAGCCCCGCAGCTGCATCACCATAGAGCCAAGCTCCCATCTGCCGCTACAGCCCCGCAGCTCCATGATCTCCGCGCTCTCTATCGCCACGTGTCTGCCAGGACACCACGGGGCCTGATCAGCTGAGCGGCCACCGCCACCCACGTGGAGGGACGATAGGCCCAGGCACTTCACGGCTTCGCACTGCCTCTGATCAACCACCGCTGCTGCCAGGCACAGGCAGGATGCCTCACCATCCAGACCGCAGGGGAGTTCACATCATCCCCTGGTGGCACATCACTGCTGCCCTGCCCAGGTGAGCCCTCCAGCTCGGCCACTAGCTCCATCGGCCTGTGCGGCCACTTGCTTTCCAGCTCGGCCACTAGCTCCATCGGCCTGTGCGGCCACTGGCTCTCCAGCTCGGCCACTAGCTCCATCGGCCTGTGCGGCCACTGGCTCTCCAGCTCAGCCACTAGCTCCATCGGCCTGTGCGGCCACTTGCTTTCCAGCTCGGCCACTAGCTCCATCGGCCTGTGCGGCCACTGGCTCTCCAGCTCGGCCACTAGCTCCATCGGCCTGTGCGGCCACTGGCTCTCCAGCTCGGCCACTAGCTCCATCGGCCTGTGCGGCCACTGGCTCTCCAGCTCGGCCACTAGCTCCATCGGCCTGTGCGGCAACTGGCTCTTTTTTTTTTCTCCCAGAGGCACTGGGTCTCCTCTGCCTGCAACCACCATCAATGGATTCTGGGCAGCAAGCCAGGGCCTGGACTGTTTGTCGTACTGTACCCAGGGTTTTTAAATCTGTAGCCGTAATAGGGACACTCTCTCCTCCTGTTTTGGTTCTCTCCTTCTTTCCTCATTCTCTTTTTAGCTATCCCTTCTCTCTCTCTCTCTTTCTCTATCCACTCTTTTCCAGGACACACTGCAGGGCATCTGGAGCTGCTGTGGAGCGAGCGAGCGCTGTCGGTAGTTGGCAGGCAGCTACCCTCACATAGCACTCCAGACTTCCCCACGCGTCCTTCGCTATAGTTATGTGCTGTTTGTACACACAGGTATATGTTTACTTTGTACTACTGTATATGATTGTATGTGTTGAAGATCGCATGTAGGTGTTTGTACCATCACCGACCCTGTATGAGCCAAAAACAATTCCGGGTACAACCCCGTTATACTTGGCGAAATAAATTATTCTGATTCTGTAGCTAAGTAAAAAAATGATTTGGGGTAACATAAATCCAGTATTCAGATCTGCTGATTTATCATAAATATCCTCCCTTTAATTTAAGCAGGAGGATAGGGAGGCAGAACTAAATATTAGGGAAATGTCCACATGCTTAAAATGTGATAAAATTATAGATTAATGTTATATTATGCAAAATTATTTCTATACTTCTTCTTGAGAGCCATGAATGCTAAAATCATAAATTTACAAATAACATCTGTGAATGCGATTCCTAAACAAGATGGCCAGCAGCCATAACAGCAATGCACAGTCCAAATATTGTGATCAGGAGAGTTCAACACTATATAATAAACTGCAATCTGGATCCAATAACTGTCAGCCACAGTGTGAAGGATAAAACAGAATAAGGTAGAACTCACTGCAGTGACCATCTGCCCTGACTAAACAGCCATGGATGCTGTAACTCACAGCTTACTCACATACGCCATACCTACCACACCAGTCTAATGTCACAGTGATGACATCACTCCACACTTCCAACTGCATATTATTAACAGAGGGTACCACAGCACCCAAGGCAAATTCAGACACACTGGTGCAACAAAGGTTTCCAGCGAGGAGTGCTCGTCAACAAAAGAAAAGCATTCTTATAGGGCCCAATGAAAACAATAATCTTATCAATAAGATTCCTACATACACGCATTTTTTTTCACCTACTTTTTGGTACATTTTTGCTTGCAGAGTGCTGAAAAATTATTTTAAACAGAAGATGAAAATTATCTCCTAGGAGAAAACTTAGGAGAAAAGGTGATTGGATCAGGCTCATAGTATGTCACTGCAAACTATTAACAAAACAATGAAAACAAATAAAAATGCAATCATGTGACCCAAGTAGCAAAGGGCTTTGTGAAGTCATGTCACAGTTATATACACTCCTCTCGTCTGAATCGGATTCCTAAGGGACAGCCTAACCTGTGATATCACTTCCTTTTACATTGTTCCATAGATGTCAGAAACCCTCTCAGTAATCAAATTGAGCAATCTTAACAAATGTAACCCCCACCCCTCCACAATAATAATATATAAATGTAGATGTACTAGCTCATTAGCAAAATAATTAATCAATCAAACACAGAACATTATACATCACGCTTTTCTCCTGGCGGACTCAAAGCGCCAGAGCTGCAGCCACTAGGACACGCTCTAGAGGCAGTAGCAGTGTTAGGGAGACTTGCCCAAGATCTCCTACTGAATAGGTGCTGGCTTACTGAACAGGCAGAGCCAAGATTCAAACCCAGGTCTCCTGTGTCAGAGGCAGAGCCCTTAACCATGCAGCCACATCACATAGTTGTAAATCAATTCAGGTGTAGGAGATAGTTCTAGCTAAACAAGATATATATTGGCCAAGTCATTAATGGAGTTTATATCAAATAAGAAGGAAACTGTAGTGGACCACATAAAATAATGGTGACATGTAAAATAATAATACTGTAGTAATAAAAAGAAACATTTATATTTGTAAACATGTTTCACTTTACAAGCTATAAAGTATAATTATGGCCTTAGTGTTTTAGTGCAATCACTCTTGAAAAGCATTTATAAAACACAGTTCTTCTATTTTTTTTGTAATCTACTATTTTACTTGAACAGGAGTCATGCACAGATTTTTATCCTCTGCTGAACATAAAATCAGTGCCGCTAAGACATAAGCTGACGCTTATATTTATCATAAGCTATTCAATTTGTAAGCAGAAGATCGCATTAGTAATAGGCTGTATGCCTATAGGCAGCTGATAAACATTGTGCTGAATCTCCACTAAACAGATAATTATCATAAGAACAGTCATCAATCTTTAAATTGTTAGCATCAGCCTGTAATAGCATTGAAGTTACAATGAGTGTCATGGCATGATAGCTATTCTATATATTAATAATTGCTCTGAAAAGCATGTAGTTTAATTGCAGCTGCAAATGGCATATCCATATGCTTCAGAGTAATAGAAATCAGTCTATAGGAGCCTGAGTGTTCATTGGGAAATAAGATGGATTGGGATACAGGCATTGCCAAATAATGAACCTCAACATGTTGCCAAAAAATGAACCTGAAATGCTGCTAGCTGAACTTTTACATTTGCTTGGGTTGTGAAAAGGGCACCCATCACATTCAGCCAATGCACTTTCTATTGAATGCTACTGTTCACACCAGTGCAGTGCAGTGCAGCGTGGCAGAGTGTACTACAATAATAACAAAGCTACATTTTGATATACTTTGACCAGGGCCAATTCATTTAGAGTGGAATTTTCAGAACACTCCCGGTGACAGGAGAGTGATGGGGGCGTGCGCACAGCCGGGCTGCACATGCGCACTACTGCGGTACTGGTGGCGACTTGAGGAAGAGATGGGCCAGCCAACAGATGATCGGAAGTGGCCTGGGAGGATGACAATGGAGCCAATGGCCTCTAGGGGGCTGGAGGAAGCCCCAGGTAAGTATAAATGCTTTAGTAAATTTGATCTCAGGTTTCCTTTAAAAATGACGATCCCAAGGACTTAGATAATGCTACAAGCCATAATATTCAAGATTTAAAGGGAAGCTAAAGTGAGAAGAATACGGAGGCTGCCATCTTTATTTTCTAATAAACAATGCTATTTGCCTGACTTCTGATGCTCTGCCTCTAATACTTTGTCACTTGACCATAATAAACATGCAGACGAGATGATTTGACTCTGTTCTGACTCCACCAGCTGCATGCTTGTTGCCGATGTGTGTGACTCAAAACCAACTAAAGCCAAAAGCTCAGTATAACAGCCTGGCAACTGGCATTGTTTATAAGGGAATAAAGATGATAACCTCTGCATTCCCCTCACTGCAAGCTCCACTGATGCGTACAGAGAACAAAGAAACAGATGTATCAAAACCAGTGTAAAGGAAAAAAAAAACCACTAGTGCAAAAGTGGAGGTTGCTGGAACTTCAGCAACCTTCTGATGTCCAAATGACCTTGCATTTTCCTTCCACTCACTCCGCACACTGGAAGCAGTCTCCTCTCCGTAGCAACAAAACCTGTCACTAGGGTGACGTAGCACGTCCTGACGAAGCTCCGGTGGGCGGAGCGAAACGCGTAGACGCTATGCTACGCAGTACGCCATAGAGAGCCGTGCTCTGACTGATACAGGCCGCCGCCATTGCCACCTGCACGAGGTTTTGATCGACCAGTACATTGGAGCCATTACAGGCCGCTCTTCAACTGATGGAGATAGCTGTCTAGAGCTACACTACCGGATCAGATAAGTGACACCTCGCATGCATGGGGATTCTGCCCGCAATACAATGACTTTGTATCCAGACGCCCGCTTGCAGTTTTCATCACACTGCGTTTCAGATCAGGCGGTCTGACGTGAGTGGGCAATTATCAGCGTTTCAAAATACTGCTTGCCTTAAAAAACTGCCATATACCGTCAATACTTGGCATTTAGACGCCTGTTTGCAACATTTATTACATTGCGCTTTTGACCAGGTGGCCTGACGTGAGTGGGACATTACCAGCTTTTCTAAAACACCGTTTGGCAAAATCAGCCGCTATATAACCATCAATACTTGGCTGATAATCCATATGTATGCTCTGTGGATTATAACGGACGTCTGGCATTAAGATATCCCCACATACTTTGATAAACAGGATTTCCGTGTTGCAATAGTTCTGATCCGGATTACTTTACTTATATTCTCTTCAGCATCTGCCAACGTATTATTCAACTGAGAACTTTTTGAGTCAATCTCTATGATGTCATGGCACACCGTTGTTACAATGGAGGCGGCATTGTTTCATCAATTGTACTGCGATAGGATTTAGGCCTATTGGACTGACTCTATGCAGTAGCTGTAGATACAGGAATTTTGGTGGCCCTTTCAGGCACTCAATTGGTCGATCATTATACGTGGCTTTGGCTTGATGAATATTAAGCGGCTTTTTTTCAGTTATCAGATTCTCGGCTCCCTGATATTCTATGAATAGTTTACTTTTTGATCATATTGGTCACACTTTCCTATACTCTGTGAGTGGTTATAACCATACTTTACTTTATCCAATTTGGTTTCCTCACAGTGGATGGCTATGGTGTCCCCAATAACCCTATTATGATTAAATAAGAATGTTTGGGGCACCTTGATTATCTCCTTTCATACTGGCATTTTCTGACATTGACCATATTGGTTGCACCAATATTTGCCCTCTGTGAGTGGTTATGACCATATTTGTTTAAGACACCTGGGTCTCCTCACGGGAACATTATATTGGTACCACCAAGGTGCAATCCTCTATTTGGTCTAAGCTCTATGATTACGGTTTATGTCTATTGAGCTTTATATAGCTCCTAGCCAGTACTGTTTGGTATTAAATCTGTTGAGATTATCATGCCACTGATAGCTGGATGTGATCTGATCTATTAAAATGCTATTCATATGGGACTGTCTGTTCTGTCTTTGACAGTTGCAGCACATAGTATTGTACTTGTCAATACTTGAATTGATATGCCAGGCTATCCCCTGACATTATATTACTATATACCTGTGTACCTTTTTAAATTATCGTGAATAAAGTGCAGTTTTTTGAGCAGCATATACTGGTTTTGGTTCTTTTTCTGTTTTCAAAACCTGTCACTACCCTGGAGGCTAGCGACATGTCTGGCCGTCTAACCACAAACTGTTGCCTGAGGGGTTGAGTTCCGGTCGCTGCTGGGCAACAGTCCTCATACATTTGCTGAAATCTTAGCCATATTTTGGCTCTTATATAATTTCTCACTCAATGGACTTTCAAACTGGACCTACAGTTGGAAGTTTGTGCTAAGCAGAAGTGCTGCCTGTCTGAGCACTCCCCTCTCTGGCCACCAGAGCCTGACAGTAGCACTGTACAATTTACACTTATAACTTATTCCTAAATCTGAACGTCAGCCAAATCCAGTAATGCATTCAATAAACAATGATTGTAAGCATACATGAATATGGCTGGTGAATGTACCTGAACTGTTATTAGGACTGTGGAGACAGTACATAAATCCTTTTTTTCCAATTTCTCAGTTTATGATACTTTTGACTTCTCTGGTTTTAATACGTATGTACGGTAAGTGTTTTCCTTGTAGATTAAAATAATGCATCATACAAAGCATCTTATCACCAGCAAAGCTTTGCAATTTTAACACTATATGAAGATGTTGTCTGCCTTTTGGAACAAACCAAAGAACTACTAGTTGTGAGCTATCTGATTGCCCATTTATTATAAGCTTCTCACTCTATTATTTCCACTTCTTTTTTTTGGGGGGGGGGGGGGGGGGGGACATGAGTAGAACAGATTGCAATGCATTACGCTCTACTCATCGTGCGTAAGACTTAACACACATTACTCAGCTTAACGCAGTTTAGTGCAAACACCCCATTGGGGGATGGGGAAGAGACCCTTCACCTGAAAATGTTGGGAGGTGGCAGAGAACTTTCTGCCCCACCAAACACACACAGCCAAGGAGCAAACCGCCCTTCCCCCATTTTGAAAACGTATGGGTTGGTTATGGCTCAGTGGAACAGTGCTACACATTTTGTGGTTCTTCTGTACTGACTACCCAAACTGTATAATCCGGGTTAAAGTGGTTAATTACTTTTTTTTACACTTTTATAAAAAAAAAAAAAAATAGCAATTTGCTGTGTAAATAAATGTATTTACCAAGCATCGTACTGCATAGTCAAAGCACATTTTCAACACTAAGACTGATGCTATAAGACTGCAAATGGTGTGATTCCCTCCAATGAATAGGAAATTCTGCATGCATATGCACTATTGTATCTTCACATAGTAGCTGGATAGTGTAATGTTAAGGACTCTGCCGCTGACGCAGTAGACCAGGGTTTCGAATCTCAGCTCTTCCTGTTCAGTAAGCAGCACCTATACAGTAAGGAGACCTTGTGCAAGACTCCCTAACACTGCTACTGCTCACAGAGCACTCCCTAGTGGCTGCAGCTCTGGTGCTTTGAGTCCACCAGGAGAAAAGCGCTATATAAATGTTCCGTCTCTTGTCTTGTTATATCAGTGGAACTGATTACAGTTCCTGATGAGCACTGAGCTGTGGGAGTTCACCGCACATTGTGGACGAGCAGGTTACGATCATATCCCAACCAGCGATCAGTTTTTCTGCCTCGTATGAATCTGAAAGATCACAATGTTCAATCCTTTCACTTAGTAAATCAGGCTTACAATATTGACTTACTTGACAAAATGCATGACATCCTACAGTTTTGTTTTTTTTTAACCTTTTTCCTTTTTCCTACAACTTTTAAATAAGTTCATCCTTCAAAAAGACATGGAATATGTTTTAAATAATCATATAATCTGTTTAATGTTTTCTGCTTTTCTGATATGTGCGAAAGTCTCTATTAATTGAAAACCTTTTTGTTATGATCAATTATTCTTTTTTTTATTCAATGTACTGTAGTGATCCTTTTTCAAATAGGGCAGAAAAGCACTCTGTGCACATCCACAATGGAATCTCAAACCGTTGGCTTTACACTTTAATAAAATTTGAATTATCTCTCAGCAATGCTAAGATGAGTTACATTATGTCAGCGTAATGTCCTTTCTCTTAGAGGACATTTCTTTGTAGCCATTTTATCTCCCCTCCATTATATAAGCCAATTAAGGCGATGTGGAAGAAAAAATCATACAGGACCTAGTTAATCTTTTCCCAGACTATGCTTATGAGAATCAATGATTTATTATATGTACAATAATCGTGAAGTCTAATATGAATTGTCTGCAGAACAATGCTAAGTTTGAGATAAAGTAGGATTTTACAGATTAATGCTTTAAAGTCATCCACTGTTTCTGTATAATACATGTTACAATAAAGCTGGATCCTTGTTACATCTACCGTATATTACTTTGCTGGTTTATTGAATTCTTCTAGATAGTGCATGCAGCTAAGACTCCATTTTCAGCCACAAGCCTAAAAATAGCTTACTAATTATAGTGCTGAAATGTTAATTTTTGTGTGAAATTGACACCTGCAATTTTAAATCCTGCCTTAATCACATGACCACAAACAGAGATGGGGAGGGGTTGCTGCTGCTCCCTTTTGAATTGCATCATCCTTCTGTTCAGAGACTGTCTCTGGGGAGACTGAAGTCTATAGGCAGTGTGTGGTGCTGTGCAGGAAGCATGTATGTGTTGGTAAGCCAATGGATAAACAAATGTACTGCTATTGAGACTGCGGTGTGTGCTAGGTTCCATACGCACCTACAACTTAACTTGCTTGTAGAAGTTATACTCAATCATCTTGGGCACATTTCTAAAATGTGTAAGGTGTCCACAAATTGGTCTTTAACTATGCTGGAAAACTCACCCAACTGCGAGTGTTATTATTAGCCACACACAGCAAGCACACCAGTACTTGTCACAGGGTACATTTGATACAGGGCTCAGGACTAGCGATAGCAGATTATCAGTAAAATGACGGTTGCTGCAAATAGCGAATGTGTGGCCCCAACATCCACTATAGCAGTGGGTGCAATTTTCAACAGGATGTGTCTTGCGCCCTTTTCAACTGTTCCGCTTGCCCCCCCCCCCATCCACCCATAGCAAAACAAGCAAGTAAACAGAGAGCCCAGCAGCATATTGTACAGGAACCAGCAGACCTAAACTCATTAGAGGTTTGCTGAAACAAAATTTAGATATGCATGTTGGCTTTTTTGAACATTATATCCCCTTTTTCCTTTATAATATGTAAGTATTCTATGTATACACATACCTGTGCTATGTGGGCAAGGAATTAGTGCTGTGAAAAAAACATGTAGTTGCAGCCAACCTTACACATCACCGCAGTCATTGTTGCCATGGCAACTAAATGTACTGCTATCGCGACCACTTGGATTTATGACACCAGATGAGGTATCTAGTGATTTATTTTATTTTCCCGTCTCCAGGTCATAATTCTTGAATGGATTACTGGCTTCTTGCTCTGATGTTTTTCTTTCTTCAGAACAACTTAACATTGAAAATAACAACTTCCAGTCATCGTTTGCTGGACAGTCTTTAATGGAAATACTCTGCTTAAAGCATTGTTCCAATCAAGAAGATTAATAGATATACTTTTATATCAACTATTCTAGGGTAGAAAACACCTCATTGTGACTGAAAAAATAGCAGGTGTTTAATTTTCGCATTATGGTTTCTTCATTTAATAACGCAAACGACTTGTTGTTCCAATAGAGACCAGGCTGTGGTCCCACCCCTTCCTTGGGATAAGTGCAAAGTGTCACCCCTTTCCACTACCTTGCTGTGCAGACCAGGCACAGTTTGCCTCGTCTGAAAAAAAAAAATCAATTCCCCATTTAACGCTAAAGTACCTGCATGCATGTAGGGAAATTTAAACTGGGGCTTTGAAGTCACAAGAAACTCAGGGCCGTGCATATAGTTAGATCATTGAATCTAATGAATAGGGAGACAAGACTATGACATACCTATAATTAAGCTGACGGGAAATTTGGGCACAGGGTAAAGCCGGAAAAATGGCTCACCAAGCTTCTGCTCCAAGTACCGGCAACGTTAATTACTATTCCCCCTACAGGTTGCCATAGACAGTGGAGAAATACGTAATTCGGCTTCCAGCTATTGCTACGGGTTAAATTACCGTTTTTATAATAATTTAAGCTCCGTCTTTTGACAGCGTCCAAATTACTATCTGAGCACCGCTTTAGCCGTAATTCCTCCGTTGCTACTTTTACTTGCTTCGAGATCATGTGGTAACAACTTTCAGGTCAACATACAGGTAGATAAATCCATTAAAAGTGTGAGCACGCACAAAAAAGCCGAGCCGATTGGGTGAGTACTATTGAGCAGGTGTAGTGTACGGCTCACGTCTGCGTAGTCGCACAGACCTGCTTGGGCTTTGGTGGAGAAAGCCTCGCCAACTGGATTCATGCTACAGCACAGGCACGAGCCATATTCAGGAAGTCCCGGTACTGGAAAAGCCTGGTGGAGGAGGATGGGAGATGTCTCTGGATTATCCATAGGCTTCTCTCTTTTGAGGAAGTACCCATTTAAGGGCACTTTTTTCACTACAGGTACACTTTAAAAGTAATTTTTAGTTACTGAAGATTCATTTCATGGTTAGGAAGGTACCATCTGGATACCCGACTAACTTAAGGTGCCCACGTATGATACAATCTTGATTGTACAATCTTACCACTTCCATGCAATATGAGGAACTACCTAAAAGTATCAATGCACAGTATATTTCCTCAGTTTACGCATACCTACTCTTTATTCTACTACATAGAGTTGGTAATATTGTGCAATCAAAATTGTATAATTAGTGGGCACCTTAAGCTATCAAACTGTATATTTTTGATCTATAGCTGGTGTTAGAAAGTACAGAAACTCATCATTATATAGATAGATTGGAATAATAGTTTTTTTTTTCTCCATCTAAACCCCAACTTGGGTTTTCCATCTCTGTAATCAGCAGATTTCTCATCTGCATCTGACCTATTTTATATTCTGTGCTTGAGAGGGGAGAGATAATTACAGATGACACAATAAAAGGATCAGTCGCATGCATTGTCCTGTACTCAGCATGATGTGGACCTCTGAGGTCCCGATGGAGAACAGACATAATGCTGACATACCACCCCTACAAAGCCAACACACATAATAGACTTCAAAGGATGTGGCCACCCCATTACATTTCAAACAGGTTAATTCAAACACTTCCCTGTCTTCACCAGCTTCATCTGGTATTCCACCCAGAGTGGTCAGCTCATGCCTATAATTGCTGACCTATACTGTATATTGCTGGAAACATTGGGCAAATGATCACACTTCACCAACAATTGTATATTCTTAAAAATTGTTGTAAACAAATTATATTAACTATATACTTTGTAATCACATTATGCACCTCCTACAATTTTTTTGTTTCTTAGTTGTGTCTAACTGTTAATTACAACCTGTTAGAAGCAAACAGACATTGAGATAGTTACTAAATCTGCTGCAATGCACTGCATCATCAGTGTTCTCCCTAAGCTCTTTTAGCTGGGTGCTCCATCCGGCAAATTTTGATGACAACTCGGCTGTCATTAGCTCATCTCCTCATTCGCTCCTATGCTGTAAGCAGAGTTGCACCAGCCCTGCATTCCCCCATTGTGCCCCGCCCGCCTTTTTTTTCATACCATTCGGCTGGAAAAAAATTCTGGGGAAAACACAGAAAAATCTGTAGCATTTTTAAGAGTACATAGTCATGTCACTTTCCCTCAGAGGAGCTCACAATCTAATCCCTAAAATAGTCATATGTCAATCACAGTTTAAAACCAGAGGCCCAGCATTGCAAGGCGAGACTGTTATCCACCATGCTACCGTCTACATGCAGGGTTGTCCACAATACAGCACTGTGTGCTCAGAATTACAAAGTAGAGTGAGGCAGGGCAGGTGCTGTATAACATACAACCACCTGTGCTGCATACTGGGTAAGAGCCCTAAGATTGCTTTAGAGGATCGGTATTGCTATAAGTAGGAAAGTAGCTGGAGGGTGCACAAAGCTCTGCTGCTACACACAGTTACAGTATATTCTAAAAACAGCACAGTGACTGAGGGAATAAATAAAAGCAGTCTTCATTGTTTGATTTATCTGAGTGACAGGCAGACAGTGGAGCTAAATCAGGCACAGACACCGCAGTGACACATCTCCAGCAAGCAGCAGGGCAACGGACACGAGAAATTACACGGAATTAAAAACATAATAAATATAAGCACACGTGCTGAGGCACTGAAGATAAATATTGATAAAAAAAATGGAATTATGACAGGTTCTTGCTGAAAGCAATGCCTCTGGGAAGGGGGAAGTGGAATTCAGATATGTGTGCTGAGCCTTAACTTATATTATGTATTCTACAAAATGTTCATGGTCTACTGGCCATCTCACAGATAGAACATTTTTGTTGTTGTTGTCTGTTTGTTTGCTTTTAATATAGAGGGGGAAAGGTTTTGGACCTCTATTGTGAAGCAGGTGGTTTCGGCACACGGTGCACAGCGATGAGTGCCAAAACTAGGTGCAGTAATAGCAGTAATGCTATAGTGCGTGGCTTGCGTAAGCATAATTCAAGGTCCTGGTGATCCAGACCCCGAATTACATCTCCCTCCGAGTTGCTATGAATCAGAGGGAAAATAGTATTTAACGCCCCCGAGGATTTGAGTGACAGCAGGGCCAGCCATTATCAGCTTACCCTGCGCCTAGGTCACCATGGGCTCGATTCACAAAAGAGTTCTAACTGTTAGCACGGGCGTTTTCACGCGGATTTTCGCATTGCGCGCGACCGTGAGTTTTCGCGCGCAAACTAGAATTTTCGCACGAAAACGATATTGATTTCGCGCTAAAATTCGTGAAAATTGCGTGAAAATTCGCGAGCGCGCGCAATGCGAAAACGGTCGTGCTAACAGTTAGCACTCTTTTGTGAATCAAGCCCCATAGGCGTTCATACATGTACGGCTCTACTGGGCTTTTATTGCTATTTTGTATTCAAACGATTCCTACCAATTTAAGAACCTTTTCCCCTGTTCTCAGAGGACATGTTTCCCCACCTTATCAATACAATACCTTTGCAGTGCCCATCATAGGAATAAGTACTCCATTTGTCCTCCATTAAATAAAATCTGATATTATTATCCTTACCTGCTTCTCTAGGAAATTTTAAATGTGTTTTAGTATTCTCCCTAGGCTCTTTTAGCCGAGTGCTCCACTCAGCTAGTTTTGGTGAGCACCCGGCTGTCATCGACTCACCTCCTCCTCTGCTGTAAGCAGAATTGTGCAGAGAGGCGTAGGCCCTGCATTCTCCCCACCCGGCTACTTTGTCATGGCACCCAGCTGGAAAAAATTTCAGGGGAGAACACTGAGTTTGTCATAAATTAGTGTACCTGACATCAGACCATTAATAGATAACAAGTCACCCAGTGGCTAAATTTATAAACAAAACAAATGCAAATAAAGTAAAACAGAAAAAAACACCTCAAACAGTGCAATATTGATTGAGCCTACAGCAAACTGTGCTCACACTTCTGTGCAACAACACGCCCAATCAACTAGAATATTCAAAAACAGGAAAACAATGGGTTAAATGATTCACTCATGGACCAGAACTTGAGAACAAAAAATGATTTATACATGCTTAATCCAATATGAATATTATATCTTCCCAAAACAACAACATACTGTACTTCCTTCAAAGTGCTTTTAAGTACCCATATAAAGACAGCAAGTTACACGTGTGTGTACAAATGTTGCTGGCTTGCACACTATTGTAAACTCATATACCGTATATACTCGCAAACAAGCCAAATTTTTGACCCCCAAAAAGTGGGTCAAAAGTTGGGGGGTCGGCTTGCTTGCGAGTCATGTGATCATGAAGGCCCCCCCCCCCCGCTTCCCCCGCTGCTATTACCTTAGCTCGTCGCCGCTTCTATTTCCCTGTCCTGCTCGTATAATTCACAGCAGCGCGCCCCACGCACGTAGGCTGCTGTGATGACGGAGGAAACCATAGAGAGTGGTTCCCATAGTAACGGCGATACACATTGCCGTTACAGGAAGCCGCTCTCTATGGTTTCCTCCGTCATCACAGCAGCCTACGTGCGTGGGGCGCGCTGCTGTGAATTATACGAGCAGGACAGGGGAATAGAAGCGGCGCCGAGCTAAGGTAATAGCAGCGGCGGCCGTGGGGGGAGGGGCACTATACTAGCTATACTGGGCACTATAGTGGGCACTATGTTAGCTATACTGGGGCACTATACTAGCTATACTGGGCACGATACTAGCTATACTGGGGCACTATACTAGCTATACTGGGCACTATACTAGCTATACTGGGCACTATACTAGCTATACTGGGGCACTATACTAGCTATACTGGGCACTATACTAGCTATACTGGGGCACTATACTAGCTATACTGGACACTATGTTAGCTATACTGGGCGCGATACTAGCTATACTGGGCATGATACTAGCTATACTGGGCACGATACTAGCTATACTGGGGCACTGCCTACCATACTGGGCACTATACTAGCTATACTGGGCACTATACTAGCTATACTGGGGCACTACCTACCCATACTGGGCACTATACTGGCTATACTGGGCACTTTACTAGCTATACTGAGGCACCACCTACCCATACTGGGCACTATACTAACTATACCGAGACACACTGGGGGATCACACGGACAGCATTTCCTCCCCCCCGGCTTATATAAGGGTCAATCACTTTTTCTTGTTTTTTTCAGGTAAACGTTGGGGGGTCGTCTTATATGCGGGTCGGTTTGCTTGCGAGTATATACGGTACATGCTCAGGCTGCAAACTTAACATGTATTTGTAGCTGGAATATGATCCATAGCTAAAAGGAAAGGTAATCCTTTGATCTGGAGCAAAGCAAGTGTTGCAAAGCTCAGTCTCTAAGCCTCCGTGTGCACACAGAATATGACTGAGAAGACTGGAAAGAGAACGATTGAGCCTACCCTAGGAACTGTAAAATAAGAATAAGCGAAAAATAGACAGCAAAGTCAGTGGGTAGTGTGAGAGAACATAGCTCCCAATCGTCCCTCTTTTGGAGGGACAGTCCCTTGGAAGTAAAAGAAAATTCTCGAAAGGGAAATAGTAGTTGACCCCTTTGAGAATTGCCACCAGGTGTCTCCATTGTATAATGGCTACCAACTTATCTTTCTGTAGCAATCATTGCAAGTAATTATAGAGACAGGAAGTCATAGGGAATTGTTCCCTGCAAGGACAAGAACATTAAAAAAAAACCTGACATGACATGACAGAGAAAGGTTCTGAAACACACAATCCAAATCTAAAGACCAGCAGGTTTGCGTGGAGCAAATGTACAAAACAAATTGCCAACAGTAAACAAGTCCTGTCACGCAATATTGAACATCAGTGTATCAATAGATGCAGCATGGGTTATTTAAAAAAAAAAGCATCTTAATAAAAATATTGCTTTTTTCATCCTTATTTTTCAGCTCTCAGTGACTCATATTTTTTAAAGAAGTATTGATTCGTTCATGACGCAGACATTAGAATGTATCTGTACCTGTTAACCTGAAACGCCGTTCTAAAATAACACAGAATGCTTGCAGCAATGTCAAACAGGAGAGCTGTCATTTAAAGCCACGGGCACAGTATTGATCTTCACAGCAATTCTTACATTCAGATAACTAGATTTGCAACTGCTGAAACACAAAACCTTCCAAATAAAAAAGAAATACTGTACCTCACCTCCACTGCTAAAAACCAAACACAATTCTGCTCTAAACAGTCACATGACAAAAAATTACTGATGCTTCTGATAATAAGAACCACTGCTGTTGGGATAAAACAACTTCTCTCTGGCCTCTACATGGATGCTGAGGCCCTTATGTAATGGCAGGATTATCAAAAGAATTGTGTGTGCAGTGCCCACAACACAACTGTCGCACTAAGTCTTCCACCCACATTAAGTCGCTGCCCAAAACTGTGCCACCCACACTAATCCTCCACAACAAGCCACCACCCACCCGAAGCCCATGTACTAAGCCGCCGCCCACACTAAACTGCTGCTTGTTGGAATTTAAGGATGATATGCTTGAACTCTGGGCCCTCAGTTACTTTAGAAAACTTGTTTTAGTAAAAAGACTTGACATGCAGTGTCTCTTTAAATGACACTTTCTGGAAGCTCTGTACTGAAGGCATACAGAAGGTTGGAGGAGAATGTTTTTTCTCGTAGAAGGCCAGAGAACTTCTTATGAGCTCAAAATGTACAAACATCCATGCTGCAAAAAGGAAAACTACGGCCAGCGTACAGGAAATAACACGTTCCTTAGAATAAGGGAACACGTCACTGGAAAATTGGATTTTCCAGCACATGCGCAGTAAAGATTGTGCTGGTCATTGTATCACATGCTCCCGCTAGCCAATGGCAGGCCGTGTATGTGTTGGACAGCGGACTCCACCCACTAGGGGTGGACCCCAGTGTTAACCTTTGACTGGTTGTTTATAAGGAACGGACGGTATCAGGGAAATTACTTCTACTTCCTGACTTATACTTCAAGACTACTGCTCTCTTCTAGCTTATAATTTCCTGTCATCTCTCTGTATGCTGTATATAGGCCTAAGTGCTGTCTTAGTGCAACGTAGCACAGATGTTCGTAAGAGAAAGCCTGGGTTACTCGCAAGCACTAGCTCAAGTGCCTGGAACGCTTAAAGAGGAACTCCAGTGAAAATAATTTAATATAAAAAGGTGCTTAATTTTTACAATAATTATATATACATGATTTAGTCAGAGTTTGCTCATTGTAAAATCTTTCCTCTCCCAGATTCACATTCTGACATGTATTACATGGTGACATTGTTACTGTGGGCAGATTATGTAGCTGTTCTGGCTTTAACAGACAGCTATAAACAGCCATTTCCTGTGTGTGTCATTGTTACATTGTGGCAGTTTGCCCAGAGTACCGTACGGTACCAGAGCCTCTTGTGGGAGGGGTTTCAGCACAAAATCAGTCATACAGCGCCCCCTGATGGTCTGTTTGTGAAAATCATTATATTTTTCATGTAAAAGTGGGTATCAGCTACTGATTGGGATAAAGTTCAATTCTTGGTCGGAGTTTCTCTTTAAGATGACTTACTAAAGATTGATTGCTTCGCTAAGGTAATGAACATGAATCAAAGATAACTGATGGACACACCTGCATATCTATTTTGCCAAATAAATTCCTTAAAGCTTGACACGTTTTGGAGTCCACTTTTGGGATGAGATATCTGCCGGCTGTGGGAATGTCGTATCGCTGTGTGCAGCTATAAGCTAAGCTGCTGGTGCCGAACCGAAGGTGTGTTGTTGCCTATAGCATTCTACAAATTACATTTTTACACTGCCCACAGGTGCTTCTGCGTCCATGAATATTCACAACCTTCAGTTAGTAAATAGGATGACAGAAGATCCATGAATGGAAGTCTATGTCTCCCCTGCAGCTTTGAAAAAACCCACAAAGAGCGCCGGGGCTCATTGTCATGTGACCCCACTGACGCCTTGGAGCTCTTGCGGGAAGTTTGAGGTTGCAAGCGAGGCACAGGAACTGCTGCCAGAGCTAGAAGAGGTGACAATGGTTACAGGCACTCTTCCAACATGTACTCTGCAGCATGTACTGTACACGCTTCCAATGTGTGATCTGCATGGGGGCTGGGGGGAAATCTTGAAGGTGGGCTTATCTGAGGGTCTCAAGTTTTTACAAATGTTAACAGACTTTTAATTAACACTACATAAGGATTATAAAGACCTGGATTTTCTATTTTATGTCATGAATGTATATCCAATATATATACTCTATGTTTTGTATCTTCAAATGCATTAAAAGTTATGTGAAATTCGGCTAAAACTCCCCTAGTTTCTCTTGAAGCCTTCAGACTTGATTTGGAACAATACACATATCGATCATTGCAGTCCCACTGCCATTTATCAAACAAAAGCCCAGGAAGGGAAATTAAAGTATCCCTGTCAGTGTGTCATCATTGTTCACAAGGTTGGATAATTACAGCATCGTCACACTGATGGAAAGGATCTGCTATTGTCACACCACATACTAGAACAAAAGCAGATAATGAGAATCAGATGAAGAATTGGTATAATTACAAGTTATAGATTCTAAACTTAGCAGACATTTGTAGGATATTTTCACAATGGCAAACACGTTTGCGAACACAGGTTTGAATTAAAGGGCAACTCCAGAGAGAAAGTCCAAATACACAAAAGAAATACTTCTGTGAGGACTGCCAACGATACAAAGTTTACATGACTGTGCCATATCTCTACCCTTTGGATATATAGATAAATGGAAGAGGTGCTCTGAGCTACCTGCTTGCCACATAAAGACACTCATTTTGACTTGAGGAAGCGGGATCTAGTCTATGAAACACATTGTCTATAGTGTTTCCAATAAACATTGTTTAATTCAGCTATTTTGCTGTTGGTAACTTCTTTTGAGGTAAGTCATTTTTTAAATTGTTATCATTCTTCGAGCCCCTCCTCCCACCACTTTTGGATATAAGGCAGATAGGTAATACTAATCAGACAATGATTCCAAACCCCTGAAAAAGGATACAAGGACTCTCTTCCCTTTTGTCTCACAATGCTGTGTAATGGGTGTACATACCTTTCACCCCTTGTAAAATATGTTCACTGCTTTAGCTGTTACACCCTCTTGTCTTGTATCAACTGTTGTATTGTATACTTTGTATTGTTATACCCTGTATGCTATTGTACAGCTCCACGGAAGATGCTGGCGCTATATAAAATAATAATAATAATAATACAAGCTAAGAATGATTGGAGAAAGAACAAAGTTGTCTCCATATAAAAAATCAAGTCTAAGTTTTAGGATGAACATTACAATTACAATAATTTTATACAAAATGAAATTATGAAGCTTTATTTTAGAGACTCAATACACCTTGTAAAAGTGTTGTGGAAGATGTTGGCACGATATAAATACTGAATAATAATTATTACCTTACATTAACCCATTCAGGTTCCGTCGTTTTCACGTGAGAAATGTTCACCTCCCATTCATTAGCCTATAACTTTATCACTACTTATCACAATGCACTCATCTATATCTTGTTTTTTCCACCACCAATTAGGCTTTCTTTGGGGGGTACATTTTGCTAAGAGCCACTTTACTGTAAATGCATTTTAACAGGAAGAATAAGAAAAAAATTGAAAAATTCATTATTTCTCAGTTTTCAGCCATTATAGTTTTAAAATAATACATGCCTCCATAATTAAAACTCGCGTATTGTATTTGTCCATATGTCCCGGTTATTACACCGTTAAAATTATGTCCCTATCACAATGTATGGCGACAATATTTCATTTGGAAATAAAGGTGCATTTTTTCCGTTTGGCATTTATCACTATTTACAAGTTTAAAATAAAAAAAATATAGAAATATTTCATCTTTACATTGATATTTAAAAAGTTTAGACCCTTAGGTAAATATTTACATGTTTTTTTTTATTGTAATGGTTTTTTTTTTATATACTAAACATTTTATTTGGGTACTTTTGGGAGGGTGGGAGGTAAACAATAGATTTATAATGTAAATGTGTGTTAATTCTGTTTTTTTTTTTTTCAGGTGTAGTATTACTTTTTGGCCATGAGTTTGTTTACATGACGTCACTCTAAGCGTAGCACGCGCTTAGAGTGACGCATCAGGAAGAAGACCCAGAGAAGCTGTCGCTTTTTCAGCGGGGGAGAGGAATCAATGATCGGGCTCCGTAGCCCGATACATTGATTCCTTGGCTACCGAATTCGCGGCCGGGAGTGCGCGTGCACGCGCACGATCGGCCGCGGGGGCGCGCGGTAGCGCGCATGGTTTCTGGACGTAGAAACTACGTCCAGGAACCAAAATAGGTTAAGGAAACAGGTGAAGGCACCCTAACAATGGTTTCTATTTACATGTAAAACACCTTGCCATACATTAACACACCATATATAGGCTAATTTGCGGATAAGCCCACCTCCAAACTTTACCTCCAAAAACCAGGAAAGATGTGTGACTCTTGGATAAACCCACCTCCAATGTCTTCCCCTAAACATACTACTGAGTAGGAGTCTAAAGCATGCCTGTAGCCATAGTTACCTTGTACTTGCCATGCAAGTTCATGTTTCCCACAAGAGTTCTGGGGTTTAACTGGGGTCACATGACCGTGAGCCCCGGAGCTCTTGCAGGGGTTAACTGCAGGGGAGATGTGAGGACTACTGCCAAAGCCAGGAGAGGTAACTATAGTTACAGGCATGCTTCCAACACACTCTGCAGCATGCACATGTTTCCAATTCCCACTCTGCAGGTGAGGGGGCCGCACATAAGCCAAGTACCGATAATGGTCTTCATTTTCAAATAAGAGAACTTTCATCTTTTAGCCCAACATTTAGGTATAAAAATGTTGGCTTATCTATGAGTATATACAGTAATTATACATACATAACATACACCATTGAAGACTGTTCAAATAATATAATTAAAAAGGAATTGTAAAAAAATAATGTAATGAATAAAATTGCATTTTTTTTTTACAATATTCACTTATTTAGTCAGTTTTTGCCCATTGTAAAATGTTTCTTTTCAGTCTGCAAATTATCACAGGTGGCGATATTTTTAGTTCTGCCAGATGATCTGTATGGAATGTTTGTTATTGAGAGTTCTATGCACAGAGGGAGCTATTGCTTCCTTGGCAGTTGAGTACAGCTGTTATTTCCCACAATGCAGTGAGGTTCACAGACTAATAATTTTGCTAATTTTTTTCCTCACTTACTTTTTGGTACTTTTTCAATTGTAGAGTGCTACGTGAATTGAATAAGGGCCAAGCTATCTTAGAAGCATGCCTCAGCATTGAGCAGACAACTACAAGCAGAGGTGAGCCCAGATCACTAACTTATGGTTACTTATAGATACACGTTATTGGTCACTGGGACTAATGAGTCACTGAGAGCTAGCGTGCGCGCGCACACACACACATACGCACACACACACTTTTAGAATGCAATCTGAATAGCAACTGTAAATTTGACCCACATACCTTTGCCCTTAATTCTAAAATCATTATCATTACCATACCAGCTATGGTATGTTGGAAATGAACATTAGCATATGGTCACACCCACCATAGGATTCACTGTGATCACCCAAGGACACTGTGATCACCCAAGGACACTGTGATCACCCAAGGACACTGTGATCACCCAAGGACCGAGTAGCCTGAAAACTTGACTTTTCATCCTCTAACACGCGGCAACTCACCACAAAGAGACATTTTATGGTTTACAAATATGTCATAGAAAAATTATTTAATGAATATTTGGAATCTATAAGCAAACTTAATGGTGTTTGTATTATTTTTAATTAGCTTGTTAGTCATTGAATTACTGTTCATTTTGTGTTTTGTACAAATAGAATGAAAATTCCTCTGGAAATCTTGGTGCGGTGCTCACGGATTGGAGCGCTGGCCCGTGAATTCCCAATGCATGTTAATCAACACACTACAAGTGTAACTCTATTAGCACAATGTTTTGACTCCACACTGGTATCCTTTCCTTTCATGCTTACCAAATATAGTCTGCAGGCAATATGCATGCAGTAATATGTACACACGTATTGCAAATCAAATCAATGGAAAATAAAACAACATCATTAAAAATGAACTTTAAAAATGCATTTGTAAAAAATAAATAAATAACCCTTTGATTTAGTAATGGCACCTTATAGACTAATACATTTCATTTTTATATAAAGCCAGTAAAGGACCTGCCTTTGCTCTTATATGCGGTCATGATTGAAATGACACAGTTTGCTATTACAGTGTGGGAGGGGCAGTCCCCAGAGTGAGTCAATCAGGTGCTACAGCCTAGAATGAAACTCTGGGTAATGGCCACTGGAAATTCACAGAATGTCCAACTCCTTAGAGGCAGCTTATCCGAATTTTATCAGCAATTACAATGTATTATGGGAGATTTATTAGGAGGGATTTTCTGGAAAGGGGAGACAACATTTCTCAATAAACCATACTAAGAGTCCACAAAGTGACTTCTTTGGGGCAATGTGGTTAAAGCAAAACTGAAGCGAAGAAAAACATATGATATAATGAGCTGTATGTGTAGTACAGATAATGAATAGAAGATTAGTAGCTTTTTTTATTAACACTGCATCATACTGTCACAGTTGCAATTTTAAAACCATGCTCTATCTTTTAAACTATAAAACAAAGCAGAAATAATAACCCTTTGAACTTTACTGCAGTAAAACCTCATCTCAATCTATCTCTCACGGTTTCTTGGCTGTTTAAAGTGGACCCAAAATTAAAAAAAATACAAGATTTCAGAAATAAACTCTATTTTCTAAATTATAATAATAAATAGCAGCCTTTTTTTAGCTGCATGATAACAAATATAAAATATTTTACATTTATTGAAGGAACCCAGTCCCCCCCCCTTTCATATTGTCGGGACAGAATCCGGCAAACTGGTGGAGTAGGTGGTGTCCGGCAAAGGAGGAATTGCTAATGGCTGCCCCCAGTATAACCCTAGTTATGAAAAGAGAAGGGTGAAAAGCATGCACTGAAATAATCATAGGCTTGAAGGAGTATTTATTTATCCTTGTATGTGTCAGAGTGGTGCAACTAAATGTTTTGAATTAAAAAAATGTTTGGTTTGGGTCCGCTTTAAGTGCTTCAAAAAACAGGACTGAATTCGACCCAGTTGGTCGAATAACTGAGAGAAACTCTTTAGCATAAATAACAACACTTTTTTTTAACTCGTCCTGTTATGAAAAAAACAAAATAAGACTTGTTTTTTGCTACTAATGTTATATTTTTTTAGCTGTACTACACAAACAATTCATTATCCCATAAGTTTAGTTCCACTTCAGTTTCGGTTTAACCACTTGCCGACCGCACACTCATAACGTGCGTCGGCAAAGTGGCAGCTGCAGGACCAGCGACGCAGTACTGCGTCGCCAGCTGCAGCCTAATTAATCAGGAAGCAGCCGCTCGTCCGAGCGGCTGCTTCCTGTCAAATCACGGCGGGGGGCTCCGTGAATAGGCTAGATGTAAACACAAGCGGAAATAATCCGCTTTGTTTACATTTGTACGGCGCTGCTGCGCAGCAGCGCCGTAAGGCAGATCGGCGATCCCCGGCCAATCAGCGGCCGGGGATCGCCGCCATGTGACAGACCACATCCTGTCACTGGCTGCACAGGACGGATAGCGTCCTGTGCAGCCCGGAACACCAGGGGGAGGCAGCAGGTAGGAGAGGGAGGGGGAATTTCGCCGCGGAGGGGGGCTTTGAGGTGCCCCCCCCGCCACCCACAGCAGGCAGGAGAGATCAGACCCCCCCAGCACATCATCCCCATAGGGGGGAAAAAAGGTGGGCAATCTGATCTCCCTGCCTGCACCCTGATCTGTGCTGGGGGCTGCAGAGCCCACCCAGCACAGATCAATCAAACCAGCGCTGGTCCTTAAGGGGGGGTAAAGGGTGGGTCATCAAGTGGTTAAACCAGAATCAAATTGCTTCAGCTATTCTATACAGTAAATATACTGATTGTAGTCCACAAGCTCTCTATAGTGTGCCTTCTAGCATCATATCGGCAAAAACTGGATTTTATTGGGGCACAGCTGGGGAAATCTATTAGGATCACAAGAGTCTGGTTGACAGGGATACATTAATGCCACTGCTATGAGGTTGTCACCAGGCCCAGAAGGACTGGACAGGGTTTATAATACTGCATGTCTGTGGCCAACAAATCTGGGATATGTCATCACAAATTACCAGGAAACAAAACGACAGCTGCTTACTCACTTTATAGCCAGGCAGGGAGGTGAACTGCAGGTGAACCAATTCACATAAATTCTCAAATCTATGCAAATGAAATATCCATTGGATTCTTAAAAAGGCACCATAATGACATACAACAGAATGTAGTAAATTACTCAGGATACCCACTATTATGTTTCTTGTCCTGCTTCAGCATCAGAAATACCTCCTATAGCTATTTATTGCTGTATATTGGTATGTAAACCCCGCCCTCCCAGTGACAATTAGCCCGGCCTTTGAAACTATACAGAATCCCCCCCTCCCCCTCGGATTTGGAACTCGAGTAAACAAACATTCCTCAGAGGTGCACCTGCCAGCAGCAAAGATAACACCACTTGTGTCACCACCAAGATGTCACCACCACAGAATGTAAATCAGGGGGAGGATAGACTTTACAAAGGGCAAACACTACCTAAACAATGTATAAATAAACATTATAAACAAATAAACATTTTTTTTTTTATAACATTATTTTCAGTACCTTTTTATCACTGTATATAGTACCTAATCATTCATTTATTTCTTATTGTGAGGTACTGAGTTTTAGCTCTCTTATTGGCTGGCATTTTAAGGCCCGGCTTCCTCAATTCATCACTATTTCTTGGCATCTCAGGTATCAGAGAGTCTGATATCACCATATTTAAAGGTATGAAAAATGTATAAACAGTTCTATAACATTATAAAATTCCTTGATATGGAAATGTTAAGCCATACAACAACTTAATGTCTAATGCAGATGGTTGCCAGTGTACAGATATAGTCAGGGCGATCTCCTGCTTTTGGTCAAGCTGAAAGAAAAAGTCATGCTTTGATGTTCAGAAGATAAAGTGGCGCCAGTAGTCTCTGCTGCTGGCTCATCAGTCATCCCTCTTCACAGACATTAGCAGAACGCTCAGCGAGAGCTGAGCATCTATCCTAATGTGTAGGTCTGACAAGCCTGGACCTGAGGGTAGAGGGATCACTCTCTAATATTTATGACGGCCTTTGCATTAAAAACAGGTCCTCTTGCTGGCCTGCAGGAGGCGTAAACTGCTGAGAAAACTAATAACACTTTTACATCTCTTTTATCCTCTGTTACATTAACTGCTTCACCTGGCTTGGAGAAGTGCGGATATCAATCCCTTCACCGTACACCCTTTTCTCCTAATTACGCCTCATACTTTGCTTATTTTCCTATTTCAGCCTACAGACTTCAATGGTTTGAGGACATGGTGGGATATTGAACATATTGCCTGTTTCTTCCCTGCGGTTATAAATTATCATCTCCTTGGGTGGTTCTAGCTATTGTAGAGAGAAAAAAAGAAATAAACACAGGGCTATTAGTAATGTATCTTAAATAGCCAGCTTTATACCTTCTCATTCTTTTTATTGTTCATCTGATTATATTGTAGAAAAAAAGGGGCTGATAATTATACCCCATGCGCAGTTACCTTACAGCTTGCTAAGACTTCAAACGCAGCCCAGAATGTCTCCTCTGCTGATTAGTTTACAGAAGAAAAAACATTTTCACAGGTATATAGGCCTGACAGACACACTTTGTCTGGCAGTGTTAATTGCTGGTTCCTGCAAAGTGTAGCTAACAGGATCTAACTGGGCTGCTAATTTATCAAAAAGTTGCCAATCTACCAAATCCCAACATTTATGCGTGTGGCCTTCAGATCTGCGCCGAGGCCCAGGTGTCAGGGAGATTAGTGTAATTGCTTTATGTATGACGAAAATATAAAAGAATTGTTAAAATTTATTCATGCTTAAACAAAGGACTGTCATTAACAATACTGAAAAGAAATGTTCACTTGTGGAGAGGCTGCTGTAAGAAAATGTATCTGTAAAGCTGAGCTTCAGGCAGAGCTGAATACCCCATTGAAATACGCTATTAGCAACCAATGTTGTATGTAAAAATATGTATAATTCTCTCCAATCCTTCCTTAAGCTATGTAATCACCTCGCGATGCAGGAAGGTAGATCCAGCAACGTCTCCCTGACGACAAGGGATCCCCGATCCATCTTCCGGCTGGCGGGTATGTGTGACATCACACCACCTTACACGACAGGCGTGCACGAGACTTCAAGTGATCGTGGTACTTTGCATGGGAGTAGTTGGGGATCTTAAAGATCCGATCCGCCATGACAGTCATTATTGCTCTGAGACACTAATCAATGTTCAAGTGATCGTGCGCCTGTGCTCACGTCGCGAGATTGTGGAAACGACCAAACGTCGCTCAAAAAATCACCGGTCATTGTGAAAATCATTAGAAAAATTGTGAGGTGGGGAGAGGCCTTTAGATTCAGGTCATCCAGACACACAGCATAACCAGGTAAATTTCTTCCCCAGATATGGATTCAGATGAAGTGGGCCCTAGGCAAGGTAGTAGCTTTATGGTTCTTTTGAAAAGCTGAAGTGGAGGACATTGGAGAATGTGGCAGGTAGGCCCCTCAACACCCTCTAGACCCCAGGCACCTACCTAGGTTGCCTGGTGGATGATCCTGCTCTTTCCCTGAAGCTGGACATCACACAGCCTGGGCTGATTGTTATTTGGGCAGGAGTGAAACGCAGCACAGCTATCAGTGATCATTATGCTTTCCTTACTTTCAATGAAGGTCTTGAAAATATTTTTTTTTTACCTGATACCATCACTCGTAATGATATCAGCTGAAGATCAGATGTCATTTATGTGGTCACACTGGGTTATTTCCACAACTGTTATGTGGTTGTGGTCCCTTCACCTATGTGCCTCCAGCTTATCTCCCCCCTTCCTCTCCCCAGAACAGGGTACTCAGCAGGGGCAAACGCAGGATTTTTAAGGGGGGATTTCTGAAAGGTCCAGAAGCACTTATGTCCTCGAGTGCTTCCGAATACAGGTGGCTCCATACTGCCCATGCACAAAAGTGTGCTGGCGTATTACGGAGCTGCCTATCTTTGGAAGTACTCAAGGACACGAGTGTTTCTGAGGGCTTCTGGTAGCAGCAAATTTGAACGGGGTACAGCGCTGGAACAACCCCCCGAGAGAGGAACGGGAGATAGACTTAGTTTGGACAATTCAGTGGAATATGCCACATAGTGTCACATAGCGCAAGCGATACCCATATGATGCAGGGATATATGCATCTGCGAAAGATGGCGGCGCTATATAAATACTAAATAATAATATTTTGCCTCACCAGGATTGCACTTTTATTTAGCTTTCCTGTATGACAAGAAGACACAGCCAGCACTAGGGGAAGAGGGAAACAAAGGTGAATGAAGGAGGCTGGTGCACACTAAGAGGGCTTCTGAGCGTTTTTCAAATCAACAGTGATTTGAAAAGCGCTTGGCTAATGTTACCCTATGACAGTGTTCTCACAGCAGTGTTGTGACTTTTTCAAAAACGCACGTATACTGCATGTAGCATGTTTTTGAGCGATTCATTCAAAAATCGCTCTGAAAATCGCTTCACAAAATCACACTCACAAATTGTTAGCGATTGCTATTGTCATTTTGGCGTTGCACTAGCCCAGAGAGAGGAGTGGAGAAATTGAGAATAGCCTGATATGGAGCAGAGAACTTATCTGTATTGCAGTCCCACATCAGACAAGTTACTTGCCTGTAATCGGACTCCTGTCCCTGCCAGTCTCCCACACAAGTCAGAAAGTAGCCCTCCTGGAGTCTAGGGACTGTCAAAAACGTTTCAACTTGTTTAACACCTTATCCACACATGCAGTCATTATAACAATAGGGAGAGACCAGACAGATGTTTGCCCACAGACCCTGAGTGCAGGCAAGCTCTGCATCATGCTGTGTATATTTACCAGCTTGCCTGCCCTCTAATTGCATCATGTCTGACACTTCTGTGCTGTGGAGAGTGGGGGACTCCAGAATCAACATCCTCTCACTGCAGGCTGCAGCTTCTTGTGGGGGAAGCTCGGCTGCCTCTCTCATTCTATTAGCTGGAGGGAGGCACCAGAAGTAAGAAGGGAGGGAGAATTAGGCTGTTTATATTATGCGGGCTTCCCTGGCTGAATACACAGCTCAGTGCAGGGGGGTGTGTGTTCCAGACACCCGGAATAGCCCCCTCCGTTCGCCAGTGCTCAGCCACAAACCAAGCAGCATGTCTGTACAGTGACCGTTCCTACACTGTCATCCAAAATAATCACTAACTATCATTTAGGGGAACAGTCATGAAGTGTCAGTATGTATATTTACACTGGCAGTATAGTACAGTCCATTCAGTGCAGGTTGACTGATACTGCTGCCCCTCCCTCAGTGTGAATTATGCTGTGCAGAAAATTACAGGAGGCTGTAGAAAGTCCAATATTAGATATGTCAGAAATGCATTAAACGCTCAAATTCATGCAATTGTGTAGGAAACTCAGTAGCAGAGCCTATTAAAAGGTCTTTGTTTGGTGGATGTCATTCTGATCAATTTTAAAGTACCTGTTTAGGATCCTCTGCACTAGTTCTTTGCTGCAGCACTGACTGCTGTATCCTGCAATCTCCTCCGAGAGTTTGGTCTATGCTCCACCCCCCTTGCAATCAGAACAGCATGAGTATGAACTATTACAAGCAGCAGCAGCAACCTTACCCACAGTGCTGCTGCTGCAATCTCTGCTGCTTCAGGTCATGTGACCAGACTTTTATAGCAGAACTTCAAATACAAAATTGTACTCAATACTAGTTTAAATATTTATTATTTTTTTATCTGGAACACACACATTTTAACAGGACTTCTTCCATTTCTATTCCAGTTGTTTAAACAGTAATCACATTAACTTCTCCAATTGAAATAAAGTAAGGGCCCCTCTCCACTGGCTGCGATCCAATTCAAAAAGCGGATTGCAGCCGTTTTTTCCGATCGCTAGAGCACCATGATAACATGTTAATCAGGGTGCTCATTTTCTACTACGACGCTTCATTTTGCGATTCATTTTTTTGCTGAATCGCGATCGCCGGCTGGCGGGATTCTCGTTGCGATCCCGCTACAGTGCAACACGGACAGTGGAAAAAGCAGCAGGTGGTTTGCGCTTGCGATCACGCTTGCTAGTGAAAAAGGGCCCTAAAGGGACAAAACTTTTTGGCAAGTCAGTGTAGTTTTTGTTTACCACTTTGACACCACTTGTTTACCATCTTTGTAATATTTCATTATAACACAGCTCTATTCTCAACTATTCAACCCACTTTGCCAACAAGAAAAAAAAAATATATATATTTTCTATTTTTTTTTACAAGGAACAAATTGGAAAATGGACAAACAAGTGGAGGAGAAAAAGGTGTAGATAAATAGAATATTCCCCTAACTTACTGTTTTAAACAGGCAGCTGTGTTTATACAGTATCTATGTGATGAAGGGTGCGTACACACATCAAATTTTGATTAGCCAATCATTGGCCAATTTTACCACTTTGATATAGTATGAGCACTTACCAACACAATCTGTTCATAGTTATTCAAAGTCTGTTGACCCTCCTATTTCATGGGGGTGGTAAAATTGGCCAATCATTGGCCAATCAAACTTAGATGTTTGTAGCAGGCATAATAATGATAACAGGCACAAGAGCCATTTTTGGAGCTGTTTTTGTATGTTAAGTCTAAGAAGATTTTGGAGTTGCTAGCAACAGAAAGAGGGGCTTTCCTACTCAACAACAAATGTTATACCAAAAATACAGCACAAGCATATTTCCTGTGAATTCCTCAGCATGCCTTCTTCTTTGTGGTTAAGGCAGGGATACATTGTAGCACAGCTGTACTGGCTGGTGCAGAGGACATGATAACATTCTGTTAACATTCCTTTTCTGATAGAAGCAACTGCTTGGAGTTAAATGGAGGACAGCAGACATGCAATTCAGTGTGCTTGTTTCACCAGTGTAAAGAGAGAAAATCTCTCTAGTATGCCGAGAAAAAAGCCCTAAGCACTGAAATTAAAGAAGATGGTTTTACATCCAAGTAGAGAGCCTGCATGCTAAAAGCCAGACCCCATGCATTATTTTATTTTTACTCTTCCAGCTCCCTCTCCTTACCACTAATCATTCAAACTAAGATTAAAGGGAAGGTTCAAGCAAAATAAAAAAATGAGTTTCACTTACCTGGGGCTTCTACCAGCCCCATGCAGCCATCCTGTGCCCTCGCAGTCACTCACTGCTGCTCCAGTCCCCCGCTGGCAGCTTGCCGACCTCGGAGGTCGGCGGGACGCATTGCGTACATTTTTACGCATTCCCGCTAATGCAGGAACATAACACATACATTTTTACGCATTTATGGTTTAATGCGTACAATTTTACGCATTGAACCAGTGATTTGATGTTTGCAAGGGTTCAGATTAATGCAACTATCCCTGGATGTCATTGGTCTGTCAATAACAATTCTTTGCATCCTCTTACTTGTTGATCGTAATTTGTGAAACAGATACAGTAGTAACTTTTCTGTTAGTAAAGACAGTAGGAGGCGCCCTTGATCAGTCGTATTGCGTAAGACAGTGTATATAATAGCGTATATAATAACATAGATCGTCTACCTTATGAAAAGAACTTCACTCAGTAGGGAAGATGAAAAACATTTATTGGTAAGAAGCACTCGAGACAACGCGTTTTGCAGCATAAACCGCTTCATCAGGTCAAAATATGGTGCTGTAATGCTGGTAAGAAGGTCTGGGCGCCCAGACCTTCTTACCAGCATTACAGCACCATATTTTGACCTGATGAAGCGGTTTATGCCACGAAACGCGTTGTCTCGAGTGCTTCTTACCAATAAATGTTTTTCATCTTCCCTACTGAGTGAAGTTCTTTTCATAAGGTAGGCGATCTATGTTATTTATTATATACGCTATTATATACGCTGTCTTACGCAATACGACTGATCAAGGGCGCCTCCTACTGTCTTTACTAACAGAAAAGTTACTACTGTATCTGTTTCACAAATTACGATCAACAAGTAAGAGGATGCAAAGAATTGTTATTGACAGACCAATGACATCCAGGGATAGTTGCATTAATCTGAACCCTTGCAAACATCAAATCACAAGTGACAATGTGATGTGTGACACTTATTTCATGAAATGCAAATAAATTAGATACATTAAATTGAATGAGAAAAGAGTTATGACTGCAAATGATGCTCTTACACATCATCTGTTTACAGTGAGTTAAAATTCCTGTGTGCTTATAAACCATGTCAAACTCTGTACAGGTTGCTAAATAATAGACTTGCCCCGAGGCCAGAACCTTCACGTCTTGGGTAACAGATGAAATTGTCAGGGCAACAGGCCTCTCTGGTTGTCTTATTGTTTTTCCTGATAGAGCACACTTATATATACAAACATATAACCAAAAAAGACAAGCAGTTCCAAGTATCAGAAAAACCTTGAGTGCTCTCCTAGAGACCAATTTCTGGATTTTGTCAGGAGGGGGAGTGCAATTTTGTAACAACTCAAGCTTTTCCTCATCCATTTGCTGTGACGCCACCAATTAGGTTCTAAAAGAAATCACACTTTTCCACTTTTACTCCGAAACAAGCAAAATAAATCTAGTTTAACCTCCTCCCCCTATCATACAAAGTGCTACATAAGTTGTCACCTCCTTAACCCTGAACATTCCCTCCTCCCGGGAGACCCTCTTGTCATCTAGCTTGGTCACCTTCTTTAACTCCAAAACTTTTCATGAGTGCCACCTCTCCTTTGGAATGCTCTCCCACAGCCAGTCAATCATGCTCTGTACCCGGAAACCTTCAAATGTTCTCTCAAAACACACTAGTTTAGACAAGCCTATAATTTGCTATAGGTAGCATTAGTGGTTCATGATCTCATCTGCTCACCCCTGTGTCTCCTTCCCAAATGTCTCCAACCCACTGCACTCTAGATTAAAGGATACCCGATGTGACATGTGACATGATAAGATAGACATGTGTATAGCCTAGCACACAAATAACTATGCTGTGTTCCTTTTTTTCTTTCACTGCCTGAAAAAGTTAAATATCAGGTATGTAAGTGTCTCACTCAGTCCTGACTCAGACAGGAAGTGACTACAGTGTGACCCTCACTGATAAGAAATTCCCCTTTTTACCTCTTTCTTGCACTTAGAAGCCATTTTCTGCTAGGAAAGTGTTTTATAGTTGGAATTTCTTATCAGTGAGGATCACGCTGTAGTCACTTCCTCTGAGTCAGGACTGAGTCAGCCACTTACATACCTGATATTTAACTCTTTCAGGCAGAGAAAGAAAAGAAGGAACACAGCATAGTTATTTGTGTGCTAGGCACTTTAAATACACATGGCTGTCTCATCATGTCACATGTCAGTTCGGGTATCCTTTAAAAGGGGAGATCCTTTGCAAATTGTCCTCTTAGATTTCTTATTCTGTTGTAATCTATCTCATGAACATGTTACCAATATGGGTGATGTCTCAAACCACACATCAACTTGTGCGCATTTATATTGCAGAATGTCGGGATGGTACAGAATTTTGAATGTTTCACGTATCTATGCTCTTCACTTTGTGGTTTGTACTATGTATGATGCTACTGGAGATGTTTACTCTATCTAAATAAAAATACAATAATAATTATGCCTCTGTGATGCTTCTTTGTTGTCAGCCCCTGTCTACCTTCTCCCTCCCCCACCCCAGTTAGGGCTGCTAGCAGAGAAGATGTCAAATTAAAGTGGTCTAACACCCAGCATTTCAACTTTGCTTTAAAAGATTGCTTACAGCTTATAAACTATTATGCCAGATTTTTTTTTTAGCAGAAATTCACTGAATGGATTAAACATGACATTTTAGTGCTGCATTTAGCTAGAAATGCTCCTTGTGCTTGCTTGTTTAGTTACTAATGTATCTATCTACAATGTAACAAACAAACACTGCTCTGAGAGAACAAAGAGGGCTTCCCCGGCAGGCTTTTCAAAGGTCTATTTGTATATCAAATAAAGATACATTTTGTAACTACAGATAAGAAGGGATGCGGATTCCTAGTTAAATCCAACACTAAAATGTCATGTTTAACCCATTCAGTGAATGTCTGCTTAAAAAAAAAATCTGGCATAATAGTTTGTAAGCTGTAAGCAATCTTTTAAAGCAAAGTTGTAATGCTGGGTGTTAAACCGCTTTAAGCGGATTTCTCTTGATTTTGAAAATAAACCCAACAAGTCACCACTGTTCAGCGAAACATTTTAAAGTCTTCCTCTTGCTAGATTTTCCAAAGAGCTTTTTTTCTGATCATACACTTCTAACATTAGTGATACCAAATTAAATCTGCCCAGCATGCCTGCTAGTGTAGGTGGCTCGTTAGTATCACTTGTAATTGCAGGTCTGTCTATTCCTTTACGAGATCATTAGGCTTCACCTCTGACAGCAATATATTCCTAGACCCTGTATATTTAATCTCAAAGGTAAACGTAAACACCAGTGGAGTGATAATGAATGGAGAGACAGAATAGCAGCAACAAGAAGCTAAAAGACAAACTGGCGGAGTGGGCTCATGCAACTTCAACTAATTACATATCAGTGTATGATTTAATTCACAAGTAAAATGGATGTGCTGGTTAATACTACACTCCATGAGGAATAGAAAATTGTATCGCTCTGTTTCCGATCTTCATGGCTGCATCTAAAGACATCTTGTCTCAACAATCCTAAAGAAAATTCACTACACTATTTGGTGTATTTCCTTCTATTCTCCGCCCCCAACACTGACCTTACTGGTTTATATACCGCTAATATCACTGATTCTGGTTCCACCTCTCATTACACACTCCACTACTGGAACTCAGAGGAAACGCTCCTACAGCTCTGGAGGCAGATTTCTTATGGATAACCAGGCAGATCTTTTATGGGTAGCCTACTTTCCATGTACCAATTTGGTAGTATTATGTGAATGACTAAAACCATTTTACTATAATATGATTATATAGCAGCACACTGAAGACATTGCCACACCTCCTGTCCCAATACGTATGTACTGGTTATGCCTGCAATTCCAAGGCTTCAAGCAATTTTCCAGTCATCACATACATCATAGGGCTGTTTTGTTCCTTTTAGTTTTATGTAGCTGTAGATGGACATCATCTAGAAAAGAGATAAGGTGACGGTGCCTCATCTATCTACATGATGCATAAGATTTGTACAAATTGAAGTGAAGGAAGTAAGTGGGTTTTTATTGGTCCCTCCCCATTTAAAGGCCCTTCAGATGCTTTCTCTGATATAAACAGCACTGGGTTATTTTATAGAACTGACAAGAAAAGGAAAGGAAGGCATCTTCTTTACCTATAGTTACCATACCATACTATACCTTGCAGTATAATAAAAATATTTACATTATTCAAATTGCAATTGTTTTCACTGCATATAATGAGCTTAATTATGAAGCTACATTTTTTTCTCTGTTTTATTGGTGTTTTTAATTTGTCCAAGCTTCTTTCCATTTTAATGTGTCTAAGCTTCTTTCTATTTATATAGTACCTAGTATAAAAGGCCCACTCATTTAATAACAAAGCGCTAGGCCAACAGCTGCGACCCCCCCTCCGCAACGCACACACAGACACGACCTGCATGCAAGGCCATGAGACGCATCGAAGTCCGCCACGTGCACGCACGGACACAGGACGACCCAGGGACAGGCAAATTATTATATTGGAGAAGGTGGAGTTATAGCAGCTCTCTTAGTGTTTCTTTTGTTGATGGAGGCAAGGCAAGTCAGTAAGAGAGTCACCTGATGCTCACTTCCTGTTAAAAAAATCCTTATTGTAAAGAAAACCCACAAAACTGTGTACATACATATAAGATGTACATCTGTCCCAGATGGGAATGCACTATAGATTTTTCCCTATGTAGCAGCCACATAAAATAGGTATTGTTAAAGAACAGGCGACACCCATGCTAACCTAGAAATAAAAAACACATAAATAAGTAGATAAATACAACTTCTACTTACATAACAGATGTATTGTGCTATCTGCGTAATGATTCCTGAGAGTTAAAAAAGGAAAAGCAGAAAATCCTATTCTAGGCAGTGGCCATCTTGCCAAGCTAATGCTGACATCATATCCTCCCTGACTCTTGTTTTCCCCCGTCCCTTCTCTTTTTCATTGTGTATTCATTAGCTGCCCTCCTCCCAAAGTCTTCAGATACTCCCACTGAGGTGTATACTAGGAACTGCACTGTCCTATCCTCCAATAGCTGAGTCACCTCAGCCTTGCTTGTAAACACAAGTAATCAGAGGGTGTTTCTGATAAGCAGCTAGGGACGGAAATACAGTAAGTGGAAGAGGAGGAATATATTAGAGATAAAAATAACTCCTAGCATTCAACTCTTTGGCACTGTTTGGCACTGGGACCAGAGCTCCTAAAGTACGTGATAACTACAAACCATAACAGCAGAAAAAGATTTGCAAGTTTTGAATGCAGGATTAGCATCTTTATTACTTAATACACTCAGACCAGTTGCTGTTGAAATTTGATTTTTATGGTGACAATAACGCTTTAACAGGAGTTTTTTTCTTTTCTTTTTCTTTTATAAAAAGGGCAAAAGCCAATAGAAATATCCAATAAATTTGCAGGTGTGTTTTGATGACACTTTGTACAAAGGCTTGCAAGAAACATGATCATCACTTTACAGAGCCATTGATGGGCTGAATATACAAGTACAACAGAATGTGCCAAGTAAAAAATATAAATAATTTGAAATTGATGCATGTAATACCAACTAATATAGAATGTGAAGTCGGGATTGACAGTTTTGTAAACAATGGCAATCCGCAATGAGTGACAGAGCCCTGATTTTCATAGTAACTCTGCAGCCTCCAAAGGAAGTTTCAAATATAATTGTCACACCAATTTGAAAAACTACATTACAACAAAATAGTCAGTGGAAATTTTCAAATGCTATTTCTATAGGTGGCCACACACTATACAATTAAAAGATCCAATTTTTCATCAATTCGATAATTATGTTTGGCTGTCCTGAAAAATCAAGAGCTTTTCTTTGTTTTTGATCAATAAATTTGATTGAATTTCCAATTTTTTAGATTTTTGGAGATTGGACATGTTGGAAATTTCAGACCGACTTTATCAAAAATTATATGGTGTGTGATAAGATCATCAATTACTTGTGTACAGTTCCAATCATTTTTTTTTGAGCTTTCAATTATTTTATTCATGATTGGGGGAAAATTGAACATGTGTGGTGTGGTCAGATTTTTGAATCAGAAAAATGGATTGCTATTCTTGAAGTTAACAGATATTTAAAAAATGTATGGTGTGCGGCCACCTTAAGGCTATGGAAGGTCATACTGACAAAATGTTTTCAGTTTGGAATGTATCAACTGATTTTGTTTTGCTGAATAAGACATCATAAATCATACCAGGAAACAGAAACAATAAAAAAAAAAAAATTAAGGATAATTGATAATAGTAGATAGATAGATACTGTAGATAGATAGATAAATAGATAGATAGATATTATAATACAATATTGCAATAGTACTACCCATATTTAAAATAAACAATTTAGGAGAGTTATATACTCGCTGCTAGAGCATCCTGTGACACAGAAAAGGAAACACCTACCTGGGAACTGGTGTAACTTGTGTTACGCACCACCGGGAGGAAGGGTCTTAGTGTTAGGCACCAATGGGGGGGTGTTAGGGTTAGGCATCAGTAGCGAGACGGTTCTGTGTGAGAGCAAGGTTAAGTTTAAGCTGGCTTCACACTGCAAACTGGCTGTAGTGCCGCCAAAAACAGGCCTCCAGGGAACACTGCGTCAGTACATGGTGTTCCCTATCTGGCAATCTTCCAAGCAGGAAGTGACGCATGTTTGCGGCACTTCCTGCTTCGGGTATACGGAAGTGCAAGGAAGTGTATTGTAAAAATATGCTTCCGTGCATAAGTGGCGCAACTTCGACTTTTTTAAACAACCCGCGTCGCCATAGACTAAGATGACTTACGACGCAGATCGCGGCAGGACCCACATGTTAATGTAGTTCTGCACTAGTGTTAAATTTGTCACTTTCGGTGCATCAGACCGCAATGTGGGAAGTATGAACTTTCCCATAGGGTTACATTAGTCTGCGGTAGCAGTGCATCCATTTTCGGAAACGCACAGCGCCAGCAGATAAGTGCCCTTCGCAATAGTAAAATATCGGTAAACATTAATGATATTTTGCTATCGGAATCCAGCAGCAGGATATCGCTAATTAAAGTGATATTCTACTTGCAGCAATCGCCTGTGCCCTTTTTTCCAAACACCTTTTTTCCATGTATGCCTGGGAACTGCTTGCAAAGACCTATTCATAAAGCTGGGAATAGAAAAACTAGCATTATTACTGGTGACATTTTTGAAATTACCAAATGTAAGGATACCTGAAACTGACATGTCTGTAGTGATCAACAGATACAAGTGTTGATCACCATATTTATACAAGGGGAATCAGGCTGATCACCACTTTACAGAAATTGTCAATTAATGTTTGGCACTTTGAAAGTGAGAATGTCATTGGCTTCAATGGAGCAGAATGGGAAACGTGGTGTTTTTTCACACTTGCAATCAATTCAAATGAATGGAGCTGTAGATTGCCACTTTCCAGTAATTACAGTAGGCAATCAAAGCACTGATTACAGCTGTAGTGAATCTGATCAATTCTTTATTAATATTGTGTTGCTGAATGAGGGATCTGATTAAGAAGTAAATAAAGAAATGGTGAATTGATAGCAGATTGTCCCTTTTTTACAGATAGGCCACGTAGATCTATGCGTGGAGATGGACTTTAAAAGTGAACCTGTGTCAGTTTGAGATGGTGCACTTTCTACAGTGCTTAAAAACAGAGTGTGCAGAAAGCTCACACACTCAAATGCAGTCTTTGCTTCTTGGTTTAAGGGTTAAAACCAAATTTGACCATAGCCACACCCCCTGCCCATCCAATGACCAAATATCGTCCTCTGCATTGAAGAAACGATCAGCTGTCCCTCCACTTGAGCACAAGTGTGACCAGGTGGAGAGGCGGGGTCTGATGTGTGTCAGGTGGATAGAGGTGTTTCTATGATAGCTGCCTGCACTTGAACAGCAGAATGTACAGGCAGCAAAAGTACGTGTGACATCTTTTTATAGACTTGTTTTTACAAATGAGTGCTGCATTATGTACCCTTACTTATTTGTCTTCCCTTTTCCATAGTTGATACAGGTTTGCTTTAAAGCCGAATCAAACTCTTGCACAGCACACAATTAAAAGTCTTAAGGTAGCCATACACTGGTCGATTTGCCATTAGATCGACCTACTGACAGATCCCTATCTGATTGAATCTGATCAGAGAGGGATCATATGGCTGCCTTTACTGCAAACAGATTGTGAATCGATTTCAGCCTGAAACCGATCACAATCTGTTGAGCTGCTCCTGCCGCGTCCCTCCCCCCCAGTATACATTACCTGAAGCTGGCTCCGGGTCCTCTTCTCCTCGCTGCACCGCATCCTGCATCCTGCACCGCATCCCAGTGTACACTGTGTCACTCCGTGACCAGGAAGTTCAAATAGAGCCCCCTCTATTTGAACTTCCTGGTCACTGGAGTGACACAGGAAGTTTTAATGTACGCTGGGATGGAGCAGGAACAGAGTGGTGCAGCGCGGAGAAGATGCCCGGGAGCCAGCGTCAGGTAATGTATACCTGTATCGGATTGGCCGCCGCTAACGACGCGTTCCCTACCCGCGGGCGATCGACGGTAATTTCCCGCACGGCGCGATCGACGGACCGATCCGATTTCGGGAGGAAATCGGATCGGCGGGTGCGTTTAGCGCGAACGATTGGCAGCAGATTCGACCCTAGTGATCGAATCTGCTGTCGAACGGCGGCAAATCGGGCCAGTGTATGGCCAGCTTTAATTCCACATATAGTTGCTGAGGAAATGTATTTCTCTGTGTTCTATGATTATTTGGCTTGATCAAAGTGTCTAATTAGTTCTTATAAGCAACTGTGATTAGACTGCAGGAGAGCTCTGCCTAGGCATTTCTTCCCATACAATAAACACTGAGGCTAATGCTGGGAATACACGGTTCGTTTTTGCCTTCGTTTAAACCTTCGATTCGTTCGGTAAACGAATCGAGTGTTGAAAACGTATGTGAAAATAGTCTTAATCTTATTATAGTTTCGATTAATAGACCCCAAAAACGAACGACTAGTGATCGAACATGTTTGATATTATCTCTCTTTATCCATCTAATCGAGCCATTGGTAGGCTTGATGGCTGTTCAGATCGATTATATATTCGTTTATGCTAGTCCGTCCCTGTAAAAAGGGATTTTCGTTTCGTTTCTTTGCAGCCTTCGATCATTGGAAAAACGAAACCATCAGAATCGAAAAAAAAACGAAACCGTGGGTGGTGATATTAACTATATGACCGATTATTTCGGGATCGAAAAGGACAAAAGGCACAATCGAAACGAAGGTTTAAACGAAGGCAAAAACGAACCGTGTATTCCCAGCATTACCCTTCCTGTGCTCCCTGCAAAAGTGAAAGCAAGTAAAAACTTTAGGTTTTTTTTTTTTTTTAGGATTTACATAAATTGTAATTTAGATCCTCACCCCCAAAGGTTATCATGCTGTTTAGTTCCACATTTTGACCAGCATAACAGCCGTGTTTCATACAAAGAACATTTACTTGTAGTGGTCGTTTAAACCTCTAAGCTAACTATCTTTTCAGAGACTTTTATCATGTTACATAAAAGGGTCTGGAATCTGTTTCTGGTTTTTGTTACTTTCAGTGGAAACTCCTGCATGTCTACTTGGGTATGGCAACCCAAGAGAGGACTAGCAAGTCAGCTACTTAGCATAGACACCTAATTCAGTGTGAACTATAGGTGCGGCTTCAATTCAAAGTGAGCCCATCAGCTATGAAGCGAGATAATGCTACTGCTCAACAGTGCAGAAATTCCTTGAGCTTTGTAAATTGATGCTGCCATTGTCTATTAATCAGCAGCAATAAAAGTGGTGGTTTGTTTGCGTTCTCTATGAACGGTCCCACCCAGAATAAATGTAGATGGGTTTAATTGTAAAGATTGGTTGGGAAACTGACAGACTCCAGAAAAACATGCTACTTTATCTCGGAAAAGGCCTACAGCACATCCAATATTGTTTTTCTAGTGACAAATCACTTTAAACTAAATTATGTTGGGTCTGAAGTGGTCTGAAGAAAATTCCTGTTTGTCTCTGGCAACTTACCAGTCTCCACTATTCTGTTGTGGTGCAATGACCCATACAATCTAATTGCACTCTTGTTTTAACACATATTTGATATATGAGTCATATGTTTTCCTACATAAGGGAATCTTTGCCCAAATATGTTACTTTGTTAGCACCAACAAAAATATGATTTGCAAAAATAAGATTGTCTGGCTCTATAAAATATAATCAGTTGTGACTCTGTCCTACGCATGAATTGCACAACAGATCAGAAATAAAACCCACATTATCCCAAGAAATGGGTTTTCATTGCATCAAATCCAAGAGAACAACTGCAGGATAGCCAAAACTTCAAATATTTTCACCACTTCCTGTTTCTAGTGACGCTGTCATTTGAGACAGTAAGGAATAAAATACAGTATGTCCATAAGACATACAGGTAAAACTCTAAAAATTAGAATATTGTGCAAAAGTCCATTTATATCAGTAATTAAACCTACAAGGTGAAACTAATATATGAAATAGACTCATTACATGCAAAGCAAGATATTTCAAGCCTTTATTTGTTATAATGTTGATGATTATGGCTTACAGCTCATGAAAACCTCAAAATCTCACACCATTTGAATATTGTGAAAATGTTCAATATTCTAGGCTCAAAGTGTCAGACTCGAATCAGCTAATTAATCCAAAACACCTGCAAAGGGTTCTTATTTCACATATTAGTTTCACCTTTTAAGTTGAATTACTAAAACAAAAGGACTTTTGCACAATATTATAATTTTTCGAGTTTCGGCTGTATGTTGGTCTGGAGACATATGCACTTCTCTCTTCACATCCCTCGCTCTTAATTCTATCATTCCAATACAAGTGACATGATGATTACAAGAGACTCTGCTAGAAGGGAAATGACACAATCTTCCTCAACACCCTCAAGTCTTCATGTATTGCATGGTCTTAGGAGCAGCATTTTAAGTTTCAAATGTTATGGTACAGAACCGCAGATATCTTGGATAGGATCTTTTCTTCTGTGCCTGACAGTTCATGGCTTTGTGGAGAAGATAATGGCAACCTACTATAATAAGAAGAAGACAATGGTCAGCTGGATAGCATACTGGTTAAGGTTGTTGCCTTTGAGGTAGGGTTTGAACCTTTGACCATGGAATCCAAAGTTTGAATCCTGACTCAAGCCAGTATGTAAAACAGTAATGGTTCTATGGGCAATGCTCCCTAATGATCCTGGTAGCATGTGCAGAACACCCTAAGCGGCTGCAGGTCTGAAGGGCTTTGAGTCTGCCACGAGAAAAGTGTGATATAAACGTTACACGTCTTATCTAATTCATATAGCTTGGAGTTGGCCTGCTTTACTATGCATTTTGAAGAGAAGTCCATTCCTACTCTAAAATAATTTTTGGACTTCAAATACTGTTCTTACTGGATAAGTTCTCTTGCACAGTTAAACTTACACATCTAGCACTCATACAAAAACAAGCCTCCATCACCTTGTCATGCAGTTAAAGCTCTAATTCTGACCTTGTGAAAAACAGAATTTTGTTCATTTTCTCTGCTCTGCATCTTTTGGCTCTTGCTGGAATCATAAGGAATCTTTGGCCGTGTCAACAGGGACAATCTCTGACGAACAAACAGGGGTCAGCAGCAGTGGAGTTTACAATAAGTCAGCTGTTCTCATGTGTTGTGAATACATTGCCCAGTGCCACGGCTCTGCCGCGCATTGCTATGTCATTCTGCCCTAGAAATGCCTGGAGCTTTCATCTGACCTGACCCACTTTGGAAGCAGCGCAACAAAATACAATGACATACTGTGATAGTTCTGTAACACACATTTAAAGTTCCAAAGCAATTTTTATTTTTTGTCCAGAAACGCCAACCAAATGAAAAGAAATTCATAGAAAAAGCTACAACAGATTGTATTCTTAAAAGGCGGCTATTGGGAATGAATGAAAACGTCTCCTAATATGCAAATTTCCTCTGACAGGAAGAGACAACAATGATAACAAATGAAAGACACTAGTAGCAATGAATTAGCTGGCAGCGGATTAAAAAGGGGGTGAATAATGAATTTCACTTGTTTTCTTTCTCTGGACTGCACTCTTTATATAACTATATGAGAAATCCAACAGCAAATGAGTGACACTATTACCAGCCCTTGATGGCTTCTCCAAAAGATTCTATGAGGCATATATTCCAGGGGAATCAGAAAGTACTTTGGGAGCAAAGCGGAGGGTGTCTGCCTAAAACAGAAGTTTATCATGTAAATGTCTTTAATTTTCTGTCCATTATATCTTAATGCTGATAAAAATGTGGACATTTTAACTTAAAGGAATACTATTAAAGTATCTCAAATTTCTGGAAGCAGCATTAATCAATATGGCAATATGAGTCAGAACGAACACAGCATATGCTTCTGCTGTGCAGTGTGTCTTTTTTTAATATACCTTGCAGACAGCGTCCCCTGAACAAACTGACGGCGACGGGTTATTGGGGCAGACCATTATGCTAGAGGTGATGCCTCTTGCCGAGTGCAGCTGTGGACTATACTGTTTTATGCTCCCCAACATCAGTGCAAGTTATGCAGCATGTTATAAAGGCTCATACACACGGGGTACGGCCGTCGCCGCAACCACGTGGCACGCGCGTGTTGCGGCGACGGTTCGCCCGTGTGTATGACGCACGCGCCCCGAACCGTCGCCCGTCGGAGCTGTCGCCAGGCGATTGACATGTTCAATCGCCGGCTACAGCCGTCGCCGCAACCTCGCCGGAACTGTCGCTAGTCCCACATGTGTATGCGGGCTAGCGACAGCTACCCACACACGGCACACGGAGCTTCCGGCGGGGGGGAGGAACCTCGGCGACAGCTTCCGCCGCATCGCTAATCCCTCTGCTGCCGTGTGGATGCAGAGGGACTTGGCGACGAGCTGTCACCGAACTGTCGCGCACACGCTCCCGTGCGCAGCGACAGCTACAATTGTCCCCCCGTGAGTACTTAGCTTTACTATGAGGAGGGAGAGACAACAGCTCTCCCTCCCTCTCACTCCAAGTCTGCCCGGCCAATAACACCATGCTTACTTGTCCCCTTCTGAGGAAAGGATTCCTTTCTCATCCACTGGACTGATTCGGTTCAGTGTCTTTCTCATTCACTGAACTGATTCGGTTCAGTGTGATGAGTCGGATCACTCGACTCACAGGAAAGAACCGGCTCAAATGAGCCAATCCCTTATGAACCGGGCTTCACTAGTGTGAAGGGAAACTTCTGACGATTCTCTTCACACGCAAACAGAAGGGGACAAGTAAGCATGGTGTTATTGGCCGGGCAGACTTGGAGTGAGAGGGAGGGAGAGCTGTTGTCTCTCCTTCCTCATAGTAACATGCTGCATAACTTGCACTGATGTTGGGGAGCATAAAACAGTATAGTCCACAGCTGCACTCGGCAAGAGGCATCACCTCTAGCATAATGGTCTGCCCCAATAACCCGTCGCCGTCAGTTTGTTCAGGGGACGCTGTCTGCAAGGTATATTAAAAAAAAGACACACTGCACAGCAGAAGCATATGCTGTGTTCGTTCTGACTCATATTGCCATATTGATTAATGCTGCTTCCAGAAATTGAGATACTTAAATAGTATTCCTTTAAGCAAACATTAACCAACAATAAACCAATAAGATTACTATTATACCTATATGTGGCAAATGTATCCATAATCCTACCCCTAAATAAAACTAATCTCACAGTTTCATGTTGGGGTTTAAAAGCTAAAAACGAAAGTTTAATGTTTTTAATGTCTCAGCTGAATAACGCAGTCTTTTACAGTTCCACATCTGCCGTCTTGAATTACTGACCTATGTTTCCCTATTCCCTGCACTCAGAAGTGTTCCTCTGCTACACAAGAATTTTATGGCTGCAACTAGTTACTACAATGGTCTGGCTCAACTAAAATAGAAAGTGTTATTTGAAGTTGTTATCCTTACAGTGAGAAAAAAGGATCCTAGCCCAGTTTAATGTAGGCTTAGGATTGTACATAAGCATGTTTATGTCTTCATGCTACATGTCAGTTAAGACACCCTATAAAGGATGGTACACATTCATCAAATGTAACGTGATGACTTAAAATTCAAGTAAGTTCTGCAGTGACTTACGGAAAGTCATTGGAGAAGTTGAATGATATACTATTAATGTTGAGTTAATGCAAAGTTTATGATCATTTTATTTAAATATATTGACATTTATATGGAAATTTAGGATGGAATGGGACCAATCAGGAACTGAATGCTAAGCAGAAATGAAGCAAGTTATATTTTTCTTTTATAAGACAGCAACAAAAACAGCTGTAAAAATCAATATGTTAATGTAACTGCATATTAAACAGACTAAAATCGGACCTGCACTGAGAACTTCCTCTCTTCTCTAAAACAAATGCAACAAATCCTGCAATACATTTGCAGTGTTTTTACTTCCTGCTTTCATGGAAGCAGACACATTAACATCCTGTGTTTAGAAATAAGCTGCTCTGTCAAGGCAGACGAGATTCCTGAGCTGACACTAAATACATACAGGGTTCATTTCTCTCTGTTTTCCTTCTGTCCTGTGCAAGAGTGTAGGTCCACTTTACATAATGTTTGTGCAACATTAAATGTGCAGTTATCCTTAAAAGTAAACCTTGAAATAGGAAAGGAAACCCCACCCGTTAATCTTCTTAATTAAATGTGGATATAGAAGATTCAGATGAATTTTGAGTATATACAGCATTAAATACATTTTCAACACAGGATTGCTTTAAATGTGAAAGTAGCACCTTTTGATGATGTCTGCCTGTCCTTTTCATTTATTATCTGTTATCTGTCATCTGTAAAGAGGATGATGTGTCTGATGCACAAAAAGGATGTTTCAACGATGACATATAAAGTGCAATCAGTATAAAGGCCAAGTCGTAACATAACGTTAGTCTGTACCCTCATTCCATTTGCTGACAACGCATCCTAAAAATCTCTGGGAGAAGACTGACGCTCAGGTCCTGAGTTGCCACAGAAAGGTCAGTTCTGTTGTTATTAATATTAAATTGATGTGAATTCACCTGCTGTCATGGTTGCCTCACTCCAGCCAACATGATTTCCTGTGGCAGGCCATGGCTTAAACATAACAAGACACCACATCGGAGGATTTGCAGGAAATGCATGCTTGGTATTATTCAGCTGCTGGGGGGTGGGGTAGCAGCAGAGGCGTAGCTAGGGTTTTCAGCGCCCCGGGAACAAAGATAGTTTTTGCATCCCCTCTGGACAAAATGGGCGTGGCCACACATCAGAATGTGCTCATGATCATGGGTGGAGTCAACATTTATTTAGATGTATTTGCCTCCTCACCCTATTCAGATAGCCAAATGTGCTCCCCTTTAAATAGCCAAATATATGCCCCTTTAGATAGCCATATTCTGCTGCTGTTAACGCTTCTGCAGAGGGAAGCAGAGAAGCAGGGGCACTCCGGGCAGCCAGTGGACCACCTCTCATGCACGTGGGGGTGCAATGGCCATGCTGGGCGCCCTCACAGTGCTGCACTTGGGGACATATGTCCCACCTTGCCCACCCATAGATACTCCTCTGGGTAGCAGCTTGTTGCCTCTTGCCTGTGGTGTTCAAGCATCTGCATGGCTCACACTTCGAAGGCCTGGGACCCACTAGTGATCGCTGCTGGGCTTGCAATTGCTTGAAAGCTTTGTGAAGCAATCCTCAGGGCTGAGTGATTTGGGGGGCATTTGGAAGCACTATACAATATTGTACAGCACTTCTGATTTGTATTTTTTAAACATGTATAAATAAAGTTTAATATGCTTACTGGGTCTCTTGAAATCTGGCTCCCGGTGTGTAGCCCTGCCCTCTAGCACAAGAAGTCATAGGCTCTTCTCTATATCCAAGTAGAGAAGGATAGAAGACCTCTTATGCTTGGGGGTGGGGCTATGATCCAGAAACCGGACATCAGCAGTCCTTTATTTATACGGCCACACAAGACGCTGCAAAATCTCTTTTAAAAGGCAATTCAAAATCAATTTTGTAGTGTTCCTATCTGTGCAATCCAATTCACAAAGGCTGCTGGACCCATGATTGCGATTTGGCCTAATTGCAATTGCTTAGTGTGGGTTCACTACCATTGACTAACATTGGCAGAGTGCTTTTTGAAATCACTGGTGATTGTCGTTGATCCAAAAACAATGCCAAAAACACTGAAGTGGGTCTCGGGTCTTAAACTGTGAGCAAATTTCTCTGATGAGCTTTTTAAGGGGAACACGAAGAGAGAATAAATTGATGAGATAGACAATTGTATCTGTACTCCTACGCCTGAAAATTACATTTTTTTTCGAATGCCAGAGTTTTATTTTCTTTTAAGCTAAAGCTAAATAAGTAGGTTTAACCATTTCAGCCCACGGGTATTTTTCACCTTATGGACGTGCTCCTCCCTTTCATTCCCCATTAACTTTATCACTACTTATCACAAAGAAATGATCTATACCTTGGGTTTTTTTGGCACCAATTAGGCTTTCTTTGGGTGGTACATTATGTTAAGAATTATTTTATTCTAAATGCATTTTGAGGGGAATAATATGAAAAAAATTGAAAAAAATCATTATTTCTCAGTTTTTGGCCATTATAGTTTTAAAATAATACATGCAACCGTAATTAAAATCCACACATTTTATTTGCCTATTCGTCCCAGTTATTGCAACGTTAAAATGATATCCATAGTATAAATATGGTGACAATATTCTATTTGGAATAATAATCTATGGTAATCTATGGTGACAATATTTTATTTGGAAATAAAGGTAAATTTTTTCAGTTTTACATCCATCGCTAATTTTTAGCCCATAAATGTATAATTATATTGCCCTCTTGACATACATATAATTTTTTTCTATTCCCTAATGTCTGTAGATGTAATTTTACTATTTGGCCACAAGAGCAAAATACTCTTGTACAACTACGCTACATAGGAAACAATGTTTTACCACATTATTACTAGGGAAGTGACGCAGGTTTCAATGCATCACGGGTGGGCTGCGGGAAGATTAATGAATGGGAACAAAGTTCCCATTCATAAATCTAATGATCGGGCGGCGAAAATCGTTGGCGGGAGGCAGCACGGTGGCTCTATTTAAGAATAAACATTGTTTTTGAACAAAAACAGTGTTTATTCTCAGCGGACATGCTCGGATTGGCACAGGGGACTTTTGTCCCCTGCAGCCAATCCCTCCTGCACTCTGAAACATTGTGATCGCTGGCATTTGCCCACATTTGCCCACACGATCACCCACACAGCCCCCCAAGCTGCAGGGACGTGACTATCGCGCCCCTGCGGCTCTAGCAGCTCCCGCTGCGGACGTAAAGCTCACATCCGTGCGGCATATATGGTTAATATTGTATTGTTTCATATGACTGACACTGTCTCTCTGCATCATAGAAGCTAACATATATGCACTATAGACTTTTTTGTCTATCCCCTTCACTCAGAAGCTGTTCTCAGCCAGTTAAGAGTTTTATGGCAGTAATTCCTTATCAGTAAGGATTGCAACTAGGTCCCGACTGGAGAGAAACTGTTGCTTGCAAAATTGAAAGTTTAACTATCAAGCAGAAAAAAGTAGAACATTTAACACAGCATATTTATTTGTGTGCTTGGCACTGTACATACACATGACTATCTCATCATGTCATATGTCACTTCAGATGTACTTTATGATTCTATGGACAGTAACTATTTTCAGGTCTAATGGCTGCTTGACACCCAATTAAATCCAAAATTGAAGAACATTCTTTGGCAGCTAGGAGCCTTAAACAAATCATGTTATTTAATGAAAATAATACATATCACTTTTGGAAATAAACTGTAATACCTGTTGTGCACCTCTTTATACATGTGTACAGACGTGCTCACTAAAACTGGGGGCATTATTCACAGAAAACTGGCACACCCATTTATATTTCAAGCCTGCTTACCAAAAGGGAAACTGGAAATTGGTGGGAACTGGCACCAAGCCAACTTTTTATGCAACATTTAGGTTACAATGTGAATGCATTTTAATGTAATGGGGACAATAGAAGAAGATAAGCAAATCTTATAGACAGCGAAGGTTCTATGAGACACCAATGCCATCGTCAGTACCCATGGCTGACCTAATTCCACTGCAAGCCATCAATCATGCAGCAGCTGTGACAGACACAAGAGAAAACATTGGAGATGTACGCACCACCAGCTATGTACAATGTTTATGCTTTACTGCAGAACATGGCACATTCCTTACAGGCTTGATCTAACAAAGTGACAAGCAGAAATCAATACAATAGATGGTATAATCAGTGTGATTGTGTGCTCTTGTGACATGGCCATAATAGGGGTCATATACTATGTGATCTTTAAAATGAAATGTTTAACAATCACAGTTAAGTCAACTTCACGTGCAGAGCACCCAACAATAGGACTAGCGTATTTATTTATCTCATCACTAATTAACCTATTGAGATCTACACCTGGCCCTGTGTGTTCTTTGGCCCTTATTGGGAGTCTTCCCTTCATGATTTGTTTTGTTTTCAGCAACTTCAGACAGCCGTGTTCTGAGAAATATAGTCATTGGGCTTGTTGGACCTCTGAGGAAGCAGACATCCCAGTGTGGAACAGCTCTTCCCAACATGTGACCCACACTTGGAAAACTAAGATCCATGAGGCTGGTGTCGTAGAGGGCTGCCATCGGTACCTAACTAATGATGTCTAGGGAGTAGTGAGTGCACTTGTACCATACATGACATATTGAAGTTAATCTTTATTGAGACACAATTACCGACCCATTTGAGAAATATAGGGCAGATGGACTTTGGAGTTGTGTTGAAAACACTTGATTGTGTCACCCTATCTGTGGACAGTCCTGTCATACTAACATATTGGCCGGTTCTATTCCCATTTTTTTTAGGGAACTTTATCAATGCCACTATATTTCTTAAAACATGAAGCATCAACTTATGTGATGGTGTAAAGATACAGTATATGAAGAAACTTTTGTGGCTGGAAATAAATTCTGAAGGTTCTGTACTCAATACGAGTCACTGTTTCTGTTGCACAGGTCTATAATCCCTGTGTGCTTGTGCTGTGTGTTGTATTGTGTGATGTGTGCTGGTGTGCTTTGATGAGCGGAAATTAACTTCAGGAAGAGCACTCTTTTCTCAGCTGGGGAAGGTACTTGGGTTTTTGGACATCTTAGTGATCACCTTAATTGTTTTAACGATGTTTATGCTAAAGTAAAGTATGATTATTACATTATCTGTTTGAACAGAACATTGAAGAGAACATGTATATATTGTTTTGTGGTGTAATAGCTACCACAGCTTTGACTGTGGTTTAGACTCTTTTTGAGGTTGAGGTTTTGAGCCCCACTGAGATAATTTGATATGTGGTAAAATAACAATTACCTCATCAGTATACTACTGCTCTTTATAGTCATGTCAATAGAAAGAGGATGTGAGTGGTTCAAATACAGGGGAGAAAGGTGAACTCAAAATACTAATTTGTTTTGTAGACTCTGCAGGTCGGTACTGAATAAATATAAATTCAGCCAATTTGCTGTCTCTCTTATTATTGTAATATTCCACTTTGGGCCCCACCCCATGGGATAAGCACCTCAACAGTGCCCTTACATTACAAAGGCCTCAATTCACTAAGCTTATCTCCTCTCTTTAATAAAGTTTTTAGAGGTATCACCATGGTGATAAGGCATTTAGTATTTAGGAAACATTTTACCTTAGGGAAACCTAAAGTAAACTCTTCGGTCTTTAACCCATTCAGGTTCCATGGTTTTCACGTGAGAAATGTTCACATCCCATTCATTAGCCTATAACTTTATCACTACTTATCACAATGAACTGATCTATATCTTGTTTTTTCCGCCACCAATTAGGCTTTCTTTGGGGGGTACATTTTGCTAAGAGCCACTTTACTGTAAACGCATTTTAACAGGAAGAATAAGAAAAAAATGGAAAACTTCATTATTTCTCAGTTTTCAGCCATTAAAGTTTTAAAATAATACATGCCTCCATAATTAAAACTCACGTATTGTATTTGCCCATATGTCCCGGTTATTACACCGTTAAAATTATGTCCCTATCACAATGTATGACGACAATATTTTATTTGGAAATGAAGGTGCATTTTTTCCATTTTGCATCTATCACTATTAACAAGTTTAAAATAAAAAAAATATAGAAATATTTCATCTTTACATTGATATTTAAAAAGTTTAGACCCTTAGGTAAATATTTTCATGTTTGTTTTTTTTATTGTAATGTTTTTTTTTTTTTTTATAGTAAACATTTTATTTGGGTAGTTTTGTGAGGGTGGGAGGTAAACAATAGATTTATAATGTAAATGTGTGTTCATTTTAATTTATTTTTATTTTCAGTTGTAGTATTACTTTTTGGCCACATGAGTTTGTTTACATGACGTCACTCTAAGCGTAACACACGCTTAATGTGACGCATCGGGGAGGGAACGGCCAGAAAAGACGCAGCTTCAGAGAGAAGCTGTCGATTTTTCAGTGGGGGAGAGGAATCAGTGATCGGGCACCATAGCCCGATACATTGATTCCCTGGCTACCGAATCCGCGGCCGGGAGTGCGCGTGCATGCGTGCGATCGGCCGCTGGAGCGCGCGGTGGTGCGCATGGTTCCTGGACATAGTTTCTACTTCCAGGAAACAAAATAGGTTAAGTTAAGGTAAGATCTCTAAAGTTAACTCTTCAATCCTTAAAATAACTCTGAATTTCGAAAGTTAAAGACAGGCTGTTAATTACCTGCATGTAAAAATAACTACAGAGGAGGTAACTTAACCACCCTGGCGTTCTATTAAGATCGCCAGGGTGGCTGCGGGAGGGTTTTTTTTAAATAAAAAAAAAACTATTTCATGCAGCCAACTGAAAGTTGGCTGCATGAAAGCCCACCAGAGGGCGCTCCGGAGGCGTTCTTCTGATCGCCTCCGGCGGCCAAAAGTAACACGGAAGGCCGCAATGAGCGGCCTTCCGTGTTTTGTTTACTTTGTCGCCATGGCGACGAGTGGAGTGACGTCATGGACGTCAGCCGACGTCCTGACGTCTGCCGCCTCCGATCCAGCCCTTAGCGCTGGCCGGAACTATTTGTTCCGGCTGCGCAGAGCTCAGGCGGCTGGGGGGACCCTCTTTCGCCGCTGCTCGCGGCGGTGATCAGGCAGCACACTCGGCTGGCAAAGTGCCGGCTGCGTGTGCTGCACTTTATTTCATTAAAATCGGCCCAGCAGGGCCTGAGTGGCACCCTCTGGCGGTAATGGACGAGCTGAGCTCGTCCATACCGCTAAGGTGGTTAAGGACTAAAGAGATAAGATAACTCTCTCACTGAGAAAACTTATCTCTACACCTTAATAAGGCAAGATGGATGTGCAGTGGTACGTTTTCCCTTGCCGTATTATCTGCAGCATTATCTTAGTGAATTGAGGCCAAAGTATTTATATAGTGTCCAGCACATCCTTGTTATTTAACAAGTTGACTATGCAGGAAGTAAATGCTTCTATAAATCATACTCTATGTGCTTTAATGCAACAAGATGAACTGCTTTTATGTACTGAAAAATATATTGTTCTTGATCCCATTAAAATGGGTCAGTAGTAGCGTAAGTAATAATCCATGCACTGAGTGATACCAGGAATGCAGAGTGAATGAATCTGCCAATGACAGATGCAGTGTGTCTCCCACACGCTAGTATTATAATCTGGGGAAGCGCTGGTGTGTGAGGTGCAGTTTACATGCTAGGCTTACTGCAGCTGCTGGAAATATTTCAGTCCCCAGCAGTTGCTTTAACTGCTAGCAGATAATGTACATATTCTTTTATGCAGGCTGACTCCAAGAGCATATAGAATAAAAAAACAACAATAGCAACATAGCCCATAGCAACAGAAAAAAGTACCCTTGTATTCGTGGTTTAGGTAAGCTCCTTCACACCTCCTGTACAAGGTCCTACACTTTAAATGTGGAGAATGCTAGTGAGTTCACTGGAGTACTTTTGGTGCAGATCATTAATTTAAAAGGTAGTGGCCTGTGCAATGTTTCCTTTAGTGAACAGCCAGTCAAAGGCTATGAAGAAGTGAGTAAAGGTGTGAATCACTACTTCAAGATAGTTCAGGTAAGTGAACAAAGCACTGATTGCCACTGTAGGCAAGACAAATAACATTTCTATTGCACTTTTCTCCTGTCAGACTCAAAACACTTGAGCTGCAGCCCCTAGGGCACGCTCAGTAAGCAGTAGTAGTGTTAGAGAGTCTAGCCCAAGGACTCCTTACCAAATAGGTGTTGGCTTACTGAACAGGAAGAGCCAATATTCAACCATAAGTCACCCACATCAGAGGCAGAGCCCTTAACCATTGCACTACCCACTGTAGTTAATCAGATGACCTATTTATAAATATAGTGACCTTAAATGACTGATCTGATTTCCAAAATAAAGGAACAAAGACGTGGTGATCTATATTCAGAGTCTTTATAGGAATTTCAATGTTAGGAGGAAATGTTTATTTATTTGTTTGGGAATATGTCACTTTCCAATGTTTAATTAAAATACTGCAAAACTGATTCTTAAAGGGAAGGTCCAAGCAAAATAAAAAAATGAGTTTCACTTACCTTGTGCTTCTACCAGCCCCATGCAGCCATCCTGTGCCCTCGTAGTCACTCACTGCTGCTCCAGTCCCCCGCTGGCAGCTTATTGCGTATATTTTTACACATTCCCGCTAGTGCAGGAACATTAACACATACATTTTTACGCGTTACTGGTTCAATGCATACATTTTTACGCATTGAACCAGTAATGCGTAAAAATGTATGTGTTAATATTCCTGCACTAGCGGGAATGCGTAAAAAAATGTACGCAATGCGGCCCGCCGACCTCCGAGGTCGTCAAGCTGCCAGCGGGGGACTGGAGCAGCAGTGAGTGACTACGAGGGCACAGGATGGCTGCATGGGGCTGGTAGAAGCCCCAGGTAAGTGAAACTCATTTTTTTATTTTGCTTGGACCTTCCCTTTAAAATACACTGTAGACCTATTGATTCACCCTTCTAAATACATATAACTCTCATCAAGAATCTCTTATAAACAATTCTTCATACTGTATCAAACGAGGGCAGACTGTTTACATAGGTTCTATACCCTTCTGTATCTGGTATGAATTGCACAACATATAGCTCATTTTATGGCATGTTTAATTACATTTCCTTTCCTGTAGAAATGTGGGGTTATTGTTATTAAAAGAAGAGGTTTGTATTTTGTTACTAATGGCAGAGTATGAGACGTGGGCTGCTGAGCTGAGTTGTGGAGCTCTAACAATATATCAAGGGGATTCCATGAGCAGCCTATGAGGTATATTTCTGCCTCGCACACAAGACTCACATTATTTTTCAATGCATTTCTTAGTGATATTGAGGTTTTAATGTAAAATTCATGAGGTCCCAATATCATTACCAATGCAAATGTGGGAACTGTGCATGCCTTCAAGCGGTCTATGAGCACATTAATTTCCCTGGTGGTGAGAGACCTGTCTCTACTGCTTTACCTAACAGACATCCGGAAGACAACCTAAAGAAAGGTCACCATTGGCTTTCTTTAGATGAAGCCCCTTTTCAGTATATCACTTAAGTATTCCAAAGACTCTGCTCCGCCTACACACATATGCATAATCTTTTTTTTTTCCCATTCTGAAATGCATTAATAACTATTAATAGACAGCCTAGTTCCTCTATCTTCTCTTGGAACATGAATGAATTGTAATGCATTAAAGGGAGAGAAATAATGTACATCCACTCCTTTTGAAATTCTACCGAACACTGAAGTAGAGGCGGTGAACCTTCTGCAAGGCTTGAATTGAAATGTCAGTATGCAGTTCTCTCAGGGTTCAGGTACAGGCACCAGATGTACATTAGAGGATTTGACAGCCTGATCTTCCTTTCTAATAACAGTCTCCAATGTGTCTAGATTTCTAAGTGTCTGACCTCAGACATACAGATTTCAATGTAGTATGAAAAGTTCTCTACTTAAAGTAATCCTGAAGCAGATCCCCACCCCCCAAAAAAGAGGCTTCCCAGGTTCCTTCTACAACCCATCATTCCAGTTTTGGGTCCCTCTTCATCTTCTGGCTGTGCTCCCAACTGTGGACAAGCACATACACACACTAGGCATGCTCAAGTATGGTTAGTGCATGGCCAGTAGAACAAAGCACTCATGCACAGGTTTTTCCCCTCTATTGGGCATGCACTGACTGTACTTCCTCATGCCCACTGTGGATGTGCTAGATTATGGCCATGCTCACACTGAGAATAAACTTTTTCAACCCGTTGATGAACAACTTTAGAGGGACTCATCACTGAAATAGTGGGCTGTAAGAGGATCCAGGGAGCATTTGGACTATCCAGAAGCTTCAAACCACAGAGGTAAGTATCTAGCCCTTTTTTCCACAAAGACAGCTAAAGTCCATAGCACACCATTTGTGTTGTGTGAGTTGTGATAGTCATGGCTCTCATCTTTTCTTTAAGTAGTGGCTTTTGAACTACATAGACATTTTAGATTTTCCTTTGCCAAGCAATTGTTCCTGATCGTCTTGTCCAAACATCTTAAACATGTACAAGTGTCCTCCGATATCACTGTCCTCATCTTTTGAAAACCAGCAGAACAGATCACTGTTCCTTGACCTGTTTGCCCATCCTCTTATCTCCCCACTCCATAGAACAGAACATGTTGGGAGTCAAGCAGTGTGTTTGCACAGTGCTTCTGTCTAAACTCCTACCTGAAATGTTCTCTAAAAATCCATGCAAAATTGTTGGAGATGACAAAACTAATATGCTCAGTCAATGGAGAGTAATGCACAAGCTCCTTAAAGGAAATGAGTTTCACTTACCTGGGGCTTCTACCAGCCCCATGCAGCCATCCTGTGCCCCTGTAGTCACTCACTGTTGCTCCAGTCCCCCATTTCGTTTTTGATGACCTCAGGGTCGGCGGGCCACATTGCAACCATTTTTCCGCATTCCCGCTGGTGCAGGAATATTAACACATACATTTTTTCACGTTAGCGGTGTAACGTGAACATTTTTTTGTGTTAGCGTTCTGACGCAAAAAAAATTTTGTGTTGAAACACAAACTCAAAAAAATGTATGTGTTAATGTTCCTGCACCAGCGGGAATGCGGAAAAATGGTTGCAATGTGGCCCGCCGACCCCGAGGTCAGCAAAAACGAAACTAGCTGGCGGTGGGGGACTGGAGCAACAGTGAGTGACTACGAGGGCACAGGATGGCTGCATGGGGCTGGTAGAAGCCCCAGGTAAGTGAAACTCATTTTTTTTTGCCTGACAATTCCTTTAAGGATCTGTGTAAGTCTACTGCTTATAAGTACTGAAATTCAGCCTTGCATTACCAAGAGTAGGCAGCTCTGGAGTTTTGAAGACTTACTTTTACTGCAGATTGTTTTTAATGTGCTTCAGCCAAAATCACCAATTTACAAACAAGGGTCTAGAACAGCCTTTCTCAACCTTTCTACCCTGGAGGAACCCTGCAAATAACTTTGGAATACCAGGGAACCCCTGCTAACAATTTTTTGATCTCGAGGAACCCCTGCATTTATTTTGGAGGAGGCAAGGCCTTTAAAAGTATGTGTGGCTGTTTATTTCACTACACCTATTACACTACCACTCATTATGCTGTCTCCTGACCCCCCAATTTAGTGCTTTTTGTTGAAGTATCACCTATTATAATGTGCTCTATTATACTACCCCCACGATGGGGAAAATGCCAAGGAACCCTTGCAGAGTACTCAAGGAACCCTGGGGTTCCAGGGAACCCTGGTTGAGAGAGCCTGGTCTAGAAGCTAAATTTGTGTTATAAGAATCACTAACTATTTGAATGTCAAGTCAGGTGCAGGTTTTTATTTACACTTAACGGAACACAATTTAAAATTAATAAATGTGTTTTGTAAATTAATACTGTATTATGAGAATACCAGCTGCACCAATTCACAGATCCTCAGTGACTGTCCTGTACTGCTTTCCTGTTAGTGATCTACCAGTATAATAAAGCTGAATACTCCCCTGACATCCCTCAATGAGTGTTCCCCGATCCATCTTCCTGCGGGGAGGAACACGCAAGGTCATGCAACAGCACAAAATATGTGCAAACGATAAGTCATGTAATTGCAGTACTTTGCATGGAGTCATCAGGGACTTTAAAGATTCGATCCGCTGTGACGCTTGTTGTCGCTGCGCATTGCCAAACATTGTTTGTGTAATCGCACTCCTGTATCCACATCACAAGATCGCGGACACGATCGTTCCAAAAATCCCTGGTCATCTGAAAGATCACGTAGTGGGTGTGATCCTTAAAGGATACCCGAAGTGACATGTGACATGATGAGATAGACATGTGTATGTACAGTGCCTAGCACACAAATAACTATGCTGTGTTCCTTTTTTTCTTTCTCTGCCTGAAAGAGTTAAATATCAGGTAAGTAAGTTGCTGACTCAGTCTTTACTCAGACAGAAGTTACTACAGTGTGATCCTCACTAATAAGAAATTCCAACTATAAAACACTTTCCTAGGAGAAAATGGCTTCTGAGAGCAAGGAAGAAATAAAAAGGGGAATTTCTTATCAGTGAAGGTAACACTGTACTCACTTTCTGTCTGAGTCAGGACTGAGTCAGCCACTTACATACCTGATATTTAACGCTTTCAGGCAGAGAAATAAAAAAAAGGAACACAGCATAGTTATTTGTGTGCTAGGCACTGTACATACACATGTCTATCTCATCATGTCACATGTCACTTCGGGTATCTTTTAAGAACAATGAACCGTATTTCCCAGTTTTAGAGTCACAACGCTAAACTTCATTGCCGATACACTGAATGAATCAGCTACCTATTTGGAATTTACTCATATTGCAAAAGTGTTAGTTATTCTTCTCACTGTAATATATGGTAAAGGAAAAAAAGTTGTTTGTTATTTCATTTATGGCAGTGCATAATCAACTGCAGATCAAGGTTAGGCTACATTTATTTGCTTAAGAGTTCAGGGAGTGAGTTATTTCTCCAAACCTGGAACAAGTCAACAGAATCTGAACATTCCGTACGAAAAAATAAGAAAAAAAGATGCACGTCAAAACAATCAGTAAGTCCGGAGAAAGTCCGGAGTTGACATCAGCTGAAGTAAAAGTAAGGTGAAGTGAGCTGCTCAGTTTCAAGTACTAGGAGGAACTGCGGCCTCACATGACATGAGTGTAATGTATACGCTGACATTGTTATAATTATGGTTTCTCAATCTGAACTGATCATAGCACAAAAGAACAATAAAATCAGGAATGCTTGTGCCAATGCTTATAAACAGCATATCCCACATGATGAGTTATTTAGTCTAGCAAATGTCATTCACCTAGCTCTGATATGGTTGTGGTCACTCATCTCATCATAGTAACCACCCAACTGCCTGAATACATATGTAATACATCAATCCACTCCACCTAACTCAGAATCGTTTACATCAAAGTAAAAAAAGACCATTTACGGTATGTCCGTTTGCGTGTAGGTAAGGGCCCAGTGATTTGCAGGCGTTTACCACCGACTGCCAAATCGCCGCCGATCATCAGCACTTTAAAAACACTGGAAATGAAAAGTATATGGCAGTGATCTCGTGCGATTTGCAGTAAACACAATTTTTTCTCGAGAGCGATCGTGATTGAAATGTACGAAAAAAAAGCTCAAATCACAATTGCTTAAAAATTGTGAACAATTTCAATAAAAAATAAGTATTAATCGCGGAAAAAGAAACAGTCGCAAAACGCTAGTGATTTGCGATCCCCAGTGTTAATGGGCCCTAAGGATATGGAAAATAATCCCTGATAGTTTTGTGAGATTTTTGTCAACCTTATGACTGGTCTGCGTGAATCTTACAAATCAGTTTTGCAAAACTGGTACATTTGATTAGAGAAACAATCATAAATATAAGTCAAAACTAAATTCTTTTCAGGATTGTTTTTATGGAAAATCCTTGTTCTCGCCTAACGTGGTTAGAATTGGATGACAATCTTGCGATGACCTCGGTAAGCAAAATTGGGGCTGATTCACCATGAGACAAAAGTTAAAAATTTGGTCATTGCTAATGACTGGTATACATGGATGCTTGAAAAAAATGATTTCAGTTTGCCATTAATTAATGTAATTTAAAATTCAAATCAATATCATGCTGAATGATATCATTTATTAGCTAACATAGAAGAAAAGCAGTAAGCTTCTGGCTATGAAGCCTTCCTCAGACTGATTCCTGTAGACTGGACATTGAAAAGGAGATACATTGTTCTGCAATAAATGTCATTGGATGCTTAATTCATCAAGACAGTCCCACAGGGATGCTAACTAATTTACGACTAAAAAAAGATAAGATCACATTCCTTTTACTGATGGCCACGGTACTGTGCCTATCATACTGAATACAAACTGATATCAAAAGTTTCTGTACACTTACCAAAAACACTGTAGCAGCAGGTCACAAAAGCAGAAGGAACTGATGGCTGCCATGGTGGAAATTACAATATCTTAATTTACAGGATCTATCTCAAGAGCCAGGTACAGCTAACAATGTTCATGTGAGTGTATCTTAAAGAGAACAATAACAAGCAGGAGAAATGCTGGCACTGAAGATTGGAATGGATTGCTGGAAATGAAAGCACAGCATGTCTCAATAATCATTCACACATTTAGAGTGGTATTGATGCTGCACACAACCTGTGCTTAGAGGGTGCTTAACTAAAGAGAGGGATAGAATCTTCCCATGGTGGCCTCTGCAGGAGAGTCTGATTTATGTAATACAAGAAGATAGAACACGAACCAATCACTCCAATTGCCAATGTCTGCAATCTGCAACAACAGGTATTTTTGCGGCCATTTAGCCAATGAAACCACCGTTTTTCCACCTAGGTGAAGCATTTACAATGTGTCAAGTGTGAACTCTTGAGTCATCAGTCAGAAGCTGCTGTGGCTAACATCTCTCCCTGTGCTGATCGCCTTACTGGCTTCTGATGTACAAGTTATCTGTGGCTATGCACTCAAAATAGTACGCAGTACAAGGCTACAACAAATAAAATCACTTACGTGATTCAATTCTGCAGCAACAGAAAATGTCAAGTGTAACAATGTCCTAAAGGATGATACTGTTCTACAAAATGTTTTCCTTTTTATCAAGAGCCCACATCAAATTAACGCCTAACCATTCCAATAACTGCAGAAATGAAGATACAACAGTCCACCTGTTTTTTAGCGTAACTACAGAATGCTAAATGTTCCTCTTTATTTGCATTAAAGCGGACCCTAATTCAGAACTTCCTCTCTGCTCCGCTCCGACGTCCGATGGCGAAACTGCTGCCTATTTACACTGTACAGCACTCCAATCTACAGCAGCGATGTACTGTGGACAGCCGTGTCACTCGGCTGTCCCCTCTGGAGGCTCAGGAGCGATCGGCTTTCATAGGCCGATGCCTATGACAACCGATTGCTGTCAATGGCTGGGTAAAAAAATAAAATATCAAAAATAGTAAATTTTATTTAAAAAATAATTAAATAAATTTAATTAAAAAAAACACTGCCTGCAGCAGCAATCAGGTCCCACCAACAGAAAGCTCTGTTGGTGGAGGGGGGGGGATTAATTTGTGTGCACAAATCTGTGGCTCTGCAGCAAGCCATTAAAGTCGCAGAGCCCTAATTTGCAAAAAATAGCCTGGTCACTAGGGGTGGGGGTGGGGTAAAGCCTGTGGCCCTTAAGAGGTTAAAGAAAAAACATTTGTTTGTTACTGCTGATACAAATCCTGCAATACATCTGCACTGTTTCTACTTCCTGCTTTCATGGAAGCAGACATATTGTTAAGATCCTGTGCTTTCAAATGAGCTTATCTGCCAACTTCTCTGCCGTCGCAGTCAGCTGACACAGGGGAGAGATCAAATTACAACTTGTGATTAGTCAAAGAGGAGGGATAATCAGAAAGGCTATCTGTTTTTCTTGTTTGTTACTGCTGATACAAATCCTGCAATACATCTGCACTGTTTCTACTTCCTGCTTTCATGGAAGCAGACATATTGTTAAGATCCTGTGCTTTCAAATGAGCTTATCTGCCAACTTCTCTGCCGTCGCAGTCAGCTGACACAGGGGAGAGATCAAATTACAACTTGTGATTAGTCAGAGGAGGGATAATCAGAAAGGCTATCTGTTTTTCTTCTGTCCTGTGCAAGAGTTCTGGTCCACATTAAGGGCTGTTTCACACTGCGGGTGATTGGAAGACATTTGCACTGCAATTGCTTATCACTGGCAAATGGCAAGTCAGTAGTGCAGTGTGTCCCTATGGAAGAATTCACATTGCAGCATAGAGATCGCTAAAAGCGTTGCACATAACATTTTGGGAATGATTGCTCTGCGATTCTCGTTCCTGTAAATAGAATTGAAAAAGCAATCAACAAAAATATCACTGAAAAATAGTGATATCTAAGCACTAGCAATTTTTTATTGACAATGTTGACAAACCCAAAAAGGTAAGCCTCTCTAGTCTAGACCAGTGTTTCTCAACATTTTATTGGTATGTACCCCTTTTAAAACCCTAAATTCACCAAGTACCCCCTAGCATTGTAAACATTATCACAAGTACCCCTTGACAAATATATATTCAATTATAGTACATGATAATTGGTACCAAACAATTTCCAAGCCTTAACTATTGCTTTTATTTATCTAAAATACTATCTAAAACACTATTTTGGTGTTGTTTATATAAGATTTATCATTTTTTAAAACTCAAAATGTGTTATTCTTGGTTAAGTATATCAAACCCGAGTACCCCCTGGAACCATCAGAAGTACCCCCTGGGGTACGCGTACCGCATGTTGAGAAACTAGGGTCTAGACTACCAAAAGTGTATCTACTGCCACCTGGGGGGTGTCAGGGGCACAACTAATCACTCTCCCTTCCTGTCACGCAGAACTCCCCACCTCCTCCACAGCAGCTTTCTTGTCAATTCAGTGTTTGCAGAACACAGATACAATTTTGCCCTTTGGAAAAAGGATGAAATTAAACACAGTTGCCTATTGCTTTTGGCCGTTTCTATTCATTAGTTGTGCTTATTTAATGTATATTGTCTGGAATATATCATAATTTGCAAATTACATTGTATACATTGCACATTAATCATTTTAATATTTTTCATTCTATATTGCCTGGCTAGTGGGATTGCAATGCTGACTTCCTATTCTAAAATCAGGTATCGCTTGGCTAGACTGAGAAGCAGTCTGTGTATAAGCAATTCAAGCTCCTCCCCATATCCCATCATTCCCCCAAATAGCATAGTCAGGGGGGAGCTAGGAGGGGGCATCAGCTAGTCTTTATCTGTTAACACAGAGCTGGAGCTGCCCAGACACTCAGAAAGCAGTAGGAGACCACCCCTAGCTGTGCAGAAAGAGAAGCTTCCACATTGTGGGCTACTCTATATTTTGCGCATAGATCCCAGATGGAAAAATCACAATGGTATTTGAGGGATAGGGCCAGGAGCTTAAAAACAAAAGTATGATTAACCATTTAAGCCCTCTGGACGTAGAGGCTACGTCCAGAAGGCCATGTGCACTCCCACGGCCGATCGTGCGCGTGCCCGCACGCTCCCGGCCGCGGATGGTTAGCCCAGGAATTAATGATTCGGGACATGGTGCCCGATCATGGATTCCTTTCCCCGGCAGAAAAAGCGACCACTTCTCTCGGAAGCATCGCTTTTTCTGCCTCTTACGTCCCCCTACGTCCCTCTAAGCGTACATGCTACGCTTAGAGTGACGTCATATTAACAAACTCAAGGTTGCCATCTTGTGGCCAAAAAGTAAAACTACATCCACATGTAAAAAAAAATATATATATAATCACATATTTACATAAATAAATTACTATTTACATCCCACCCTCCCAAAAATACCCAAATATAATGTTTAATAAAAAAAATAAAAATTCCAATAAAAAAATAAACATGTAAATATTTACCTAAGGGTCTAAGCTTTTTAAATATTCATGTAAAGATTAAATATTTCTATTTTTTTTTTTATTATAAGCTTGTAAATAGTGATGGATGCAAAACGGAAAAAAATGCACTTTTATTTCCAAATAAAATATTGTCGCCATACATTGTGATAGGGACATATTTTAAAAGGTGTAATACCCAGAACTATTAAGCAAATACAATACGTGGGTTTTAATTATGGAGGCCTGTATTATTTTAAAACTATAATGGCAGAAAACTGAGAAACAATGAATTTTTTCCGGTTTTTTTCTTATTCTTCCTGTTAAAATGCATTTACAGTAAAGTAGCTCTTAGCAAATTGTACAACCCAAAGAAAGCCTAATTGGTGGCAGAAAAAACAAGATATAGATCAGTTCATTGTGATAAGTAGTGATAAAGTTATAGGCTAATGAAAGGGAGGTGAACATTGTTTGGATGCATAAAGTGAAAACGCCTGGAAGCTGAAGTGGTTAAGCTTTAAAGTGGTCTGAAAGCCAGCATTTCTACTTTGCTCTAAAATATTCCTCACAGCTTGAAAGCTACTATCCCAGAAAAAAATTCTAGCAGAGCATCACTGAAATGGTTAAACAAAGCACCTTCTCCTGCTATTCAGCTTCAAATCCGCATACAAACTGGAGATAACAGTATATTTTTTACTCCTTAAACACAAATGTATCAACACTGCAATGTAAACAAACACTCTCTGAGAAACTGTCTCTGCTTCAGGCACACACATTGTTCAGAATAGCTCATTAGAAGATTTTAATATACTGTCTAATACAAAGCAGTTGTAATAGAAAAAGAATAAAATGCAATGGCAGCTTTCAGGGTAAGAAAAACTAAACTTTGGAAACTTGTAATTTGTGAACAGACAATATTACGTGTGCACAAAAGCAAATTTGATAACTGTATGAGTAATAAAAAGTAGAAAAACACATTTTTATTAAATGTTATGTCGGAGTTTCAGACCACTTTAACTGTAAAGCCTTGTACACCTGCTAGACGGTTCCTGGTCAAGGCAGCCATTCATGACCACTCTGCTGAAAGTCTAGCATGTGTACGGCAGCCACAATTTCCCCTGATGCTGCAGAGTTATCTTGTCAGTGTTCTGGCAAAGTCCATCCCTCCTTACCCCTCCCACTATGTGCTGTTTCATGGTGCGCCACATGTCATCCCACTGCTCCTCCCCACATTAAATGAGTCTGCACAGAATTTGGTCCCAAACTGTGTCAGAAAGGATTGAGTCCCAATTGCAATCAACAGTAATCATGCATTTGTAGGCAGCTTAAATCTTCTACCATCTTCCAACAGTGTTTTTTTCTGAGGCACACAGAAATGGCTGACACCTGGCCAATAAATCTGAAGATTGTAGACTTCTCAATGAAAGGTACAACATTTTATAGCTGCTGCCCATCCCAATATTTAAAGTTCTCTGTAACTAACTTTCCTACAATAACACTACATAATTGAAAGTGTAAATTAGCATTTTGCAGCACATATCAATGACATAGTGAACTCAGTTTGTTCACCTACTGCTTCATCAAGAGCAAAACTAACTAAACAGTTGCTTCCTTGCAGCCACTCTGACTCTGGATGAGGTCATTTCCATGTCCTTCTGGTGCTTGGAATTTAAATTAAAAGGATTAGTCAACAAAATGACATGCTGAAGTCAGCCTTCCTCCTTTCTGTATAAGGAAGTGTCTGCACAGGTCTCATTAGCTCACGACACACAATATGAAAAAAAATGGATGACAACGGAGTGTTCAGGACCAAACATCCTAGCCTCATGTGAAGTGTGTTTTTTTTTTTTTAAATTTTCTGAGTATAAATTAAAACATAAATCTAAAACAACAATATAAGTCAGATAAACCCTAGGTTCTCAACGTGTGGTACGCGTACCCCAGGGGTACTTCTGATGGCTCCAGGGGGTACTCAGGCTTGATATACGTAACCAAGAATAACAAATTTAGAGTTTTAGAAAATTATACCTCTTATTTAAACAACACCAAATTAGTATTTTAGCTAATTAAAAGCAATAGTAAATGCTTGGAAATTGGTTAGAACCAATTATCATGTACTACGATTAAATATATATTTGTAAAGGGGGTACTTGTGATAACGTTTACTATGCTAGGGGGTACTTGGTGAGTAAAGGGTTTTAAAAGGGGTACATACCAATAAAATGTTGAGAAACACTGAGATAAACCATTTGGTTGAATTGCATGACACATTAGTCTTGAAATCTTGAAGGCGTCTTGGTGATGCTTAAATTAGTAGTGCAGAGAAGGGAAACTTTGCCTCTGAATTTAACTAGGAAAGCAAAGTTATGTCACATCTAATATAACTTAAAGGACTACTGTAGGGGGTAGGGGGAAAAAGAGTTGAACTTGCTTCTAATGGTCCCCCGCAGACGTCTTGTACACACACAGCCACTTGCCGATGCTCTGGTCCTCGCCTCCGGTTCACTTCTGGAATTTGCGACTTTACCACTGCACCTGTGCGGCCGAGTCCTCGCTCCCATGGACATCACCAGGAGCTTACTGCACAGGAGCAGACCATACCGGTCCTGTGCAATACACTCCTAGTGACGTCAGTGGGAGCGAGGCCACGTCGGCACAGATGCAGTGGTTTTCCGACTTTAACCACTTAAGCCCAACTGGACGAGATTTCTCGTCCAGTCGGGCTGCGCGCACTCCCGCGGGTCGCGCGTGCTCCCGCGGGCCCCCCCGTGCGCGCCCCCGCTGCTGGCCGCTAGCCCACCGATCAGTGAAAGGGATTATAAATCCCTTTCGCTGATCGGACCCCCCCGGAGAAAAGCCGACAGCGTCTCTTCAGATGCTGCGGCTTTTCTGAGCTCTGGGCGCCTTTCTTCTGCCTGGGAGCGAGATCGATCGCTCCCAGGACTTTTTGATTCTGGCCATCTTGTGGCCAAATAGCAAATTACACCTGAAAAAAAAAATTTCAAATTAAACATATAAATATATTAAAAAAAACCCTGTTTACCTCCCACACCAAAAAATACCCACATACAAGTTTAAATTAAAAAAAAAAAAAAATTACAATAATAAAAAAAACAAAAAAAACATAAATAGTTACCTAAGGGTCTGAACTTTTTAAATATGCATGTCAAAGGAGTATATCAATATGATTTAATAAATTATGGGCTTCTAAACAGTGATGGACGCAAAACGGAAAAAATGCACCTTTATTTCCAAATAAAATATTGTCGCCATACATTGTGATAGGGACATAATTTTAATGGTGAAATACCCGGGGCAAAAGGGCAAATACAATACGTGAGTTTTAATTATGGAGGCATGTATTATTTTAAAACTATAATGGCTGAAAACTGAGAAATAATGAATTTTTTCCATTTTTTTCTTATTCTTCCTGTTAAAATGCATTTACAGTAAAGGGGCTCTTAGCAAAATATACCACCCACAGAAAGCCTAATTGGTGGCGGAAAAAACAAGATATAGATCAATTAATTGTGATGAGTAGTGATAAAGTTATTGGCAAATGAATGGGGGGTGAAAGTTGTTCGGATGTAAAAAAATTTCAACCCTTCGGGCTTAAGTGGTTAAAGTCGCAAATTCCGGAAGTGAACTGGAGGCGGGGACCGGAGCATCAGTGACTGGCTTCGCTGGCACATGATGACTGCGGGGGACCATTAGAATCCCCAGGTAAGTTCAACTCTTTTTCCTCCTACCCCCTACAGTACTCCTTTAAAATGAGTCTCTTATCAATAGTGCCTATTATTTGTATTACTGATTTTGCTTCTTTTCTAAAATAGAAGCTTATCACCGATACTTACTAAAATGAGTCATCATTCAGAGTCAGACCATAACTACATAGTGTGTTAGTGTTTTCAGTACTTCAACAGAGAAATCATAATAAGTATACAGAGTTAGTCTACAAATTTGAATTTAGGTCCACTTTAAATACAGACAGTAAGACAATATACCAGTCGTCAAAGAAAATACTTGAAATGCTGCTAAAAAAATGCAGAGCACACAGCAGTGATCAGCATTCAGCAACTGTGGTTTAGAGACGTTCTATAAAATGTAGCATATAAAGTAATAGTTCAAAGCCACAACCGAAGACGTAGTAACCGGCACTACCTAAAACCGATGAGATCCATGTGACTAGCCTGCATCCAGCATAAAACATGTAGTGTGCTCAGTTTTATGAAAATAAGCAGTCTATGAATGTTATAAAAAAGAGGGGATGCACGGCATGCCTGTTAATACTGTTTACTCTTCAAAAGTACACTGGTTTAGACCAATGGCACAAATGCTGCCTTCACTCAAACAAGCTTCTTCCGAAGCGAATGTTGTACAGTAATAGTTCCTCCCTGCCTGTTCTGATTTGATCTAAATGGATGTGACTAAAATGCACACTAATGATACAATCTTGATTGTACAATCTTACCACTACTATGCAATATGAGACATTTCCTAAATTATCAATATTCAATACATTATCCTAAATTATCCATGCAGAGTATATTCATTGAGTTTACCCTTATAGTACACAGATTTACTAATATTGTACGATCAATATCGTACAAGTAGTGGACAACTTAAGAGCAAACCCTCATCCCTCCAACCACATCCTGAGAAACTGAATACATGCAAAAAACACCCACAAAATTGGTGGCTGAAACACATCTGGAGAGACCCGTTTCCCATCACTGTTGATTCCATGGCCTCCTTTTTTGCTTCTGTACACTAGTTTAGTCTGAGGGGAAATAAAGAAGCAAAAAAAGACAACCCAGCATGCCCCGCAACTTCCTTTTTGCGGCAACGTACCAAATAAGAGTCAAGTAAACTGGGGAATGATCATTTATAAACAAGAAAAGTAATAGAGATTTTAACTTTTGGATTGCCTAATTAGCATGCTTATTACTTGTTTACCAGATAAAAATAAAAAATTGATTTTTTATTTTATGCCCGACAGTTACACTTTAAGCTATAAAACAAAACAGAAATAATGACCCTTTCAACTTTCCTGCAGTAAAACCTTATCCAAGCTGTCTCTCACTGTTTCTTGACTGTTTAAGTGCTTCAGAAAACAGGCATGTAGGTCTAAGAGCTCAGAGAGGCTCTTTTGCATATAAAAGAACTGAAGTTTTATAACTCTCCCTGTACTGGAAAACAATACGAGACTCTTTTCTTTGATACTAATGTTATATTTTTCATAGCGGTACCACACATACAAATAATTATCTCATAAGTTTATTTTTTTCACTTCAGAGGTTTGCTTTAAGCACCATGGCCCTTATTCACTTTTTACACTTTCTCCTGGGTGGTATTTTTACATGTAATAAAATGCCATTTAAGTCACCATTTTTTACCATATTTTTTCACCTAGTTTTTGGTACTGTTTCAATTGCAGAGTGCTGAAAATGTATTTTAAACAGAAGATGAAAAATGATCTCCCTGGAGAAAAAGTGAATTGAATAAAACCCTATATAGGCTCACTGAATTCATAAGCACAATCACTGTTATTCAAGAGAAGGAGAGAGAGGAGAGAAGACCGGCACTGCAGTCAACTGTTTATTCCATAGTGTGGCAAAATGACAGAGCCTCCGTGGAAGCGCATCTTTGCGCGAAACGGCTGTAAGGCATACAGTGCCCAGCACCCACCACCACCCACACTGCAGTCAAGATTTGTATGTCACATGTCTGCATTTATATGTATTTTTCTGCATGTCATTTTGCCGCACTATGGAATAAACAGTTGACTGCAGTGCCGGTCTCCTCTCCTCTCTCTCCTTCTCTTTAACAGTACATGGCTATCCTATCGACCAGAGCACGCAGTCTCAGCCATTCAGTGTGAGAGGCATTGTGGGTTCTACCAGCTCCTTGCTCAAGAACGATTTCTTGCTGCAGTGCCAACCTATACCACTTCTCTACCCACAATCACTGTTATTGTTTAGGAATACATTTTATAGCTCAACTCTTTTCAGGATAAAATTGACATAAACCCAAACCATGAACAGCAATGTTAAAAATTGTTATTTTCTGCATTATAAAACCGTCGTATTTAATCTTTTATGTTGCTTTGCAAGCAAAGTTTAGAGGTAAAATTTGTGATCAAACAAGCACAGTATGATAGTGTTGTCTTCAGGCCACACACTGAGATGTGGTGCGCTTTGCATGCACTGAGCTGTGCTCCTCTGTGCAGATTGGCAAGGGGTTGACCTGTACTTAGAGGTGTGCTGGCAGCATTTACCAGAGATGATAATGCACACAGTGTGATACTGTGGTCCCCGGTACACACACTGAGATGTGGTACTCTACACCGCTTAGCAGGGAGATGACCTGTAGTTAGAGGTTTCCTAGCAGCACATTACAGGGTCTCTCAAAGCAATCTGACCTGTAATTAAGCTGTGTTGGCAGACGCCACTGAATTAATATAAGCAGCTATAATCATTCACTTCTACGACACAGGATCAAATTGCAATTATAGCCGTTTCTGTTGTTTTCAATGGGAGAATATTGCTTAGATTACAGGACTTAGTGTAAAATCACAAAACGATGTGTCATACTGTAATTATCAGAAGAGGGCACTCAGGCAACTTGAAACCTCAAAATCTTCATCAGTAGCCGCATCACAACAGGGCATATTTTTCAAAATGAGAGGGCACCAACCAGTGCAGGATTATTCACGAGTCAACCCAGGCAGGTGCTTGGGGCTTATTGGGTGTCAAGAGGCCCACCTGCCACCTTCTCTGACCTCTCTCCACTTCAGCTTAACAAAAGAACAAGGGAGTCCCAAATCTACTACCTTGCTTAAGGCCCCATCACATCTTAATCCATCTCTGGTACCAACGCCAGTCTTGAAGTAGAACCACCCCCGCCCCCCCCCCCCCCAACACACACACACACACACACACACACTATTTTTTTGTTTTTGTTTTATACACTATATACTCCTCCAGCTTTCTTTTCACTCGCACACTCAATTAGTAACATTGTGGCAAGGGGTATACCGATGTATTGAATGTCTTCTATTTTTTTGCTCAAGAGGGCCTATTTTTAATACAATTATTCAAAGCAAACCGGAACTTGAAATAAACTCAAGATATAATTATGTGTCATAGCAACGTTATATAGAACTTTTTAGTAGTCTCATATTTGCATTTCCAATCTAAGGAGTTACATTCTAACTGTGAATCATGCAAAGCAGCCATGTCAGTGTACACTGAATCTAGTCCATTTAGCTCCCAAGAAAAAAAAAACAGTACTAACTTTTGAGCACTCTCTTGTTATCAGAATTCTTTGCACACAAATATTAAATTGTTTTGTGTTTTGCTTTTATTTACTTGTCAGCAGAGCAGCAACTGCACTTGACTAACACTTGGATTGATAAAATAAATTAAAGGTGAACGGAGGCAAACTCTAAGTAGGCTTGGCACTGTATGTACCCATGTTTATCTCATCAATTAGATTCGAAAGGTGGAGAGCAAAAAAGTCAAAACACTGCTCTTTGTAAATTAACTCAAATATGTTTAATTCCCAATCTTGCATTTCTAGCTTTGCATGCTATGTAACGATACTAAAAAAATGCCATTTTCATGTCTTTCCTATTACAAAACAAAATAACATTATGAATCTAGGATGGCGTTGGGAAAGCATTCTCTTAGACACAGAAGAATGTCTCTAGCACAGTCGACATTGTATATCCTATTTTATTTAGATTTCTCCAACCACAGGGGTGAGAGACTGGGGGAGCTTCTTGGAAATAGTAAAAATAAAAGTCTTCTTAACTCAATACATTTAGGAAGACACAGGCAAAGACATAGTAGAAGAAATCCAGGGCCCACCAAACATTAGGTGTGCTATAAGAGAACACAGCAAAATAAATAAATACGTAAAAATAATTGCAATGAACACCTACATAAAAACACCACATACCCTGAACAAAAGCTGGACTGCATTATATAACATTGTACACGTGATGAAATGTGTCTCTTAGAACCTCTATTAAATATCACATTAAGAGCTTCTATACTTTTAAAGTGTTTGTGAACTTTAAGAGACAATGAGTTTGCTGAGCATTCTGGGAAATGCATGTTCTGGGTCACTGGTTTCCTAAGTGGTGAGTGCCTTTAACACCAGCAGAGCTCAACCTGTCACAGGAAAACCGACTACCTACAATGGACAGAAATGGCAAAGAAATCCACCTTATCCCTAGATACCGGCATTTGCTAAATGTTAGCGGGCTGTTAAGAAAGCCTAAACTATTTGTGGCTTTTTATAAAATTTCCCTGTAAAGTTCAACACTTACAATTTGCCTCATAAAAAGAAAAACCCATTAACTGAGCTCCTTTCACAAGATATCCATTAAAGTACATTATCCTCTAAATGCAGCAATTCTCCCTGTGGAGAGCTGTGTAACACAGGAATTAAAGGAAAGTATAACGGTTGTTATATTTATTTTAATAAAATAAAAAATACAAATATATCAACTGTTATTTTAGATTGCATTTTAACCTCCCTGGCAGTCTATTAAAACCACCAGGGGGCAGCGCAGCACTTACATTTTTTTTTTTAAAATCATGTAGCTAGCCTAGCGCTAGCTACATGATAGCCGCTGTGCAGCGGCATCCCTTCTCCCCTTCCGATCGCCTCCGGCGATCAGAGCAAACAGGAAATCCCGTTCAGAACGGGATTTCCTGTTTGGCTTCCCCCTCACCATGGCGACGATCATCCACGTCATGGCGTCGGAGGGAGTCGTGATCCACCCCTTAGTGCTGCCTGGCGGTGATTGGCCAGGATGCGCAAGGGGTCTAGGGGGGGGCGCGGCAGCGAATCGGCGCGGCGGCGATCGTGTAGTACATGCAGCTAGCAAAGTAACAAAAAAAATCCTCCGTGGCGGCTTAGCCCGAGCTCATCTCAGGCTTACCACCAGGGAGGTTAAAGAGAATGGCCAGGAGCTGTTTTCTACAACCCCCCTTCCCCATTTAAAAAAGTAACTTTCCCCGAATAAAATACCCACATAGGCAATGCCCAGTGAGTATTCCTTTCTACTATGGCATGATTTAGTGTCCTCCAGCTTGAGCTGAAGGGCATTCTGGGTGAGGGGGAAGGTGTGCCTATGGATACTGTTCACTCTCCCTCCTGTTGTTGCCAGTTGAAGCGATATTACTATAGTTGCCTCTAACCTACCACGCCCTCACACTGGATCCTGCTATGTACATTTTAGAAGGAGGTGGTGCAAGTTTGTTACTCACCCTCCACCCAAAGCAAGTTTATGAATGGGGAGGTGGGAGCATGGCTAGAAGAAGCCATAGAGGGAGCTGTGTCCAGACAATAGAGCTAAACCTGTTGTGGTAAGGATGGGTAACTAAAACAATTCTGGAGAGAGGGTCCAAATTCTCAAGCACCACATGATGTCTGGTGGCCTCTGCTGTACAACTGAATAGACCAAACACGGATACATCTAATTGATTTTGTTGGGAGGAAAAAAAAGAGTATGTTCCTCTTAAAATATCATTTAGGGGTAAAGACAATACATGAAGAAAATATACATTAACTAGCATATGACAGATTACACAAACATTTTATTGAAAATGCACCCTGATCTGCACATTGGAACAATTTACTAGACTGGAAACACAGGATGCAACTTTTGGACCGGACGTTAATTTCTGACCTGTCCCATTTGTTTTTGATAAATAAAGGGATCGGTGTTGTGACGTTATAATCAGGAAACTGATCCACTTAACGATCTGGAGCAGTTTAAACACATACACACAAAACAACTTCAAGTCAGATTACCCATCGATCAGATGGGAAATTGCATTGTGAATTCCCATAAGGTTCTCCAGCCCAAGCACTAATTTAGCACCTTTTCAGCAACCCTGAACTGTTTGGAATGATTCAGACTAAATAAAATGTTCGGAAAACAATATTTGACTGTTGAAACAAATGCTCATTTTATTTTGAATAGTTTTGATTTGATTCAATGTTTTTAACAAATCGAATGTCTATTCCATGGTGGCACCACATCCAGTCTCATCTGGCATGTGAGGAGGTATTTATGGCACCTGTAGGTAAGAACTTATATTTAATGCAATATAAGATTGTTTAATTTCCCTTTCACATGCACAGATGGAAGACACAGTAGGCTTGATTTGCTAAGACAAATAGCACTCCTTATCAAAGTTAATACGCCTTATCAAAGTTAACACACCTTATCAGAGTAGCATAGCGAACTTATGCCTGCTAATTGGCAATTACGAGAGCACCACTCGTCCTGCCCTTAGCCCCTGCGAGTTCGTAGCGCTCGCTATGGTACTCTGATTAGGTGTGTTAACTTTGATAAGGCGTGTTAACTTTGATAAGGCATGCTAACTTTGATAAGGCATGCTATTTGTCTTAGTGAATCAAGCCCAGTGTGTTCATTGCCTGTCAAGTGGTATGACTAAGGAAATTGCAAGTGGTTGCAAGCGCTCAGTAATGGCAGAGGAATGAAGTCACAGCTATGTATGTATATCTGAGCAGTGATGAGCGAAAATGCCAATCTTTTCACATTAATTTTTGCAAAAATAATGTAAAATTCAATTTACAAGCAAAAATTCCATCACTTTTTTTTGGGAGATTTTTCCCATTTTTGAGGTAAAAGTATAGATTTTTTCGCGTTTTCACAGAACAATTGTCAGGGTAAAAATATAGTTTTCTGTGTTATTGCACTTTTTACGTTTCTTTGCTGTAAAAATAAAGATTTTTTGCGTTTTCGCAGTACAAATAACAATTACAAGCCTATTTTTGAGAAAATGTCTCAAAATTAAGTTGGCGAAACTTTGCAAGGAACACTGCATCTGAGCCGGTGGCAGGTACTCAAAAGACACTATTTGCAGCATCCACCTACTGCATACAAACTACGCAATGCATCAACCATTGACATAAGGTGAAGGCAGCAATTGACAAGAAGTCTGTCATTCAGCTGCATTATACAGCCAATACAGCCAACTAAATGGTGATGGATAGCAGTCCGTGGCAGGCTGGTGGTTAACTCCTCAAACACCGCTTAGCAATCGGTAGTTCAACTGTCCCTATGAACTGGCTTCAAACCACCATTTGAAAGTAAAATACATGCTTAGCCATTAATATAAATTTACACAGGCATTATACAAGGCATTCTGCAGCTCAGCATACAGTCTTGTGCAGCTCTGAGGTGTCGCCATGATGAGAGAACAACAGTTTCCATGACAGCACAAGGCTTTGCGGAGGCAGGCTGGTTCAAAGAGACTTGTAATAACTGCAGCCCTGATAACAGCGAAATGGCTCAGAGAAAATGGTCGCTTTTATTAGAATGATGACAACTGGAAGCTGCAGTCAGTCAGTTCAATCTGACAAATAATATCATAAATAAATGGGTCTCCTCTAAAAAGGAAGAAGTAATAGCCCTCTGTAATGTTTATAATATTTTACAATGAAAAGAGACATTTATGCTTGTGTGGTCTACTGTGATTCATCAACAGCACTGCAACAAAGTGACAGAATGTATAATATAATTATTGTACCGTACTACTTTCCAAAACAACGCTCCTGATTTATCATGGTAAACAATTGCACCACAAGCCCCGATGTGAAGACTGGATGAGGGCCAGGGGCGTAACAATAGACCCTGCAAGGGATGCAGCTGCAGGGGGGCCCAGAGGCCACAGAGGGCCCCATCCTGAGAGACTGATAACGAATCATAAAAAGTTTTGCAGACAAAGATTTGTAGACAGTCCCTATGCAGCGTTCAGCAGGGTCTTGTGCACAACACTGTTCTACCCCCAGTCTTTCTACCGTATTCTTTGGCGGGAGGGGGCCCCATCCAAAGTTTTGCAGGGGGGGCCCAGTGATTTCTAGTTACGCCCCTGATGAGGGCCATTTCAGATTTCTGTGTCCCTCTCTCCCCACACTCCCACAATCTCTATGCCGCTCTACCTTTCAGCTCTACACTGTATACTGATTTTCATATAGCGACAACATCTTCCGCAGCGCTGTACAGAGTATATTGTTATGTCTCTTAAAGAGGAACTCCAGTGAGAATAATGTAATAAAAAAAGTGCTTCATTTTTACAATAATGATGTATAAATGATTTAGTCAGTGTTTACCCACTGTAAAATCTTTTAAATCCCTAATTTACATTCTGACATTTATTACATGGTGACATGTTTACTGCTGGCAGGTGATGTAGCTGCTGCATGCTTTTTTGGTAGTTGGAAACAGCTGTAAACAGCTATTTCCCACAATGCAACAAGGTTCACAGACAGGAAACTGCCAGGAGTACCACTGTCCTCAGAGTTTCTTGTGGGAGGGCTTTCACTACAATATCAGTCATACAACGCCCCCTGATAGTCTGTTTGTGAAAAGGAATAGATTTCTCATGTAAGAGGGGCTATCAACTACTGTTTGGGATAAAGTTCAATTCTAGGTCAGAGTTTCTCTTTAACTGTCCCTCAGAGGGGCTCACAATATATTCCTTAACATAGTCTTATGCCTATGAGCTGTATGTATTGTGTAGTGTATGTATTGTAGTATAGGGCCAATTTAGGGGAAGCCAATTTACTTATCAGTAAGTTTTTGGGATGTGGGAAGAAACTTGAGTTCGCGGAGGAACCCCACACAGACACAGGAAGGACATACAAACTCCATGCAGCTAGTGCCCTGGCTGGGATTTGAACCGGGGACCCAGTGCTGCAAGGTGAGAGTCCTAATCACTACGCCACTGTGCTGCCCCTTCTCTTAACTTTTGCTTTAAAGGACAACTTCAGTCATACCAGAAAAAAGAAGTCATGTAACATAACAGATTTTGCGTAGCAGAATAGGATGACCTCATTCACTTCTACTGAATGTGGTTGTGCCATGTTGCCCTGTACAGTATTGACCTGTGTGTGCCACTGTCTATGCAAGCAAGCATAAAAATGGAATCGTGTAGTATTGGGAATCGAATTCGGCAAAGCTTATTCGAAACACCCGATGTCTCCTGATGGCTGTTCTTCAGCACTGAACGAGCAGACAAGGTCAGGAGAAGTTCTGTGACTTTTATGTTTCACGAGAGCTCGAAGCTTCCGCCTTCCAAACCAAAAGGTGAAATCTTCGGAGTCACGTGAAATGCCACATGGGTGTTTTGAATCGGCTTTGCCGAATTCAAACACCAACACTACTGGACCTTGGCCTTTATTCAAACCACTTTTTTTTCACTCACAAGTTTTCTCCTAGGTGATATTTTCACACCTTATTAATAAAATGCCTTTTAAACTATTAGCAGGCAGGAAAACTGTCAGAGCAATGTTGACAGTGCGGTGTAACCTACTTTTTGGCACTTTGTCAGGTGCAGAGTGCTGATAAGTTATTTTAAACAGACGTTGAAGAATTAGTTCCTAGGAGAAAGCTTAGGAGATAAGATTAATTGAATCAGGACCCATGAGTATCTATGGCCAAGAATCAAGTGAGTGATTCTTAAATTATAAGAGGCCTTCCCTTTCTGTACCTTCCTGGAATTGCTTTACATTTCAAAAGTACACTTTCAAAAACTTTTTCTGCGCCTGGGGGTTGACGATAAATAGGAAAAAGCTGTTTGTGAGATGACTATTGGACCATGTCAAAGTGCCATACATGAAGAGTTCAATATAAACCTGGATTGTGATCTAGAAATGTGTGTAATTAATGGCATTACTACACATTTACCCTTAGGCAACTTGGGTGACAGGTTGCACTGATTAGGCAACCACAGCTACACTGTCAGAGGGGTTTCTTCCTATCCAACTATCATAGCCTACGGTGGACAGGAGGTCATTCAGTTTCTCTTGAGGGCATCAGTAGTTGAGGACAACCTATATCTCTCATTATGGTCTAGTAATTAAATGCAGAGATTTTAGGTGCTATGTCCTACTGATTATCCACCAGCTGAAATCACAGCATGTTATATTGTGACACACAATGACATCATCACAAACTCCAACCCAAAAGCTTTGTTACAGCTCCCGCAATGATTCACCTCATCAGTGCATCTGCTTTGCTCTCCGCTACAGAGCATGTTCCAGGGGGATGAGGTAGTGTTTGGCAGCAGGTTCATTCAAGGGAACATAGAGAGATATTTATATATTTATCTGTTATTATTTTACCAAGCGTAACATTCCTCCTGCAAGACCAGTCAGCTCCAGGATCAGTTTTCTAACTCCCTTTAGAAAGGGATCGTGAAAACCTAATCAAAACCAGTGCTTGGAAAAGGAAAACTGTCTTACCTTTTTTTTTGGTGATTAATAGCAGAAGGTGAAACAGAAACAAACGTAGGTCAGCCAGATGAGAGACACATGGGGAGAAGGGGAGAGAAAACACAAAATACACTGTTAGCAAATTTTACTAAATAACTTCTGCAACAAAAAATTTTGATTGTTATTTTCAATTCAAGGCACTACAAACATGTGATTAGCAGTGGTATAAACTCAGCATTAAATGTTTGCTCGTAAAGGACAACTGTAATTAGAGGGATATGGAGGCTGCCATATGTATTTCCTTTTAAACAATACTAGTCGCCTGGCTGTCCTGATCTATTTGGCTGCAGTAGTGTCTGAATAACACCAAAAACAAGCATGCAGCCAATCTTTTCAGATCTGACAATAATGTCAGAAACACCTGATCTGCTGCATGCTTGTTCAGGGTCTATGGCTAAATGTATTAGAAGCAGATGTTTAGCAGGATAGCCAGGCAGCTGGTATCAAATAGAAAACATTAAAAAGCTGGTCTGGTGTCATTCAAAGGCAAATTTACTTCACTGAAGCTAACGGATATGTTTGCTGGTTGCGCAACAAATTATCAGATTGTCTTGTAAATACAGTGTTGCCCTTCCAAATTAATCAAGAATATGTAATGTTAATAATGGTGAGAGCACATACCAGAGGATAGAGCTGCACTCGGGGTTTTTCCAGTAATATGCAGGATGAAAAACAAAACAAATGTAAAACACAATAAAACTCTAATAAATAGAGTAAACTTAAAGCAGCTGAAAGGTGCATACACATGGTGCTATTCTAAACTCGGCCCTCAGCCAGGAATTGATTTCCTGTATGTCCCCCGAGCTCATTTCAGGAAGCAGGGTCTTTAAATGACAGTGACCACAGAGACAGAGACAACCATTCTATTTTTTTCGTACTGTACTGTGTTACATTCATTTGGGAAAAAAATGACAACAAATTACTGACAGGTTCTTTTTTTAGAAGCCCAACCTGCAAACCCCTTCCTTCCCCCATGGTGTCGCCCCCAAACATTGGCAGACGCTTACTTGTATTGAGAGGTGTGGACATGCCACTGCAGTTCCTCATGGTCATAAGTGAGTCTATACAGCAACATAGAGACTAATTACAGTATTTGTCAGGTGAAGTTGAGGAGGCATGGCTACAGCACTGCAGGTCAGGCTACTGTAGGGAGAAACCCAGATGCAGAAGGACCTGTCAAGGTTCTCTGCAGCCTCATTTCTCAAAGTAAGAACAACAAAGGAGATGGTAACGATGTGCAGAATTTAATCTTGCTCCTAGTTGGCATAGTGTGAAATATGACACAAGTTCACTTTAACTTTCACTTTATATTGTGTGTTGCATAGGATTTTACATGGCCACTTTCCAGGATGAGGACTACAACTATTTATAACTTGTCAGGTGGGAATGTGAAGACAGCAAGGTCTTACAAAGAGCGTGTTACACTCTTCACACAGCCCACAACTTCTGCCGTGTCCTTACACACAGGGGAAACGAGACAAGATGCTGGGAAACGAGACAAGATGCTCATCTATATCTGAGCAGGGATTAATGAACTAAGCTATTTAAGTCCTCCTTCCCGCTGAGCTAACTACATACAATCCCCACACCAAATAATACCAGAAATCCTCACATAAGCATTACCAAACTTCCACAACTACAAAACTGAAGTGAATAATAAACTGTCTACTACAATGTATAATGTGCCTCACTAATAAAAAAAAAGAAGCCTCTCAGCAACTATGGCTTAAAGGACCACTATCTTGAAACAGTGTCTAGCAAAATCGTTTTTGGTTAGCACGTAAAAAGTACATGCAAAAGTTTTTTCTTAATAGTCAAATAAGCTTCAGGACAGCTCAGGGACATGGCAGGAGCTCCTATCATTCTGACAGGTGATGTCCCCGTAGCTTGTGATGATAACCTCTAGAGGGGACTGTCTTTACAGGCAGTAGAGTGGGAAACTGCCAAGTCTCAACGCAACTGGTTCATTCCCTCATGAAGGAAGAAAAAGGGTGAGGTAGTGACACAATTTTATTTTACTATTAAAGGAGTTTAAAAGAAAAATACACTTGTGCATGTTCTACTTATGTATCAGCAGAACAAATATCTGCTGGACATAGTTTCAAAACTGGGGTATTTTAAAGCCTGATAGCCAGTACTTCTGAAAGGCTCCCTGCACACTGCAAATCCGTTTTGCGATTCCGTTTCCGTTTCCGATTTCAATTCCGATTTTCCCTGAATGCAATCAACAGGAAAACGGAGGAAAAAACGTAGCATGCAGTAACGATTAAAAATCGGAACCGGATATAAAAACGTATTAAAAATCGGAATCGGAAACGCATGCAGTTTGTAGGGAGCCTGAAAGATATGTACCTACAAACAAATTGCACATCCAGATCCGCTGGCACACATTGTACCTGGCCTACTAATTCAACATTCATACAGCTGTTTCGGATGGGTTGTTCCTCCTCAGTGCAAGGCATGGATTTATAGAACTCTATCTGGCTTTTAGAGGCAAAGTGTTACCGAGTATCCAGAAGCTCATGGTGAACCAAAACCACTTAGAATGTGTAAGGACCAAAAGCAACCAAAAATCCCCCTTACTAAAATAGATGTCACTAAATAACGTGAAAGACCTTCAAAACCTTTAACCACCATACAAAACTGTTTTGACATTTTTCCCCAGGTGTTGTAGAAACAGTTCCTAGTTCATAACCACAAGCCAAGGAACTTGAAAAGTGTGACTCTGTATAATGAGTCTCCTAGTGTTAAGGTGACACAATTACAATGAATGTATATTAAGCATTCCCTCCACCAATATCTGCGCTGCCTATGCCCGCTATTTATCGGGCGCCACCAGCACCCAAAATACACAGTGGCCACTATTATAACTGTAATTAACATTGTGCTCTATGTGCCACCCATTTTACTGAATGGCTTCAGAAGAATGACACAGTGTGTGCCTCATAATGATTCTTATAGTGTTAAGGTGACACAATTACAATTAATGTATAGTGAACATCCCCTCCAGCGATAACTGCACTGACTATACCTGCTAATTATCGGGAGTCACTGGCACCCAAATGACACCACCACCATTATAACGGCAATTAGCATTACGCTCTATGTGCCGCTCACTTTACTAAATAGCTTCAGAGGAATGACAGGTACACTTTAACAGAAATTTGCCTAGTTAGAACTGACCTTAATTATGAGCCTTAGCTAAAACCATCAATCCTAGCTTCTTTCAGACTCGGTATCAAATCTATAGGCTTTTACTATTTACTTTGGCTCGTACAACATACAGAAAGATGACATAAGTTCTAACTATATTAAATGACTAAAAATAACTCTCTTTTTATGTTTGACATTGTGAACCTCATCTACATTGATTTATCTGTGCTGGCCGTACACTGCTTAAACATCTGAAGGAATATTTCTTCTTAACGTTTAATTTCCAGCTCTTTTTAAAGTTGCTTAACCTAGATTTCCAGTCGTCAGATGACCCCATTAATCTGTTTTCTTCTGTGTCCAGGAATAGACAAGAGAAACGAGCGTTGTCATGTCTTTGTGTTTCATAACCAGTCTGTCTCCTCCCCCAAATTAATTTCTGCTCTAAAGAAAGGGCCTTTTGTGCATGTTAATTACCAGCGGTGGATTCCAAAAACCGTTGAGGATGTTGTGCTTCCACTCAGGATGAGCCCTCGACTAGACAACACCACCCCCTCTTTGTAGCCCCCTTCTCTGCACCCCAGCTTCTAGAAAACAAAGTGCTCACTAATTTGGAAATGATGAGCTTCTTACAAAAAAAAGATCCATACTCCCAGTAGGTAAACTCCAGTCTATTGAAGGAAAAATATGCTGTATGACACATGGGGTGCACACGATGCTGTGCCAGGAAAGACGACACACAAAGCAGTTTTTGGCAGTTCATACAGATCCGATTAGATGAATAATAAATGATTTTCAGTTGTGAAAAGCACATTATGAATCAGATACTCTCTCTCTACTGCATATACTCAGATGTAGAAGTAATTATTGTAGGCACAAAGAGAATTCCACTCTCCTGACTTATATTTAACTCCATTTATATGTGCTAGTTAGTTACAAATGGCTGATTATTTTTCCTGACTTATTTAATAAAAACCCATCTCCAGGCTCAGATGTCTCTCTAGTCCTGTGTGGCATTGAGCAATATCATTTTTGTATTTCAGTATAAGCTCTTTGATTAGCCGATGAGAAATAAATCACCTCTGTAGAATCAGGTCTGGAACTCCTACAAGACTAACTACCTGCAGCATCATAGATGGCAATGTTCTCAGAGAATTGAGCTTTTGTCCGAGTCCGATGCCATCATATTAGAATGACGAAACAGCACCACCTTTCCCCATCGACCCTGCTATTAAAGTGGATTCAATGTGAAAATTAAACATTGTATCTATCCCTCTACTCCTAAAAAATACCTTTTTCAAAAAATCTGAAGGTTTTATTTTATGTTTAAATCTTGGCAAAGTAGATTTAATGTTATATTGTCTCTGCTATTGCATCCCAGAGCGCTAATATATAAACTACTGACCTTTTTTATCTATCCCCTGCACTTTAAAAGCTGCTTTCTTATCAGTGAGGGTTACACTATAATCTGACAAAGATCTGACAAGAGTAAACTAACTGTTAACTATTTTAGACAGCAAAATAAAAAAGTAACAGTCTAGTTATTTTTGTGCTTGCCACTGTACATATGTTTATCTTTTCATGTCACACATCACCTTGGGTACACTTCGCCTCCTTCAGCTTAGGCGTTTAGTTCCATGGCATTATTTCACACAAAAAATAACATTTAGGTGCTCTGTTCACAAAGCTAATTTAGATATATGCCAAGAGATTAGGAGCAGACAGACCATATCTTCTACATTTCAGAGATAAGAACAAACACATTCAAGCAAAAACCATCATACCTAGTAAGGCAAGCCATGAAGAATTTATAAGCTGAAGTGATATATTTATTTTTAAAATAGTCCTTTTCTTCATCACTAGTCTCCCTTTATATGAGCATTTGGAGATAACATGGCTTGTAATTTAGAGATAAGGCATAAGATTTACCACAATGTAACTGTTCAGTGTGTTAAGGGCTTTTGTTTATACAAATCTGCACATCAGGCCAAAAAGGTGGTCATTAGAAGAGTACAGAGGGATGGGGGTTTCTTTCAAAAATAAAAAAGGGACTGTTGACCCTCCAAGAGAGTTGTAAGTTATGCAGAATCTGTATGGCTCATACTTCAAAGCTGAACCGAAGGCAAACATTCAAATCCCAAATCAAGGATTTTTCATCAGACAGATGTCTCCCTCGTGCTTTTTGGCAGACCAACTGGCTCCTCTTAACAACAGCCTTAGGACCTGCTGTCCTTACAACGCCCGAGTACACGTAGATTTGGACTTGCCGCCCGTCATATTGGCACAGGGTGAAGCGAATGATGGCACACCGTGCTGCTGCACAAATTCCAGGCAGCGTTAATTACTATTCCCCCTCCAAGTTGTAGCAACTCGAATGGAGAAGAAATTCAGGGTCCAGTAATCGCCGGATCTGAATTACACTGCTGTGTGGCCATAGACATAATAACATTATGTCTATGGTGGTGCCCAGATCAGGCACAGTGTGGGGAAGAGCGTGCGCCAAAATTACCTGCTTCGTCCAAGTACACCCAGGAGGGCCAACATCACCACCCATTGCTCCTTATCCCACAATGCTCTGTAATTTTTTCAATAACACACACAGTAGCTATGCCCCATCCCACAATACAGAACAAGAAGCATGAGTAATTGTAACAGTTACACACCCCAATAAAGGTATTAAGGTGAATGACCCTATGCGCAATACTGCCTCACAGAAGATGATAACATTGCTAGAATGTTGTCCGGGATGCAGGAGAGTAAAAGTGCAATTTCCTGGCCATTTACTTTCAATACTTAGTTGTCTCCACAAAGATGCATTATGTCATTATGTCAGCCCTGTGATTCATACAGCTATAAGACACTGTACAGCCATGTCCTGGTTCACATTCTTACATTGCCGTTAGTTTGGATACTGACCCAGTTTGCCCAATAAATAATGAGGGAGCATCACCACACTGATGAGATCATCAGTCAGATCTTTCCTTCTGTCAGCCTGCCCATGGCCAGAAGCATTCTGGGCTTGCACACTTACAGATAATGCAAGCCACTACTGCTGTACAAAGCCAAACAAACACGTGGACATCAAGAGAGTGACACAGAGAATCAAAAGAGTGACCCAGAGCATGTGCCGCTCCATCAGCTTACATTCAACTGGTTCCAAAGCCACGAACAGGGTGAAAAGCATCCAAATGCGGACCTGTGAGTATCAGGGCCTCATAAAACAACACACCAATGTGTAGATTAGCAATGTTAGGGTCAGTTAAGGTGTGTTATAAACACAGGCTAGAAAGTAAAGAGCAGCAGATCTACCCACCAACTGAATAAACAACACATCTCTGCTAAGAACTGTGATGTTTTCCTACTGCTCTTCATTCCAAGCAAATGTGAGAAATGCAGCCAAAACAACCACTCTAGCCCTCAAGATCAGCCCACTGTGAAAGACTGATACACTGTTTATGGATATGCCCGGTCCCACCTTAATCCTGCCCATAGCACTGATTAAACTGCTCAGCATAAGGGGAACTTTGAGGTAGGGATAAGATGTCACAGGGCACTAAGGCTCCGCCCACATAAAAGCACCGAAGCTTATGAACACAAATTAAAAATAAACTTTGCATGACTATCAACTGAACATTCAGATAGTTTAAAGCCTTTTGTTTTTTTTAATAAGAAGACATCGTGATAGCAAAGGTGCTATCAGTGGCCCATACTGCAGTGTCTTTGCTTTTAATCATTATTCTTAAACGTTATTCATAAAGTGCTAACATATTATGCAGCTCTGTACAACAGATGGGAAGACATTACAGTCTTAAACAATGTTACACAGGGACATAACATAGGTCATAACAGCTCAACAATGGTACACAAAATAGTGATGTAAACAATTTAGGGATAAGTACAGGTAGACCCCTTACGAACACTCGACTTACGAACGACCTGCTGATATGAATGGCATGGATTCTGTGTTTCCATGGGAACAAGTCAAAACATTTTTTTTTTTTAAATTGGACTTTTGAGAAAATCGATTTTAAAAAAATCAATGAAAAATGGCTTTAAAACTTGTACAGAGGGCAGAGGTGACACAGAGGGGGACACTGGAGGCACAGAGGAGGTACAGGGGACAGAGATGGCACAATGTTCCGACTTGAGAACAGATTCAGGTTAAGAAAGAACCTACAGTCCCTACCGCGTTCGTTAACTGGGGACTACCTGTATAGCAGATGAGTCACTGAGTCTATATGATGAGGGAGTAAATCACACGGGGAAGGGGGCTCTGACAAATAGGCTTACATTCTAAGGCAACGGTATGGAACCTTGGCTCTCCAGCTGTGATAAAACTACAAATTCCAGCATGCATTTGCCTTTATTATTCATGACTGTGGCTGTCAGACTCTTGCAATGCATTGTGGGACTTGTAGTTAATTAACAGCTGCAGAGTTAAGGTTCCCCACTTCTGAACTAAGGGGTAGTGGAGAGGGACGCATATGGGGAATGCTGCTCTAAGGCCCCATTCTAGAGCGATCGCGGTACAGTGCTTAGTAAAGTGCTGATCGTGATCGCTCTGAATCGCAAAAATTCTGCAGGTAACCCATTTTGCGATTGGAGTTAATCGCAAAACATCCATGATCGGCGCCAATCGTGGCAGTCGCTTTGGTGATTAGCGGGAATCGCCCTAATGTAAATGGGCCCTAACAGACCTGAATGCAGACCAAAAAGACACAGAAGAACTTTTACGGCCATCCTTGACTGAAATTCACAAAATAAACCTGAACAGTGCCTCCTTTAAACAGGAACAATTTCAGTGTTTATTCAGATGTGATAATGCTGCAAGAGGTAATTCTACAAAAATAAATCCAGAATTTCTCCTCCTATATTTAACAGGCCACCTGTCCCGTATTGCTTATTCTAACTTAAAGACCACTCATCCGCTGCTTAATTACAAACAATTTAGCTGTGAAGACATGCATCCGATTTTCAATTATGGTGTGGAGACTTCCCAAAGATGTGATTTTACACCTAGAATACTGATTGGCCCATTCAGCCAAACAAGAAGCATTTGTCGTATTTTTTCATCTCTATTAAGATTGTTATTCTTATGATACAACGATGCTCGGTGGCCCGATTAATTCCACAGAGGAAAATCATCTTTAACAAGTATATGTCTGAAAGATTGCAAGGAAAAACAGCGGTGGCTAATATAACCCTAGTGCCATGTCAAATTAACATGCACAAATGCTCTGCAGTACTTCACTGCAGTATCAGGCCTGCTCTGCTTAGCCGTTCAACATGGTATCATTTCTAGTTATGTCCTTCCAGTTGCCATGGTAACAAAACTTTGCCTCCAGCCAGCAGTTCTCTGCAGATCTAACATGGCCATACATTAAGCGATATTTTTTTTGCTACAGTGGATTGTCTATGTGCAGGGAGCCAAAGCAGATTTGCTTTCAACGAAAAACAAAAAATTGTACAAGAAGTAGATCTACTGAGCTTCTCCACATCCGTGTAGTTCTTCACTGAGAACACTTGAACAAAGTCCAGTGGTCTATCTGGTTGTAAATCACCTTCACATATTAAGTTGCTGCTATGCTCTATAAATCTATTTGATGACTTTCAATTCTCCTGAGAGTCAAATTCAAGTTTTTCCTAAGTTTCTATTGTCTACAGGGTAAGACAGCTGTAAGCACCTTCAAACTAGTTGCTAAGAGCAACAGTTAAGGCCTGTAGACATGCCAGATTGATGTTGTCTGACAGGGATTGGGATCCTACCTCTCAGGTGACATCATTGAGCTGATGCTGCACAAACACTTTGTCAGCCTACAGGCTGATAATGTGTTCTGTTGCAATGTGGGGGGCCATGGAGTGGTGCAGATATGAAGTGGTGCGGGCAAGGCTAGTACACAGCATTTGCATGCTGTCCGGCTAAGTTGATACACCTTTTGGATTGCTGATCGGCAGGCAGTCGGGGGTAGGTGTACAAACATCAGATTATTGGTGAAGGGGGTCATTATTGGCCACCTCAGACAACTTTGATCTAACTTTAAAAATGCTAATTGCAATTTGTGTAGATGAGTGACACTGCATGTAGCTAATGACAGGTGATCATATGTAGCATGTGTTTGCGTATGTACTGTATATATGTACAGGTACAGGTGTGATTGTTTCCAACAATCCATGCTGGCAACTTTTTTTGTAAGTAGAAAACTATCTTGAAGTGTACACCTATCTAACATTACAGAAACCAAGTCCCATTAACTTAGCTGATAAAGGACATGCAGTAAAAGTGTGTCCTCCTATATTAATTCCCATTGGAACAAATGTCTACAAAGCTTCTCATTCATCCAGGTCATGGTGTACCCAAACAATAATAACAGTTTTTCAAGTACCTTTATGTATTTGTATATGAGAAAATATAACAAGAATGAAAAAGTCCAGTGGACAATGATTTTGTTTAGTTTTAAAACAGTTATCTAACCAGATGGTCAGGTACATAGCTTTTTGCTTGACACACTACTAAAATCTACTGGTAATTCTCTAACCACTACACTCCTCCTGTGGCTGTCATGACCCACACTCACCTATTGTGAACCATGCACCGTGCTCCCAGCACCATTACAAGAAGGAATATATATTTAAGTATTTTGGTGGTATCTATGAGATCTATGGAACTCACCACAATTTCAGTGTATTCAGTACGTGGTTACTTGAAACCACATCCTTCTGTGAACCACTTATAATTCCCCATAGAATTCCAGCCTGTCTTAGTTTAATGGTATATTGTCTATGGAGAAGATTAGGCATCTCCACCTCTATTCAAGACATCTACTAGGAAATGAACAACCACAAACTGCTAGGCTTTCCATACGAGTCATCCAGCTATTTAGAATGTGTGCAGGTATGAACATCCGACATGCATGTTTTGTCCGTCTCTACATCACAATTCTTCACGTGTGAGTGTAGTAATATTGAGATTAAAATAACACTCTGAAGATGGAAAGAGATGTTCTTGAAGCGGTGACTTAAATCCAAAGCCTCAGTCAATAAAAAGTTTATAGACCTTTGTAGGCAGTCAGCAGAAGCACTTGATTTTGTCTGTGTATTCAGTAAGTTCCTTGAATAGTTGATGTCACATACATTACCTTTTTGAAGTACCTAGCCAAAAACTCTGATCTGAGACTCTGATCACTACCTGCATTGCTGATCATCAATGCTATAGGCTGCAGTCTGCTCAGGGAGATTCAGTCTGTGCCTTGCAGTCTATACTGCAGGATAACACAATTAAACCAGCTACAGTCTAACCCACATTCCCTGAAACACTCAGAGCTTCTGGCTATGCAATCAGTCAGAAGCTTTGTTTCACACAAAAAGTAACTCCTGAGCACATTAATTATCGTGTGGTAATTACTCCGTATATATCTACAAGTTGCTGCTTTTTAGCATCCTCTTAATTAACAAACCTTTACATTTCCAGTGGAAAGATGCATAATACAAATTAGCAAATCCCATCCCATGAGAGTGCTGACAGCAAAAACTAAATAGTGCTAACATGATCTGGCAGGTAAACATTGAATCCACATTTTGAGAGTTTGCCTCCTCATGTATTGGCTTTGTATAGTCATGCCTATTACATAGCACGGTACAATATGAAATAGGTTTTCCACATTCATTAGCAAACTATAATGAGGCAGCAGGAAAACAATGTAATATCTACCTCACAAATTCCATTTCCTCAGCTGTGCCTTCGACATAGCACAGAGCAGTGTGAGAAGAAGATAAAGCATGTTTGCTCTTTTAGAGAAGGGTATCAGAACATTGCACATCCTGATTCCAATTCAGTCTTTCCATAGAGTGAAAATTATCCTGAAACTAGGCCACTGCACAAATGTCCATTAAGCTGCTTAATATAGACACAGAGTCTCACAAGTACCCCGATGGGCCCATAAGCTTTCCTGCACACTGACAAAGCATGCTAAGGATTTTCTTTTCATAAAGGATCTCATTAGAGCACATCCAGTCTTCAGTGATCCCCGTAACCTGTGTGTTGTACACATTGCAAAACTGTGCATAATGAGCAGACATACCTTAATGACTAACACACAGAGAAAAAGCACCTTGGAGACAAGGAGACCCCCTCCTCTCATGTATTGCTTTTACCATTTGAAACTTGCAGATATCTTAGTGATCAGTATGCAGGGGATGCCACTGCAATACTAATGAGGATAGAGGGGTGTATCTCATAGATCATCATGTACCTTCCCCACCTTTAGTTTACCACTTTGTGGACTCTTTTAGTTGTATGCACATTTTCTAGTACTAAGGAATACCCAGGAATACCCAGACAGCTCATGGTGACCCAAAACCACCCAGAAGATATAAGGGGCTTAAAGTGTATCCGAGGCACATGTGACATGATGAGATAAACATGTGTATGTACAGTGCAAAACATATTAATAACCAGGCTGTTTTACCTTTTATTTTGCTGCCTGAAAGAGTTAATTTTCAGGCATAGAAGCAACAGCTTCTGTCTTGTCGTTACCTTGTTGAGACTCTAGTAAACATCACTGATAAGCTAATTACAGCCAAACAAGTTTTCCTGGCACAATACAACTGAGAGCAGAGGGAGATAGAAAAAGGTCAAAAGTTCATGTATTTTCATTTAGGGATACTTAGGGCCTGTTTCCATTACATGCGGTACGATGCCCTGCGGGTAGCAATGCACTGTGGGTAGCCTGTAACTAATGCACGGCAATGGAACAGTTTCTACTATGTGCATTGCATGCGGAGCGGTGCGGAGTGATCCAAGAATTTGCAGCATGCTGCAGATTCTAACACGGCTGCATCCGCACACAGCCGCCCCCTCCAGGTAGCCGCACTCGCATCACTTTACAGTGGAAAAGGGCCCTTAAAGTGTAACTGTCAGGCATAAACTCAAAAATCAATTCTTTATTTTTATCTGGTAAACAAAAAATAAGGATGTTAACCAGGCAATCCAAAAAATTAAAAATCGATATTACTTTTCTTGTTGATACATGGTCATTCTCCAGGTTGCATGACTCTTATTTGGTACATTGCCGCACAAAGGAACTTCCAGGGCATGCTGGCTTGTCTTTCTTTGCTTCTTTACTTTTCTCTCAGACTTAACTAATGCAGCCTGATTGGCTGAAGCCTCATTCCCTCCTATTTTCTCCTCCCACACCTCTGTTCCTCCCTGATTGGCCAATATTTCTCATGCTGAGACAATGTACTTTCGATTGCAGAGCTGAGTGGGAGTGCCTGAAGAATGGGAGGAGGGCGGGCAATGCATACACGATCAGGCAGAGGAGAGCAAGGGAGAAAATGACATCAGGATTGGCTTCAAGATTCCTCTTTAATAGGTTGTCACTGAGCAGAGACAACAAAACATTCATTCTACTTTGTAAATGTTTAAATATAAAACAAAACCATTGGCTATCGTGAAAAAAAAAGGTCATTTTAGGAGTAGGAGAATAAATACAATTGTTTATCCCCACCTTGGGTTCACTTTAAACAACCAGCAAAACACAATGGCTGACCTTGCATCCTTTTTACCTCAGAATCATGTAATTTAAAATGCTGAAAAATTTAAATTATTGTACATATAATTGTTCCTGACATCCCTGCCCCCCAAGGCTATGAGAAAATTCATAAAAAGTTTTGGCCCATTCCATACTGACTCATAACGTCTGGTGCTGTATCATTATAGCATGACGATGTAGAGTGTTTGTCTAAGAAGAAGTTTAGTGTTATTATTTCTTAATCAACGTTTGTTCATTAAACTAAGGAGTAAACTCTGCCAAGGAACTTCTTGGCATGCTGTACTTCTTAACTGGCTATGTGGGCTTAACTGTTTTGCACTAACTCAAATTGGCATTTAATCTGCTTCTGATTAGCGTCTCACTTCTGGATAGTGTTTGTTATGAAAGCTCCACTTGGTACTAAAGTGGTAGAAAGTTTTTGCATGTGAAATCACATCTTGGCTTATGTAGCTATGCTCTGTGCCATTCCACAATGTTATTTTGTACGTCTGAGCATTTAATAACATAACTTAAGTCGTTTGTCTTATTTATTTTCCTGAAAATATGTCAAATAATATTTTAAACTGCTGCAGGTCTATACATTGTTTTGACATATATACAGTATAAACACACACACACACAGAGAACAAAATAAAAAAAACCCCGCCTTTCATTCTCAATTTATTGTTTTACCCGATAAATGGGAGGAGATTTTCACGGCTGTTTCTGGACAGCTCTGTGTATTCAGTTGATGGTGCTTGCGGCGCTAGATGCAATGTATCCATATATTGCATGTGTACAATAAATCTAGTTCTGTGCTTCATATGGATCTGCTGTGATGTGTGACACAATAGAGGAAAAAAGAACCAGCCCTTTTCACTCTTCACTAAGTACTGAATTGCTGCTTCTGCACCAATGCTGATCCAATGATGCCTAAAAGCTGCCTTTCTCAGAGACATTTTGTGCAGACTAGATTTTTGCAAACATATAGGTATTTCTTATTTGTTGGGGCATAAGTACATATCCACTTTAACCACTTCATGCTATGGGCTGAAGGGTTCAAAAGCACGTGTGTGCACGCACGTTCCTGTTGCTCGCATGCTTGAGCGATTTTAGCGAATAGTTGCATTAAAGGTGCCCTAATAGGACATTTATAAACGGCCATTTTCCAGGTAGTGGTTGACGTGGCAATCTGTGGCAAACCACCAAGAAAGGTGTTTGAAACAAACATTACTGCTCTGCATTGGAGGCTATGGCATCTTTCAGTATGAAAGGGGTGAACACTGCTTAGTAATCTGTAAGTATCACAATCCTCACTGAACTGCATTAATTGAAGGCAGAGTGCTAATGCTATATGAAGGTGGAAATACTCTAAGTGGATCATCAATTTTATAATTCTGGTGATCTGAAATGTGCCATTATTTTGAGTAAATAATGTGCCTTTTTTTGCAAACAGTATACTGGCATTCTTTACAAACAGGCCCCAAAGTGATTTATCCCCTCCATTATGCACCTCCCACTAGGGATGGTCGGAAATGTTGATTTCCGATACTGCAGCAATTCCGATTTCCATCAATGCCGATTACCGATTTCACGGATTTCTGATCGGTCTCCGATTTCGTATTTCAGAGTAGTGTGTTTTTTTGGTCATTTTTTGCATTTTCTGATTGGCCAAATACTTCTGAGTTGACTCTGCATTCTCTGATAAGTCCAATGCTTCCGAGTTCTGTGATTTGAGTTGTGGTAATGCAGTATTTCTACAGAAATCAGATTTCCGATCGGTTTCCAATTTCCGAGTAGTGTTTCTGTTTTTTTTTTTACAGGGATGCTCATTCGGATTTTGCGGAATTGAAATTTCCGAATTTCCGATCGAAAATCTGAATTTCCGATCAGAATTCAGAAATCAGAAAACTGAACTTGGAAATCGGATTTCTGCAGAAATACTGCATTACTGCAATTCCGCAATTTTAGCCCAATTACAGAACTCAAAATCAATGGACCAATCAGAGAATGCGGAAACAACTCGAAAGTATTTGGCCAACCAGAGAATAACATCATGATGTGGGTGGAGAGGGTGGAGCTAGCCTTTGTATCCACATCAAGATCAGTATGACCATGATAAGGGTTTCATTTGTACAAAGCCTGACACCGCTGGATGCTACACTCTACTAATGTGGCTCAGGTAAAGTATGACATTGATTGTAAGCACAGTCAGTGCTGTAGAGTTGTGGGTAGTTTATTCATTTACCCTACAGAGTCCCTTAGGACAGAACCAGACAAACACTGTGATCAACCTGCAAAAGTCATGTGGCAGGTGGGGGAGCGGCACAAACAATGAGATCGGCGTCACTGGTATGGGTAGATTGAATCGCTCGTGGGTTGGGCATTGGGGGTTGTTAGGTGCCATACACACGCCTGATAATCGGCTGAGGCGGTTGTTATTGCCCACCTCAGTCGACTTAAGTCAGGCGTGTGTACTGGCCCTAGACTGTTTGTCCATGTTGTGCAGTTGTAGCATGTATTTGAAAATATATATAACTGAGATCTCTGGCCGGTAATAAAATAACCGGGAACCGATATTCTTACACCTCTATTTGTCACCTAATATTTTACATCTCCTGCAGACCGGTTCCCATGATGAAATGTCATCATTAGAATCAAAGCACAACGATCAGTGTAATGTCATTGAAGCATTCACCCAATCTGATAAAAATATGTTCTGTGGTAACTTTAATATTGCAAACAGCAAAGAAGCAGTGGAGTTTATCTAAAATAGAAATTCTTAATGTGGCTCTCACTGGCATGAAATAGTAGGTGTGAAATGTGCTCCTTTGTTACGAGAGTGTGACTCATACTGTCTGCATCATCTTCATCTCTAACAATTGATTTTATGCCATGCTTCAAGAGGATCCTAGGACAAAGGTGGTATACTAAATACAGGTGTGCCTAACTATCATTATCTTTTCCTCCCTCCCTCCACCCACCCGTCAGGCGCGCCCGCATCCTCACCACATTCAAGCAACCTCAGAGAGTCCAGGCTAAGCTACAAATTCAACTTCTGGTGAAACTCCACTTGAATCTTCAAATTTGTGTTAAAAGAAAGAGTTTTATCCATAGTATGAAATTGGCATAACCCATCCTCATTGATTAAATCAGACTTAAATTGTACCAGAGATTAAGTATAGATAAGGATTTATACATATCAGCGACTTCCTTCAGCCCTCTGTAGAACGTCTGCTTGATCGTTGTCCTCCTGAACCCCTCCATTCTCCCACAGTGTGGCCTGGTAAATTGCCTGACTAGCCCAGCCACTGCTCATGCACAGTCTTGGCTGCACCCACCCCTTGATTGCACTACCATGGCTGCGAACATTCTGTGCATGCACCATTTACAAAGACTGTAACTATGCTTGCACAAAATGCTGCAGATTGGCAGGAGTGTGATGACAGGGACCATGCATGCACACTGGCTTTCAACCCTGCTATATCGCGAACTCCACTGCAGGAGAATGAAGGGAATCGGAAGGATGGAGCCATTCTTTCAATGACACATCAACTGTGACCAAAGTGGAGCTCAATGCTCATTGCAGATGATTTCTAAAGCGTGAAGAAAACTAAAGCAGAAGTGAATCAGTTGACCAGTGCTTCCAATCAAGAAACAGATGAAAAATTCTTACTGGATGCTTTAAACTTTTGTAGTTATTTTATACCTGTCTTGATAAATTAGCCCCAAGGAGCACCATTTCCAGACTTGGTAACAGTAGCCTTGCAATTCATTAGTTGGTAACCACTGTCCACTTCTATTCTTCTGTCTTGACAAATCAGCCCCTGGATACCTCTTTCTGCACTGCACCAATGGTGGATTTATTAGGTTGGAGAGGCTTTCATTCCTATAAGCGTGTTATAGTTGATAAATGCACAGTCAGTGTCACATATATTATTTATAATGTAAAGCAGCACCCTGAATCATTGTTGGCCCTGAAGACTATTGCTATGCGCCCACCACTAAGGATGAGAATGATGAAATCCAGAAGACTACATAATTATAATGTGGTAAATTGTAATAGGCTATATAGATATACTGTGACATAAAATCTTATGCTACTATTCTAAGACACAAGTAATGTGTTAAGAAAAAAGTAGCACACTGAAGAGAGAAATTACCACAGAAGAAAATGTGTCTTCTTCTTCTTGTGTGGTGCTTTTATTTCAGCAATATTAATTGCAAAACTGCAGAGTCGGGTTTGAACAATGCGGGCTAAACCTCAGTAATAACTGACTTGCCTACAGCACCTTTTTTACTAAGGAGACGCACCGATAATTATTGCCGCAAACGTGAGTTGTTTTCATTCTCTCTCCATGGAGAATTCTCTTTCATCTTAATGGAACTCAACAGTAGATAAAGGGATGTCACTTATTTTCCTGGCGGGGTATAAACAAACCAACGTGCTGGCCAGCAATGCAAATTATGCTGCGGAGCAGGCTCTGTTCCTGGATGGTAATGGGAATGTTTGTAATGAATGTGACCCACTTTCTCTCCTATTTGAAGTGTATCAATATTACACTCTATACCAGGCATGGGCAAGCGTGGCCCTCCGGCTGTTACGGAACTACAAGTCCCACAATGCATTTGCCATTTTGAGTCACGACTGTGGCTGTCAGACTCCGGCAATGCATTGTGGGACTTGCAGTTCCATAACAGCTGGAGAGCCAAGTTTGCCCATGCCTGCTCTATACCAATTGTAAAGTGAAAATGTAACTCAAGCCAAAATGTTTTTGTTTTATTTTTTAGGAAGAATTAAAACAAGTGTTAAGAAATAATTGCTGTCTGTGTCCAAATTTACTGTTTTCTGTGAATATAATTTTGCCTTTACTAAAACACAAGGTATTTGTGATAATTCAGGTTTAAAGGGATACTGTAGGGGGGTCGGGGGAAAATGAGCTGAACTTACCCGGGGCTTCTAATGGTCCCCCGCAGACATCCTGTGTTGGCGCAGCCACTCCCCGATGCTCCGGCCCCGCCTCCGGTTCACTTCTGGAATTTCTGACTTTAAAGTCAGAAAACCACTCCGCCTGCGTTGCCGTGTTCTCGATCCCGCTGATGGCACCAGGAGCATACTGCGCAGACACAGACCATACTGGGCTTCTGCTATACACTCCTGGTGACATCGGCGGGAGCAAGGACACGGCAACGCAGGCGCAGTGGTTTTCTGACTTTAAAGTCAGAAATTCCAGAAGTGAACTGGAGGCGGGGCCGGAGCATCAGTGAGTGGCTGCGCCAACACAGGATGTCTGCGGGGGACCATTAGAAGCCCCGGGTAAGTTCAGCTCATTTTCCCCCGACCCCCCTACAGTATCCCTTTAAGTGAGCAACTGTAGTTTCCCATGATGCATCACTCCCGAATATGCAAATCTCCTATTTATGCCCCTAAAGCCAGCCACACATCTAGAACTGCTTGTGTATAGCGAGCTTTTAGCTTATACAGTTTTACAGGGCAAAAAAAATCCAACATGCATAGAACATGAGTGATGCATCATGGGAAACCACAGTTGTTCTCTTAAACCTGAATTATCTCAAATACCTTGTTTTAAGAAACAAAATTATATTTAGCATTGCTTTATAGTAAAAGGGCTTTTCCAGACTCTGTAAGCCCCTAGGAAAGTTCCTAGTGGTTCTGAATCACCTAGTTCGCTGTGACTGTCTCTTACAAGCCAGGAAGAAGTTAACCACAAACGTTCTTCTATCCATTATGCAGATCTTCAAATTATTTTAACCAAATTGAGCTTTTTGTCACTAAAATACAGTATGTAATATGCAGGGGTTATGGTGCATCACACAACGGTATAGTGAGCACCATTGCAATCCATCCATAGACAAGTCATTCCTATTGCATTATAGGCCCATTGCGAGAAGCAGAGAACATCTTGGCAATGTCTCTGGGTCTTTAGACAAAAAGAGAACAACAGGCCTCCATGGGAAAGTATTGGAAATGCAGAAAATATGCCACTTCAGACTGGTGAATGTTAACCAGCAAATCTTTTAGACAAATGCAGTATGCACTTCTTATTGGTATGATCAACATAGCAGATGCCAACTTTTACACTGAAAATATGCACTGACCCAGATGGAAATCTTTACTAGAAGGTATGAGCCAGATAGCAAGCAGTAATCACATTTGTTTGTTAACTTTACACTTATTGTCAATAAAGCTAATCTAGTGTGTACACTAAAAAGCATCATGTGCACACTTGTTGCCTAGCTCGAGTTAAGTGGTTAGCACTCTCACCTTAAAATCCCTAATTTGAACCCTGACAAGGATACTATCTGTATTAAGAGTTTAATGTGTTCACATGAGGTTCCAAATATAAATCCTTTCTTAGCAACATAGGGAGCAAATGGGGTCTGGTTATAGCGCACTGGTAGTGAGTAAGAGCTGTTCAATAGTTTGGGAAACGCCCACTTCCTTTGCAGTTACCAAGCTTTTGAAAGGAATCTGGACCACAAACTTTCTTTTTCAAAGGGCATAACTTAGGAGTGGCTGCATCAAATATGGAAATAGTGTAAGCAATGGCATAATGCCCATTCAGCATTGCTGACAATGAAAACATCTGAGTATGATCTAGACTCGGAGTTTTAAAAGACATCCAGTTCCCTTAGCCATAAAATAATTGCTGCTAAACCTAAATGTTAAAGGTACATATTGCGTCAAGGTATCTATGTTGTACAATTCTATTCAATGATGGCAACAAGAGTTGAACATTCATAGCATTATTTTATACCTATGCAATGATGTCATGTTTTTTATTCCAATATTATTTCATTTCACTTTCTTTCACTTTCATATTAAGAATGATCCCCAGTGGCCTCAATTCTGGTATGCTTACTGTCCGTTTTACCCCATGCGGTAAAAGCAGTTTGCTATTCTGGTAGATTTTAGTCATAATTTACCGCATGCGGTAAACTAGGTCATAAAATGTGTGGTATTTTACTAGAAAATTGGATCTTTCATGAAAAGTAGGGGGCATGTTAGCACATTATTTACCGATCAGTTTAAGACCTGCCTGTACCTGTCGGTAAAGTCAATTTGTGTGCATTTTGCAGTTTTTAGTGAAGTTCCTATTCAGTTCCTATTGCTGTTTTAGTGGAATTCCTATTCAGGCTGTGTAACAAAGACGAATAGTAGAAATAAAACTCCAAATATTTACTGGACTTTTTTATAGGGGATGCCTATAAATATACTTTCCATCGGTTGCTATAAAATCAAAAATACCATGCCCCAAAACAAAGACATTTTCCAAAGACTAACCTAAGTTATGGAAGACAATAAAAGACTATTATTATTATCTACCGCTAAAATATTGCAGGTTTTACCACATCTTCTGCACTTTTTACTGCCCGGTTTACCGCATTTTCAGAAATGCAGAAAAATCTTTCAGAATTGCCAAAAAAAAAAGGAAAATACCGAATGAGGTATTTTACTGACAAAAAAAATATTTACCGCAAAAGCTACCAGAATTGAGGCCAATGTCTTCAGTATACATTGTAATTGTTGATATTATTATTTTTGAGCATCTTATGTGGCATTTTATGCAAGTTTTTATCACCATCATTTACTGTATGTTTTCCATTTTTAAATTTCATCTTCATCGTATTGTTTTCATTTTTACCCCTTGTTTCATGCTGGTGTACTTACACAATCCAGTGTTTTCACTTGTACTTTACTAAGGTTTAGACCATGTGAATTTGGCATGCATTTTATACATTTTGTCCCCCTCTGTCAGTTCCTTCACTGGCTGCCAGTTACACAAAGGATACAATTTAAAATCCTTACTCTCGCCTACATAGCTCTCCACAACATAGCTTCTTCCTATCTTATTCAACGTACTTCCAGATACCATCCTACACGCAATCTCCGCTCTGCTAGCGATAACCTTCTGTCTTCTTCCTGATCACCTCTTCCCACTCCCGCTTACAAGACTTCTCTCGATCCTTTCTTCTCCTCTGGAACACTCTCCCTCAACACATCTACCACTCAATCCACACTTAATATTTTGAGGCGCAATCTGAAAATTCACCTCTTAAGGCAAGCATACTCTCCTACCTAGGACACTGCCCACTAACCACCAATTCTACCACTCCTCACACAGCTTCCCTTTACCTACAGTCCTATACTTTAAATGTTTATACTGTAAGGCCTTTTGGCCAGGGCTCTCTTCCCCTTTTGTCTCACAATGCTGTGTAATAGGTGTACATACCTCCCACTGCCGTATAAAATATGTAGTCAATTTGTTCACTGCTTTAGCTGTTATACCCTCTTGTCTTGTATGAACTGTTGTATTGTATACGTTGTATTGTTATACCCTGTATGCTATTGTACAATGCCACGGAAGATGCTGGTGCTATATAAATAAATCAATAATAATAATAATAATTTTGCACATTATGATCTATATTATCTACCGTTTTGTTCAAAGTTTGTGACTACACACCTGACCATGTGGTTTTAAATCATGAAACACATTGTGGGTGTTAAATCTTTGCTTTTAATTAAGCCATGTTTTTTTTAAGCCATGTTTTTTTTAGACGTGAGTGGGCACCTGTTACTTTGTTTTTTGAAAACTACCCTGTCCTCAAGCTTAAGTGCACCTGCAGCTTGTGCTATATCAAAAGCCATAAAAATCAAAGGTAAGGTAATACAGCAACAGTAATAAGTATTGTCTTGAGGACATAAAAGCCCTGTTTATATACTTGTGATTAATTACGCAATTTGATAAAGAGCTGGTTAGCTTGAAACTGCGGTAATTTCCATTCTGTGGTTTTAACTTTACCCAAACAGAAAGGAGGCTTATATTTACACAACAAAACAAAGCGCTGATGGCTGGTGCTATATTATCTTGTTTGTGGAGGAAGACAGATTGTGCTCTTATATGAACAGTGAAGCTTTTAAAAGGTCAACATGTTCCTTTGTGGATTTCAAGGAAACTGGTTATGAGAAGAATATGGACCTGGCATTTTTTTTCCTTTAAAAATGTTGGTTTATTGGTTGCCATATGACCTTTAGTTGAGGTTGGCTAAGCTTTATCCCTAATACAAGCATGCAGCCAGTTGTGTCAGAGCACCTGATCTACATACTTAATCTGGAGCCGTGTCTTACACCTTGCACACACATATGTAGCGGGTTGCCTGGCAAGGATCGGAACGCAATCTCTCAGGTAACAGTGTGGGCCCGAGGCTGTACAGTTGCATCACTAGCCTCCAGGCTAGTAACATGTTCTCTGGGTGGTGTGGGTGGTGCCACCATAGTGAATGCAGAGCCTGGGCAGCCTGTACAGAAAGCAAGGGCTGGAAAGCACCACTTTGAGCCACTTTTGGTTTCAATGGACCCTTAAGCTGAACTTCACATATTTGCAAGCCAGGTCTCTATCTCTGTGATGTATGGACAGCTTTGAGGCTTTCATTATTGGTGCACAGAATAGGGATATGTTATTTGTTTTCAACAAGAGGCTAATAAATGGGCTGACAGAAAATCTAAACATATACACACAGATCTAATCCTATACAAAGGACTAAAAATTAACTTTTAATAATACATATTAAAACTGGAATTTGGCTGCTATACGGTTTCAAGACAAAAATAACAACAAGTGGGGCTATAATCAGGTAAGTATATATGAGAAAACCATCTCAAGGAAGCCCTCTAACGTTGTTAAGCCGTAGTAAACAATGTGGGGCTGCTAATGAGTCAATATGTATAAGGAAATCACCTCGACAGCCCTCTATCATTGTCAATGATATATTTACAATCTACCCCCACCAAAAACCCAACATGTTTCACTTCCTTAAGGGAAGCTTTTTTCAAGGGAAAAATGATCAAAGTGCAAAAGTGCTAATCATAGTGCTAAGGTGCATAGATACATCAAGAAAAACAATAAAATCAGTGCATAGTATAGCGATATGGCTATATGGTAGCAGCCATGAAAGCATGACCTCCCTGCAGCCCTTGTATACTGCAAATGAGGGCTAATGGGAGGAGGCAGGACACAATCAGACCCTCCCCTCGAAATGTTGTACAGGATTGTCAGAAAAAGCCATCACTCAAAAATCTATCCAATCATCTACCAATGTTATGGTCAACATAGCAGTAGGATAATAAATGAATACGGTATGTTCCCCATCTAATAATGATATATGTGTGTTGTAGTCACAATGACTAATCCAGTCATATAGAAATAAAAGCACTTGTTGTAGAGAAAAATACTCTACAGCACTGGATCGTAAATTCTCGTCTCCTATTGGTGCGCACTGCATCATATGACCGCCGCGGCTTTAGCCAACGTGGTGCGTTTTTACAATTTTGACTGTCTCCCTGGCCAGTCAGGTGCGCTGTTATGTCCCATACAGACCCGGCTATATAGTCATAGGGAGAGGAGCACTCCGTTTGTGATGCTCTGCTATGGTCGCATCCATAGGTACTGAAAGTAAGCCTGTCACAGGGGGCGGGGACAGACACGCCATCTCATAGAGAACAGATCCGCCCCACGTATCCTTCTCTGTACGGACTAATAGGTTGCCTAGCAACAGCAGAAACTTAAATATGCCTCTATTCTCCGTGTTAAAGGTTTAGGAGGGATTGAATCAATTCCAAATCCCCGTTCATTTGTCAGTAACCGATTGTAAATATTAACTAACAGTTATAGAGGCTCCTCAAGAGAAACAACCAGGTTTATATATTGCTCACATGTACATATAAGAACACTTGATAATTAAGCAGACAATAGGGGAAACATAATTTAAAGCCGCAGTGCTTATCCACAACATACATGTGGCAAAGGTTGAAAACACTCTATATATTGAGAACTTAGAAAGAATGAATGGAGGACACTCTGTTAATTATCAACAACAGTGGAGGGTAATTTTACAAAATAAAAGTTATTAAAAATATACAGAATTTTGAGCCATGAGCTCAAAGAGACGTACTTTGACAAGAAAACAGGGGTGGAGAGGGCTGATCAGATTGCAAAGCATACCCTGTTTGGATCATGTATTGCAGAATATTACAAAAAAGGAGTATAGGTGAAACCTTCATTAAGGCCACCAGGGTTTAGCGTACCCAACCTGTAGATCCACTGAGACTCAAGTTGTCTCAATTTGAGGTCTAAATTATCCCCTCGGGGGCCCAGTTGCCATTGCTGTATTACCCAGAACTTAAGCAGAGTTGGATCACCATCATGTTTCTCCAGATAATGCCTAGTTTCAGAAGTGTTATGTTTATGCTTAATGTCACCCAGATGTCCCAAGATCCTTGCTTTTATTGCTCTTGTTGTTTCTCCTATTTAAAGGTACGGGCAAGAGCATTTAATAGCGTATACCACCCCTTCAGTTTCACAGTTATAAAAATCATACAGATCGAAAACTCTACCATTTTTTGATGCCTGGAAATTGCGACATTTTTCAACATGTACACATGCTTTGCACCTCCCACATTTGTGCATACCCTTGAGGCTGGAATCCAGACATGTTATTTTGAAAGAACTGTCACCAGATGCCCTCGATTTCATTTGAAGATGAGAGTGTGTAAGGGTATCACCTAGATTCCTACCTCTACAATAAGTGAAATTAGGTCTTGTAGGTAGGTAATGCAAAATAGACCAATGTCCTTCAACAATGTGTTTGATGTGTGTAGATTGATTAGTGAAGGTGTTAATTATTCTGCTTTTGCCTTTGTTAATTCCTTTTTCTTTTTCTCTGGGAATCAGTAAATCTGATCTCTGGGTGCTCATAGCTTTTTCCTTTGCTAGGTCAACCACTTTTTTGGGGTACCTTCTTTTCAGAAACCTCCCTTCTAGAGTGTTGCATTCTTCTGATTAAAAAAAGAAAGTCTAAACACTCAATTATCAAAGTTTCTGTTACGAGCCGTGTGGAAAAACTGTGTTACATGCATGTTTCACATATTTAGATGTAAGGAATTAAAAATAAGGTTTTCCAGTAATACCTGTAATGTACACAGCTGAAATGAACTCACTGCTTTTTTTCAAATCCAGAAAACCCCCAGTACTTTAAAAGAATAAAAAAAAGCCCTGAGACCCCTTCTTCCCCGGCAATGACCCCCAGTCTTGGTTGAATAAAGCCCACGCCCTTCCCAGCATGATGCCTCTCCTCCCCGTGCACCCAATTTTCAATGTCCCCGGCACATCCCTGCTGCTGTGGGTGCCAGGAGAGTCGTGGGCATTGGCTTAGTATGGTGGGGGGCCACACCCCACTGTACAATCATGTACAGTGGGGTGCGAAAGTTTGGGCAACCTTGTTAAATGCCATGATTTTCCTGTATAAATCGTTGGTTGTTGCGATAAAAATGTCAGTTAAATATATCATATAGGAGATAAACTCAGTGATATTTCAGAAGTGAAATGAAGTTTATTGGATTTACAGAAAGTGTGCAATAGTTGTTTAAAATTAGGCAGGTGCATACATTTGGGCACTGTTGTCATTTTATTGATTCCAAAACCTTTAGAACTAATTATTGGAACTCAAATTGGCTTGGTAAACTCACTGACCCCTGGCCTACATACACAGGTGAATCCACTTATGAGAAAGATTATTTAAGGGGGTCAATTGTGAGTTTCCATCCTCTTTTAATTTTCTCTAAATAATAGCAACAAGGGGGTCTCAAAATAACTCTCAAAGGACCTGAACACAAACATTGTTCACCATCGTGGTTTAGGAGATGGATACAGAAAGTTGTCTCAGAGATTACAGCTGTCTGTTTCCACAATTAGGAATATATTGAGGAAGTGGAAGACCACAGGCTCAGTTCAAGTTAAGGCTCAAAGTGGCAGACCAAGAAAAATCTCAGATAGACAGAAGTGATGAATGATGAGAACAGTCAGAGTCAACCCACAGACCAGCACCAAAGACCTACAACATCATTGTGCTGCAGATGGAGTCACTGTGCTTTACACAAGGAGATGCTATATGCGAGAGTGATGCAGAGGAAGCCCACAGCACAAACAGAGCTGCTTGAGGTATGCTAAAGCGCATTTGAACAAGCCAGCTTCATTTTGGAATAAGGTGCTGTGGATTGATGAGTTATTTGGGCATAACAAGGGGCATTGTGCATGGAGGAAAAACAACACAGCATTCCAAGAAAAACACCTGCTACCTACAGTAAAACATGGTGGTGGTTCCATAATGTTGTGGGGCCAGTGCAGGGACTGGGAATCTTGTCAAAGTTGAGGGACATATGGATTCCACTCAGTATCAGCAGATTCTGGAGACCAATGTCCAGGAATCAGTGACAAAGCTGAAGCTGCAACAAGACACGACCCTAAACACTGCTCAAAATCCACTAAGGCATTTTTGCAGAGGAACAAGTACAACATTCTGGAATGGCTATATCAGTCCTGAATATAATTGAAAATCTGTGGTGTGAGTTAAAGACAGCTGTCCATGCTCGGAAGCCATCAAACCTCCTCTGGAACACTCTCCCTCAACACATCCGCCACTCACCCACACTTACTATTTTTAGGCGCAATCTGAAAACTCACCTCTTCAGGCAAGCATACTCTCCTACCTAGGACACTGCCCGCTAACCACCATTTATACCACCCCATACACAGCTTCCCTTTGCCTACTGTCCTACACCTTAAATGTTTAGACTGTAAGGCCTTTTGGCCAGGGCTCTCTTCCCTTTCGTCTCACAATGCTGTTTAATAGGTGTACATATCTCCCAACTCTGTGTAAAATATGTTGTTAATTTGTTCACTGTTTTAGCTGTTATACCCTGTTGTCTTGTATCAACTGTTTGTATTGTATGCTTTGTATTGTTATACCCTGTATGCTATTGTACAGCGCTGCAGAAGATGCTGGCGCTATATAAATCAATAATAATAACCTGATTTAACTAGAGATGTTTTGTAAAGAGGAATGGTCCAAAATACCTTCAACCAGTATTCAGACTCTACAGGAAGCGTTTAGAGGCTGTCATTTTGGAAAAAGGAGGAGCTACTAAATATTGATTTCATTTCTTTTTTGTGGTGCCCAAATGTATGCACCTGCCTAGTTTTATTTAAACAATTTTTGAACACTTTCTGTAAATCCAGTAAACTTCATTTCCCTTCTCAAATACCACTATGTGTGTCTCCTATATGATATATTTAACTGACATTTTGTATTGTAACAGCCAACGATTTATACAGGAAAATCATGATGTTTAACCAGGTTGCCCAAACTTTTGCATCCCACTGTGTGTGTGTATATATACACTGTGTATATATATATATATATATATATATATATATATATATATATATATATATATATATATATATATATATATTAGTATTTATATAGTGCCAACATCTTCCACAGCACTTTACCGAGTATATTGTCTTGTCACTTAACTGTCCCTCAGAGGGGCTCACAATTTAACCCCTACCATAGTGATATGTCTATGTATGTTTTATGCAGTGTAAGTATTGTAGTCTAGGGCTAATTTTTAGGGGAAAGCCAATTAACTTATCAGTAAGTTTTTGGGATGTGGGAGGAAACCAGAGTGCCCAGAGGAAACCCACATAGACACAGAAGGAACATACAAACTCCTTGCAGATAGTGCCCTGGCTGGAATAATAAAACTCCACCAGCTATAACTACGCTGACCACTACGCCACCGTAGTTATAGCTGGTGGAGTTTTATTATAACTTATACACTTTTCTGAAATCCTGCAGCATGATCAAACCATTGACAAAGATTTCTTATTATATTGTCAGCTCACCTGTGAACTCAAGAAGTCTGTTAGAGGAATTGCTAGCCATAGATGAAAACTATTTCTTCCCTGTCTGGAGTTCTGCTTCCTACTCTAGAAAGAAACACACATATTCCCTGCCTACCTTTTCAAGGAGATCTACAAAAAAACAGAAACATCATCTTTGTAAATTTGCATTTGTCTAAAAGGCATCAAAGCCATTGTATTTGAAATGACAGATTTAAACCAATATTACTAATTATCTCAGAGTAGCTACAGGGTTCAGGCAATCACAGAGTAGGTATTATGGGGTGAATTTACAAATTGTATTATCCTTTGCAGCAGAGATGCAACTTTGAAGACAGAATAATAGGATGTGTGGGAGGAATGTACTGTAAGCACAACTGTGGGGAATCAAGCAGCAATGAAAAGACTGGCGTGTAATAACATGACATAACTATAAAGAGGCCAGATAGCTATTCGGTTTCTATGAACGCTGCGGTGTCTAGGAGACTGGAGGACTTCCTGCATTTCTCTTCTTGCTGGAGGTAATGTCCCAGATAATAAATGAGACCCCTGAGAGGATACAGGTAGACTTGATGGCTGGTCTGCTTCTCAGGGACATAACCGTCTCCCAGAGGACAAACGCATGCTGCTAGCTCCATCTGTCTGACAATTCCCATAAAACTTGGGAGGGTGCAAAATAATCCAATTGTATTAACAACTTTTGTCATAGTCTGAAAAGGACACTACCACACGTACACTGCTCTAGTTTCTTAAAGCGTTCCTGAACTCACAACTTCCTCTCTGCTCTAAAATATATGAAACAGCATAATAATCTTTAAAGAAAAAACATTTCTTTGTTGCAGCTGATACAAATCCAGCAATAAATCTGCAGATTGTTTACTTCCTGCTTTTGTGGAAGCAGACATATTGTTAAAGCGGACCCAAACCAAAAATGTTTTTAATTCAAAATACTTAGTTGCACTATTCTGACACATACAAAGATAAATAAACACTCATTCAAGCCTATGAGCATTTCAGTGCATGCTTTTCACCCTGCTCTTTTCATAACTAGGGTTGTACAGGTGGCATCCATTAGCAATTCCTCCTTTGCTGGACACCATCTACCCCACCAGTTTGCCGGATTCTGTCCCGGCAATATGAAAGGAAGGGAGGGGTTCCTCCAATAAATGTAAAATATTGTCATCATGCAGCTGAAAAAAGGCTTCTATTTATTATTATAAGTTAGAAATATAAGTTAGAAATAGATTTCATTTCTGAAATCTTGCACAGGATACAAGGAAAACATAACATAAATGCACCCTGTATGTATTTAAAGAGTTTAGCCTGTGTAATTCCTCCTCATTTGTGTCTAATCACTAGTTGTAATTTGATCTCTCCCCTGTGTCACATGACTGCCATGGCAGATAAACCGATAAGCCCATTTGAAAGCACAGGCTGTAAACAATATGTCTGCTTCCATGAATCAGGAAGTAGAAACTGTGCAGATTTATTTTAGGTCCCTAGTGGATTTCCTACCTAATAGTTCCCAGGAATCTGCGTCAGGCGCCGAGTGCGCAGGCGCGATCTGCCGTTGCCATATTGGCGATTGCTGGGCAGACATGGGTGCGCATGCGATCGTGGACAAACATTAGCATACATGGGTGTGTGGATGTGCGTGCGCTGTCTGTCAATCTAGTGTCCACTTTTTTAAGGCAGAGTATTTTAGATTATATTTAGTAAGGAGCACAACTTGGGCGGAGGATGAAGGGGAATGGCCTAAGTTACAGTGTATACTTGTCTGAAAAAGTGAGTTTTGACAGAGAGCTTAAATATTTCAAAGGTTATAGAGTGATGTATGTATTTTGGAAGGCGGTTCCATAGGAGTGCTGAGGCTCCTGAGAAATCAACTTATGAGAGGTGGCTCTTATAATAGGAACTTCTACTTCTCTTTCCATTAACCCCTAATGTGCAAAAAAATTCCTTTGAAGTTCAAAGGCTTCATATTATGAGCCATATAAATTCCTAAGCCTATACACTCCGTAAATATATATAATTCACATAATTATGATATATATATATATATATATATATATATATATATATATATATATATATATACACATACATTTATAGCCACTAGAAAAGGAGAAGTGCCGACCGTGTCATAATGAAACACTCATATTCAACTCCAGGGGTGGGAGTGTTCATAGGGTATAAATCTACAAACGCTGTTTAATTTTTATTATTTTTTAATCAACAGCCTTATAGACTATTGCTAACTTGACGGCCTTGAACCTTGATTAGAATTGCATCCTTCCGAATTTGTTTGTTTTTCTTACTCCTAAGTTCAGTTTTAGTCCTTCCTATGTACATGTAGTGTTAAGGTGCATACACACGCACTACCGCTGGCAACAACGGGTCCGCCGGACCCTCCCGCTTGGCGGACGTTCAGCCGACAGTAGCACGTGTGTACGTGCTGTCGGCGGACTGATAAGGCTGTTTCTGAATGCTCAGCAGATCGTTCAGAAACAGCCTTATCAGTCCGCCGACATCGCATACACACCTGCTACTGTCGGCTGAACGTCCACGGACCTGTCGTTGCCGGCGGTAGTGCGTGTGTACGCACCTTTACAGAGGCATCAAATCTGATATACCAATCTAGTTGATATATTCTTAAGCCCCATACACACACTTAACAGTGGTCTATCAAAAAGCTGATAAGACTGATAAGACGTCAATCTAACTGTTGGATTGGCTTCTTATCAGTCTTATTAGCTTTTTAAACAATAGCAAAATACTTTTTTTTAGCTCTTTCAACTTGTTTCACAACAAAAGTTGTTCAACAATTGTGCTGCATAAAAGACCGCTGTTGAGTGTGTGTATGGGGGCTTTACTAACATAAAAATTAGTCTTAATCATTAATGCCTCTTTTAAATTGCCCATTTACCTACTGTGAATTGTCCAGACCCATGTAATCAGACTCCATGTAATCAGACAATATCCTTGAACGTCCAGTCTGGGTCAAGATGATAGGCAATATAATGAGCCAGGTTGACCGTTTACCTTTACTGAAAACAGCATGGCAAAAACCCTGATTTACTAAGCCAAATACCTCAAAAATTGCTATATTCCAGCTTTGTATGTTCCAGCAAATTTGATTGCCGGCAGTCTGCAAAATGCAGAAAACCCACTTCCTTAGCTCGATCTACATCAGAGCAGTAATTATCTCCACTGATGTATATAGTCACCAGGTCACAGGCACGCACATTTCCTTAGTGGTGATCTTGAGTTTGACATCCTCATATCTCCCATAAGCCCCCTTTCAATTACCCCAGCCATCCTGGGACATGGAACATTGAAACAAGGATGCTTTGAAAAGCTGGACAAGGATTTTCTGCCCCACCTTCATGGTACCCCACCAATGTTGTAAAGAATGTGGATTAATTACGGCAGCACAGTAGCTACTCTAAGTGCCCAGTACTCTTGCCTTGCAAGACTCAGACTTTTATATTTACCCATGTTCATTTGTGTTTTGGCAGTGCAGTGGTTATGTGCAAGTCTAAACTTGAAGAGGTAGAACACTATCTGAATGGAGTTTCTATTTTTTTCTTGTGGTTGCATGTATTAAAAAACTAGCATCATCTGCTGTTTGCTGACAATCATTTCAGTCGTTAACTACATAAAAAACAATATTGATGGCCAGCAAATATAATAATATGAGAATCTGGGAAACAAGCTAGTAGCCATAATTTTTTGAATGAGGTCACTCCCTAAACCCCAAGTAGTTTTTTTTTTCCTGTACGTCTAATGCATGAGGCCTATAGAGCTTTCTTAAAGAGAATCTGTACTCTAAAATTCTTACAATAAAAAGCATACCATTCTATTCATTATGTTTTCCTGGGCCCCTCTGTGCTGTTTCTGCCACTCCCTGCTGCAATCCTGGCTTGTAATTGCCAGTTTTAGGCAGTGTTTACAAACAAAAGACATGGCTGCTAACCAGAGTGTGATAGGCTCAGAGGAGAGCTTGGAGAGGGTGTGTAAAGCTTCTGCCTATCACAAGCAGTGCTGCACATTCCACACATTCGAGCCTGAGCCCGACAGAGCCGACAGGGATAAGATTTGTTACAGAGACAGTGCAACTAGAAAAGGCTGCAGTATGCCAGAGCACATTAGAACAGGTATAGGAACTTACAGGATAGAAGAAATAAGGCTCAAAATTTTGTTACAAAGTCTCTTTAAAGGGAACCTAAAATTAAAGTAATGTGGCCAGTTTAACTTACCTGGGACTTCTTCCAGCCCCATGTAGTAGAGGCCTGCGGGTGGGTCTAATTTTTCAGACCTGCACCCACAGAGCCACTACCCGCACCCGACCCGCTTTCTGGTGAATCTGGTTCTCGTACCTGCAGACCTGCTACCCACACCTGACCCGCAACCAACTTTCCGGCGAATCTGGTACCTGCACCCGATCCACACCCGCAGACCCGCTACCCCACACTCGACCCGCAACCCGATTAAATCAAAACGGGTACCCAAACCTGACCTGACCTGCGACTACCCGACCTGATGCCCTGTGTCTAATTTTTCAGACCCACACCTACAGCCCATCTACCCACCACCCACTTTCTGGTGAATAGGGTACGCACACCCGACCGGCAACATGACTGAAAACAAAACGGGCACTACCCGAACTCGACCCGCATTTTGGGTAACCCAATGCAGGCCTCTACCATGTAGGCCTCCTGATCCCTCGCAGTTGTTCCACTCTGTTCCATTCAGCCCCGAGAGCGCACAATACTCTTGGCCATAGGATTGCGATCAGGAGGCCCTGGGCCGCGCATGTAGCTTTCAGAGGGGACAACTGCTGAATGGAACAGAGAGGAACAACAGTGAGAGACCAGGAGGACTACAGGGGGGCTGAAAGAAGCTCTAAGTAAGTTACACTGACCACATTACTTTCACTTTAGGTTCCCTTTAACATGTATGTTTCTACTTAATCAAAAGAATATAAAACATAAAAATAAAAATCGAGCTTTCATGGGAAAAAGAACTATAACTGTTCTCACATGCACTGAGGAATTTGGATACAAATTAGGACATACGGGGAGGCTCATCCTCCTGACCACACACACACAAAAGTCACACATCACACCTATGTACAAAACACACACATCACCAAAAATAAAACAGAACATGGGGAAGTCTACATTGCCAGTTGTAGGCATTGCATTTTCTAAGCAAATCTTGATTCAAGTTCACTTTAAGCTCAGCATGATCAAATGAATCTAGGATTGTGTAGCATGCTAGTCTATCTAGGACACAGCAGGGACTTCCAAGCATTCATGCAGATACATGTTTCCCTTGGATAAGAAAAAAGCAGGACACCATCTTTAATATTGTAAGGCAAACTGACTACTTGTCTCTGGAGTTGGTTAACTCTCCTTTTATCAACACTGACATGTGAAGTCAAGAATTAATCACAAGGCCTAAATACATATTTCGCTCTTCCAGTTTGGATGTGATAGGAACACATTTCCCAGGCAGCTGTGCTAGCAAGAGTTAATCAGTCAGGAAAGGTTATTAGTGGCTTAGATTGCTGGACAGAGCTTCATTAAGCTCATTAACTGAATGTTCCCTAGGTGAAGCAGTGTTAAAAGACAGCAGTGTAAGGTCATTCTGCTTTACTGACAGCTGCACCTTGGAAACTTTTCACCTACTTGGAAGGAGATAACAAGCAGATTCCACAATTATGTTCCCCTTGTACGCAGAGAGAATTTAACACGTTTTCTAGAAATTACACATAGCTTCTTAAAATAAACCAACACATCGCACTTGCATCATAGCTGCCGCAGCCACCACAACCTGGCACCTACAGTTTTCTCTTTGCACACATAAATAAGCATCTAGTACAGTCTCAAAGGTGCCGCTCCCCCCCTCCCCCTTCCCCAACCAACATACCATCAAAACTGGCTGCACTGACTAACAGATAATAAAGGATTTTGCTTCTTCCGTTAACCTTATCAAGAAAGGTGTAGGTGACCTCACACCATTGCTTTGAGCTGAACAGACATTGGATTATCGTCACTCCATTAAACTATTAAAAGAATAGCAAAATCTTAACCTGAAGGATGTAGCTTTAACCTATATTCCAGTAAGGGTGGGTATCATATACAAGACAAGACAAATAACATTTATATTGCACTTTTCTTCTGGGTGGACTCAAAGTGCCAGAGCTGCAGCCACTAGGACATGCTCTATAGGCAGTAGCAGTGTCTCCCGACTTGCCTAAGGTCTCCTACTGAATAGGTGCTGGCTTACTGAACAGGCAGAGCCAAGATTTGGACCCTGGTCTCCTGTGTCAGAGGCAGAGCCCTTAACCATTACACCATCCAGCCATATATAAGGTTATCTCACAAATATGATTGGAAGGCTGTGTGATCACTGCTTGCATCTGCTCTGTGGAATCACTAAGCATTTGCATGTGGCTGTGGCGTTCAGAAAAGTGGTGGGGGTCATGCCTCATGCAACATGCATCTCCCGTATACTAACAAAAATGCTGACAGACTGGTGGTAATCTAAATGGTTATGGCTGGTTAATAGTGTAGTTTGACTGTCCATTTGATCTTAGCCAAATTCATATTTTCCTCTGTAGTGGTAAAACCAGCAAGCAGATAGTCAAAGGACCTCAAAAACAAAAACTAATAACAAATGCACAGGAGTCACTAAATAAAGAAAACTCAGAAAACAGGCTCACCCACTTAGAGAATAAAACATGTGGAGAAATGTCCCCATCTCCATTGGGGCCGCTAGTCATGCAAGGGTCTTGGGAAGTGATTGTATTAAAAAAAGATAGGACAGTTAAAGATCTCACTACTAGGTCTTAACAAAAGGAGAAAAAGATAATAAAAGAATAAGAAGTGCTAGCATAGTAGCATACTTTACAAAGTAGTGTCACTCATAAAGTACACGGTTTTGGTGCTAATAAATGGATGTATTTATACATAGGAGGTAAAAGTCATTCTTGTCCTTTTTTAATTTTAACTTTTATCCTCATCATCAGATTGGGCACGTGATGCTTGTTATTTGTACACGGGTACCACTTTCTTTGAGACCTGAATCTTCTAAGGAGAGAAGCAAGTAACTGATTTTCTCAAAGACTAACTACTCAGCAACCTGCTGCAGGGACCTAAAGCCAGTCAGATGTGGGCCAGCCTTACAGTTCCTGTCACCCAATGACAAGTACAATCCAGGTTTTAAACTGGTAAGAAGTAAAAAATATTCCAAATTCTTCACCATGTAACTGCTGCACTATTAGTCCAGGTAAACTCCCATAAAGTTTCACAGATATGTTTCAGTTTAGAAAAGTGTTCCAACATTGTACAACAGCACTGCATCGCAAAGAAAATGAAGCTATTTAATCCTTTTGAAATATGCATAATAAGTTGGTGTAATATGTTAGTGATTTATAAATATAATAAATAAATACACTTGGAGTCATAGCTCTGCATTGGGACAAGAGAAGGAGGTTTCATTTTTCAGCTTGCCTTTTTCCACGGCTGGGTGTGCAGCATGATAAAAGCACTAATTTGGGCAAATGTTTTTTCAGTTTACAGATCTTCTACTATTCTACTGCATAATTCATATAGTATAATAAACATAGTATGTGCCGATATTTCAGCATGACCTAACCTTCCCCTACTCTCACACAGAACCCCCCTAGTGGTGTCTGACTTAACCTTAACCCCCCTCCCCATGGTGGGCAAATAACCTTAACACCCCCCCCCCCCCCGTGGGCACTTAACCTTAACTTATGTGGGCAAATAAACTTAAAAGCCCCAAAGGGCACCAAACCTTAACCTCACCAAGAGGGCACCTAACCTTAACCCACTCTTGAGGGTGCCTAACCTTAACCCCCCTGTTGGCACACAACCTTAATTTCCCCAGAACGTGATAAGGAACAGAGGTGCCAAAAGATTAAAAACTGGTATTAAAAAGTTTAAAAATGCTTTGGAGGCAGTGGTGGACTTACCGCCTGTAAGCAGACACAATGGCCTCAATTCACTAAGCTTTATCAAACACTTTACTAAAAGTTTGATAATTTACCTCATGGGTAAAATCTAATTTTGAATTCACTAAGGTGTTATAGATTTATTGAACATTTTATCGATAAAACATTTGATAAATATATAACAGCTTAGTGAATTCAAAATTAGATTTTACCCATGATGTAAATGATCAAACTTTCAGTAAAGTGTTTGATAAAGCTTAGTGTATTGAGGCCAATGAATTGTGTGTTCAAGACAAGATAAGTTTATCGGTACACTCCAAAGGGCTCGCAACGCGTTTTGCAGGCCTAAACCCGCTTCATCAGGCAATAGTTAATCAGAGTACACAACAGCATTAGGTCCGGGTAACACCTGGCGCCTCACTGGAGTGTACCAATAAACTTATCTTGTCTTGAACACACAGTTTCTTGTGTCTGCTTACAGGAGGTAAGTCCACCGCTGCCTCCAAAACATTTTTAAACTTTTTAATACCTGTTTTTAATATTTTGGCACCTCTGTTCTTTATCACGTTATACAAATATCCACCCCGGGTGGAGGGGGATTACCTCTTTTTTCTTCCTGTTTAAAGAGAGTGACTTCTTAATCCTGAGTGAGGACAGGACAATCTCCTCACCTGCCTATACAGTGGTTGCCTGGAGGTAACCCTGGTTTGTGAGTATAATTCTGTACTCTTTTCATATACCCATTACCAATACATACTAAACTATATTGGGCTCTCGGTTCTCTCTTTTTCATACATTAACTTCCCCAGAGGGCATCTAACCTTAACCCTCCACCCCCTTGTGGTCAACTAACCCTGTGGCCACCTAATCTCAACTCCTCTCACCCCCAACACCCACCTAGCCATAACCGCAGAGAGAAATTTGGGCAGCCTCAGTTCACATACTGGGCGGCTGACGGTGACCACTGTTTAACGGCCGCTCAAATGTGTCCACGCTCCAATCAGCTATTCCACTGCTGGGTTCTTTAGAGCTTAATCACTGGACAAGAGATTTCTCTCAGTCTCAGGATTCCTAGCCACAGTTTTATATATGTCATCACCGAGTAACATCTGCGATACTATCATGAAAACTACCCAGAGGAGGCAGGCAAGGGTCACTGGAAATTATTTTCCAAATGCTGCCAGCTGTACATTACATACTTGCAAATTAATGCTGATTATGTCCTTACTGAATTGTGTGTGGCGTGTATTTCTGCCATGAGGCAAAATTCAGATGTGATGTTCTTTTATTAGAACCATTAAACCGAGTCTGTATGCAAGCTGAATGGTAGATTACCTCCATCGTTCCAGACTGTACATCTCTGTACACTCTTCTTACATCACAACAGTTTTCCCTTGGGATAGATTTTTGTGCCATGATATTGTAAGATAAGTTCCAATTAAAATCTATCTGACACAGGGGACAGCTGGCCAATGCTCTCCATTAGATATAGCTGCAATGTGACATTGTGCCTGTCTCTATGCAGTACTTTCCCCACAAACAGCCCTAGTCTGAGAACAATACCAGAATATAGCTAATGATGCTCATTGTGTGCACAAGACCGTGAAATCCATGTTATTGTACTTGGTTTTGTTGCCGAGTGCCAAAATAAAAACAGTAAAGTGTAGCATCCTTGACTTCTAAAATGTACTCAAATTTCACAAGATTAGCTGTGATAACTTCTGGTTATGGAATTATCAAAGCTCTATTCCTCAGAGAGTGAATTTACAAAGTGGCAACAGTGACTGACTCACAGTCATCCTTACCACCTGTGCATTATTACAAACTAAAGTGCACCAGAGGATAGAATTATGGAAGCCAGAACTGCAAAAAAGGTCATATACGGTAATCTGAATAAATTACAGGGAATGAAGTTTTATAGAGTAGATGGCCAATTAGGATGTCTCAAAATCACCATGTGAACAGGAAACTGTTAAACGATAGGGCTCACCTAGTACATACTATAGCATATAAAATACCAGTAGCCTGGATGTTGAAGGACTGATTATGTGCAGGTATGCATCTTTTTTGGTCCAACCTCGGTACCGGGCTACCTAAACTGGTGAGGGGGATGCCTAATACTGGGGGCAGAGCTGGCTACCTAAACTGGGGAGGTGGCTGCCTAATATTGTTGCCACACCTGGCTACCAACACTAAGGGGAGGCACACCTGAACTGGGAGCTGAACTTAGACTAGGGGTGCATTTGGCTTCCAGTGTGGAGGGGATGACATTAGCGACCTATACTCATCTGACCCCTCTGTCAAATGTAAGATCCCTTAGCAATCCACGAGCCAAAAAGTTTGCCTGCCTCTGATATAGAGACAACAGTTTTGAAACTAATGTGTTGCAGGAATAGAAATGTTTACTGCTGCAAATCTGCTGAATGGGTTAATTGGGTTTAATTCTTGTGTAATCCAAGAGTTCTGTTCTGTATGCTTATAATTTGCAAGGTCTCTCATATAACCGCACCGTAATAGTGTCTTTTGGCAAATCCTCTATTTACATGGTGTAAAACCAATGCGTACATTATTTTTGTTACCTTCTGCTTCATAGCTATGGTTTTAGGCTATAAATACCGCTAAAATAATCCATATGCTGTACGCTTCATCATGGTGAGAAGCTTGTTTTGACAACTGACAATTAAAGCTACCTATAGGCCTCCAAAGGTTTATAGATCAATCAGGTGACAAATGATGTCAGTAATGCACAACAAAACCAACTCCAAGCATACTTGGGGCTAAAAGCAATCTGCCAAGGTAA